>NC_059083.1:24985905-25638804 GCF_020497125.1 Mauremys mutica
TTAACCTAAGCTGATGGAATATAAGATTAGGGGGTCTTTCATGTGGGTCCCCACATCTGTCCCCCAGAGTTCAAAGTGGGGAGGGAATCCTAACCTGAGCACAGTCCCTCCCCGCTCCTCCCCCTCCCTCCCAGCATCTCCTGCACATAGTGGAACAGCTGATTGCAGCAAGCAGATGGTGCTGGAAGAAGGAGGAGGAGTTAATCGGCAGGTCTGACGGTTGGTAGCACTGAGTGGGAGAGCTGGCTGTCCTGAAGCACCCACCTATGTTTCTCAATCAGTCTCACCTGTAGGAATTCACTCGCTGGCTTCTGACACTTCCCCTCCAGCTCACTGATCAGCTCACTCAGACGGGAAATCTGCTCAGAGAGTTTACTGACATTTTCCTTCTGGATCCTCACAATCTCCTCATCCAGCTTCTCCAGCTGGGCCAGCAGGAGTCGCTCTTGTTCCTCCAGGAACTGCTGCAATTGCTGAAATTCAGATACAATCTTCTGCCTCTCGGTTTGTGTTTGTTTCTGTATGAAAACAGGGAAAAGAGCTGGTCAGGGACATGTATGGAGCCCGGAGTCCTTTCATGGAGAGCTGAGTGTGCAGGAGGGTGATTTTCTTTGAAAATCCTCAGATTTCTGACATTTGACGCTACCCTGTGGGTACTAGGCAGGGGATTCTCTCACACCTTCCCCTTTGGCCCCGGTATCCCCCTGAAAGGGAAGTTTCTCTGTCAGTCATGGTCAGCATCTTCTGTTATTTATGGTCTGTGGAAATTCAGACCCAGAGCAGCAGGAGGCAGGACTCAGCACTACACTGACACAGACATCAGGGGAGTTAAAAGAAACAAATGTTTTAAAAATGCACAAAATGTCTAGACCCAGTGGACAGCACTTCACAGAGACATTCAGTTCACTTGGGTGGATTTCTGGGTAAGCCACAAAGGCTACTCATCAATTGAAAGGGAAGCTTAGGGCTTGTATACACATGAATCTAACCCAAACAATCCATGGTCATGGAGAAACACACACATAAGCCCATGTTCACCAAGGCCACACAGGAGTTTGCCTCCAAACAGACCTCCCACTACCAGTCCCTGCTGGTTCATAACAACAGGCACCTACCAGATACTCCCGGCTATTCCCCTCTCCAGTCGCTTTCAATCCCAGCAGCTTTTCTCTCTCTTCCCTCAGAGTCTTCAAATGGGCCTGGATTCTTTCCTGAAGAAACAGAAATGATTTGGGAGGTTTCATCTGGATAGTTGAGAGGTGCTTGGAAGTGGGTTTTTTTGCACCTAAAGCCCAAGATGACTGTGGTTCTAATCGCTTTGTGACATCAGGGCCACCAAGGAGATCAAACCTCATTAATAGAGACTGGGAGCGTGTCACATTCAGACTCATTACCAATTCTGGTTCAGTGTTTTTAGTAATTAGAGATTTTAATTATAACCAAGCTTTACTGGTATTTGTGAACTGATTAGTGGTACAGAGCATAACAGGGCACTGGAGTTACATGGGGGTGAATCAATAAACCTGTTTCGTAGTAGGTTTAAAGAACCAAGTGATAGAATTCCTCGAAGCCACCCAGGTTTCACCCTTGAAGCCCTGGGGACTGCACTGGTTGGGCAGAGCTGGTTTAAGCACCAGGGCAAACCCCATGAGACGTCGGGAGGCCATTCGTCTGGTCTGAAGCTGCACAATCCCAGTTTTGTGGAGCACTGTCCCTGTCCGGTAGGGACTCGGCACTGAACGTGGCTTTGTCTGGTGTAAAAGGGAGAGGAGGAGACGGAGGATGCAGGAGGACATCCATGAGCATGGGAGTGGCACCTTCATGCAGAATGATGCAGGCAGGTGGCACACTGAAAAAAGCGGTGGTGGGGCCCACACAGGGTGACTGATACTGGTGAGGACGGGCCCATGCAGGCAGGTGTGGGCATGTCCGATGTTCTGGGGATGTGTCAGTGACCACCCTAATTAGACATGATGCAGATTTGTATAAAGAACGGCTTTGGGTTTGCCCTACTACTGTCCTAAAGCCTTTCCGTGTCAATGCCCCCCTGCCAGATGCCCCACTGTCCCATTCCCTGGTAAAGATCCCGGAAGCAGTGCATTCTGGGAGATTTCAAAAGGCTGCCTGGTGGGACTCATGCAGGGGTTTCAAAACTCACATGACCACAAGGGCCACATGAGGACTAGTACATTGGCCTGAGGGCCGCATTACTGACACCTCCTCCTGCCGCCTTCGGCCCTGTACTCATTCCACCCCTTTCCCGAAATCCCCACCCCAACTCCGCCCCCTCCCTGCCCCCAGGTGTGGGGTGAGGCAGGGGCTCAGGGCAGGGAGTTGGGGTGTGGGGTGCAGGAGGGATGAGGGGTGCAGCAGGGGGTCAGGGCAGGAGTTTGGGTGCAGAGTGCGGCAGGGGGGTCAGGGCAGTGAGTTCAGATGCAGGAGGGGGTATGGCAGGGGGTCGGGGTGCAGGGTGCAGCAGGGGGCTCAGGGCAGGAGATTCGACTGCAGGAGCAGTTTGGGGGGCGGGCTCTGTCCCAGCGTGCACTGGGGGAAGGGCAGGCTCCCTGCCTGCCTGCCCTGCCCCTGCACCACTCCGGGAAGCGGATGGAACGTGCGGGAGCAGGGGCACGGGTGTGTGTGTTGCTGTTGCTTCAGGCACTGCCCCCAACATCTCCCATTGGTTGGGAACGGGGAACCTTGGCCAATGGGATCTGCTGGGGGTGGTGCCTAAAGCAAAATCAACACACACACCCCTGCGCCTCTGCTCCCCCAGGTTCCGTACGCTTCCCGGAGCAGCGCCGGGGCAGAGCCGGCCGACAGGAAGGGACCCTGCCCTGCCCCTGGTGCGCGTGGGGCCAGAGCCGGTCTAGATAAATGCTACGGGAGGCCGCAAGGAGCTCGCGGGCCACAGAAAATAACCTCGCGGGCACGTGTTTGAGACCCTGGACTAATGGAACCACTTTGGCTGGTCCTTGCCCACGTACACAACAGAACAGGTCAGACTGGCACCGGTCAGCTCCAGCCTGGGGTTGGGTGTGATGAAGTGGGATTGGTCTTACTGGGGGCTGGGTACAGATCCTAAGTATCTAGTAGCAAAAGTCCATACAGCAAATGCCTGACGTTCTGTCGCCTAGCAACTGATGGCCGGGCCCGTCCCTGCAAAGGTGCTGGCTAAAGGTGTTGGAGATAAAGGAGTCAGGTGACCTCCTGGCCCGGGAAAGAAGCGGAGGAGAGAGGAGGGGCCGGAGGGGGTTGGGCAGACTGGAGTTGGCTGGGGAAAGAGGGGAAGCAGGGAGAGAGGGCTCTGTTCCCCGAAGGGGGCTGTGAGGCCCCAAGATGGACCTAACCGGGGGGATCCGGTTATCTGTGCCTGCAAGACCTGTGTTGGACTGTGTTCCTGTCGTCTAAATAAACCTTCTGCTTTACTGGCTGGCTGAGAGTCCTGGTGAATCGGCAGGGAGCCCGGGGGTGCAGGGCCTGACTCCCCTACACTCCGTGACAACTGGTGGTAGCGGTGGGATCTACTGCACTCCGTGGACGGCGCTTCCTGGAGTAAGTGACTGGGGAGCAGTCAAACGAAGGGGCGATTAACCCCTGGGAGAGTGTGACCAGAGAGCAGGACTTTGCAGTAACAAGGGTCCCCCGGGGGATCACAGCGAGCGGTCCCAGGGGCGGGGGAGTCTGCAGCTTGACCCTGGCAGAGAGGGGGTGACCTCAAGGACTGGCATACTAGGGGTCCCCCTGGAACCCGTGGGGAGCGGCGAGCACCCCGGCCTGCGAGCGGCCAGCAGGAAGATGTATGTCACGCAGCGCAAGTGTGACCTGGTGGGGCTGTGCCAGCGGAGAGGGCTGCACAGTGGGAAGCTCACCAAGGCCCAGCTAATTGCCCAGCTGGAGAAGGGGGATCGTGTGAATGAACCAATCCCTGTCTCTGAGGGAAGCAGCCCAGCAGTTGCAGCACAGGCACCAGTGTCTGTCCCCGCTGGGAGTGGTCAGCCGGCCGCTGAGGGCTTCCCGAGACCTCCCAACCCTAGGCCTAGGGGGAGGGGGAGGAGGAGCCCAGCTACCGAGGCCACCGTGACCCCCCGGCCAGCAGGGGATCAGCCCAGTAAAGCTCACCCCCCAGCCGGGGATCGGCCCGGCGACGCTCAGCCTCCGTGGAGCGCAGGCGGCTGGACTTGGAGAGAGAGATAAAACTGAGAGAGCTGGAGGAGCGTAAGGAACAGAGGGAACATGAGGAGAGACAAAGCCAGCGTGAGCTGGAGGAGAAGGAGAACCAGCGTAAATACGAGGAGAGGGAGAAGGAGAAGCAACGCGAACACGAGGAGAGGGAGAAGGAGAGGCAACGTAAACATGAGCTGGACCTGGCCCAGCTGAACAACAGTAAGGCCCCGGCTGCGGTGAGTGAGGGGGGACCCAAGCCTACAAAGAGCTTTGATGAGAGCTTCCTGGCCCAGCGTAAGGAGGGGGAGGACATAGATGTGGGGTTGCATCTTCCCTATGCTGCCTTGGTGGAAAGTTACAGCAGCGTGGTCACAAGAACAGAGGGATGAGATAAAGTTGTTATGAGAAAGTAGGGAACTGCCAGAGCGAGGCAAATGCCAGGTGGCCTAGCTGGGATCAGATAAGTTGCATGGGAAATGGGAAATCAGTAAGCAAAGGGCCATGCGTGTGAAAAGCGTGTGTATCAGACAAAGAACCAATCAGCAGCAATGTGATGTTGGTGTGTCTGACGTTTGCTAATATGGAGAAGTCTATATAATATGATGCATTGTACTTAATAAACGATTCTGCTTGCAATCATATTGGTTGTTGTGCTTTATCCGGCCCGCATGCAATGCAACAAATGGTGACCCCGACGTGATTCGAATCGAATGATGATAGTGTCGGTGACCTGTTCCAGGCGGAGGAGCTGCGGTGGGGAGTGCTGGAGAAGCCCCCGGGCGTCCGAAAAGAGAGGCGCACCTGAGCCCTGAGGAGAGCGGCTATAAGTCGCGGAGGAGAAGGGCGGCTATAAGTCGCGGAGGAAAGCGGCGGCTATAAGTCGCGGAGGAGAAAGGCGGCTATAAGTCGCGGAGAAAAGCGGCGGCTATAAGTCGCGGAGGAAAAGGGCGGCTATAAGCCGCGGCGGAGAAGGGCAGAGCAGCTAATATGGGAACCGCTGCATCAGCGGAAGAAAAAACGGTGCATAAATATTTAAGACGCATCGCGGAATGGCAGGGAGAAAAGCTCCCTCTGATACGTTATCCCGCCTGCTGCGGTGGGGACAGAGAAGGGAACTTTTTGTTAAGCCGAGTACAATTTTTAATAAAACTGTGTGGGAGCGGCTAGGCTCCAAGCTTTGGAAGTCGGTGGCTCAGGGCGTTAAGGAAGCCTTTTCCCTGAGTCCAGTATGGAATAAGACAAAGAAGATAGTGAA
Organism: Mauremys mutica; assembly: GCF_020497125.1. Classification (NCBI taxonomy): domain Eukaryota; kingdom Metazoa; phylum Chordata; order Testudines; family Geoemydidae; genus Mauremys; species Mauremys mutica. The sequence goes on from NC_059083.1 coordinate 24,991,325, forward strand.
AACTCTTGCGGCCGAGGCAGGAGTGCAGGCGGCCCTTTCTGAGCTTTTCCGCCCAACGCCCGAAATGCCTTCTGTGTTGCCGGTTGGAGCCAGGGAGTTTTTCGGTGGCGAGGACACGGTGATACCTTTGGCTTCCGCCCTGGATGATGTTGCCCCTGTTACGGCTCCACTACCCTCCAATGTGGCCCTCGGCCCCGACATGACTGATCCTGCTACGGTCCCACTACCCCCCGATACGCCCGAACCTATGGAGACAGCTTTGCCGTATGCACCCCCTCCCAAGCCATGCAGTGTCCACGGGACCTGGGGGTGTCACGAATGCGGGGAAACAAAGGAGGCTCGGGTGAAACACGTGTCATCACAGGTATATCCCAATTCGACTACGCTTATTCAGTGTACCCAGTTTAATGCCTTTTATAAGGAAATGGAGCGCCGGGGTCAACAGCTGCAGGCCATTTATAACAGGTTAAATCAAATGCAAGGTCTTCCAGCTGGATCATCGCGGTCGCGTCTTCCCAAAGAGGGGGAGCTGGAGAGGCTCCTCCTGACCGCCCGTCGGGCACAGGACGAGGAGGTGCTCCGTTGGAAGCGAGCCCTGGACGGGAAGACTTTGGAGTGCACGGCGCAGGCAGAGGCTCGTGCTGTGGCCCCGGAGGTCGTTCGGGCCTACAAGCAAGTAAGTTGTTTTGGCAGGAGCCCGGAGAAGATGTCCTACGCTGGCTGGTCTAAGCCTGGGACAATGCCGAGAAAACCGTTATGCTTCTCCGGTAGGAGCTGCAATAGCTGGGTGTTCTGACACAGGATTTACAGTTTAAAAGAAGCCAAGCAGGGAAAGAAAAGGAACAGAATGAGCTAACCGAAGACAGCTCATTCTTTTCTGGCCCCGGTCAAGGACACATTGCTCACAGCTAAGATTAATGAGAGCTGAAAAACCGCCCAAAAAAGCTAATGAGAGCCGCAAAACGCTGCCAGGCACTAACAGAATGTGTTAGCTGTCTTTTCTCACAGGTATGGAAGAGCTGCCCAAAGATCCTAGCAGCCCTACCACTTTTTGCAACCAGGAGACTGACTGCCTGGACCCATGATTTTTACTGCGAAAAGACCCCTTCACATCAGGAGAATTCTGCTACTGATGATAGGCCTAATTTTTTTTTATTAGCTCCATTGTGCTTTTTAATGGCAGGAAAAAAAGGACAAGGTGACGTGCTGGCAAACCTCTCCCTTGTCCGCTGCAGCCCCCATTGTGTTATTGGATTTTTTTTTCTCTTCCGAAAGAAGCAAAACCACTACGCAATAATGTCCTGGTAATTTCCCCCGTAAAAACTGTCTCACGACGGTGGTGGAACAGAAGAAAAAACACTCACATCATTGACATTGCCAAAGTCCAGAAATTCCTGACTAAAAGGACATTGAGAACTGACCCTGGTGAAGAAACAAAGAATTGTACACTGGCAGGAAGAAATTTGGGACTCCTGCTGAGAAGTGTGATATTAATTGGATTTTGGGATTTATTCTACAGGCTGCGCCCTGTGTTTTGGATAAAATTTTTAGCATGTATTGCCCTCCCTAATTGGATTGTAAATGATATTACCCCCCCCCCCATTACTAACCCCAGTTTTTTAGAGCTTAATTGTTTTTTGTTCTTAAAGTTTGAGAAAACTCAGCCAAAAGGTTTGTTGAGTATTCTCAAAGGGGGGAGTTGTAGGTTATTAGGCATAAATTTAGGTAATTTGGAAGAATGGCTTTGAATTTATGTGACCCTAAGTACCTTTATGTAAAGTGATTTTGTTAGCCTTATTAGATTTTTGTAAATTTTGTGTTATGTGCTAATTATTGGTAGTTGTAAGATTGCTTTATATTTAATGTAGCCTATATTGAAATAGATAGGCTGAAAGTAGATGTTGTAATTAAAGTTATATGCATGAGAATGTAGCCCCCACGGTGGAAAAGTACAGATAATTGTTTACAGAATACCAGAAGGATGGGGGCTAGTTAAAAGGTACACCCTCCTAGCTAAATTGGTAGTAAAATAAGTTGGTATCCTTGAAAGGAACGGTTTAGCAAGAGGAAATAAGGATCGGGCCCGGGCGGCCAGGCAATAGACGGAGAACTTGATGAGGAAAAAAGGATCGGGCCCAGACGGGCAGGCAATAAATAAAGAGATTAGAAAACTGGTTGGAAACTTTTGAGGGTGTAGTAGAAAGAAAAGGTAATCAAGCACAAGCTTGGGAATTTCAAATATTCAGGGGGATACTTGGAATGGTGATTTAAGTTGAGAAAGGTGGCTGTTGGAGTACAAGCGAGTAATTTAAGGCAGAGTAAAAAGTTAATTTTGTAGTTGCTAGAGGGAATAGCAGCTGAATTTTGTAAAATGCTAAAGAGAACAGTTTTTGGTGTTTTTGAAATGTTTGTATATATATTTAGGCAAAGAAATTAGTTTGCAATTGTTTGGCTATAAATAATTTTGTTGTATTAGCTGAAGAATGTATATAGTGCTATGTAATTGAGATTGTATTAGGTCCTAAGGGCATATAAGTGGTGATGTTGTCCTTCAGTGTTTTAAAATAGAGGTTAAAGTAAGAAATTTTAAGCTGTGAATAGCTTTGAATCCAGAAGCAAGCCAGGAAGCAACTGTATTAATGTAAATGATTTAATTGATGAAGTGATTCCCCTGTTTTGCCTGAAATCAATAGGGTATTTGTATATTTTAAGTAATGATTGATTGCCCAGTAGGGGTAGATTTGTTTTTGTTTTTTAGATATTAAAGGAAATTGATGCTAGCTGCATAGCATTTAATGTACCATGCATTTACTCACAGAGTTAAAATTTATGTTTTGTGTTCTATGTTCTGTTTTGTGGTGTTTGTCTTGTGGCCAGAATTGTTGTTGTGTTATTTTTAATGAAGATTTAAAATGTGGTTACATGGTGTGTTTTCTCTATTCCCCCCCAGTGTCAGTTTGATCACCTGACATATGAGGGATGAATTGGTAACAGAAATTTGTCACAGTTTGGTGAGCAATAGAGTATGGGGGAACCCTGCAGAATTTACACCATCTATCTGTTTTACCCTTGTTATTTTATGTTTGTTTTGTTTGGTGCTGTTGGTGTTATATGTTAAGAATTGCATGGTTATAGGTGAGCCCTATAGAATAAGGAAATACTATTTGGTTCTGATTCTGTTTTGTTTAACCGGTTATTGTTGTTTTTCTGCTCTGTTCATTTGGGCGTTAGGTGTGTGGGCGGAACTGAACTTCTCGTTCGTAATTCCTCGGAGTGGAAGCCATGTGTGCGATGAAGCTCTGAGGTTGTCCTGAGATTTTGCTGTCCCGCCCCCTGTGACGGACAATGTAATAGAAGTGGAAAAATCTGGCTTAAATTGTAGTTTTCTCTGCTTTTTATGTAATTTTGGTGTTTTTCTTTTCCATATGGGAATAATTGTGTTGGGAGTTTTTTTTTTTATTATTATTATTTGCTTGCCCTGTTTTGCATGCCTTTTGCTATGAAGTTTGGAGCAGTTTATTGGATGTCTTTTTAAGAAAAGAGGGGGAGATGTGGGGTTGCATCTTCCCTATGCTGCCTTGGTGGAAAGTTACAGCAGCGTGGTCACAAGAACAGAGGGATGAGATAAAGTTGTTATGAGAAAGTAGGGAACTGCCAGAGCGAGGCAAATGCCAGGTGGCCTAGCTGGGATCAGATAAGTTGCATGGGAAATGGGAAATCAGTAAGCAAAGGGCCATGCGTGTGAAAAGCGTGTGTATCAGACAAAGAACCAATCAGCAGCAATGTGATGTTGGTGTGTCTGATGTTTGCTAATATGGAGAAGTCTATATAATATGGTGCATTGTACTTAATAAATGATTCTGCTTGCAATCATATTGGTTGTTGTGCTTTATCCGGCCCGCATGCAACGCAACACATAGATACCTTCCTGACGGCCTTTGAGAATGCCTGCGAGCTGCACCAGGTTGACCCTGCAGACAGGATCCAGTTTCTCACCCCCTTACTGGACTCCACCGCCGTGGAGTTGTACAGCCGAATGAGAGGGGCGGAGGCGGGGGACTACAACCTGTTCAAAGAGGCCCTGCTCCGCGAGTTTGGGCTGACCCCGGAGATGTACCGGAAGAGGTTCCGGAGTCAACATAAGACCCGGGAGGTCACATACCTACAACTGGTCAACCGGGCGCAGGGATATGCCCGCAAGTGGACGGCTGGGGCCCAAACTAAAGAGGATCTGCTTGAGCTATTCATACTGGAGCACCTGTTTGAGCAGTGCCCGTCGGACCTGAGGCTGTGGTTGATGGACCAGAAGCCGGAGAACCCGCAGCATGCAGGCCAGCTGGCCGACGAATACATGGACAGTCGGGCAAGGGATAATAGGGAGGCGTCTCGAAGGAGCAGGTCTGCCTCAACGCAGAGAGAGAGTCACCATGGGACCTCCCAGAAGGGGCCGAGGGAGGGCCCCCACCAAAGGGAAACATCTGGCGTCGGGTCCAGCCGTCCCACTCAAGGGGACCCACGAGACATGGGCTGCTATCAATGTGGCCAACAAGGCCACATACGGGCCCAGTGCCCCAAGCTCTGGGACAAACTGAGCGGACCAACCCCACACCGGGTCAACTTGGTAGAGACCCAGCCGGATGAGGGGCAGCGTTCGCAGGAAATGGGGGCTGGCCGCGTACCACCTGCGAAGGAGGGAGGGGGGCCCCGGGTCGGCCCCTCCAAGGGGCTGGATGCTCTCCGCCCTGAGTTTTGGGTTTACAGGGTGGGCACAGGGCTGCCCCTCCGGAGCGAGTGCCTTGTCCCCCTGGAGGTAGACGGGAGGGAGGTCACTGGGTATTGGGACACGGACGCAGAGGTGACGCTGGCCCGGCCCGAGGTGGTGGACTCAGATCGGATGGTGCCCAACACCTACCTGACCCTGAGGGGTGTGATCGGGACCCCATTCAAGGTGCCTGTGGTGAGGGTACACCTAAAGTGGGGAGACAAGGAGGGCCCCAAGGACGTGGGGGTGCACCCACATTTGCCCACGGAGGTGTTAATGGGGGGGGATCTCGAGGACTGGCCCAGTAACACCCAGGGTGCCCTGGCCGTGAACCGTAATCAGAGTCGACGCAGGACTCTGCACCCTGACACCGGGGAAGGTACTCTGCCCGAGGCACCGGACCCTGACCCGGTGGGGAGGGAACGCCCAGGGACAGGGCTCAGAGAGGTTGTGGCCTCAGACCCAGCCGGTGAGAGAGAGCAGATCCCTGTCCCTGCCCCTGCGGCTGAGTACCAGGCCGCGGTGCGGGAAGACCCCTCCTTGTGGAGGATAGGGGACCTGGCCAGCCTCGGGGGGGGACAGACCATGGGTCGAGGTGGCCGGAAAAGGTTCCTGTGGGAGAAGGGGTTCCTGTACCGAGAATGGGCTCCCCCAGGGAAGATGGAGTCAGGGGGGATCAGGAGGCAGCTGGTGGTACCCCAGGAGTATCGCCACCAGCTGCTGTGCCAGGCCCATGACATTCCCCCCTCAGGGCACCAGGGAGCCTGGCGTACCCAGCAGAAGCTGCTATGGAGCTTTTACTGGCCTGGGGTCTTTGCCCATGTCCGGCAGCACTGCCGCTCCTGTGACTTCTGCCAGAGGGGGAGGAAGGCCCGGGACAGGGGGAAGATGGCTGTAAGACCCTTGCCCCGCCCGGAGGAGCCTGTCAAAAGGGGGGCCAGGGTCAAAAGGGGGGCTCTGAACCGAGAGAGCCCGAATCACAGCCCCCCAGATTGGAATGTGGGAAGAAGGCCTCAGCCCCGCGTGCACCCCAGGGGTATTGGGGTGGGGAAAGGGCGCGGGTAACATAAGGCTTCCCCCCTGTAACCTGCAAGTGCCCTCGAGTCCCCCCGACCTACAGGGGGACAGGAAACTGGAATGACCTGGGGTAACTCTCCCCCAGAACGGGGGGGACCCTGGGGCCTCTGTGGGAATGTAGGTGGGTTCAAACTTCCCCAGGTCACTGGCTGGAGTGACCCCGCTCAGTTCGGTCTCGAAGGGGGGAGAGGTGTGACAAATGGGACTGGTCTTACTGGGGGCTGGGTACAGATCCTAAGTATCTAGTAGCAAAAGTCCATACAGCAAATGCCTGACGTTCTGTCGCCTAGCAACTGATGGCCGGGCCCCTCCCTGCAAAGGTTCTGGCTAAAGGTGTTGGAGACAAAGGGGTCAGGTGACCTCCTGGCCCGGGAAAGAAGCGGAGGAGAGAGGAGGGCCGGAGGGGGTTGGGCAGACTGGGGAAAGAGGGGAAGCAGGGAGAGAGGGCTCTGTTCCCCGAGGGGGGCTGTGAGGCCCCAAGATGGACCTAACCGGGGGGATCCGGTTATCTGTGCCTGCAAGACCTGTGTTGGACTGTGTTCCTGTCGTCTAAATAAACCTTCTGCTTTACTGGCTGGCTGAGAGTCCTGGTGAATCGGCAGGGAGCCCGGGGGTACAGGGCCTGACTCCCCTACACTCCGTGACAGTTTTGCTACAACCCAGTGAAATCCCAGTGGTACTTGGCATGGACCTGAGCTGTCTGGAGCCCTTGTGTGTGCAGACTGAAGGTGCTCGGGGTCCCACACAGCGTTTAGCCCAGTGATCTCCTCTAGTGCAGGCCGGCAGCATCTGAGTTAAATCCCTCGTGGAGGGACACAGGAGTTCAGAATCCCAGTGGGAAACCTCCTCTCCCTGGTGGGCCTGGGACCTTTATCAAGGCGTCTCTCCCTCCTAACGGACACAATTCATCACTGGGTGGGGCTGATGCTAAGATGGCAGCATGGCAAAGTGGTTTGGGCCTTGGATAGGGTCTAAGGAGATCTGGGTTCTATGCTAAGCTCTGTCACGGACATGCTGGGTGACTGCAACTTTGCTGCCCCGCTTTGTGCCTCTATTTCCCATCCCACCTTTTGTCTAGATAGACCAGTGGTCACCTACCAGTCAATTGCAATTGACTAGTAGATCCTGGAGATTCTCCCAGTCGATCGCGGTTTCCGGCAGCGCAGGCAGGCTTCCTGCCTGCCCCAGCCGTGCGGAACTCCCAGAAGGGGCCATCATGCCCCCACAGCCTGGGGTGAGGGCAGGGTTTTCTTCATGTGGCTCCTGCCTGCAAGCACCGCCGCCACAGCTCCCATTGGCTGGAAATGGGGAACTGTGGCCAATGGGAGCTGCGGGAGTGGTTCCTGCAGAGAGGGGTAGCGCGCGTAGCCACATTCCCCCCCCCCCCCAAGGGGCCACAGGGGCACATTGGCGCCTTCAAGGAGTGGCATAGGGTTGGGACAGGCAGGGAGCCTGCGTTAGCCCCGCTGCACTACTGACCATGAGCCACCTGAAGTAAGTCAGGGCTGGTCTACACTACGGGGGGAAATCGATCTAAGATACGCAACTTCAGCTACGTGAATAATGTAGCTGAAGCCGAAGTATCTTAGATCGAATTACCTACCGTCCTCATGGCGCGGGATCGATGTCCGCAGCTCCCCATGTCGACTCCGCTACTGCCGTTCGGGTTGGTGGAGTTCCGGAGTCAACAGGAGTGCTTTCGGGGATCGATATATCGTGTTTAGATGAGATGCGATATATCGATCCCCGAGAAATCGATTGCTACCCGCCGATATGGCGGGTAGTCTGGACGTACCCCCACTGTCGCCCAGCTGGAGCCAGAATCCCATACCCCCTCCTGCACCCTAACCTGCTGCCGCAGCCCTGACCCTCCTCCCAGAGCCAGCACCCCATATCCTTTTCTGCACCCCAACACTGCCCCAGCCTGGAGCCCCCTCCTGCACCCCAATTCCCTGCCCCAGGCTCAGCCCAGAGCCCCCTCCCAGACTGCAAACCCCTCGGCCCCAGCCCAGAGCCCGCACCCCCACCAGAATCCCAACCTCCTGCCACAGACCGGTGAACATGAGTGAGGGTGGGGGAGAGCAAGCAATGGAGAGAGGGGGGGTATGGAGTGAGCGGTGCTTCGGGGGCGGGGTGTAGATTCTGCTTTCAAGATTTGATATTTTGCCTCTGTTGCCACATTGTCAGATCATTAATTTTGTTATAGCATCTCCCCACACAATGAAGACTTTACAGAGCTGAATGATGGGTCACACCCGTGACAGGGAACTCTCAGTGAAATTAATTAAAACCCCAAAGTTAACCCATTAAATCTGAGAGCAATTCGGTACCTTGTACTCCTGGGCAACCTCCTCTATGGGAACCACTGTGTGAGCGCGGTGAGCCCAGGATCTGTCACACACCACACAGATGGGGGTTTGATCCTCTTCACAGAGCAGTTTCAGAGCCTCCTGGTGTCTCTCACACTCCCCTTCCCCTCCTGCTCCCTTTGCTGTCTGTAAACTCAACTGCTTGACGAGTTCTACGACATTTGCCAGCTGCCTGCTGGGCCTGAGGTTTCTCTGTTGCACAGTTTCTCTGCACTGAGGGCAGGAGGCGGCTGTATCGGATCCCTCCCAGCACTGGCTGATGCAGGCTCGGCAGAAATTGTGCCCACACTCCAGACTGACAGGTTCTGTGAAATACTCCAGACAGACGGGACATGTCGCTTCCTCCTGGAGCCTTTCCACGGGGTTCTCTGCAGCCATGGCTCCCTCTGGGCAGTGGATCAGGGTTAGTTTCAATTTCCTGAATTCACACTATGCCCCACCTGCAGCAGCAAGGGGGTGGTTCCTTGCCAGAAAATGACTCATGCTGTTTGTAGAGCAGGAAGGATGTGGGGACAGACTGAGGAGGCCTGGGGCAGTCTGGGAAGCCACCATCAGGGACAAGGAGAAGGAATTCAGCTGTGGTGGGGGAGCCGTGCTGGGCAGAGACGCTGCTGCGGATGCAGCTAGTTACCCGGGTCCAGCGTTGCAGCAGTTTAACAACGTGCTTAATAGAGACGTTGCAGCTCAGCGCAGGGAAGTGCTGATCTTTCGCTGGTCTCCGTGAGGCTTGAGATTTGCAGACATCATTCAAACACCTTTCTCCTGCTGCTCCCTCAGGTACCTGGGTCTTCACTCAGCATTGCAGAGCAAAGCAGATTCAGTGCTTTGGTACAGGGTTACAAGAAGGAAAAAGACTGGAATGGTGCATATCGTACCTGTCATTTCTCTCCCCGGGCCCTGGGGATGTACCGTGTGCAGCTGGTTACTGAGAGACATTCAGTTAGACAGCTATGGTGATATTTTTGTGCTCTGCCCCTTTCTCAGTAAACTGAGGCTTTTCAGGATCAGGACACTGACTCATTCGCTTTCTGGGTCTACTTGCTCAGCGTCTGCTCAGAGCTCAGCATCATGTGGCCCTCGTCTTCCATAGACTGTAATGCGAAGAGACACAGAGGCATTGTAGAGATGGGGAAACTGAGGCAGAGAGAGGGGTGGTTCAATAGGCTCCCTACTCAGTAACTGCAAGGGCCAGTGCAGACCTTAGCAGCCGCCAGGCAAGTCCTGAGCTCCAGCCAGAGGAGCTGCATCACAGCTTTAATGGTCCTAAGGAGCTTTGCCAAGGTGCAGGATATAAGAGAAGCAGCTTCATCCTGGCCACACCCCTCTAGTCCTTTCCACCCCTCCCTCCTCCAGCCTGTCCCTGCCCCAACCCCACTCTCTCCCGCCCCTCCCAGGGGCGCTCCCTGTGCCTGCAGCTGCTGGGGAGGAGGCACAAACAGCCGTTCTAGCCGGCACAGGAGCCAGAGCACACTGAGGGGCTGGATCCAAATGTCAAGAATCTCTTTTGATTTAGGGTCCTAATTTGGGTACTGACCTAAGTGCTGAGGGGCTGGTTCTCCAAGGGGCTGGGCACCCGCAGCACCCACTGACTCCAGTTCCTGCTGTGGATGCAGCTGGAACACGTGCCCTGGAGTCCCGTATTTTGAAGAGGTATTTCAAGACATACAGAATTAGGCCATTGTTTAAAATTTAGGCCTTACCGATTTGCCCATTGTGATGTTACTGAAATGATCTGTGACCGTATAGATCATTGTTGCAACCAAGGTCCTAGAGCTGCACCAAATATTATACAAAGAAGGTCAAGTAAGGTGTCCATGAAAAGGTTGTAATTTGCTGGTTATGGTTATGCTGTCTGTATGTGTGTATCGTTTTTGTATTTGAAGTTATGAATAGTGGCTATCTGCTTGTTTCTCAATGTGTTTGATTTGAAGTAGCATCAGTGAAGCATTTGGTTAGCTTCTTGAGAAAGGACTCTTCTGAGTAAGTGCCAAATCAAGAAACACTTAACTGACAGTGGACCTTGGGAGACTCCAATCCACTTCTGAGGAGCCTTCCTGGGAATGTTCAAGATAGCATGTGAGCAATGGCTGCTCTACCAGCAAACTGAGTCATGCATGGACCTGTGACTCGCCCAAGTGACTCCAAACTCCATTTTGCTGCTGTGATTTTCCACAGTAAGAACAAAGGGGTTTCCATCCACATGGCAGAGGATATAAAAGGGTCTGGAAACCCCTATATTTTGATTGTCAGTCCTGCTTCTGACATCTGGAGGAACTTTGCTAGAAACTGAAGCTCTGAAGAAAGGACTGAATGATCCATCCAAAGCTGTTTTGATTGTACTCCAGAGACTTGATTTGAGCTTTCAGTTTATTCCACCACTGCTATAAGCTTGAACCAAGAACTTTGCAATTGTTGTATGTATTTGATTCCAGTTAACCAATTTTAACTCTCATCTATATTTCTTTCTTTTTACGAATAAATCTTTAGGTTTTAGATTCTAAAGGATTGGCAACAGTGTGATTTGTGGGTAAGATTTGACTTGTATATTGACCTGGGTATGGGACTTGTAACCTTTTTTTTCTTTTACTGGGGTATTGGTTTTCATAACTGTTCATCCCCATATAGAGTGGGGCCGGTGGTGATATTGGGAATCTGGAGGGAATTGCTTGTTTGACTTCTGGTTAGCCACTGGGATGAAAGTGAAGTCCGCTCTGTTTGGCTGCTTGGGTGTAGCCTTGGGCTGTGAATGCCCTGCTCTTTCCTGAATTGATCCTCTCAGTAGTATCCCCCAAGAGCATGCCTTGTTATACCCATTAACAGCAGTACGTGGGCTAAGACTCATTGTATATCCCTGTTTATACTTGGTCTCTGCTCAATCCTGTTATTCTAAGCAGAAGAGGAACCAACTCCAGGGGTGCTCTGGAGCTCAAACCCCCACAGAAAAAAATAGCAGGTGCTCAGAACCCAGCTGCTACAGCTGTTCGATGGGGCCGTTGATCAGCTGTTTGGCAGCTGGAGAAAGTGCTTGGGTGAGGGCAGAGAGCAGCAAGCCGCAGGTGGGGGGAGGCGCTTCTGGGGAAGTGTTGGATCAGGGGTAGGAAGCGGTGCAGAGAGGGCGGGGCTCAGGGCTGAGCGGGAGTGGAGTACTCTGAGGGAAAAATAAAAGTCTGCACCTATGGTAAGCAGAGAGCTGGCAGTGAAAGGCTCATGTTACATCCCCAGTGTCTACAGGCAGCCAGTCCCCCCAGGTTGTAATAAGTTCATAATTGACGATTACCTGTTCTGTTCATTTGATCGTTGCCTGTTCTGTTCATTGCCTCTGGGGCACCTGGCACTGGCCATTGTCAGCAGACAGGACACTGGGCTACATGGACCTTTGGTCTGACCCAGTGTGGCCGTTCTTATGTTCTTATAATCTTTCCCAGGGGATGGGTGAATTCACTGTTTTGTTCATGGGCTGAGAACCTCAAGGTTAATTTGAACAAAGTGAAAGTAGCGGAAATGGGACCCCTGCGCCGCACACTGTGCTGAGGTGCCCTGGGGAGACTTGGCTTCACCTGGTGCCCAACCCCTGCCCAGGCTCAAGAAGTGTGAGGGGGGGTGAGAAGGAGCCATGTGCCTGTTTGTGGTGCCTCTGATGTCCTAGAGGGGGAAGAGAGAAAAGAGCTCTCAGTCTAATACCTCACACAGTGGGGAGCCTTCCATTATGCCGGGGGCGGGGGGTGCTCGACTTCCATCTCTGCCCCTGGCCCCACCCCCACTCCACCCCTTCCATCAGGGCTACAATCCAGCCCATTTCTGCCCCCTCCCCTGAGTGTGCCGTGTCCTTGCTCCTCCCTTCTCCCCTCAGCCTCGTTCCTGCATCCCACAAAACAGCTGGCTGCGGCAGGTGGGAGGCACGGGAAGGGGAGGGGGAAGCACTAATTGGACCCATCTGTGGGCAGGAGGTGCTGGGAGGATGGGGAAGTGCTGATAGGGGGCTGCCGGTGAGTGCTCAGCATCCACCAGTTTTTCCCTGTGGGGGCTCCAGCCCCAGAGCACCCAGGGAGGGAGTCACTGCCTATGGGTGGGGCTGTCACACTCTGGGATCTAGGGTGATTGCCCTGTGCATGGTAAGTTTAGACCCTCTTTACAGAATGAGGGAAGGGATCAGAGTTTGCAGCAGCACCAGGGGATGAGATTTCAGCAAACCATATGCTGGCAGTTGTAGAATCCAATCTGTGAAAGGCCCCACCCCAGCAGAGCACCTGGATACAGGTGTTATCAATGCAGCTCTCAGCACACTGGGGAGTTCTGCATAAAAATGGCTGGCTGGGTCCGGCCCACTGAATTCAAGGCCAGCACCAGCCTGTGACTGCCCTGACAATGCTGAGCTGAGAGCAGGACTGAGAATCAGGCAGTGGCTCCCTAGGGGGTTGTCCCGAGGTCTGAGGCTGTGACGTTATTGATATAAATTGGGACCATATAGAACATGGGTTGCAACCAAGGTCCTGTAGTGGCACCAAATCTTAGGTAAAGGGGGTCATATAAGGTGTCTAAGACCAGGTTATGGGTTGCTGGTTATGATTATGCTGTCTGTGTGCATGTATCATTTTTAGTTGAAGTTAGGTATATTGGCTCTATACTGTCTGTATTTCAAGTTGGTGATGTGCTTCTGGGTGATATCCCAGACAAGTTAGTGTTAGCTCTGCTTAGCCTGCTTGATGGCCCATTAAGGACCATCAGCTACACAATTGACCCATGGAGCAAAGGCAAACACTCCTTATGACTCAGCGAAGTATGCAGGGACTGGCCCATGTGACTCCAGACTCCATTTTGCTGTAATTTTCCACAAGGACAAAGAGGTTCTTACACCTGGAAAAGCCTATATAAGGCTGATGCAGTCCTGCTTCTTACCTCTGGAGGGACTTTGCTACAAGCTGAAGCTCTGCACAAAGGACTGAGGACCTGTCCCAGCGGGGATGTACTCCAGAGACTTGATTTGAACCTGCAGTTTACTCCATCACTGGTGCAAGCCTGAACTAAGAACTTTGCCATTACTGTATGTAATTGATTCCATTTAACCAATTCTACCTCTCATCTCTACCTTTTTCCCTTTGTAAATAAACCTTTAGATTTAGATTCTGAAGGATTGGCAACAGTGTGATTTGTGGGTAAGATCTAATGTGTATATTGACCTGGGTCTGGGGCTTGGTCCTTTGGGATCGAGAGAACCTTTTTCTTTTATTGGGGTGTTGGTTTTCATAACCATTCATTCCCAGGACGAGTGCACTGGTGGTGATACTGGGAGACTGGAGTGTCTAAGGAAATGGCTTGTGTGACTTGTGGCTAGCCAGTGGGGTGAGACCGAAGTCCCTTTTATCTGGCTGGTTTGGTTTGCCTTAGAGGTGGAAAAACCTCAGCCTAGGGCTGTGACTGCCCTGTTTGAGCAATTGGTCCTGATTTGGCACTCTCAGTTGGGTCCTGCCAGAACCGCATCGTCACAGAGGCTAAACCAGCCTGTCCTGGGAATGGAAAGGGGGAGGCAGCCTAAGAAACAAGACTATTCAGGGACAGTAAAGGCTTCAGGGAAAGAGTTAGGGAAAACAAGCAAAGCAGTGAAACGGTAACCGCCAGGCGTCAATGGGGATCAGAAGGGATTTTACAAACACCGAAAACAGAGACCCTGCCCTGGCCCCAAAGCCATGGATTGTCTGAGCGAATGGGGCTTTTCATCTCTATCATCTGCACGTCTGTAACTCTGCAAAGAACTGTTATAATTCCCGTCTCTGCCGTGCACTCGCCGATTTACACTGTGATCTCTGAGTGCTGGACGCCAGTGCCCAGGATTCAGGAGCTGTCCTGTCTCTGTGCAGGGATCTGGGTGGCTGGAACAGTCTCACCTGCAGGAATTCACTTGCTGGCTGCTGGCCCTGCCCCTCCAGCTCACTGATCAGCTTGTTGAGATGAGATATTGGCTTGGAAAAGTTGGAGGCATTTTCACTTAGTTTCTTCCCAATCTCCCTGTCCAGTTCCCCCAGCTGAGCCAGCAGGAATTGCTCTTGGTCCTGGATACACCAGCCCAGAGAGTCAAAATGAGAGATAATTTCCTGCCCGTAAGTTTCTCTTCCCCTCTGATGGCAGGTCACAGACATAAGGAGACTCGTGGGTCATTTCATCATCAGCATTGTCCCCTAGAGCTTACATAGCACTTTTCATCTGTAGTGCTCAAGCATTTTACAGTGAAGGTAAGTGACGTTATCCCCATTTCACAGATGGGAAACTGAGGCATGGAATGGTGAAGACCCAAATCTGCAATGGGACTTAGGTGCCTAAAGCCCAGGTTTAGACCCTGACTCCCGGAATTAGGTGCCACTGAAATCCAGAAAACCTCTGCCTGGCTGCCCCTAACTCTGCAGGGGTCTAAACTCACTCAGCACCAACATTTCTGTCGTAAAATTTCCCAAGGTTCCTAAATTTCTGCTTCTGGGCCTGGGCACTGCTGCTGCCTCATGCTAGGCATCCAGACACCGGCCTCACACCTAAACCCCAGAAGGGTCCTCCAAGCAGAAGGCAGGCAGAGGAAAGCCTGTCATGCCTGTGGGGCCCAATCCTGTAGGAGTGCGCTGAGCACAGCTTTTGGATCCGGCTCAGGCAAAACCCAGAGGAGGTGCTGGCAGAGACTCCTTTATAACACTGAGCCCAGTGGTTAGGGCACTTGCCTGGCATATGGGAGACTCAGGTTCTATTCCCTGCTCTGCCTGATGGGGAGGAAGGTTTGAACAGAGATTTGTCACCTCTCTGGTGACTGCCCTAACCATGGGGTCTGGGATATTCTGATGTGGGGCTCCCGCAATCTCTTCTGATCGAACTGCTCCACTCTGGCTAAATTATTAAATCTAGAAACAAAATTTTCAAGGGACAATGGCCACTAGACCACCACAGGAACAGCCCTGCAATCCACAACGCTGAGTGAGGTGCCTAGACTCCCTATGCCATTCCCCTCTGCTCAGCATCTCCCATCAGTGAGATCACTCCCTGCCTAGCAGGCTGACTTCTCTGGATCCCATTCTAAGGCACTTACAGCCCCCCATAACTCAGACTTTGTGGCTCACAGTTTCGTTCCAGTGATTTTCTAGGCAGTTAGAATTTAGATGCGGTGACATTCACCTGAATCCCTTCATGAATCCTGTTCTTTCTCTCCTACTCTAAAGTAGAGATCAAAGTCCCCCAGCATGCAGCTGCTTCATGAGGCTGGAGGCCCGGCCTGCTTTCCTAGACCCAGATGGCCCCCAGGACTCCCAAGGGAAGGGGGAGCTAGCGAGGGGCACTGCAGTTAGGTTGGTTGTTTTGTGCTACATGATTTGAACTCTCTTGTGCTTTAGCTGGTTAAGTGAAAGAGCACTAGTGTGTTGGACGTGTGCAAAGAGTCTCTCCATGTGTTAAATGCTTCACAACTACTGTGTGCCTCCGGAGACAGTTCAGCTGAAACCAGCAGGCTCTCACCTTAGCGTGGAGTTCTGGGAGATGGTGCGTTCAGGCATGTGGGAGTCAGGAGGGTCAGCTCCAGGGCCGGCTCTAGGTTTTTTGCCGACCCAAGCAAAAAAATTTTTGGCTGCGCCCCCCAGCCCTGGGCTCCTGCCCCCTGTGCTGCCCCAGCCCTGGGCTTTCCCCACCAACCTGCACCCTCCTGCTGTCCTAGCCCTGGGTAACTGGTAACTTGCTCCCAGGGTGGATCATTCAGCAGGAATTTTGGAGGTGCACAAAACACAGATAGGATTGGTTCCCATATGGTTACAGAAGTGCAGTAAAGTGGAACAATTTTCAGCTTGTGTGATTGGAGGATATGTGGATGCATATTATAAGACTGTCCTCCATAAATGAGGAAAAGTTGAGGTGACTTTATTATTCTTTTGTTCCAATCTTTCTTTCTATGGGGAATTTGCCAATGCAAATCACTGTCTTCCTTTTAAACAAATAAAACTAAACTATAAAAAAAAAAGGCAATGGCTGTTGAAAATAGCAATTCCAGTCCTAAAAACCACTGGGAAACATTTCTTGCTCAATTTTATCCTACTTTTTCTACAGCAAGTTACAGTGGATCAGTATATTTGATTTGGGAGAAATGAAGTAACAGCTGCCCAAATAGAGCTTGAGCCCTCCTGAATTTTGAGATGTTCAAATCTGGAAGGCAAACGCTAGATTCCCTTTCTGAATATTAGCTAAATCTGGAAAGGAAAAGTCAATTTCTGCTTCCATGGCTCCCCCTACGTGCCTGGTACTGTATCTAAAGCTGCCCAGGTCCAGAGCCTCCCCTCCCTTACTTTTCATTTTAAATTCTAGTGGGATCCACGTACCTCCCTTGCTAGGCTTCAGATAGAGAAGGGCACTGTCCATTTAGTCCACCCAATTCCTTCTTTGGGGGGCTGCACGGTGAGGTCACACCAGTATCCCTAATCCAGTCTGGGGAAGTCTTCTGAAGGGGATATCTGGGCCAAAGCCTTCTACTCCTTGGGCGCACTTGTTCCTCATTCACAGTGCGACCCCCTTCTAGCAGCTCTGGACTCACAGCAAGCTGCAGCATGGCTCAGCTACCTCACTGCCTCCCCCTCCCTTTCCTGTTGATAGCTGCCAAGGGATTGCTGGGAAATGTAGTTCTTTCCCTGCTCCAGGGCTGGCTCTATAGGCAAGGAGCTAGCCAAGGAACTACAGCTCCCAGGGTCCACTCCCCTGGGTTCTCTGCTTCTGCAGCGTTGTGAGAGAGGAGGAAGCGATGGGGCTCTAGTGTTGGCCCCCCAGCACAAAAAAATGGCCCGAATGCTGCCCTCTGCAAATGTGCCACCCCAAGTATCTGCTTGCTTTGCTGGTGCCTAGAGCCTGCCCTGGCAGAAACCTTCTCAGTGCCCAGCATCCAAACACCCTTAACTCTGCCCAGGTGGGTTCTGGTGACTATTTCTACATGTCTGAAATATTAAATTCAGAGATATGAATGGAGAGGTCTCCCCCTCAGGGCTGTCACATCCCTTTGCCTTGGGCTGAGGGGGGCTCTTTCCTGTTTCTGGATGAGGGAGAGGCTCTGCCTTAAGTGCTGCCACCTCCTGCTCCCTTTGCCTTGGGGTGGGCAGGTTTGTATTCATGGTTTTTTCTGGTCTGGGGAGAGGCTGTCTCCTGTTCCACGTCTTCCACCGTTCTCTGTGGCCAGGATAGCGCAGCTGGTGGCTTTAACCATAGAAACTGTGTGCAGGAGCTTCCCTGACTCTGCAGCTGGGAATGTGGCAGCCCCACCAGAAGGGGCAGGGAGATGCAGCAGAGGAGGCAGAAAAACAGCCAGATAGACAGGAGTACCCAAGGGGACTGGTCTGTGACTCCACGTTCAGGCTGTTATACTGATTGAGGGGTTCACACTTGATACCTGGTAGTGAAATCTAAATACAGAACTCACAACCAGTGTGGGGTTTGTGCCTTGGTTTGTAACTCTTTGCCCCGAGCTTGGTACTCACATTTGTGAGCTACTCTAGACAGTGTGATGGGAGGACTGAACTTGGCTGTCCCACATGCCAGATGAATTCTCTAACCACAGAGAGGGTAAAAGTTATAAGGTGGGTGACATCACGAAAACAATGCAGGTGCCTACCTCATTCCAGCAAGAAATGCCAGACACTGGCTTCCTGTCTGTGGGTGGTTAAGCGGGGCTAGACACCCCTCTGCACCCCTGATTTAGTCACCTATCTGTGAGGGGGAAGGGCTCAGGACAGCCCTCCCCTTGTCAGCATCTCCCCTTGTCTAGCTTAGATGGCCCCCTGCCTAGTGAGATGTGGTTTTCTGAATCGCACTATAAGGTGCCTGTGATGCTCATGCACTGTCCAGGGAATTTAGGCCCCTGACTCAGCTTTGCAGTCACAGGTCTGTTCTTGTGATTTTCTAACTGCCTAAATACTAAAACTAGGCCCTGTGACGCTCAGCATTACAACACCCGAGTCCCTGCATGGATCGCACCCTGTGCAACCAGTCACCTCTCTGCAGAGCACAGCTGAGAAATTCCTGATGCACATTGGTGTGTACAGGTCAGAGAAAGAGCAAAGGCTGGATCGTGACACATCACAGTAAAACCCAAACTCTCCTCCTAGGCACAGTATTCCCTGTGTGGGTTGGGGGGACGCAACAAAGTCAGGAAGCAAATCCCATGACTCTGCCCACAACAACTGCAGCTGGGACAATGTGGATAAATCTGATAATTTTCATATGACTTTACATTGTGCCTCTTCATATAACCTTGTAGTGTGTCTACCCACGTGTGACCTCTGTTTTCATGAGACTTTGTATCAAAGCCTCATATAGAAACCTTGTACTGATGAATCTTGGTATATGGAAACTTTTGTATCAAAGCCTCATGTAGAAACTTTGTGTTAAGCCCTGGTATAATATTATAGCCCCTAAGGATAGTTAAAGTAGAAGAAATGTCTTTTTGTTAGGAGTAAAATAAGATCTTCCCCACCCCCACTCCCTTAATCAATTGCCCTGTTGAATGAATGAGGTGTGAATGAATAAAGGGTGGAAGGCAGCACCTCCAGACAGCTGCAACCCTTGGAGAGGGGGTGAAAGCCAGACCCAAGGACAATAAAACTTGTCAAGTGGAGCAGACATATCGACAGCCTGGGGGGTTAGAAGCAAGCACCTTCTTTTGAAAGCATTGAGACAACACCCAGAAGGAAGCAGCACAAAGAACCAATGGACACAGATACAGATTTTGAATTTTGAATCTGGTACAGTTTTGCATAAGAGGGAAGCTGCTATAAATATGAGGTGTCTTGCACAGGACCCCGGGTCTCGTCTTGTCAACATGGGAGCATCGAGCTGGATCAGCAGAAGCCCGGCTCCACCCCATCTAACTCACCTGGCCAGTGCAGTTAAGGGGAGAAACTAGTTGGTAACAACAACAAGATGGAGTGTGCGTGTGTGCGAGTGCATGAGTGTAATATATATATCATATGCATATGATACGTTAATTAATACATGTATTACTAATAAATGTGGTGTTTTGCCTTATCCCCCCGAAAAGATTCTGTGCAGTACTTTAAGTACAACAACATTAAAGTGGAACAAACAAGAAAAATTATCTGTAATATTTTATTTACAGTAAGTAGGTGGAAAGCAGGAAGGTAAAATGTGCAGAGAAGGAACTCTAATAACCACAGCATATGGGAAGGAGATTCCCCAGCTACTGAGAACAGTTTTCTTTATGGAGCTAAAATAGCACCAGTGGCCAGGGATTAATATAGGGAATTAATGAGTTACAGTTCTCACTTTCAGTAATGTAATAAATCTCTGTCCTGCTCACCTTCCCTTTCCTACTGTCCTTTTCTATTCATTATTGTTCTAGCCTCATGTTATTTCCCTGTGTCTCGCCTCCCTGTCACAGATCATCCCCCTCGGCTGCTCCCTTCTTTCCCTGATCTTATCCCTTCCCCTCATGCTGATCCTGGGCTGGGAGACCCCAATGAGAGCTAAGGACACAGATCTATACAAAGATTCAGAGTGGCTACCATGTTAGTCTGTATCAGAAAAAACAATGAGGAGTCCGTGTGGCACCTTATAGACTAACAAATTTATTTGGGTGTAGGTTTTCATGGGCTAAAATCCACTTCATCAGATGCATGGAGTGGAAAATATAGTAGGAAGAAATATAACACATTATATGAAAAGATGGGAGTTGCCTTACCCAGTGGGAGGCTGAGACAAATCAATTAAAGTTGGCTATTATCAACAGGATGAAAAATCACTTTTGTAATGGTAATCAGGGTGGCTCATTTCAAACAAGAAGGTGTGCATAACAGTAGGGGCAAATTAGCATGGGGAAATTAGTTTTTTCTTAGTTCTTGTAATGACCCATCCACTCCCAGTCTTTATTGAGGTCTAATTTGACGGTGTCCAGTTTGCAAATTAATTCCAGGTCTGCAGTTGTTCGTGGGAGTCTGTTTTTGAAGTTTTTTTTGTTGAAGAATTGCCACTTTTGCGTAGATACTGTCTGGTTTGGCCAGTCTACATGGTAGATGTGCAGGTGAACAAGCCCCTGATGGTGTGGCTGATGTGGTTAGGTCCTATGATGGTGTCACTTGAATAGATATGTGGACAGAGTTGGCAACGGGTATTTCTCTCTGTCTGAGGGAGTGGAGCAAATGCAGTCTACAGCCACTAGCCGTCACCTTCAGCCCCCAACTAAAACCTCTCCAGCACATCTTCAAAGATCTACAACCTATCCCGAAAGATGATCCCTCACTCTCACAGACCTTGGGGGGCAGGCCAGTGCTCTCTTACAGACAGCCCCACAACCTGAAGCAAATACTCATCAGCAACTACACACCACACAATAAAAACACTAACCCAGGAACCAATCCCTGCAACAAACCCTGTTGCCAACTCTGTCCACATATCTATTCAAGTGACACCATCATAGGACCTAATCACATCAGCCACGCCACCAGGGGCTCATTCACCTGCACATCTACCAATGTGATATATGCCATCATGTGCCAGCAATGCCCCTCTGCCATGTACATTGGCCAAACTGGACAGTCTCTACACAAAAGAATAAATGGAAACAAACCAGACATCAAGAATTATAGCATTAAAAAAAACAGTCGGAGAACACTTCAACCACCCTGGACACTCAATAACAGACTTAAAAGTTTGAAATATATGTTCCATTCTAAGCATCTGATGAAGTGGGTTGTAGCCCATGAAAGCTTATGCCCAAATAAATTTGTTAGTCTCTAAGGTGCCACAAGTACTCCTTGTTGTTTTAGATCTGTACAAAACGCTCCCTGCTGTTGCTTCACCACAACCTTCCCAAACCAGATTGATTCATGCTGTGTCCCCACCACCCCCACCTCTGCCTGTCCCCTGCCCAGTTGTTAGTTCTGTCCCCTGCCCAGCCCCCACCTCTGCCCCTCAGGGCCCCTCTGCCCCTCCTGCAGCTCCAGGGGTTGTTCTTCCTTCCCCTTCCCCCTCCCATCCCTGGGGCTGAATAGAGGGAGGGGGGAGGAGCTTCCAGGGACCATAGCAATGAGGAGCCAGGGGCTGGGTAGATAAGAGTCCTCCAAGATCATAGAGACTGGGGTCCATGAGGCTAGAGAGGCTGATTTCCGGTTCCCCTCTGCTGTGTGTCTCAGGGACACAGGCTGAGCCGGGATTCCCACCACACCCGGAGCCAGGGTCGGATTCTCTCCCCAGGGACGGAGCCCGGCGGGAAAGTGAAGATCGGGGCCTCGTCACCAGCATCGATAAATGTCACCTGCCCCCGGTCACAGTCCAGACAAACCCGGATCCTGCTGGGGGCCCGGCTCAGGGGCAGGGGCGTCGCAGGGGAGGTGAGAGCCCGGAACTGACTCCAGTTCCGCTCCACAGCCCAGATCCCCCCCTCTGGGCTACGGCTGATCTCTCCCTTCCTCCCCACAAACTCTCTGGCCACCCCCACAGCCCAGCCTCCCAAACCCCCGATCTCCACCTCCCAGCAATGTCTCCCCGAGGTGAATCCCTCACAGCCCAGAACACAGGGCTCAGTGTCAAATCTCTCAGGGTTCTTGGGCAGATCCTGCCGTGTGGCTCCCGGTATCACACTTTTCTGATCCTCAGATAGGATGAGTTGGGGATGAGCCGTGTCTGGATCCAGAGTCACATTCGCTGGGGGAAGAGAGAGAATCAGAGCGTTAGGGGCAGAGCTCAGCCCTGGGGGAGGCTGGGACCATTTCTCACGCTCCCCTGCAGCCCTGTTCTGGCTGGGACAGGCCTGGATCCCAGGGAGCTGCCTCTGCTAGACTGAGCAGAGATGTCACTGCAGCTCCTCAGACTTTGTAACAAATCCCACTTCATTAGTTTCTCATTTATCACAGATGCTTCAGCAGCTCCCAGATTCCGCTCCTGGTGCTGCCCCATTCACAGCAGCAGAGACACAGCCAGGAAGGTGCTAGAAGCTTTTATTGAGGAGGGATCAGATGAGGCAGGCACTAGCTTTAACACCTCCCTACCGCCCCGCCAGGGAAACTCCCTCCCCTAATGCAGCCTCCACTCCCAGGCCAGGGAACAGAGAGGAAGGTGCAGCAATGGGGAAGAGCCACTTAACACCAGAGAGTAGGCGATGGCATTGGGTGGGGTAGCCCCATCCCCAGCCTAGAGAGAAAGGAGGAGCTGACAGTCTCACAGGAAGAGCGTCTCCCCAATCCAGGAAGCAGGGAGCAGCTCCAATGGGAGAGCCCAGCGCTGCCCAGAGGAAAGGCAGGATGTTGGAGAAGAGCGATGGGGGACCCCCTGCACCGGGGTGAAGCAGAGGGATGGGGCAGGGAGCTCTGTTCGCGTGTGACTCAGTTAAGAGTGTTTCTGTTCATCAGAATGGGCATGAACTCAGCACTAAGGGTGGTGTCAGGACTCTTTTTGTGTCTCTGCCTGCTCCGTGGCCCTGACTGAGGCCCTGCCCCCTGGCCAGGCTGGGAGACTTGCCCGCTATGGAGAACTCCTGACACTCCACCTGCCCTGGACACAGGTCTGGGGTTCTGAGAACAGCCCCCGGCCCATGTCCCCGCGGTGCACCACCCTGGGCAGGTGGAGGGTCCAGGGCTCCCCAGTGGAGTCTGGGCTCCCTGGATGGTGTCCCAGTTCTGGCCTGGCTAGGGAGCAGGGCCTCGGGGAAAGAGGAGCAGGATGGGGGCCACTGAGAGAGGCCAGCACCAGGGAGAGGTTGGTGCCACGGGCAGGGGCTGCACTACACAGAGAGGAGCTGCTCAGCTGCCCTGCACAAAGCACAGACACTGCCTGCCATGCTCCACGCCTGCCCAAGGCTTGCAGTGTGGGGGGCAACATGGTCCTCTTCCCCCAAATTATGCCCATGTTGAAGAGTGTCCTGGTCCTCCCACTTTTAAAAGTGTGTGTGTGGGGGGGGGGGGGGGGGGAGAGACACGGACATCGGCCCTTGGATCTCCTTACCATTTAATATGCTATTTTTAGGACTATGAATGTCATGGTCGCTGTCAGTTTGGTTGGCAACTTTAGCTACAATCTCATAAAGACGTTTTCTCTGGAATTTTCTCATAATTTAAAGACAATCTTCAGCCGCAAACTCACCTTGTCTGTGTGCTCTAAATGATTCCCCCTCTCCAATTGAAAGAAAAATGATTTTTCTCTTCAATTCAGACAGCAGAGTGTCTGGAGGGAGAAAGGAGAAGAGAGGTGAGATTTCAGATTTTCATATTTATAACAGCAGCAAAGAATCCTGTGGCACCTTATAGACTAACAAACGTTTTGCAGCATGAGCTTTCGTGGGTGAATACCCACTTCAGTCGGATGCCACTGCTTGCATCTGAAGAAGTGGGTATTCACCCACGAAAGCTCATGCTGCAAAACGTTTGTTAGTCTATAAGGTGCCACAGAATTCTTTGCTGCTTCTACAGAACCAGACTAACATGGCTACCCCTCTGATATTTATAACAGCATCCCCACTCTGAAACGGTTTTATAATTATGACAGAGGCACAGAAACACACTCATTTATTTAATATAAAAAGATCTGAAACCATCTCTTTCCTCTCTGATTTTTACATCTCCCAGCAATGGAACCAGCATCCTTGCAGCCTCACAACCATCC
Organism: Mauremys mutica; assembly: GCF_020497125.1. Lineage (NCBI taxonomy): Eukaryota > Metazoa > Chordata > Testudines > Geoemydidae > Mauremys > Mauremys mutica. The sequence continues at coordinate 25,015,145 of NC_059083.1, forward strand.
CAGGACAATCTGTAAGAAAGATTTACTTTTCCCTCATCATCCCCTCCCACCCTTCAGACTCCAGTTGTTTGTTTCATTCACTTGCTGCCTTTTGTCGTAACCTAGACCCAGATCGTGCAAAGACTTTGGCATAAAAGTAACTTTACCCACTTGGGTCCCTTTGACACTAACTGGATCTTGAGAGTTTGTGAAATCCTGGCTCTAATTGTGAGCTGTTGGGTCTGTTTACTCAGCGTCTCTACAGAGAGCAGCACGACGGGGCCTCATCCTCCATAGGCAGAAATAGAAATAATAATAAAACCATTTTATAAATGTGGAAGTTGAGGTGGGGGAGGGTTGGCTCAATGGGTCCGATTCCCCCCGTATCAGGAAAAGGAGAAGGGAGGGGCCATTTGAGACTCTGCTGTTCAGTGGCTGCAGGGGCTGGTGCAGACCTTGGCACAGGCTGAGGAAGTTCTGAAGGCAGCCAGAGCTACATCCCTATGACAATGGCCCCTGTGTGTCTTGCCCAGCGTGCAGAGTGTCAGAGGCCCAGCTTTACACTGCCCACATCCCGCTATCCCTCGTCCACCTGCTCCCTCTTCCACCTGCCCTCACCACCCCCACCCCACTCCCAGCCCTCTCAGGAACATGCCTTGTGCCTGCAGCTGCTGGGGAGGAGGCACCAGAGGCTCCTGTGCTGGAGGGATCCCTGACCATGGGGGAGGGGCTTTCTCCTTCCCTCCAGCCCATTTGGCCCAGACTAGCTGCCGTATGGGACCCGAGCACAGTGACGGGCAGGATTCGCCTTTGAGAAATGTGCCCCATGGCTGGTGATGGGGCAGTAGACAGGGAGGGCTCTGAGCTATAGAGAGTTCTTTGCCACATGTCTGGCTGTTGGGTCTTGCCAGAATGCTCAGTATCCAACTGACCAGCATATCTGGGGTCGAGAAGGAATTTCCCCCCAAGTCAGATTGACAGAGAGCCTGGGTGTTTTTTTTCTGCCTTCCTCTGCAGCGTGGGGCACAGGTTAGTTGCAGATTTAAACTAGTGTCAATGGTGGATTCTCTGTCACTTGTGTAGTGGGGCAGTTACCCAGCTCCTGGGATAAAAAGGTGAAAAGCAGCTTAGATCGGCTGATTGGGGAGGAAGCCACAGCTGGGGCCACACCCAATTAGGCCACAGCTGGTCCTGGGAGCACAGGGTACCTCAGACAGAGCAGTGCTGGGGAGCTCTGGCCTGGTAAGTTCCCAGGCTGAGGCCTTGCTAAGGGCCAGGGATGGTACTAGAGCTGCAGGGAGACACTGAGGCAAGGTGGGTATAGAGGGTTGGGGTTCCCTGGGAGGGGAGACCCAGAGTGTGGGGGTACTGCTGTGGGCAGAACCTCAAAGTAAGAAGCACCGGGGTCCAGGAGGGACAAGGGGGCCTGAGGCAGGAGAGACACTGGCCAGCAGGGGGTGCTCCAGAGCTGAAGAGCTAATTCCCAGGATGACCAGCAGGAGGTGCCGCACCGGTGAGTGCTCAGCCTGTTACACTTGAAGTCTTTAAATCATGTTTTGAGGACTTCAGTAACTCAGCCAGAGATTAGGGGTCAATTACAGGAGTGGGTGGGCAAGATTCTGTGGCCTGCAATGTACAGAAGGTCAGACTGGATGAGTGTGATAGTCACTTCTGGCCTTAAAGTCTTTGAGGCATTTCTTACTTTACAGTAATGGTAATGGCAAGGCTTTTGGTAGAAATAAAGGTTTGAATTAATCCATCTGATTGGTTTGGACCCCAAGCGTCTGGCATTCTCACCCAACATTAAATAGAAGCATCATCTAAATGTGAACGAATTGACCAGCACCAGTCCCTTCCCACAGTCTCAGCGGCTCATCCCATTTTCCATTCCTAGATCCATTTTAGGTACCTTTGAACTTCTCCAGAGTCTCCGATAGCCCAGTAGTTTTCTGGAAGAAATCACTGACTCGCTTTTCCAATTCAGGATAAATCTCCTCTGGCTGCTGGAACTTCCCCTTCTCACACCTGGAGAGAAACAATTTCATGTGATTATATGCCATTTAGTGACTCGTTATAAATTCTGGCTAGTGAGTCGCTGCTGTAATGGGCCTGGAGTTAGAATTCCTTGACTTCTCCCAGCCTCAGAACAGGTGCAACACAACCTATGGCCATGAAATGTTCCCCTCAAAGGACCATTAATATACTTCAACACTGGCCTGAAGAGATCAGCTCTGGGGATACAGGAGGAATTGAGTCTCCATGGCCAATTCACTCCTTGGCCTCCATGGTCTGAGGGTCAGGAAGTTCCCAGGTGAAGTGCTGTAGAAATCTGCCCTCTAGGAACTAGACTGAGACACCAACTCTCCCATCCCCAGCTCATTCCACACAGGTCTCCAAACAGCCCTCAGGTGGGGAAGACTCTTGATCGCTGCTGCCCTGGGCTGAATGGTGACCAGGGCCCCAGCAGTGACAGGCCCATATTCCATCCCCACAATCCGGAGGCAGCCAGTCCCCCAGGGAGGCGACATCTCTAGGAAATAATGGAGGTCAGGCTTTCCCACTGAATGGAGAATTCCAGAGTCTTCTGTGCAAGTGTGAGGACCTCAGGATGAAGTTGATCAGAGAGATTTATATCCAACATGTGACCTTCCCCACACATTTTGCTGTAGAGCCCTGAGGAGATGTGGTACTAACATCACCACCAAGCTCCTTCCCAGCATTGTGAAGTATGAGGGGGAGTGAGAGAGAGACATGTACCTGCTCAAGGTGGTTCTGACATCCTACAGGAGAGAGAGAAAAAACAATCTCAGTCCCCTCTGACACACACAGGGGATGCCAGGGAAGGGATTTAGGAAATATGGGGGAGGAAGGCCCTGCCCTGGCCACTATGCCCCAGTGCTAATGTTTTTCACTCAGTCTCACCTGCAGGAATTCACTCGCTGGCTTCTGACACTTCCCTTCCAGCTCACTGATCAGCTCACTGAGACGGGAAATCTGCTCGGAGAGTTTACTGACATTTTCATTCTGGATCCTCACAATCTCCTCATCCAGCTTCTCCAGCTGGGCCAGCAGGAGTCGCTCTTGTTCCTCCAGGAACTGCTGCAGTTGCTGAAATTCAGTCACAATCTTCTGCCTCTCGGTTTGTGTTTGTTTCTGTATGAAAATAGGGCAAGGGCTGGTCAGGGACATGGATGGAGCCCGGGGTCCTTTTATGGAGAGGCAAGTGTGCAACAGAGAGAATTTCTTTGAACATTTCTGACAACTGACTATACCCTGTGTGCATTGGTGCTGACACTGTGGGTGCTCTGGGGCTGGAGCACCCACAGGGGAAAATTAGCAGATGCTCAGCACCCACCAGGAGCCAAGTTCCCCCTCTGCCCCCTTCACCCCCACCAACCAGCTCCTCCCACTCCCTCCCAGTGCTTCCCACCTCCCCTGAAACAGCTGTTTTGTGGTGTTTGGGATGCTCCAGGGGGCAGGGGAAAGAGCAGGAATGTGGCAAGGTGGGGCTGGGGCAAGGACTTGTGGGAAGGGATAGAATGTGGACAGGGCGATGGTGGAGCAGGGGCAGGAAGAGGCTGGGCAGGCAGGGGCAGAGTCTTGGGGAAAGAAGTGGAACGGGAGCAAGGCCTGTTGGATTAAACATAATAATAAATACACTTATGTTGTGGAAAATGTAATGATTCCAGAACAAACCCCGGATTTGGCCTGACCATTAGCAAGCAATATGTCTCTCCGCCTGCTCTCTCAACCTGCTGAGTTTGTCCTAATTGAAACAGGCCGGCCAGTTTGCAAGGTCTGTGCTAATTGTAAAAAAACATTCAGAGACCAAGAGTTTGTCCTAACAGTGATAAGATACCAACATGTTACAAATGTTTTTTTCTAAACTCAGGAACCAGATTTGTTTTTCCTCCACTCTTACATTCCTATCTTGCTTGTTTTCTTTTCATGTGTGACAAGTGGCATGGTGTGGCAGGGCAGAGGTATAAACCCCTTGGATGCCCTGCCAAAGACGTGGCTTCCCCCTGGCTTCCCGGCAGAGTGGCTGGGTGTGGGAGCCCAGACATAGGCACTGACTCCATGGGTGCTCTGGGGCTGGAGCACCCATGGAAAAATATTGGTGGGTGCTCAGCACCCATGGGCAGCTCCCCGTGACCCTGCCCCCCTGCTCCAGCTCGCCTCCGCCTCCTTCGCAAGCATGTTGCCGCGTCCTGCTTCTCCCCCCCCATCCCAGCACTTGCGCCATGAAACAGCTGATTTGCAGGGCAGGGAGGGAGGGGGATGAAGGGGAACGCGGCGCGCAGTGGGAAGAGGTGGGGCCAGGGTGGGGATTTGGGGGAAGGGATCCAATAGGGGCAGGGAGGGGGCGGAGTTAGGGTGGGGACTTTGGGGATGGGGTTGGAATGGGGGCGGGGCCAGGGGCAGGGATGGGGTGGATTCGGGCCGAGGCCAGGGGCTGGGATCATGGGCACCCACCGGCACCGGAGAAAGTTGGTGCCCATGAGCCCAGACACTCAGCAAGGAGCTCAGCTGCAGGCCCTAAGGAGGGCAGGCTCAGGGGAATCAGCTGAGTCAAGTGGAACCAGCTGGGCTGGTGACTGGGAGGAGATATAAGCCCAAGGAAAGGCTTAGACAGGAGGTTAGCCGGGGAGAAGAGAGGGGGACTGCAGCTCTGTCTCTACTGGCTGCAGGGAGCCTCAAGGGCGAGAAGACCCAGGGAAGGGTCAGTGTGGGGATCGGTGTTGGATGAATTGGGATTGCACTAAGCACTGTAAATAAAGAGAGACGGGTTGAAACACCTGAAAGAGGTGTTGGGACCCTTTTCTTTGACCAGCCTAAGCACAGAGCATAGGGATGAGAGGGAGGAAACCTTTGCAGACCCTGTGACACTGTGGGCTGGTCTGGGATTTCTCCTAGCCACCGCTCTTTGTGGCTGCCAGCATGGAGGAGACCCTAAAGTGGCTGGTCTATACAGTGCAAGTGATGCAGCAGTCACACCAGACCGAAAGGCAAGCTCTGATGATGTGGCAAAGAGACCAACAGCGGGCTCTCCAGGAGCAGTCAGCAGCCCAGCAACAGATCCTTCAACACGTGGTAAGTCCGGCATCCGGGGATGGAACCAGGACACCAGGTTGGGGGGCTCTGTCAGATGGGCCCCATGGACGACCCAGACGCCTTTCTGGGGATGTTCGAATGGGTGGCTATAGCAGCTGGATGGCTGAGTTCGACGTGGGCCCTGCGACTGGCCCCATACCAGGGAGGGGAAGCCCAAGCGGCGTTTATGGCTTTGAGTGAGGCCCAAACCTGGGACTACGAGGCAGTAAAGGCCACTATCCTAGATAGGGTCGGGCTCTCAACAGAGAGGTACCGTCAGCGGTTTCATACCACCCGTTGGACCGAGGGCCTGAGGTCCAGGGCATTCACCCAGATGCTGACGGACTGGGCCATTAGGTGGCTAAGGCCCACCGCCCAGACAGTGGAGGAGATCATGGACCAAGTGATCCTAGAGCAATTCCTCCTGGGGCTCCCGGACCCGGTGCATGTTTGGGTCGGAAAACACTGGCCAGCCCACATGGGCGATGCGGTCCGGCTGATGGAAGAGTATATAGAGGCAGAGGGGCCCAGGCAGGCGGTGAAGCCTGGTAAGGGAGCCAGACCTGTAAGGAGCCCAGCTGACTCTACACCCAAGAAGGGGTTGGACCCGGGGCCCACCCGCAGCCGCGAATTGACCTGTTGGCAGTGTGGGCGCCCAGGTCATAAAAAGCAGGACTGTCCGCAAATCGAGTGTGGACCGTCTGACATTTGTGGGTGGACTGGGGGGCAGAAGGGATCAGGGAAACAGCCCCTGACCACCGTGCTGGGGAGGAAGCCCCGGACGGGGGTGGTGGACTCTGCCACCACCTGCTCACTGGTTCGGAAGGATCTAGCGAAAGAATGCTGGATGATTCCAGGGGAAAAGGTGGCCCTTCGTTGTGTGCATGGTGACACCAGGAGCTACCGGATGGCCCGGGTACCTATGGAGGTCCAGGGACGCTTCCGGTGGTAGCAGGTAGGGGTAATAGAGAACTTGCCCTACCCGGTCCTGCTGGGAAGCGATTGGGAACCCCCTACTGGTGAGGCACAAAGTCGGGAGGGGGATCCTGAGGAAGGGGGCATGGGGAACCCAATTAAAGAAGTGAGAAGAGGGGAGGGAACAGTGGAACCCCCTAAGGTAGCAAGAACCCCCCTCACGATGCCGGGGAAAAGTAGGGGGAATGAAGTAGAAACTCCTAGACAACAAGTAGACCAACTCAAAGAATGTTGGTTATGCGGCAACAAAGGACCCTCCGGGCAGGAGTGCCAAGAGTGTGGCCCTCGGGAACCTGATGGAGGCAAGGGCCATGAGGCCGTGGAGCCGAACCCAGACTTGGGGTACCTAGGCACCCCGCTGGGTCAGAGGGACGGCCCAGAGAGGCGGCGGGGGGGCAACCAGCCATGGCCAGAACAGGGGTGTGCACTCTGTTGGGCAAACAGACATATGGGGGAGACCTGCTGCAACCCACAGCAGGGGCACAGGAACTCCCGCCAAAGGGACGATATGTCCGGCCAAGAAGGTATAGGGTCTGGTGGAGCCTGGTGGCTCATTAAAGCGGGGAGATGTGTGGCAGGGCAGAGGTATAAACCCCTTGGATGCCCTGCCAAAGGGGTGGCTCCCCCCCAACCCCACTTCCCGGCAGAGTGGCTGGGTGCGGAAGCCCAGACACTCAGCAAGGAGCTCAGCTGCAGGCCCTAATGAGGGCAGGCTCAGGGGAATCAGCTGAGTCAAGCGGAAACAGCTGGGCTGGTGACTGGGAGGAGATATAAGCCCAAGGAAAGTCTTAGAAAGGAGGTTAGCCAGGGGAGAGGAGAGGGGGACTGCAGTTGTCTCTACAGGCTGCAGGAAGCCTCAAGGGTGAGAAGACTCAGGGAAGGGTCAGTGTGAGGATCGGTGTTGGACAAATTGGGATTGCACTAAGCACTGTAAATAAAGAGAGAGACGGGTGAAACACCTGAAAGAGGTGTTGGGACCCTTTTCTTTGACCAGCCTAAGCACAGAGCACAGGGATGAGAGGGAGGGAACCTGTGCAGACCCTGTGACACATGGATAGATTCATTGGAGTCTGTCATGCTCCAACGATTTGAGAATAGTTATGTTAAGTGAAATAGGGTGTGATTGTAAATGTATGTTTGAATGAGTAATAAAAGGTTGAAGTGCCAGCCTAATAAATAACAACTACCCAGGAACACTTGGCCTAAGAATGCGCAGGATGGAGATAACTGGATGACCCCATAGGGCAAACCAGAATCCACCCACAACTACCCCAAGGACAGAGGTGCCGAAAAACTGAAGAACAAGATAACAACAAGCCATCACTGCTGTGCCATCTTCATGACGGACTATCATTTCAACCGTGAGAACAGTGATTGATTATCACTTCAAACATGACAAAGCAAACCTTATAGATTTGAATGAGGATGAATTCCTATAAAGACAGACTCTGCGGACTAAGAACTTGGAGTCTGGTTCTGCAACCACCCTCCAGGAGCATCAGATGTGAATCTGACAAGACTTGGCTCCATCCTTGTGTCCAGGCCACCTGGCTAGTGGCTTGGCACAAGCAACTCTAAGGCTTATAACTATGATAACAACCTTGCAGAACCTGTGTGTGTATGAATGAATGTGAAATTGAATGGAATGTTATAGCTATAACTGACTACTTACTATGATTCTTTTTGTATTAACAATAAACGTGGCATTTTGCCATATCCCCTTTAATAAAATTCTGCTAGTTTTTATTTTACTGGTATAACAGACTGGGGGCAGAGTGGGGGATCGAGCACCCCCCAGCTACAGGCGAAGTCTGCGCCTATGCCTGTGTGTACTAGACTGAGGACTCTCACACCTTCCCTTTTGGCCCCTGTATCCCTCTGAAAGGGATGTTTCCATGTTGTTATGGTCAGTGTATTCTTATTCATGGTCTCTGTGAATTCAGACCCAGAGCAGGAGGCAGGACTCAGCACTACACTGACAGAGACACCAGGGGAGTTAAAAGAAACAAACATTTAAAAAATGCACAAAATGACCAGACACAGGGGACAGCACTTCATGGGGACATTCAGTTCATTTGGGGGATTTTTCTGAAAGCCACAAGGGCTAGACATTAATTCATCAGCTGAAATGAAAGCTTAGGGCTTGTCTACACATGAATCTAACCCAGCAATCCATGATCATGGAGAAACACACACAAGCCCACATTCACCAAGGCCACACAGGAGTCTGCCTCCAAACAGACCTCCCACTGCCACTCCCTGCCAATTAATAACAGGCACCTACCAGATACTCCCGGCATTTTCCCTCTCCAGTTATTTTAAATCCCAGCAGCTTTTCTCACTCTTTCTTCAGAGTCTTCAAATCGGCCTGGATTTTTTCCTGAAGAAACAGAAAGGATTTGAGAGGTTTCACTTAGATGGGTGAGAGGGGTGTGGAGCTGGGTGTTTTTCCACCCAAAACTCAAGATGATTGTTGGTGAATTGCTTTGACATCAGGACCACCAAGGAGATGAAACCTTGATACAAAATCAGGTTCAGGTATTTTAGTAATTAGAGTGAGATCTCAATTACAACCAAGCTTTATTGGTGTTTATGAATTGATTAGTGGTACAGAGCATAACAGGGCACTGGAGTCACATGGGGGTGAATCAATAAACTTGTGTTTGAGAAGGTTTAATGAACAAAGTGATACAAATCCCAGAAGCCACCAGGTCCCTGGAGGTGGCTTTGTCCAGTGAAAAAGGGACAGGAGGAAATTGAGGATGCAGGAGGACATCTTTGAGGGTGGGGGCAGGAATGGAGGGTGGCACTTCCATGCAGAATGATGCTGGTGGGGACATGCTAACAAAGGTAGCGGTGGGGCCCACGCAGGCCGACTGATACAGTTGGGGGAGTGCCCATGCAGGCAGGCGTGGGGATGTTCTGTGTTGCCTGATTTGGGGAGGGTTAGTAGGGACAGTGGAATTTATCCACTTAATTTGGTTGTATGTAATAATTAATTTTCTAATTAATTAGTAATGTTAGTAATAATTAATAGATATTAATAATTTGGGTATGGCTCGCCAATATGTGTGATCAGAAGATAAAGTTCGTCTTGAATCAGGCTTCACAGAATTTAATACAAGGAGATTGGGGTGTATTACAGGAATTAGGACAGAGACAGAGTTTAGTCAAACAAGACCTTTTATTTAAAATCAACAAAACAAGAAGTAAATGTAAAATGTTAAAAGCAGTATGAGATTACAAAGTTACAAAATATCACAGTTCTTTAAGAGATATGATATGATATTATACAGTTCTAAATGTACTCTGCAGCAAATAAGCGCTAGAGTAAATTTCACACCTCTGCTAGAGGAAGTTACAAAGAAACTGGTTATGAGTAAAACCCTCTTTTCTTTAACCTAAATGCTCTAGCAGAAATGAGAATATGTTCATACTCACAACTTTGAGAAGAATCAATACTACGACTTAGTATTAACAGCTTTCATAGGAGAAAAGGCTTCGAAGCAGGTTGAGACGACAAGGAAACAGAGAGATGTATCGCCTGCCCTAATGGAGGATTGCTACCCTTTTTATAGGGAGAAATCCTTCCTCTATGCCCAAATTTGTCTTTCCCCCATGGAAAGGTGAGGGTACCTGTTTTCATTGGCTGACCTTTTGTGTGCGTACTAATGACAGCTATATAGTAACTTGCGGGGGTATGTGTTACATTTGTGGTCAAAAATACCCTCCTTTTTACCCTAACTAGGTGAAAGGTTAGCAAACATTCAAAAAGTCCCTAGACATTGTGCGTAGATTTGTCTCCTATTATTACTTTTCTGAGTAAGGGTCTTAAAGGTTGCTTTCAGCGTCACAGAGGAAATAGGCCAGGATGTCTGGCCTCAAAGGTTCTAGGTATCTTGCGTTACAACTATTGCAAATTCCTATTAATCTATGCAGCCTACACACTTTATCAAAAAGACATTTTATACAGACCAACAGATTAATCCTCAGGGCTACATCTGTGTTCTGGGGATGACTCAGTGGCCACCCTAATTAGACATGATGCAGATTTGTATAAAGAATGGGTTGGGGTTTGCCCCAGTGCTGTCCTAACCCCTCTCCGTGGCAATGGCCCCTGGGCACGTACCCCACAGTCACACTGCCTGGTAAAGATCCTGGAAGCAGTGCATTCTGGGAGATTACAAAAGGCTGCCTGGTGGAACTAACAAAACAGCTCTGGCTGGTCCTTGCCCACGTACACAACAGAGCAGGTCAGACTGGCACCGGTCAGCTCCAGCCTGGGGTTAGTTTTGCTACAATCCAGTGTAATCCCAGTGGTACTTGGCATGGACCTGAGCTGTCTGGAGCCCTTTTGTGTGCGGACTCGAGGTGCTTGGAGTCCATAAGGTGTTTAGCCCAGTGATCTCCTCTAGTGCAGGCCGGCAGCATCTGAGTTTAACCCCTCGTGGAGCAGCACAGGAGTTCAGAATCCCAGTGGGAAACATCATCGCCCTGCAGGGCCTGGGACCTTTATCAAGGCATCTTTTCCTCCTAATGGCCACACTTCATCACTGCTCAGTGCTGCTGGGGGTGGGCAGGGGGAGGCAGCGTAGACTAGTGGATAGAACACTGTATTTCCACTTGGAAAAGTGGGGGGTTATACCCAGCTCTGCCACTGACCCACTAAGTGACCTTGGACAAGTCACTTCTCCTCACTATGCCTGAGTTTCCCCTCCCACCCTTTGTCTGTCTTGTCCAGTTAGACTGTTAGACAGTTAGAGGGCAGGGATTGTCCCTCACTGGGTTTGTGCAGGGCCCCCCACAATCGAGGTCAGATCCCATCTGGGGGCTGCTGGGATGCAAACAACAATATTAAACATTGTGATCCAATCAGTAATAACAGCCACAGCTTGTAACTCCCCCTCTGCGAGCTGAAAGCAGCACTCTCACATAGACTGTCCTGCAGCTCTTGGGAATCCAGCAACACCTAGAATCAAACCTCACTGATCATTTAACAGCTTCGGGGCTGTAGGAAGGTCCCATAGTTCACTGGTGGGAGCTGGGTTTGAAAAGGATTCAGCTGCTCAGAGAAAAAACTCCCCCCCCTCCTGTGGGGTTGCATCTTCCCTATGCTGCCTTGGTGGAAAGTTACGGCAGCGGACATCAAGAACAGAGGGATGAGATAAAGTTGTTGTGAGAAAGTAGGGAACTGCCAGAGGGAGGCAGATGCCAGGTGGCCTAGCTGGGATCGGTTTCAAGGTGATAAACAAGTCCATAAATCAGATGAATTGCATGGGAAATGGAAAACCAGTAAGCAAAGGGCCATGCATGTGAAAAGCGTGTGTATCAGACAAAGAACCAATCAGCAGCAATGTGATGTTGGTGTGTCTGACGTTTGCTAATATGGAGAAGTCTATATAATATGATGCATTGTACTTAATAAACGATTCTGCTTGCAATCATATTGGTTGTCGTGCTATATCCCGGCCCGCATGAGATGCATGAGATGCAACATATGGTGACGCCGACGTGATTCGAATCGGATCAAGTCGTTGTCCTGAACAGGCGGGAGAACAGCCGCGGCAGGAGGTACTGCGGTAAAGGCAGCCCCTGGACATCTGAGAGAGGCGTGTGTGAGCTCACAGGTGAGCGGCTGTAAGAAAAGTATGAGTACCGCTGTATCAGCTGAAGAAAAGATAACACAGAAGCTTTTATTGCACATCATGAACCGACAGGGGGAAAAGATCTCCCCTGCTGCACTGACTCACTTATTAAGAAAAGAGGGGGAGCTAGGGAGGCTCCTCCTGACCGCCCTTCGGGCACAGGACGAGGAGGTGCTCCGCTGGAAGCGAGCCCTGGACGGGAAGACGTTGGAGTGCACGGCGCAGGCAGAGGCTCGTGCCGTGGCCCCGGAGGTCGTTTGGACCTACAAGCAAGTAAGTTGTTTTGGCAGGAACCTGGAGAAGGCGTCCTACGCTGGCTGGTCTGAGCCTGGGACAATGCCGAGAAAACCGTTATGCTTCTCCGGTATGAGCTGCAACAGCTGGGTGTCCTGACACAGGATGCACAGATTAAAAGAAGCCAAGCAGGGAAGGAAAAAGAACAGAATGAGTTAACCGAAGAAAGCTCATTCTTTTCTGGCCCCAGTCAAGGACACGGCTCATTAGCTAAAACTTGGTGGACAGCCAAGGAAAAGGGAGGCTTGACTAGGCCCAAAAAGCTACTGAGAGCTGCAAAACCCTCCCAGGCACTAATGGAATGTGTTAGCTGTCTCTTCTCACAGGTATGGAAGAGCTGCTCAAAGATCCTAGCAGCCCTGCCACTCCTTGGAACCAGGAGACTGACTGCCTGGACCCATGATTCTCACTGCAAAAAGACCCCTTCACATCAGGAGAATTCTGCTACTGATTGGCCTATTTTTTTTTTTTAGCTCCATTGTGCTTTTAAACAGCAGGAAAAAAGGACAAGGTGACGTGCTGGCTAACCTCTCCCTTGTCCGCTGCAGCCCCCATTGTGTTATTGGATTTTTTTTTGAAAGAAGCAAAACCACTACAGGATGATGTCCTGGTAATCTCCCCCGTAGAAGCTGAACCACGATGGTGGTGGAAAAGAAGAAAAAACACTCACATCACTGACATTGCCAAAGTCCAGAAATTCCTGACTAAAAGGACATTGAGAACTGACCCTGGTGAAGAAACAAAAAATTGTACACTGGCAGGAAGAAATTTGGGACTCCTGCTGAGAAATGTGGTATTAATTGGATTTTGGGGTTTATTTTACAGGCTGAGCCCTGTGATTTGGATAAATCCTTCAGCATGTATTGCCCTCCCTAATTGGATTGTAAATGATATTGCCCTTATTTAGTTTTTTATTGTTGGAGTTCCGCTAACCCAAGTACAGGCTGGAGTTGGTGAGTTACATGTCATTTCTGCCATTAGTTTTAGGATCCAGAAGCTACTGGCAGAGATGGTATGGGCTATTACTGAGGCTGGGAAAGCATTGCAGTGGGAGCTAGTGCGTTTAATATCCTGAATAACTAGCTGATGGCCATTCGGAGTGATTTTGAGCACCAGGATGGCCCACTGCCCTTACAGATATTTCAGAAGTACCATTTGATTTGGGGTTGTAGAGACATACCTGGACACTGTCTGGGTGGAAGTGTAAATATTCGCAGTGCTCCTCCCCAGCATGTGGACCGGTTGGGGGGTGAGGGCTCTCACATACCGAATCCTGCCGGGTTCATGGGGAGGATGAATGTGAAATTACTACCCCAGCTTTCTAGAGCTTAATTGCTTTTTGTTCTCAAAGTTTGAGAAGACTCAGCCAAAGGTTTTGAGTATTCTCAAAGGGGGGAGTTGTAGGTTACTAGGCATAAATTTAGGTAATTTGGAAGAATGGCTTTGAATTTATGTGACCCAAAGTACCTTTAAGTAAAGTGCTTTTGTTAGCCTTACTAGACTTTTGTAATTTTTTGTGTTATGTGCTAATTACTGGCAGCTGTAAGGCTGCTTGATACTAGATGTAGCCTATATTAAATAAGATAGGCGGAATGCAAATGCTGTAGTTAAAGTTATATGCATGAGAATGTAGCCCCCACGGTGGGAAAGTACAGATTATTGTTCACAGAAGAATATCAGAAGGGTGGGAGCTAGTTAAAAAGCACACCCTCCTAGTTAAACTGATAGTGAGACAAGTTGGTACCCTTGAAAGGAACGGTTCAGTGAGAAAAAGGATCGGGCCCAGGCGGGCAGGAAACAGACAGAGAACTTGGAGAGGAAAAAAGGATCGGGCCCAGGCGGGCAGGCAACAGACAGAGAGCTTGGAGAGCAGATTGGAAACTTTTGAGGGTGTAGTGGAAAGAAGGAGTAAGTAAATATAAGCATAAAGATTTCAAATATTCAGGAGAATATTTGGAATGGTGATTTGGATTAGTAAGTGGCTGTTGGAAGACAAGCTAGTGATTTTTAAGGAAAGTGAAAAGTTAACTCTGTGGTTGCTAGAGGGAACAGCAGTTGAATTTTGTAAAGATGCTAAAGAGAAAAGTTTTTGGTGTTTTTGAAATGTTTGTAAATAAATTTAGGCAAAGAAATTAGTTTGCAATTGTTTGGCTATGTACAATTTTGTTAAATTAATTAAAGATTGTATACAGTGCTATGTAATTAAAATTGTATTAGGCTTTAAGGGCATTGTAAGTGGTAATGTTTTTTTTTAGTGTTTAAATGCAGAAGTTAAAAGTAAAGAGCAAGCCAAAAAGCATTTGTATTAATGTTTCCCTGTTTTGCCTAAAATTAATAAGAGTATTTGTATATTTTAAGTAATGATTGACTGCCCAGTAGGGGTAGACTGTTTTTGTTTTTTAGATAATTATAGAAAACTAATGCCAGCTGCACAGCATTTAATTACCATGCATTTACTAACAGAGTAAAAATTAAGTTTTGTGTTTTATGTTTTGTCTTGTGGTGTTTGTTTTGTAGCCAGAATTGTTGTGTTTAATATTTTTATGAGATGGTTTGATTTGAAATTAAGCGGAAGGGTTGGATTAAAATGCAGATACTGGGTTTGTTTAATTTAGAATACAAAGTGTTTGGATACATCAGAAGAAAAATGTGATATGCTAAAGTTTAATGCATTTTTTTAAGTAAGAGAGAAATTTTATTGGCCAATTTTTTTATTTTAGAATGGTTATTAAAATTTGCATACCAACAGTTTTGGAAAGCAAGGATATGGTTGTAAAAATTTTGAAGGTATGTGTTGTATAGATTTATTTAATTATTTGCATTTGTATATGCGTTGCTTTAGCAATTGCAGGATAATATATATAAGCTTACGCGTGATTATAATTTTTTGTGGGATTGGCTTAATGGCTTTGGCTGGCCCACTTGGGTTATTTTTCTTCTCCATATGGGAATAATTGCGTTGGGAGTTGTTTTTTGTTTTTTTTTATTTGCTTGCCCTGTTTTGTATGCCTTTTGCAATGAAGTTTGGAGAGGTTTACTGGATGTCTCTTCAAGAAAAGAGGGGGAGATATGGGGTTGCATCTTCCCTATGCTGCCTTGGTGGAAAGTTACGGCAGCGGACATCAAGAACAGAGGGATGAGATAAAGTTGTTGTGAGAAAGTAGAGAACTGCCAGAGGGAGGCAGATGCCAGGTGGCCTAGCTGGGATCGGTTTCAAGGTCATAGAATCATAGAATTCAAGATCAGAAGGGACCATTATGATCATCTAGTCTGACCTCCTGCAAGATGCAGGCCACATAAGCCGATCCACCCACTCCTTAAGCAAGCGACCCCTGCCCCATGCTTCGGAGGAAGGCGAAAAACCTCCAGGGCCACTGCCAATCTACACTGGAGGAAAATTCCTTCCCGACCCCAAATATGGCGGTCAGCTGAACCCCGAGCATGCGGGCAAGACTCTCCAGCCATACCCTTTGGAAAAAGGCTAACAATATCCTATCATTGACTCATTGTACTAATTACCAGTGTGTCTCTTAATTGACCTATTGACTAAGCCCGTTATCCTATCATACCATCTCCTCCATAAACTTATCTAGCTTAATCTTAAAGTCATGGAGGTCCTTCGCCCCCACTGTTTCCCTCGGTAGGCTGTTCCAGTATTGCAAGTCCATAAATCAGATGAATTGCATGGGAAATGGAAAACCAGTAAGCAAAGGGCCATGCGTGTGAAAAGCGTGTGTATCAGACAAAGAACCAATCAGCAGCAATGTGATGTTGGTGTGTCTGACGTTTGCTAATATGGAGAAGTCTATATAATATGATGCATTGTACTTAATAAACGATTCTGCTTGCAATCATATTGGTTGTCGTGCTATATCCCAGCCCGCATGAGATGCAACACCCTCCCATCAGACAAATTTAAAATCTTCCTCTGTTGCTTTCCTTGCGAGGCTGGAGTATCGTTTATGTATATATCCGCTTTCACGCAATGTAGGCTACACACAGCTGAACGATGCAGTTACACACCTGTGTCAGGCAAGGCCACCAACAGGGGAGGCAAAAGGGGCAGCTGCCCTGGGGTTCGGTGATTTCAAAGGGCCCAGGGCTCCTGGCAGCCGCCGCTGCTCCTGCAAGAACAGTGGTGGCCAGAGCCCCAGGCCCTTTAAATCGCTGCTGGAGCCCCAGGTGATGTGGCCTGGGCAGTGCTGAAGGCTGTCTGGGGTAGGCTAGCCCCAACCCTGCCCCTTCTCCCTGAGGCCCTGCCCCTTCTGGAGGCCTGGAGCTGCCCCTCCCTCCCCCCCATCTTTCCCAGAGGCCTGGCAAGTCTGTCAGCAGCCCTGGTGTCAGGCAACTTGTGAAGCCATTAACCTGTAATTAAAATCCAAAGTGATTACCCATGAGAGTGAACAGCAACTCTGTATCTTGTGCTCCCGGACAGCTTGCTTGATGGGAACCACCATGTGAGCTCTGTGAGCCCAGGACAGACGCGAAACCCGACAAATTGAACTTAGATCCTCTTCACACAGAACAGTTTCAGAGCCTCTTCCTGGTGTTCCCCACACGCCCTCTTCCCTCCTGCCCCCTGTGCAGCCTCTAAACTCAGCTGTTTCTATGGGGGCAGGACCCCAGCCCCTGAGCACCCCCAATCTCCCACTCACCCGCTAAGTGGGCAGAATGTGGCGCCAGCCCCCCATGGCCCCGGAGCACAGGGATGGCGCCCGGCCCCAGCCTGCCCCAGCCTAAAGCCCAGGCAGCCCCAGGAGACTGAGGATTCGGGAGCCGGGGCAGAAGCAGGGGAGGTGCCTGGGGCCGAAGTGTGGGCGGGGCTACGTCTGGCAGTTTGGGAAGGCATTGCCTTGCCCTGCCTCTGGTACCCGCCGCCCATGCTGTCAGGGGTGTGGTGAGCGCAGCTCATGCCTTCCATGCCTGGCCTGGCAGCACCATGGACACATCTTGCTTCAGTCCTGTGTGTGAGGAAAGTGCCTCACATGGAGCTCTAGTGCCCACGTCTCCCTAATGACAGGTTGGGTGCCGGCCATCAGTGGCCAGGGCTCCCTGCACCTGCCCAGAGGAAGGAGACTGCAGGGCAGAGATTTAGGAGGATCCAAAGATCAGGGAGAAAATCTGGGAAATTAGGAGATTCTGTGGTTCTGAGAGACTGAGTCTGAAAAGGAGAGAATTGAATTAACCCGGATCCACAGTGTTTCCTACCTTGTTTTTCTGGGCAGCAGCATCCATGAGAAGCACCATGTGAGATCTGTGCTGGGGGCATCTCTCACAAACCACACACACGGCTTCCCCGTCCTCTTCACAGAACAGATCCAGGGCTTTGCTGTGTCTCTCACACAGAGTCTCTTTTCCTTGTTTGAAATCCATTTGTTTGATTTTTTCCACTATATTTGCTAGCTGATAATTACTCTGGAAATCCCCTTTCCGGATTCGGGCTCTGCAGCTGGGGCAGCACAAAGGGTCATAGTCCCCCTCTGTCCATGTCTCACAGAACTGAGAGATGCAGCCTCGGCAGAAGTTGTGCCCGCACTGTATGGTCACTGGGTCCGTCAGATATTCCAGGCAGATGGGACAGTTGGTTTCCTCTTGGATTTCCCGTACAGGAGTCCCTGAGGCCATGGCTGCTGGGATCTCTGGGCTTCTGTTCTCTCTGCTTCTGCTCCGGAGCATAAATTGTTATGTAGATAGTGGAAAAATACAAATAAATAAATAACTAAAATGTTAGTTTTTATTCCATTCCATTTGTTTTATGAAAGACATTCTTTTCAGTTGATTCATTAAAAAACAGAATTGTAAAAATGAAACAAAAATAATTTTGTTCAAAAGTAGCGATGAAAAATAATTTCCATGGGTTAACCATGCCCGCAGATTTGCTCATGAAAATGAGGCTTTTCACACGGCAGAGAACAATCTGTCTCAGAATATGTTACACTGCCTCTCTCACAGACAAGTCATCAGACCTTTCCCAAACACAGAACCATAAATCACCCCTGCTATCCTCTATTCCAGGGGTCAGCAACCTTTCAGAAGTGCTGTGCTGAGTCTTCATTTATTCACTCTAATTTAAGGTTTCGCGTGCCAGTCATACTTTTTAACATTTTTAGAAGGTCTCTTTCTATAAATCTATAATATATAACTAAACTATTGTTATATGTAAAGTAAACAAGGTTTTTAAATGTTTAAGAAGCTTCATTTAAAATTAAATTAAAATGCAGAGCCCCCTGGACTGGTGGCCAGGACTCTGGCAGTGTGAGTGCCACTGAAAATCAGCTTGCGTGCCGCCTTTGGCACACGTGCCATAGGTTGCCTACCCCTGTTCTACTCCATAGCTCTGCAGCCACAAAAAATACAAGGCAACGTGAACTTGCCCATGGGATAACAATGTTACCCTGGATACACACAATCAGTTAGGTACCAAAGTCCCCGTTTAAGATGCTTAAGTCTCAGTTTCAGAAACACTTCAATGCAGAAAATACCTAATGAATCCTATAGGTGCCTAAACTCACTCAGTGCAGTGGTGCCAGATCCAGGAGGGTCCAGGGGGGCCATGGTCTCTGCACTTTTTAATATGGGCACGAAGCAGCAGAGGCAGGGGCTGCGATTCGCAGTGAAGGAGCTGATCACACCCTGCCCACTGTTCCTTCTCCGCTCCCCCCCTCCCCCCCCCGAGGTCCTGTCCCCTGGCCAGGCTGGAAGCCAGAGCTGGGCTGTGGTAAGAGCTGCCCAGGGAGTCTGGGCTGCTGTGGGGAGCCCCATATCCTCCACCTGCCCCAAGGTGCAGGGACAAAGGTCAAGGGCTGCTCTTGGGCATCTTGGAGGCTGCCCAGGGCAGTGGAGTTGTAAGGATCAGGCCTTTTTCTGTAGCCTTATTGTAAGGCCTAAGGTCTTCATCTGCAGCCAGATTAGAAGAGCAGCAGCCGTTAGCTGAGAAGCAGGAAGTCACATCCTCACATTCCATCTAAATGACATTCAAACAATATAATATCGGGCTGTTAAGAAGGTTCAGAAAAGAGCAACTAAAATGGTTAGGGGTTTAGAGAGGGTCCCATATGAGGAAAGATTAAAGAGGCTAGGACTCTTCAGTTTGGAAAAGGGAAGACTAAGGGGGGACATGATGATAGAGGTATATAAAATCATGAGTGATGTTGAGAAAGTGGATAAGGAAAAGTTATTTACTTATTCCCATAATACAAGAACTAGGGGTCACCAAATGAAATTAATAGGCAGCAGGTTTAAAACAAATAAAAGGAAGTTCTTCTTCACGCAGCGCACAGTCAACTTGTGGAACTCCTTACCTGAGGAGGTTGTGAAGGCTAGGACTATAACAATGTTTAAAAGGGGACTGGATAAATTCATGGTGGCTAAGTCCATAAATGGCTATTAGCCAGGATGGGTAAGAATGGTGTCCCTAGCCTCTGTTCGTCAGAGGATGGAGATGGATGGCAGGAGAGAGATCACTTGATCATTGCCTGTTAGGTTCACTCCCTCAGGGGCACCTGGCATTGGCCACTGTCGGTAGACAGATACTGGGCTGGATGGACCTTTGGTCTGACCCGGTATAGCCTTTCTTATGTTCTTATGTCCTAATGGCCCCCACTGTCACCAGCAGGGCCGGCTCCAGGCACCAGCCTACCAAGCAGGTGCTTGGGGCGGCGCCTTGGGAGGGGGCGGCCGGCGGGCGGGCCATGCCGTTCCGGGGGAGGGGGGCTCGGGCCGGGCCGCTCGGGAGGGGGGCGGGGGCTAGGGCGGCTCGGGCGGGGCGGGCTGCGGGTTAGGGCCGCTCGGGGGGGGGGGGAGTGGGGACGGGGTCTCGGGCCGCTCGGGAGGGGGGCGGGGGCTAAGGCGGCTCGGGCCGGGCCGGGCCGGGCTGGGCCGCTCGGGCGGGGGCTAGGGCCGCGCCGCTGGGTGGGGGCGGGGGCTCGGGCCGGGCCGGGCCGCGCCGCTGGGGGGGGCGGGGGGGCCGGGCCGCTGGGGGGGGCGGGGGCTCGGGCCGCGCCACGCCGCTGGGGGGGGCGGGGGCTCGGGCCGCGCCGCTGGGGGGGGGCGGGGGCTCGGGCCGGGCCGCTGGGGGGGGGGCGGGGGCTCGGGCCGCGGCACGCCGCTGGGGGGGCGGGGGCTCGGGCCGGGCCGCGCCGCTGGGGGGGGCGGGGGCTCGGGCCGCGCCACGCCGCTGGGGGGGGCGGGGGGCTCGGGCCGCGGGCTGGGGCTCGGGGCTCGGGCCGCGCCGCTGGGGGGGGCGGGGGCTCGGGCCGGGCCGCGCCGCTGGGGGGGCGGGGGCTCGGGCCGCGCCACGCCGCTGGGGGGGGGGGGGCTCGGGCCTCGGGCTGGGGGGGGGGCTAGGGCCGCGCTGCTCGGGAGTGGGGGCGGGGGCTAGGGCGACGCTCCGCGCCGCTGGGGGGGGGCTCGGGCCGGGGCTCGGGGCTCGGACCGCGCCGCTGGGGGGGGCGCTAGGGCCGCGCTGCTCGGGAGGGGGGCGGGGGCTAGGGCGGTGCTGCGCCGCTCGCGGGGCGGGGACTGGGGGGCCGCGGGCCGCGCCCCTGGGGGGGGGCGGGGCTCGGGCTGCACTCCGCACCGCTGGGTGGGGGGGGCGGCGCTTTTCTTTTCTGCCTGGGGCGGCAGAAATCCTAGAGCCGGCCCTGGTCACCAGATAAGGAAACAGAGCTTAAGATGGTTAAAGACAACTTAGTTTGATAAGTAATTTCTTGTCAGACAGAATGCTATCAATAGTTGTAGTTGTGAAATCCTCATTTCTTTATTGTTTTCTCTTTATGGTCCCCACTTCCCTATTGTTTGTCTGGTTCTTTGATAGTTTCTGTCTGTTGTATAATTAATTTTTCTAGGTGTAAATCAATTAAAGGGTTGGGATATAATTGGTTAGAGAATTACATTACAATATGTAAGGATTGGTTAGTAACAGTTTAATATAATGATTGGTTAAGGTACAGCTAAGCAGGACTCAGGTTTCACTCTATAAACTGGGGTCCAAAAGGAAGTTATTTGGGGAGCCAACTCCAGGACACGGCCCCAAAGATCAGAGCTGCCAGACCTCAACACTCTGCCAATGACCCTGTGCTGAAACTGGAGTTCCCCAGATGGACCTGATCCTGACTGGCCACCAAGAAAAGTTCATCTGTCTTATTGGGAGTGGGGAGCATTGTATGCTTAGCGTGTGCATTTTGTTTTGGTGACTGTTAATAAATAGAGGTTAAGTAGGATATTACTCTGTAAGGCTCTTTCACTGGTAAAAGACCCCACACATCTGCAGAGTGTAAGGTTAAGCCTGAGCCCTAGGAACGAGTGGGTGCCCCTAGAGTGTGTGAGTAACAGAGAATTTTGTGAGGGTAACAGAGTGTCTGGGGCTCCCCACAGAAGCCCAGACTCCCGAGGTGGCTCTTACCACTGCTGAGCTCTGGTTTCCAGCCTGGGCAGCACCTCGGTGGCGGGAAGAGGAGCAGGGAATGGAACTAGGGTTCGGGTGCCAGTGACGCCCCCACTTCTGCACAGACTCCAGCACTCCTGACTCAGTGCCGCTGTTGTTGTAAAAAAAGTTCCCTCAGCACCTATGGTTTGAGCTCTGGGCACCTGCTCTGCTGTCTCCCTCCTGGCATCCAGGCTAAGCCCCAGAGTGATTCATAAACTCTGGAAAGATGGGCATTCGGCTGCCTAAGTCGTGAGTGGGGCCACGGGCGGCTTGTGACCCTCTGGCTGGGGGAGGCTAGACCCCAGCCCCACCCCTTCTGGCCAAAGTGCCACCACTTCCGGGAGCCTGGAGCCTCCCCCCACACCAGCTGCCAACACCCATCCCAGGCTGGCTAGTGCCCGCAGCACCACCCCCACCATATGCTGGGGCAGGCGGCGGTGCTGCAGCCCCCACCCTGAGGCCCTGGAGCCCAGCGGCTCTGCCGAAGCGGGGCCCTGGGAGGTGGAGTGTGGGTGGGGCCATGCCTGGCCATTTGGGGAAACTCAGCCTCCCCCAGCCTCCCCTACCCAGTGCCAATGGGTGGGGCCCCATCTGGTAACCTCCTGTGAGTATGCCTAAAGGATCAGGCCTTGCAGGCAAGTTCACACAAAACACCTGGGGGCAGGGGGAAGATAAGAGAGGAGGAGCCTCCCTCATAACTTTTATCCCAGAACTTCGGGCACTCCCCTGAGATGTGGGACCCCTCTGCTTCAAGTCCCCCCCAACTTCAACATGCTGCCTACACAGCTGTTTTAGAGCACTAATGCAAGCGCCAGTTTGTCGACCCAGGCGGGAGGCTCAGAGCCATGGACTGTGTAGACGTACCCCAGGGGCTTCTCTCTCCTCGTTCTTTTTTTTTTTTAAATAGGAGTTTAGGCACCTAATTTGGGCTTTGAAGTTCATAGTGATTTTCTCAGTGCCTAACACTTATACATGGTGCCCCAGACCAGAGCCCCCTGCTGCACCCCAAACCCCTCATAGAATCGTAGGACTGGAAGGGACCTCACAAGGTCATCAAGGCCAGTCCCCTGCACTCATGGCAGGACTAGGTATTATCTAGACCAGTGGTTCCCTACCAGGGGTCCGGGGCCCCCTAGGGGGCCTTCAAGCAGGTTTCGGGGGGGCCTTCAAGCAGGGCCCAGGGCATTAGACACGCTGGAGCCCAGGGCGGAAAGCTGAAGCCCCACTGCATGGGGCAATGCGGCTTCATGAGGGTCCCTGTGGCATGGGGCCCCAGGCAACTGCCCTACTTGCTACCCGCTAACACCGACTCCAGCTTTTATATGCAGAAAGCCAGTTATTGTGGCACAAGTGAGCCACGGAGTTTTTATACCATGTCGGGGGAGCCTCAGAAAGAAAAAGGTTGAGAACCTCTGATCTAGACCATCCCTGACGGGTATTTGTCTAACCTGCTCTTAAAAATTTCCAGTGAAGGAGATTTGACAACTTTCCTAGGCAATATATTCCAGTGCTCAGCCACCCTGACAGTTAGGAAGTTTTTCCTAATGTTCAACCTAAACCTCTCTTGCTGCAATTTAAGCCCATTGGCTTCTTGTCCTATCCTCAGAGGTTAATGAGAACAATTTACCTCCCTCCTCCTTGTAACAACCTTTTAGGGACTTGAAAACTGTGATCATGTCCCCACTCGGTCTTCTCTTTTCCAGACTAAACAATCTTCCCTCATTGGCCATGTTTTTTAGACCTTTAATCATTTTTGTTGCTCTTCTCTGGACTTTTTCCAATTTGTCCTCATCTTTCCTGAAATGTGGCACCCAGAACTGGACACAATACTCCAGCTGAGGCCGAATCAGTGTGGAGCAGAGTGGAAGAACTACTTCTCATGATGTTTGCTTTTTTTGCAACAGTGTTACACTGTTGATTCATATTTAGCTTGTGATCCACTATGACCCCCAGATCCCTTTCCACAGTTCTCCTCCCTAAGCCGTCATTTCCAGCCCCAGAGCCTGCAACTCCTCCCACCCTGCTCTCCAATCCCCTCGGCCACAGCCTGGAGGTCCCTCCTACATCCCAAACCTCTCAGCTCTGGCCCCACCCCAGAGTCCTCCTGCCCCAGCCTGGAGCCCCCTCCTGCACCCTGAATCCCTTGTTTCTGGTTCTACCCTAGAGCCTGCATCCCCAATCAGAGCCCTTACCCCTCCTGAGCACTGTGAGAGGGGCAGGGCCAGTGCAAGGATGTTTTGCACCCTAGGCGAGACTTCCAACTAGCACCCTCCCCTGTTCCCGAGCCCCTGTCCTGAGGCACCCCACCCCCCGCCTTGAGGGCCCACCCTATGGCAGCTCCCCAACCCCCACCGAGGCACCACCCCCCACCCCAGCTCACCCCTGTTCCGTGCACGAGCACGGGTACCCCGAGCACACCGTCGCTGCTTCACTTCTCCTGCCTCCCACGCTTGCGGCACCAATCAGCTTAGGTGCCGCAAGCCTGGGAGGTGGGAGAAGTGAAGCAGCGATGGCATGCTCAGGGAGGAGGCGGAGCAGGGCTGAGCTGCGGCAGGGAGTTCCCCTGAGTGCCGCCCCTCCCTCCTTACTTGCTGCAGGCAGCCCTTCCCGCACTCCCCTGCCCCAGCTCCCTGTGACTAAATGCCGGCGGCGACCGAGTCAGCCAAAGATCCGGCCGCTGTGGTCGCTGCCGAAGAAAATCCTGCCCCCCAAATGCTAGTGTCCTAGGTGACCGCCTAGGTCGCCTAAATGGTTGCACCAGCCCTGGAGAAGGGCTTTGGGGTGCAAGCTCTGGGTGGGAGTTTGGGTGCAGTAGGGTGCAGGCTATGGAAGGAGTTTGGGTGAGGGGTGCAGGCTCTGACCCCCCCCCCCCCAATTTAACCCCGGCTCCCACCCCCCACCCCCGATTTTTCCCCTCCAGCTCCTCTTCTGCTGCTACCTACAGTTGCTTGATCTCCCCTGGTCAGTACATTTCTGCCCCCTGCTCAGATCGTGACACTGCTCTGCTGCAGGAGGTGCCAACTTTCTAAATTCCCAAGGGGTGCTCGACCTCTGCTCTGTCCCAGGCCCTGACCCCACTCCCTCCCTTCCCCAAAGGCCTCACTCCCAACCCGCTTCTTCCTTCCCCGACTGCACCCTGCCTCTTCCCGCCCCACTGAAATCCAGAAAACCTCTGCCTGGAGGCCTTTAACTCTACAGGCACCTAAACTCACTCAATGCCAAGTTCTGGGCCTGGGCACTGCTGCCTCACTAGGTGTCCAGACACCTGCCTCACATGTAAACCCCAGAAGGATCCTCCAAGCAGAAGACAGGCAGCAGAAAACCTGTGGGGCCAAACCCTGTAGAATCCAGAATGATGTCATAAAAATCCTGCTTTGGCTGAAGCCACACTTTCAGGTGAGAGACGATCCTGTGTGAAAAATATCAACACGCTGTAATTATGGCGGTCTTTAGCTGCAGAGGAATCTATTCCTCTGCAGCTAAAGACCTCCATAATTACAGCGTGTTGATATTTTTCACACAGGATCGTCTCTAATAGAGATCCAGTGTCTCTAATAGAGATTGTTCAGATTGTTCATGTTTTAAAGAAAACTATTTGGACTATTCAGTAAGGAAATATAATTTCCTCAATTCTCCTATTTCATTTTCATTAAGCTAGAACAGAAATTATGTTACTCAGAGGAAACAAATTGTCTCTCACATGGGGGAGCACGTTACTCGTTGTTATTCTGGTTTACTCACAGAGATCTGAGCATTGATAATGTCCCTGTGCAGATGTATTGGTGAGTAACAATGGCACCTACCAGCAGTTCCTGGATTTTCCTTCTCCCCACTCTAGTTAAACACCATATTCTCATTTCCCTCTTTCTTCAAACTCCCCAAACAGCTCCACATTTGATCCTAAGAGAAGAAAAGTTGCTCTGTGTTTTGGGGATTTTACATCAGGAACAAAATTGATCAAGATACTATGGGCCTAGAGAGTCACAGGAACAGCCCTGCAACCCACAAAGCTGAGTGAGGGGCCTAGACTCCCTATACAACATCCCTCTGGTCAGCATCTCCCATTGACTGGCTTAGGCAGCTCCCTGCCTGGCACGCTGGCTTTTGTGTCACCCATTCTAAGGCACTTACATCTCCCCAACATTCAGGCTTTGTGGCTCATGGTGTGGTTCCAGTGACTTTCTAGGCGGCTGCAATTTAGACCTAGTGACATTCAGCTTTGTAATACCTGAGCCCCTTCATGGATCCCGCTCTTTGTCTCCAACTCAGAAGGAGAGAACAAAATCTCCCAGCATGCAGCAGGCTCATGAGGCCGGGGGCCCTGCCTGCTTTCCTGGGCCCAGATGGCCCCCAGGACTCCCGAAGGGAAGGGGGAGCTAGTGAGAGGCACTGCAGTTAGGTTGGTCATTTTGTGCTACATGATCTGAACTCTCTTGTGCTTTATCTGGTTAACTGGGGCTGGGAAGACAGATTTCCTGCTTTCGTAATTATAACGCATCCCCACTCTGAACTGACTTAATACACACAGAGCTGAGCTTTTAATAAATAATAAATAATAATAATAATAATTAATAATAAAAGAAAGCAGCACTGGGCCGACCCTAGGTACCGCTGGGGAGCCGGGGGGCGCACAGGGGCTGCCTCTCGCATGCATCTGTTGCAGGAGCCCCACAGAGAACAGACCCAGCCCAGCCAGGACTCTGGCACCAGCCCGGCTGGGGGCATTTTCAGCCTCATCCCACATCACTGTCCTGTGCTTCTGAATGACTCCCCCCCAGCATTGCCCTGCAGCCTGTGCCTGGGATGCACTTGGGCACACAGCTGGATACCAGGGGGTGTGTGAAAAACATCACCGGATTCAGGGTAACCATAGGTGGGGTTTTTAATAACTTCAGCAAAAATGTTTTTTTTAAGTCACCCCTCCAAGGACCCCTCCGAAAATGTTCGAATTAGGCCCCGCATTTCCTGTAACTGCCAGGCGAGCAGGGCAAAGGCAAGTAAATCAACGCTGCAGCTACTGCTATTCCCCCTCCCCCCCCCCAACCCCTGCAACCAACAACCCCCCCACAGTGAGCCAGCGGCAGACACGGGCTGGTGGTGAGCGCAGGAGGGGACGGGGGGGCAGTTGGCAGCCCTCCCCCCCCCCAACGAACAAGTCAAGGCCCCTGCACCCGAGCCAGGCGCCCGCAGCAGCCACGTGGCGCTGCAAGAGGAGAGAGGAACGGAAGATCCCAAAAGCGAAACCAAAAATCGCGCAGGCGCAGTAACGCCCCTTTAAAGCTTTTTTAAAGCCGATTGGGTAACCGGGAGCCAATCTCGGGAGGGAATTTAAAAAACACCCAACCAAAAAAGCAGCCTCAGAACCGGCAACATTCACTGCAGGAGAGAAGCCGAGCGAGGCCGGCCGGGCTCTGCCTTGGCAGCTCCTGCAGCAGCCGCCGGGTGTTTCCCTTCCTGGGACTGACTCGGCTGCTGCTGGGCGGGGAGGAGCCCCGGGAACATTGCAGCCTGCGGGCGTCTGTGTGACATGTGCCCCAGGGCCCTGTGGCTGGGGGGCATCCGTCTATCGTGGTGCCCTTGAAGGAGCAGCGTCTGGGTGTCTAAGGAGGGACTGTCATAATTCACTGATCTCAGTGTCTATCACTGCCAGTTTTAAGCATTTTTTCCAAAATTTATTGAGTTAATTTTTCACAATTTCACTGGTGCCACCCCACACACCATAGGTGCTGAGTTTTGGTTTTCCCGGTGGGTGCCCCATCCCGGCTCTGCCCCCTTCCAAGGCCAAGCCCCCACTTTGCCCCACTCCACCTCTTCCTGCCCCTGCTCTGCCCCCCTCCCTCTAGATCCCTGCCCCCCCAAGTGCCTCCCACCTACTGCTCACTCCTTTATGCCCCCTCCTGCCTCAAGGGTGAGATGTGTGTGTCGGGGGGGGGGGCTCAGCATCCCCCCAAAACTGATAATTTTCAGCATATTTATACACTTCCTTCATATTGTAGGTATTGAATGTGTGTATATCACTGGTATCCTAACAATGTCATCATTAAAATAGTAGAACTACATCATCACATTACTATGAATTACAGAGTATTAGAATAATTACACTCAGATACTAGCTGCCTTCACTAACACCCAGTGGTGAGCTGGAGCCAGTTCACGCTGGTTTGCTGGAACCGGTTGTTAAATTTAGAAGCCCTTTGTGCAGGACAACTGGTTTTAAAAGGACTTTTAAATTTAACGACCAGTAAAGCTCCGGCAGTTCCCTGCCCCCAGCCCCAGCTCACCTCTGCTCTGCCTCCTCCCCTGAACTCTCTGCCCCGCTTCTCCCCTTCTCGCCCCCCCCCACACTTTCTGCAAATCAGCTGTTCGCATGGGAAGCCTGGGAGGGGTGAGAAGCAAGCGGTGGCTTCGCTCTCAGGTCCATCAAAATGGAGCGGAGGTGAGCCGCGGCAGCAGGCATGAGGAGGGCCACGCGCCATGGCAGGTAACCCCCTTCTCCCCCCAGCTATGCTACCCCACCCCTAGGAGCTAGAGGGACCTGCCGGATTCTTCCCAGGAGCCGCTCCAGGTAAGCACTGCTGGGACTCCCCATCTTGCCCCCGGGCAGGTCCCTCTGGCTCTTTGGGGCAGGGCAGGGTGGGCACCCACTACGGTGGCCCACGAGACCCTCCTGCCCGGCCCCTGAACTCCCGGCCAGGGAGGCTAGTCCCCGGCTGTTCCCCATCCCCTGCAACTTCAGCTCGCTCCGCCGCCGGCGCATGCTCTGGGTGACGGGCTGCGAGCTCAGCCTGAGCTCCAGGCACTGCAAGGTGGCGACTCGGCCCGACTGGAGCCAGGTGCTGCATGGCCCGGATCCAGCCGAGCGACGTGACCCAGCTCCAGGCACTGTGAGGCGGTGGCCCAGCCCAGCTTCAGGTGCGTGTCCTGGCCCAGCCTGGCTCCAGCTGTGTGGTGCAGCCCAGCCTGGCCCGGCCCAGCTCCCGCGGTGTGGCCCGGCTCTGCCCAGCTCCAGCCATGCAGCCTGGCCCGGCTCCAGCCGAGCGGCGTGGCTGTAGCTCCACCAGCCACCTCCAGGCAGTGCAGTAAGGGGGCAGGGATCAGGGAGGGGGTGTTGGAGAGAGGGCAGGGGAGTTCGGGGTGGTGGGGGGGTGGATAGGGGTCGGGGCGGTCAGAGGGCGGGGAACAGGGGGATTGAATGAGGACAAGGGTCCCAGGGGGACAGGCAGGAAGGAGCAGGGGTTGGATGGGGCAGTGGGAGGCAGTCAGGGGCAGGGGTTCCAGGGTCAGTCAGGGGTGGTTGAATGGGGTTGGGGTCCCGGGGGTCCATCAGGAATGAGAGGAGGAGTTGGATGGG
The DNA here is from genome assembly GCF_020497125.1 of Mauremys mutica. Taxonomy (NCBI): domain Eukaryota; kingdom Metazoa; phylum Chordata; order Testudines; family Geoemydidae; genus Mauremys; species Mauremys mutica. The sequence goes on from NC_059083.1 coordinate 25,043,910, forward strand.
GTGGCTGGGAGCAGTCAGGGGACAGGGAAGGAGGGTGGATGGAGCAGGTGTCCCGGGGGCAGGCCCGACCCCCTCCTGGGGTGAGGAGGGAACCGGTTGTTAAGATTTTTGACAGCTCATCACCGCTAACACCCCTGTGTAAAGACACTGTGTTCACTCTGTGCTTTACTCCTGCTTAGTGCCTGTTTGGGAGCTGAGGGCCACTGACGGCTGTGGGAAGAAGGTGGATGGGGGTCACAAGCAGTGGGGAGTCTTTCCCCACTTCCTTCCTCTTTTCTCTGCTCCCTGTCCGTTTCCCTCCCTCTTGTTTCTTCTCCAAGTCCTTGCTCCCCTTCCTGATGTTTTCCCTTCTTGCTTTCCACCTATGTCCTTTTACCCATCTCTCTCTGCTCCCCACCTCCTGGGGGCTCTTTCTAGTGCCTGCTCCCACCAACACACTCAAAGTGGCAGAGGAGATTCCCCTTCCTTGGGGTGGAAGGGTGGCCCAGGAAGAGGCCTGGGGCTCAGGTGTGCTGGGTTTGGTTCTCTGCTCTGCCACTGACTCACAGCTTAGCCTTGGGAAAGTTACTTCACCTCTGGGTGCCCAAGATCCCACCTGCCACATGGGGCTAATGCTGACCCTGCCTCCTAGGCTGAATCCGTTCATAGCTGTGTGGTGATGAGGGAAATAATGATACCAAGGTAAGTAGATTTGGGCTGAATTACTCCACAGCCTGACAGTGACAGCCAGATCCGTGCAGGGGGTCACGGGTTGAGGGCTGGGATGATAGAAGCAGGGGAGTCCCAGCCCTGCCCACAGCCAACCCCTGCTGCACCCCCTGCCCGCACCAACCCCGCACCCCCTGCCCTACCCACAGCCAGCCCATCTCTGGCCAGCCCACACCCCCTGCCTACAGTCAGCCCCTGCTGCACCCCCTGCTCTGCCCGCAGCCAGTCCCGCACCCCTTGCCCTGCCTCCAGCCAGACCCTACCTCCAGCCAGCCCCTGCCCTGCCCTTGCACTGCCTCCAGCCAGCAATGTACGTAATTTATAATTTTATTATTATTTATATAGTTATGGAAAGTAAATAATACGTGGAAGAAATGAAAAGGGTTTTTTTATGTGATTTTATTTTTTAGTCACCCCTGCTGGGACCCCGCCGAAAATGTTCAAATTGGGCCCCGCACTTCCTAAAGCTGGTCCTGATTCCCTGTGGGTGCTGGGGGGACACAACCAAGTCAGGAAGCAAATACCATGATGCTGCCCCCAGCACCTGCAGCTGGGACAGTAAAGTGGAACAAACAAGAATTATTGTTTGTAATGTTTTATTTACAGTAAGTAGCTGGAAAATAGCAAAGTAAAAGGAGCTAAGAAGGAGCTTTAATAACCGCAGCACGGCCAGGAGATCCCCAGCTACTGAGAACAGTTTTCTTTATGGCACTAAAATTGCACCAATGGCCAGGGTTTAATACAGGGAATTAACGAGTTACAGTCTCACTTTCAGTAACATGTAATAAATCTCCCCGTCCCGCTCACGTTCCCTTTCCTTCCATACTGTCCTTTTCTATTCATTATTGTTCTAGCCTCACTTTCCATCCCTGTTTATTTCCCTGTGTCTCTCCTCCCTGTCACAGATCATCCCCATCCTTCCCCCGATGCTGATCCTGGGCTGGGAGCCCCCAGTGACAGCTAAGGACACAGATCTGTACAAAATGCTCCTGATTGCTGCTGCTTCTCCCCAACCCCCAAACCCTGATTGATTCATGCTGTGTCCCTGCCACCCCCACCTCTGCCTGCCCCCTGCCCAGCTGTTAGTTCTGCCCCCTGCCCAGCCCCCATCTCTGCCCCTCCTGCAGCACCAGAGGTTCTTCATTCCCCTCCCCCTCCCATCCCTGGTGCTGCACAGAGGGAGGGGGAGCATCTTCCAGGGGACATAGATGAGGCACTCGGGGCTGGGTAGATGGGAGTCCTCCAAGGTCTTAGAGACTAGAATGTATGAGGCTAGAGAGGCTGATTTCCAGTTCCTCCCTCTGCTCTGGGTCTCAGGGACACAGTCGGAGCCAGGATCCCCCCACCCAGAGCCAGGGTTGGATTCTCTCCCCAGGGACGGAGCCCGGCGGGAAAGTGAAGATCGGGGCCTCGTCACCAGCATCGATAAATGTCACCTGCCCCTGGTCACAGTCCAGACAAACCCGGATCCTGCTGGGGGCCCGGCTCAGGGGCAGAAGGGTCTCAGGGGAGGTGAGAGCCCGGACCTGACCCTTCCACTGCTCCACAGCCCAGATCCCCTCCTCAGGGCTATGGCTGATCCGTCCCTTCCTCCTCACAGACTCTCTGGCCACCCCCACAGCCCAGCCTCCCTCACCCTCCACCTCCCAGCAATGTCTCCCCGAGGTGAATCCCTCACAGCCCAGCACACAGCGATCAGTGTCAAATGTCTCAGGATTGTTGGGCAGTCGCTGCCATGTGTGTCCCCATCTCACACTTTTCTGATCCTCAGACAGGATGAGTTTCGGATGAGCCGTGTCTGGATCCAGAGTCACATTCACTGATGAGAGAGAGAATCAGAGCATTAGGGGCAGAGCTCAGCCCTGGGGGAGGCTGGGACCATTTGTCACATTCCCCAGCAGCCCTGTTCTGGCTGGGACAGGCCTGGATCCCAGGGAGCTGCCTCTGTCCTAGGTATATGAGACTGAGCAGAGATGTCACTGCAGCTCCCCAGTCTATGCAATACGACCAACTTCATTAGTTTCTCTTTTGCCTGCAAAAGCTTCAGCTCCCTGCTCCCCCTCTTGGGACTGCTCCATTCCCAGCGGCAGAGGCACAGCCAGGAAAGTGTCGGACGCTTTTATGGAGGAGGGGACAGGTACCAGTTAAAAAACTGAGCAAGAAACTCCCTCCCCTAATGCAGCCTCCACTCCCAGGCCAGGGAACATAGAGGAAGGTGCAGTGTTGCGTAAGTGCCACTTATCACCAGAGAGGAGGAGGAAGGGTTGGGTGGGGTAGTCCCATCCCCAGCCCAGAGAGAAGGGAGGAGCTGCCAACATCACAGGAAGAGCATCTCCCCAATCCAGGACGCAGTGAGCAGCTCCAATGGGAGAGCCCAGCCCTGCCCAAAGGAAAGGCAGGATGTTGGAGAAGAGTGATGGGGAGACCCCTGTACCAGGTGAAGCAGAGGGATGTGGCAGAGAGCTCTGTTCGGGGGCAACTCTGTTAAGAGTGTTTCTGGTCATCAGCGTGGGCATGAACTCAGCACTAAGGTTGGTGTCAGGACTGTTTGTGTGTCCCCGCCCCCTCTGTGGCCTGGACCGAGGCCATGTCCCCTGGCCAGGCTGGGAGACTTGCCCACTAGGGAGAGCCCCTGACACTCCACCTGCCCTGGACATGGGTGCGGGGGGCTGCGAGAGCAGCCTCCGGCCCATGTGCCCGCTCTCCAGGATGTGGCATCCTGGGGAGGTGGAGGGTGCAGGGCTCCCCAGTGCAGCCTGGGCTACCTGGGTGGTGGCCCCGGTTCTGGCTTCAGGCCTGGCCAGGAGGCAGGGCCTCTGGGAAAGAGGAGCAGGGGTGGGGCCTTTGAGAGGGGCCAGGACTGGAAAGAGGCTGGCGCCGCAGGCAGGGGCTGCGCTACACAGGGAGGAGCTGATCAGTTGCCCTGCCCAAAGCACAGACACTGCTCGTGACACTCCATGCCTGCCCGAGGCTTGCAGTGCAGGGAGGGGGAAGGGAAACGTGGCACCCTGCCCTCAAACTATGCCCATGTCAAAAAGTGTCCTGAACATCCCACTTTTAAAAGTGGTGTGTGTGGCAGGGAGTGAGGGGGTGGGGGGGACATGGGCTCCTGGATCCACTGAATGTGTTATTTTTAGGGCTGTATGTGTCATGCAGGGCCGGCTCTAGGTTTTTTGCTGCCCCAAGCAAAAAAATTTTTGGCTGCCCCCCCCCCGAATTTTTTTTGCTTTTACATATGTTTGCACTTTGCAGTTTTGTTTTCACTGTTTAAAATTTAAAAAAAAATGAAAACAGAGACTTTGTAGTTAGTGAAACAATGTAATTACTAATGTAATTTTAACATTTAATTTTAACAAAACCCTCCCGCCTGGCCCAACTCTTACCTTGCTGCAGATCTGGCCCGAGGCGGATTCAGCTCCAGTCACCACCGCTCCCAGGGCCAGCGGTTGGGGCTGCTGCTGGATCCCAGCCCCGCTCATCCTTGGTCTTTGCCTTGGCCCTGGCATGAGCTGGGCTCAGCCCAGGCTGCCGCTCTGCTCCCCTCTCCCGTCCCCTGGCAGGAGGCCCGCCCGGGCATCATGTCCCTCCCGTCCTCTGCAGCCGGAGCAGGGACGCACTACCGGCTCCTGCCTGGGGGGTGGCCGCTGCCTGTGGGAGAGCGGCGGGGACAAGCCTAGGAGGAGCGGCCTCTGCAGCCGGGGAAGGGCCACGCTACTGGCTCCTGCCGCTCTTCCGCGGTCAGCGGCCACCACTCCCAAGGCGGAGCCGGTAGCGCGGCCCTGCCCCAGCTGCAGAGGACGGGCTGCTCCTGCTCGGCTTGTTCGCGCCGCCCTCTCCCGGTCAGTGGCCACCCCCCCCACACACACCCTCCTAAGCGAGAGCCGGTAGCGCGGCCCTGCCCCAGCTGCAGAGGACGGGCCGCTCCTCGGCTCGCAGCAGCGGGATGAGCTGGGGCCCCAGCCTTATGCCGCCCCCTATATTTTGCCGCCCTAGGCACCTGCTTGTTTAGCTGGTGCCTAGAGCCGCCCCTGTGTGGAATGCATCCCCGGGGGCTGAATTCACTGCCTCCCATGCAGCACACTGGAAGGCCTGGGCCCATCCAGATGGGACACTCGAGAACCAAAGCACATGCCTCTGGAGTGAGTCACCAACAGAAGCGTTCTGCTCCTCCCAGGCACTGGGCACTCTCAGCTTTCTCGGCAGGGGCAGAGGTGCAAGACACTTTGCGTGCCATGTTGCTTTGCTGGTTTAAACGCACTGAGATTTTGCACATATTTCACACCCCAAAAATTGTTCTATTTGCTGCAGCATGTTCATTACTCGGTTTCAGGGCAAGTCTGACTATAAGTCAGTGAAGCACCTGTGACGATGCGGTTCTGGCAGGACCCAGCTGAGAGTGCCAAATCAGGACCAATTGCTCAAACAGGGCAGTCACAGCCCTAGGCTGGGGTTTTTCCACCTCTAAGGCAAACCAAACCAGCCAGACAAAAGGGACTTCGGTCTCACCCCACTGGCTAACCACAAGTCACACAAGCAATTTCCTTAGACACTCCAGTCTCCCAGTATCACCACCAGTGCACTCGTCCTGGGGATGAATGGTTATGAAAACCAACACCCCAATAAAAGAAAAAGGTTCTCTCGATCCCAAAGGACCAAGCCCCAGACCCAGGTCAATATACACATCGGATCTTACCCACAAATCACGCTGTTGCCAATCCTTTAGAATCTAAAATCTAAAGGTTTATTTACAAAGGGAAAAAGGTAGAGATGAGAGGTAGCATTGGTTAAATGGAATCAATTACATACAGTAATGGCAAAGTTCTTAGTTCAGGCTTGCAGCAGTGATGGAATAAACTGCAGGTTCAAATCAAGTCTCTGGAACATCCCCCGCTGGGATGGGTCCTCAGTCCCTTGTGTAGAGCTTCAGTTTATAGCAAAGTCCCTCCAGAGGTAAGAAGCAGGATTGATGACAAGATGGAGATGATGCATTAGCCTTATATAGGTTTTTCCAGGTGTAAGAACCTCTTTGTTCTTACTGTGGAAAATCACAACAAAATGGAGTCTGCAGTCACATGGACAGGTCTCTGCATACCTTGCTGAGTCACAAGGCGTGTCTGCCTTCTCTCTGTAGTAAGAGAAGGCCCTGAGATATAAACCTTGGTATCAGAGGCCTGGTATAAAGCCTGAGGCCTGAACTAAAGTAATGGTCAAGACTTTGCTAACATAAAGCAAAGTTAAGCTGTGAGCCAGAGGCAGGCCCTGCTCACAGAAGCTGGCAAGGAAAGGGCTGATGCTGCAAGAAGATACGTACCTAAAAGGTACTGAACACTAGATATCAGAACATTCACATACTTGCACATTCCACACAGATAACAAGAACAGGCTGGCCCATCCCAATGACAGGGGCAAAAGGGTAAAATGATGGATAGAGTTGTTTTGATCGAACCAACATGTACAAGGTAGAAGGCGGCACCTAAATACGTAGAAAGGTTGAACCTTGCTGCGTAGAGGGGTGGCCCCTCAATACATCAGGTGTGATGTGTAACTTGTTTGTATCTGTGTATAAGAATGCATCCTTGGGGTGGTGTCTTTGTCCGGCCGAGGGGGCAGTGGAAATTCCCTCCACTGACTGAGCCGGGTCCATTGCCAAGAGGCACTTTCTCGTAGTATGCCCTGAATTAGGCTAAGAAACCTACAGGGAACTGCCATTGTGTCCGAGGTCGCAATAAACCTAGTCGACGTGACTTTGCATCTTACTGGACTCTGTGGTTATTGGGGGTTCTCGTCGGGTCTGCTGTGTCAGCTATCTGCGCAGAGCTGGGGCAGCACACAGAGGGAACTCACCCACGCAGCCGAGTGATATCAACATTGGAGAGAGCAGAGCACCACACCGGTACAATTCTGACAACACTCTCCATGGGTCAATTGTGTAGCTGATGGTCCTTAATGGGCCATCAAGCAGGCTACGCAGAGCTAACACCAGCTTGTCTGGGATGCTTCCCCCAGAAGCACAGCACCAACTTGAAATACAGATAGCACAGAGCCAACATTTATAACTCCAACTAAAAATGATACAGACATACAGACAGCATAATTATAACCAGCAACCCATAATCTGGTCTTAGACACCTTATATGACCCCCTTTACCTAAGATTTGGTGCCACTACAGGACCTTGGTTGCAACCCATGTTCTATATGGTCCCAGTTTATATCAATAACGTCACAGCACCCCAGCTCTGCCAGCACTGCTCCGCTCTCCCAACACACCTGCCTTTGACCTGCAGCACCACCTGCTGTTCCATTCTGCTCTTTACCATCCCCCCTGTACTTCACTATCCCATTTCTAAGCACCTCTTCCCCTCCGCCCCCAGCATCTTCTCACCAACACATCTCATGCTGAACTGCATCACTCCCTGCCATTCCAGACTTGGGCCCCACTAACAGCTCTGCCAGTCATCCTCAAGCCTCAGCTACCACACCCTCTCCTGCAGTGGTGCAAGGAGCTGTGCTCAACACCACCCAGCCTCAGGTGGCAATGCAGGCGTGGCAGCGCTAGAAATGGGCAGGGTCTGCACTAGGGAGGGGGATGAAGAGCATGTCTGGACTGGAGCATTCTTCCTCCAATCCCAGGACCAGAGACGGAGACACAGATCAAGGACTCCACAGCCCCAAGCTTTGGTCATGGTGTATATAAGAGCAAAGATTAAAGTAACATAAAAAGACAGCCGCAAACATCCCCTGGGCTCTCTGTACCCCAAGCACTCCCCAGCACCAACCAAATGTCATTGCTGACAGGACCTGCTCCCACATCCTCCCATTTCAGTGTTCGGATCAAGCTCCAAACAGCCAGGAACTTCCCCCAGAAACCAGGATTCCTAGGTCAGCCCAAGAGCAGGAGCGGCTGCTCTTGGGTCCCTCACTGCTTGGGGACTGTTATTCATGGGGCTCAGGCTGTCCTGCTCTGAGGTCTGGCAGGGTCCTGGGTTTCTAAACAGAGGAGCACTCAGCAAAAGAGCAAGCAAGAGCAAAAGCAAGCGAGCAAGAGGTGGGCAGGAAGGGCTTGTGCCAGCACGCCACGCTTTGGGACAACGCAAGCCATGCACAGGTCCCAGCACCGCACCCCTGACAATGCCAGAGGGAAAAGCCTGAGCTAGCCCAGGATCCTCGCTGATGTGGAGGGCATCCAACGATTACACCCCAGGTCACAACAGCAAACCCCCCCTCCCTGTCCCCTGACCGCCCCCCCAACAGAACCTCTGCCTCCTCCCTGCCCCCTGAGTGTCCCCGGGACTCCCTGCCCCTTAGCCAACCCCCCGGCCCCAGCTGCTTACCCCCAGCTCACTGCGCGCGTCGAGAAGCGGCCCTGCCCAGCGCTGCAGCCGCGTGGCTCCCGGAGGGGCGGGGCTGAGCTCTTCCCCGCTCAGAGCCGCGTGGTTAGGGGAGGAGCCGCTCGGCCCGGAGCTCGCAGCCCCGCCCCCTGACCACACGGCTCTGAGCGGGGCGGAGCTCAGTCCCCCCTCCCCCCGGAGCCACGCGGCTGCTGCGCTGTTTAGGACGCGCTGAGGCGCCGGGGGATGTCAGCCCTGGCGCAAACAAGCGGAGGAGGAGCGGCCCGTCTTCTGCAGCCAGGCGGGGCCGCTCTTCCGCGGTAAGGGGCCATCCCTCTCCCCCAAGCGGAGCCGGTAGCGCGGCCCTGCCCCGTCTGCAGGGGACGGGCCGCTCCTCGGCTCGCGGCGGCGGGAGGAGCTGGGGCCCCAGCCTTATGCCACCCCCTATATTTTGCCGCCCTAGGCACCTGCTTGTTTAGCTGGTGCCTAGAGCCGCCCCTGGTGTCATGGTTGCTGTCAGTTTGGTTGGTAACTTTAGCTACAAGCTGATGAAGACGTTTTCTCTGGAATTTTCTCATAATTTAAAGACAATCTCCACCTACAAACTCACCCAGTCTGGGGGCTCCTAGGGGTTCACCCCTTTTTCTCTCCAGTGCAGACGGCAGAGTGTCTGGAGGGAGAAAGGATAAGAGAGGGGAGATTTCAGACTTTCATACTTATAACAGCGTCCCCACTCTGTAACTTTTATAATTATGACAGAGAAACAGACAGAGACACTCAGTTATTTAATATAAAAAGGTTTGAAATCTTCTATTTCCTCTGTGATTCAGGCATCTCCCAGCACTGGGACCAACATCCTTGCAGCCTCACAACTATCCCAGGACAGACAATCTGCAAGTGAGATTTACTTTTCCCCTCCTCATCCCCTCCCTCCCTTCAGACTCCAGTTGGTTCGTCTCATTCATTTACGGCTTTTTGTCGTAACCTAGACCCAGAGCCTTCAAAGACTTTGGCATAAAAGTAACTTTACCCACTTGGGTCCCTTTGACACTACAGAGAGCAACATGAAGGGGCCCCCATCCTCCACAGGCAGATATAGGAATAATAATTAAATCATTTCATAAATGTGAAAACTGAGATGGGGAAGATTGACTCTATGGGCCAGATTCACCCCAATGCTGGCAAAAGGAGAGAGGGGAGGGGCCATTTGTGACTCCGCTATTCAGTGGCTGCAGGGGCCGGTGCAGACCTTGGCACAGGCGGAGGAAGTTCTGAACCAGCCAGAGCTACATCCCTGTGACAATGGCCCCCGTGTGTCTTGCCCAGTGTGCAGAGTGTCAGAGGCCCAGCTTTACACGGCCCATGTCGCTCTGTCCCTCGTCCACCTGCTCCCTTGTCCACCCGCCCTCACCACCCCCACCCCATTCCCAGCCCTCTCAGGAACCGACCTTGTGCCTGCAGCTGCTGGGGAGGAAGCACAAGAGGCCCCTGTGCTGGAGACATGGCAGGTGGGTGAATGGCTGGCTTGGGGAGGCCAGTCGTCCCTCCCAAGTCCCGACCTTTCTACTGAAGCTACTTCCATGCCCACTGGAGCCCACCCAGACCCATTGTAGCCGCTAGCTCCTGCCCAGCACACCCAGCCCATGGAGTGTCGGCCAGCTCCAGCCTTCCCAGTCACAGAGCACCAGGGGGCCGGGAAGCAGGGGCCGCGCTGCCAGACCCGACCCCGGCCACTCCTCCCTCTGCAGCCGCCAGGCTCAGTGAAGGGCGAAGAGCAGCCTGCTGCACATAGCTAGGAGGGGGCCTGAGCTGGGGTGGAGCATGTGCGGGGCCACCCATGTCTTTTTGGGGAAGCGATGCCTTCCCTTGCCTTCATTACCTGCCGCCCATGGCTGGAGGATTCCTCACTGTGTGGGAGGAGCTTTCTCCTTCCCCACAGCCCATTGGCTCAGCACAGCTGCCATCCAGTACCAGAGCAGAGTGATGGGCTGGGTCCAGCTTTAACAGATGGCCTCTCGTTTCTGGTCTATATCTTGGATGGCGACTTTTAGGCCCTAGGGCCTGGTTCTCAGAGGAGTGGGGCACCTGCATTGACTCCACCTGCAGCTCTCTAGATGGGACAGAGAAACGTAGCTGCCCCAAATTAGTCCATTTTGCTAAACTGGGGCCTGAGTGTTGTGACCTTTGGTAAATCATGAATTCATGTGAGCCATCCTGATTCCTGGGTCCCTGCTACATCTTCTCCATTTGTCTGCTTTCCACTGTTTGTTATGCTAAGTATTGAGAATTGGTACAAGGGTCATTTCTTATGCAGCAGTTTGGACAGACCATGATTGTGTGTTTGTTCCGACTGACTTGGCTTTGGCCTGGTGAGCAGTTTGCTGGACATAAGGGAAATGTTGCCTTAAGTGACCTTGTTATGAAGTGATGTGTTCATAAGTTGCTCGGTGGGACAAAGATGTTTTGATCACACAAAGACAACACCCCCCCAAAATGTACTGCGATATGGAGAGAAGCTTGAAAGTGACCTGTGCATAATCAGTGGTAAGAAATAAGGTTTATTATGTCATGGAGATCAGCAGGGAGCCTTGCAGCTCTCAGGTGCTGCTGGCAGCAGGCCCTCAGCAGTTCCTAGCTGCAGCAGATGCCTTGGAGCTCCCAACTGCTGTGGGGGTGGGGATGGGGAGGGGACCCCAGAGTCCTCAGTCACTGTAGGTGCTGGACCCTCCTTCTTCCCTATTTTGTCAGGGATATTTTTAGTAAAAATCATGGACAGGTCACAGGCTTCCGTGAAGTTTTGTTTATTGCTTGGGACTTTTCTGTGATTTTTACTAAAAAAATCTGAGCTGAAATCTGAATCTTAATAATATTTCAATCAGAAAAGAGAACAATAACATGAACATAGCTTGGACATCCAAAGACCTGCCAATTAGAAAGTTCATGTATGTGTATTGTATGAGTTATATATGCTATTTAATATTCATAACACTCAAAGACGGTTGGAAAAGAACTAATACATACATCATTTGGACACGTATAATATGTCAGACATTGTAAGGGGTTCTCGGAGCTTCACAGGAGAAATTCACTGTGACCTGCCTATGCCCCAGGAGAAGATAATTGGCTAGTTCGTCTTTCTTAATGTCTGTCATTTCTTACTTTAACAGGAACTGTAATGGCAAGACAGGCTTTTGAGCAAAACAAAGGTTTGAATTAATCAATCTGAGTGACTGGGACCCCAAGTGTGTGACATTCTCACCCAAGAATTAGAGAAGCATCATCTAACTATGAACCAATTGCCAAGAGCCATTCTCCTCCCATACTCACACAGGCTTTTCCTAATTTCCACTCCTAGATCCCTTTTCAGTACCTTGGAACTTCCTCAGAGTTTCCATGAGAGCAACAGTTTTCTGGGGAAAATCACTGAGTCTCTTTTCCAGTTCACGAGAAATCTCCTCCGGCTGCTGGAACTTCCCCTTCTCACACCTGGAGAAAAACAATTTCACATGGTTACATTTCACTTAGTGACACTTTATAATTTCTTGTCAGTGAAAGTTGCTGCTCTAATGGGCCTGGAGTTAGAATTCCTCTGCTTCTCCCAGAGTCAGAGCAGGTGTAGTTCACGCTCTGCCAGTCAAACCTGCACTCTGAAGATCCTATTGATATTATTTAACTCTGGCCTAGAGACACCAGCTCTGGGGATAAAAGGGGAATTGAGTCTCCATGGCCAATTCACTCCTTGGCCCCCATGCTCTGAGGGACAGGAGGTTCCCCTGTTTACTGTTGTAGAAATCTGTCCGCTAAAAACTGAGACACGAACACCCATCTCCCCGGCTCATTCCACACAGGTCTCCTAACAGTCCTCAGCTGGGGAAGAGTCTTGACCACTGCTGCCCTGGGCTGAATGGTAACCAGGGCCCCAGCAGTGACAGGCCCGTATTCCATCCTCACAATCCTCAGGCAGCCAGTCCCCCAGGGATGTGACATCTCTAGGAAATACTTGAGGTTAGTCTTTCCCACTGTATGGATAATTCCAGAGTCTTCTATACAAGGGTGAGAAGTTTGTCTGAAAATTTTGTATCCAACCTGTGACCTTCCCCACACATTTTGGCAGGGATGGTGTCCCTAGTCTCTGTTTGCCAGAAGCTGGGGATGAGCGACAGGGGATGGATCACTTGGTGAGTCTCTGTTCTGTTCATTCCCTCTGGGGCACCTGGCACTGGCCACTGTCAGAAGACAGGATGCTGGGCTAGATGGAACCTTTGATCTGACCCAGTACGGCCATTCTTATGCTGTGGAGCCCTGTGGAGATGCGGTGCTAATATTGTCTCCAAGTTCTTCCCCAGCATTGTGAAGTGTAAGGGGGAGTGAGAGAACCATGTTACCTGGACAAGGTGCTTCTGATGTCCTGGAGAGAAAGAGAGAGAATTTCAGTCTCACCTGACACACATTTCAAATTCCAAAGAAGGGATTTTGCAAGTATGGGGAAGAGAGGCTCTGCCCTGGTTCCAGAGCCATGGATTCCCTAAGACAATGAGTCTTTTCTATCTCCTCCGTCAATGTGCCTGTGACTTTGCAATGCACAATAGTCATTCACCTTTCAACAATGCACACACTGAGTCACACAGTGATCTCTGACTGCTGGACTCCTGTGCCCATGTTTTAGGAGCTGTCCTGTCCCTGTGGGGGGATCTGGAGTATTTCTAACTCAGTCTCACCTGCAGAAATTCACTCGCTGGCTTCTGACATTTCCCCTCCAGCTCACTGATTAGCTCACTGAGACAGGAAATCTCCTCTGAGACTTTGGTGATATTTTCATCCTGTATCTTCGGTATCTCCTTCTCCAGCTTTTCCAGCTGGGCCAGCAGAAGCTGCTCTTGTTCCTCCAGGAATTGGTGCAGTTGCTGAAATTCAGCCACAATTTGCTGCCTCTTCTTTTCTATCTGTTTCTGTAAAGCAACAGGGAAAGGACTGGTCAGGGACATGGAGGCAGCCTCCAGGGGGAGAGTGTCCTTTCATTGAGTGCTGAGTGTGCAGGAGGGAAAATTTCTTAGAAATCTTAAGGTTTACAGACATTTGACTCTACCCTGTGATTACCGCCCGGGGCGGGGGGGGGGAGAACAAGTGAGACAATTTGCCCTGGGCCCCACAGGGGACCCCATGTGAGTTTTTCAGGGCCCCTCGAGCAGGGTCCTTCATTCATTCCAGGGGCCCTGGAAAACTCTCGCAGGGCCCGGGTCCCCAGAGCTTCTTTCGCTCTTGGTCTTTGGCGGTGGGCGGGTCCTTCCGCACTGGGGTGGAAGGACCCCCACCCCACCGCCAAATTACTGCCGAAGCGGGACCTGCCGCCGAAGTGCCGGGTCCCGCTTTGGCAGTAATTCGGCGGCGAGGGCCCCCCTCCGCGGGTGTTCGAGGCACTTCGGCAGCGGGTCCTGGAGTGGAAGGACCCCCCGCCGCCGAATTACTGTCAAAGCGGGGGCCCCTCACTGCTGAAGACCCCAGGCCCCCAGAATCCTCTGGGTGGCCCTGGGTTACCAGGGATAAGTTTCCCTCACACCTTTCTTCATTTATCCCCATGTCTCTGAAAAGGGATGTTTCCATGTCTGACATGGATAAGACTTTGCGTTATCAATGAACCCTGAGCATGGAGATCCTGAGCAGTAGAAGGCAGGACTCAGGATTACGCTGACAGAAGTTCCAGGGGAAAAAAGAATCAAATGATTCAATAATGCAAGAAATGATGCAGACACAGGGAAAGCCACAAGAGGTAGAAATTAACTCATTCACTGAAATGGAGGTCTAGATTCTGCACCTGAATCTAACAAAAAAAAAATCCATGATAATGGAGAAACACGACACGCCCACATTCACCAACACCACAGAGGAATCTGCCTGCAAACAAACCTCTCACCCCAAGTCTTTGTAGGTCAGTAACAAGAGGCACCTACCAAATACTCCCAGCTTTTCCCCTCCCCAGTCATTTTAGATTCCAGGAGCTTTTCTCTCTCTTCCCTCAGAGTCTTCAAATGGGCCTGGATTTTCTCCTGTAGAAACAGAGATGATTTGGGAGGTTTCATTTCCAGTTTGAGGGGTGCGTGTAGAGGGATGTTTTCCCGCCCAAACCCTATTTAACTGTTGGTCCTAATGGGTTCATGACATTAGGGCCACCAAGGAGAAGAAACCTAAGAATGAAAACTGGAGATGTGTCATATTCTGGCTTGTTACCAATTCAGGTTCGGGCTTTTTAGTAACTGGAGAAAGATCTGAATTATCCAAGCTTGCCTGGAATTAATTCATCAGTATTACAGAACAGAAGAGAAAAAAGGGGTCACATGGTGGCAAATCACTACGTTTACTTTTGCGAAGATTAAACTAACAATGAGATATAAACCCCAGAAGCACCCGGGCTTGAAATATGGGCTGGGATTCTCCAATGAGCCCAAGTCCCAATAGAATTTCAGCCCTGGGGATTGCACTGGTTGGACAGACCTGGTCTAAGCATTAGGGCAAACCCCATTAGACAGGCTGATTTGTGGTAAGAACAGTTCGGGTTTGCCCTAGTGCTGTCCTGAACACTTCCTGTAGCAATCCCTTCTCGGAGGGTAAATACAGTCCCAGTCCTAGTAAAGATCTCAGAAGCAGTGCATTCTGGGAGATTTCAGAAGTCTGCATTGTGGGACTAATGGAACCACTTTGGCTGGTCCTTCCCCAATACAATAAAACAGTTCAGACTGACACCAGTCAGCAGCATCCAGCATCGGCGCTGAATTCTGGTGCCGGTGGATGCTTGATCCTGCTCTGCCCGCCGGCCCTGCCCTGACTCCACCCCTGCCTTGCCCCCTCCCGGCCCCATTCCACCCCCTTCCCCAAATCCCTACCCCAGCCCCACCTCTTTCCGAGTGCACCACATTCCTGCTCCTCCCTTTCAGAGCTTGCTACAGCTGTTTGGTGGCAGCAAACTCTGGGAGGGAGGAGTAGAGACAGGGTGTGCTCAGGGGAGGAGGTGAGGTGGGGGGATGGGGAGCTTGCTGAGGGTGGGTGCAGAGCACCCGTATTTTTTCCCTGTGGGTGCTCCAGCCTCAGAGCACCCACAGAGTCAGTGCCTTGCCACCCAGGGGTTAGTTTTGCTGCAAACAAGTCTAACCCCAGTGGTATATGGCATGGGCCTGTGCTGTCTGTATCCCTGTTGTGTGCAGGCTCAAGATGTTTGGGGTCCCACACAGCGTTCAACACACTGATCTCTAGTGCAGGCCGGCATCTGAGTTTAACCCTTCATGGAGCAGCACAGGAGTTCAGAATCCCAGTGGGAAACCTCCTCTCCCTGCTGGGCCTGGGAGTTTTATCACGGCTTCTTTTCCTTTTAATGGCCACACTTCATCATTGCTCAGTACTGCTGCTGGAGTGGCAGCATGGCCTAGTGGTTTGGTGGCCTTGGGAGACCTGGGTTCATGTCCCAACTCTGTCACGGACCTGCTGGATGACACTGGGCAAGTCAAACTGCCCCTCTCAGTGCCTCTGTTTCCCCTCTCACCCTTTCTCTATCTTGTCTAGTTAGACTGCAGCCTGCTCAGGGCAGGGATTGTCCCTCACTGGGGTTTGTGCAGGGCCCAGCACCATAGTGCTCAGCCCTCACTGGTGGCCCCATTGATCAGCTCCTCCCCACTCCCACCTGCTGGAGATCAGCTGCTCAGGGGGAGAGGGTAGGGCACGCTCAGGAGAGGGTGTGGGACAGGGTGAGAAGAGGGGGTTGGCAAGAGGCCGGGTGAGGTGGAGCCTTGGGAGAAGGGGTGGAGGGGGACAGGGCCTAGGGTGGAGCAGGGGTTGAGCACCCCTGGGGAAATGAGGAAGCCAGCAGCTGTACCCACCACAATCACAGTCAGATCTCATTTGGGGTGTGTTGGGGCTACTGAGATGCAAATAGCGATAATGAACATGGTATCAACAACCACAGCTTGTAACTTCCTATTCTCCACTCTGAAGGCAACACTCTCACACAGACTGGCTTGCAAGTGACTTAAACCTTACTGGTGATTGAACAACATCTGTTCTGCAGACAGGGCCGGCTCTAGTTTTTTTTTGCCGTCCCAAGCAAAAGAACTTCTGGCTGCCCCCCCTGCTTTTTTTGGCTTTTACACATGTGTGTACACCACCTGATTTGTGTTGTTTTCCACTCTCCTCAGCAGTGGCCGGTGATGGCTCTTTAACCTCATTCCAAGGGCATCTCTTAGATTCAAAGGAAAGATGGGGCTTGTATTTGTTACTTGGCTTATTGGGGGCAACTTATCTTGTTAAAGGAGAATCTCTTTTGCATTTGCTCTTCTTTCAGTGCATGCCCCTCCAACTTCACTTCCCACCCAGACTTGAAGCGAGATCGGAGAGTTTCACTCCTTAAAGTCTAAAAACCATGAGTGTTTCTTCCTCCGCTTCTCTCTCCTTTCGGTAGAGGGCTCCTGGTGTCTTTCCCTTTCACCTTAATTGGAAGGAATGTCCCCTTACCCCTCAGTCCTCCCTTTCCCATCACCACCCTCCTTCCAGTGACAGGTTCCTGTAGCGAATGCCTCACATGTCTGGGGTCGGAAAATATCCTACAAATCAAAAGGGAACGGGGGGGAAGGTGAGGACAATGGGGTCTGGGTAGTCGCCACTCAGTCCGTCCCAGAGTCATGAAAAAACCTCATCTGGACACTTCAGCTCCTAAATCTCTCTCTCCTCTTCCCCAACACTAGCGGGGTTTGCATCCATCAGCTGTGAATTACACTTAATGCTGGGGATGTTTTTTTGTTTGTTGTTTTACCACAGCTAGACAATAATCCGCACAAGTTACTGGATGCTCTTTTGCTAGCAGGGCTGCACTTAAAGGCGCTTGGGTTTGGGAATCTCCCTCCCCGCTTTGAGGCTCTAATCGCCCTGCAAAAAGACCAAAGGAAAGCAGTGACCGGTCCTCAGATGATGTGAAATGACATTGACTTCAGCTCTGACCATTCCCACCATCTGAGGAGCTGCCCCCAAAGGTGTTTCTCAGTTACACCTAGCACATATGACACGGGTCCGGGACTATCTCCGCCACCTGAGGCCCTGATCCTGCTGTCATGAGAGAGGAGTCAGCACAGACCCTTGTCGATCCCTGCATGACACTGCCGGATTGGGTTCCTGAGCTCGCCTGGCTGGCCGGAGGAGTCCCAACAGGTATAAACAGCAGCCTGCCCCAGACCGAGACTGAGTTTTCTCTCCTTTGACCTCCAATCAGTTCTTCCATACGCTGACATCCCAACTGGGTGAACTGCGGTTGCTTCGCACACTGCTTCCATAGCAGTTAACAGGGCGATTGTTTGCAGGACCAAGTGACTCGCTCTTAAAACCCACATAGACCATATCTAACCACACAATCTGCCTTCCCTAGCAGGGCCGCTCCAGGCACCAGCCTACCAAGCACATGCTTGGGGCAGCACCTTGGGAGGGGGTGGCGATCGGGGTTTGGTTTTGTTGTTTTTGATTTGGCCAGGCACGGGGGGGCGGAGACTTGGGTGGCCCGACGCAACGCTGGGGGGGCGGGGACTTGGGCGGTGCGACGTGGTGCTCACGGGGTCAGGGTGGCGCTCTTTTTTTTTGCTTGGGGCAGCAGAAATGTTAGAGCTGGCCCTGTTCCCTAGACTCTGCCCTGCTGGATAGACGGGGGAGGACAAACCCCTGCATTAGCTGGGTCCTTTTTCTCTCTCTCCCCTGATCTAGCACCAGCAATGAAGAGGTGGCTGCGAAGTGCAACAGCCCAGTGGACGCTGATGCGCAGAATGGAACCACAGGCCCATTCCTGAGCTTGGATCCCCTCCATGAGCAGGAAGGTGCCATCTCTGGAGGAACGTTGTCAGGAAGGACCCTGTCCTGGTACTGAACTGATCCGGATCCGGATCCCCGCCAATCCGCTGTCGATTCCTTCCCGCGGAGTTTATAAGAATGTCTGGACAGGATCTATACATCTGTTGTGGCCCCCTCCCCACTGTCAGCTACACCCTGACATGGGGGAGCTCTCCCAGGGCTCACATTGTGCGGGGTCTCACTGCCTGTCATGAGCTCAGGGAAGGAGCAAGGCCTGCACAGGAGAGAGAGAGAAGCCAATTGTCAGGCAACCCAGTGCCTCGCGTCTTTCCTGTGACAAGGGCAGCACCTGCCTGTCTCTCCGGGCTGCTGCTTGGCAGAGGGGTTGTGTTCAGGTGGGAGTACGTGTGAGTCCCTGGGTGCAAGCCAGTGCCATGGGCAGCAGCTCGGGAAAGCGCTTGGTTCTCAGACAAGCAAAGAACACGCGGGGGGAGTTAGCCTGGCCTTGACTCGCCTCGTCGTGTGCAGAGTAGCGCAGAATAAGCCAGGAATGGCGGCCTGGTGTCGCCTTTGTTAGGAGTGTGTTTGAGTCTGACTGTAGTGATGTTCATGGGAGTCGTTGCTTCTCCCAAAGCCACCTGCATGGAAGCATTGGGATGCTGAAGAAATACAGAGACACACAGAGACAGTGGAGATTGCCTTTCCTGTAAAAGTGCCCTTATGCTCAGTCCTTCTTTTCTTTAGCGTCAAGTCTTCTTTTGTCACCGCTCTGTCAGATCAGGTGCCTTTGGCTAGGGCAATCCGCTGCAGCCATACAGAGCGATTGGGGGAATTGGGCTCCAGCAGTGATGGTGGGGCAGAAATGGAGCTGGCTGCATCAGCTTGACTCCCTGTGTACGCTGCCTATTTATACAGACAGGTCCCCTTAGGTTTCACAAGGAGCGCCCGGTCTGGAATCTCTCTCTCCATCCAGACACATGAGTGTGAAATATCCTGAACTCTGTGTTAGCCTTGCCAAGGGCCAGTCCATGTTTGCTTAGAGGACAGGGTTGATGCACGCGGGATCTAGCTGACATGCTGAACTTCACTCTGGAGATCCATACACCAGCTATTTGATCTCTCCCCTCAGGTGCCTTACTGAGTTCTGACATTATAAACCATTGTAGTTACAAGGTATCCCAGTGAAGGGACCCTGCATTGGGTGACACATCTGTGCTAGCCATTATATGCTCTCCTCTTCTCAGATGTGCTGGCCCCTTGCACACCTCCCGAAATTCAAGACTGAGGGCTTCTGAGTTTGATGCAGACTGGTTAGCTTGGAAACGGTACCAATTTCCATTTAAACTCTACATGGATTCGAGCCCAGAGAGGCAAACCTAACTAGAAACAGTGAGGTCTGTGCTCTGAGAGGTTCTTGATCTCAGCTCCATTGGGATTTTGAAAGTGGCCCTGCAAACCCTTCCTAGCATCAGTAATCCTTACCCCACAAATTGTTCCACCGGAGCCAGTGGGGTCAGTCCCATTAGTAAGGATGGCAAGATCTTAAAGAGAGCTAGCCCTTGCAGACAATTGTCTGTTCCCAGCACCTGAGCAACTTCTAGTTTTCCATGCACCCAGCTTCTTTTTGCTTGTGGGCAATTGTACAGTAAACCCCGTGAATCTCGAGTAAACATACAGGCCAGTGCTCTTTTCCTTATGTAACCCTTCTGCCCCTCTGAGTTGGCAGCAACAAGGGCCGGGTTCAGTATCCAGGGGTTCCGTTTCAATAACACAATGCAAAACCGGCTCGAGCCCCCACTCAGTGACCTGGGATAATTACATACCACCCCCACCCCGGGCGCCTCTAGAAGGCAATACTTCCCCACTCGCAAGCACAGAGTCTGAGTGTAGCAAAATCCTTTTAATAAAGGAGGGGAACAATGCGGCATCATGTTGGAGAGACACCACAAACAGGACTATACACAAACCATAAGCAAAAACCCACCTCCAAGTACATTTTGCACTGTCCTTTCCCCTTAGGGTCTTAAGTCCAATCACCCCAGAGTCCAACAACCCAAAAGTCTCAGTCTCTGGTCAGTGCCACTCCAGAGTTCAAAAGTTTATCTGCAGAGTGTTACCCCCCCACAGCCTGGGTGGCAATCGGGGGGGGGGGGGGGCGCGCACAGGGTGTTAAGGGACACCTTACGTTGGCCAGGGCCAGCTGCTCCACCTCTCCATGGAGTTCTGCTGCAGCCTTCACCACAACTGGCTCCACTCCACCAGCTGTGCCGCTCCTCCAGCCGACCCGTGAACCGCATCAGCCATCCCCACAAACTGCTCCACGGGCTGCTCCAACATGCTGCAGACTGCTTCACTCTGCCAGCTGCTTAGTGATAGATCTTCAGGCTCCCCACTAGTTAACATAGTACTCCATGATCTCAGCTCTTTTAGCAATTTCAGCTTACCTGGCAGGGGAGCCCCAGAACCACATTGGCCCAATGTGAATTCAGGTCAGCAGTCTCTTGATGAACTCCTAAAGGATTCAAAGTTAGCTCTGCTCTTTAACAGTGGAGAGAGGAGGATGGGCAATTGGTGTTCCAGGCCCTCAAAAGGGGCCCATACCATCAGGTACACACACCAGTCCCCAACCTCTCTCAATTCACTGGGTTTTGGAACCCATGTCCCTTGTCTAGCAAGTACTATTCAGTTAGGCCTGGTCTACACTAGGACTTTAATTCGAATTTAGCAGCGTTAATTCGAATTAACTGTGCACCCGTCCACACTAGGAAGCCATTTAATTCGACACAGAGGGCTCTTTAGTTCGAATTCTGTACTCCTCCCCGACAAGGGGAGTAGCGCTAAATTGCTATGTTGAATTAGCCTATGTGTGGACGGAAATCGATCTTAGTAGCTCCGGGAGCTATCCCACAGTGCACCACTCTGTTGACGCTCTGGACAGCAGTCCGAGCTTGGATGCTCTGACCAGCCACACAGGAAAAGCCCTGGGAAAATTTGAATTCCTTTTCCTGTCTGGCCAGTTTGAATCTCCTGTCCTGGTTGGACATCGGGGCGAGCTCAGCAGGACCGGCAACGATACAGAGCT
Organism: Mauremys mutica; assembly: GCF_020497125.1. Taxonomy (NCBI): domain Eukaryota; kingdom Metazoa; phylum Chordata; order Testudines; family Geoemydidae; genus Mauremys; species Mauremys mutica. Next base: position 25,064,842 of record NC_059083.1, read on the forward strand.
CTCCAGCAGAGGAGTCCAGGCAATCTCAGAATAGAAAGAGGTCCCCAGCATGGACTGACCGGGAAGTCTTGGATCTGATCGGAGTGTGGGGCGAGGAGTCTGTGCTTTCAGAGCTGCACTCCAAAAAATGGAATGCAAAGACCTATGAGAAGGTCTCCAAAGCCATGAGGGACAGAGGATACAGCCGGGATGCAACGCAGTGCTGCGTGAAAATCAACGACCTGAGACAAGGCTACCAGAAGACCAAAGTGGCAAACGGACGCTCCGGAGCCTGCCACCACTGCCCCACCAGTGACTGTGAACTCCGACGATGGGATAGTGTCGACGGCCAGTTCCTCGGCGATGTTCGCGGACGGGGAAGATGAGGAAGGGTTTGTGGAGGATGAGTCAGGCGAGTTAGAACCAGCTTACAACGCTGGTTTCCCTGACAGCCAGAATCTCTTCATCACCCTCATGGAGATCCCCTACCAACCCTCCCCGGCCATTAACCCGGACCCTGAATCAGGGGAAGGATCAGTCGGTAAGTGCTTTAAACATGTAAACTTTTATTCTTAATGTAACAGGAATCTGAAGTGTGTCAAAAGGAGGTCTATATATATGGGGATAGAACAGAAATCATCCTGGGAGATCTCCATGAAGCTCTCCAGGAGGAAATCGAAAAGCCTCCGCAGGAGGTTCCTGGGGAGAGCTGCCTTATTGGGTGCTCCATGGTAGCACACTTTTCCGTGCCAGGCTTTCATGAGGTATTCTGGGAGCATTGCCTCCAGGAGCATGGCAGCATAGGCCCCTGGTTTGTGCTGGCTTTCACGCAGCATGCACTCTCTATCTCCTTCAGTGACCCTCCTCAGGGTGATCTCGCTCGGCGACTCCTGCGTCTAATTAGGGGAATTACTGTAAGGTTACGCCAGGTCAAAAGTATTTTTAAAAAATCTCCAGACAGACGGCGTAGCAGAGACTCAGCACGCTACTGCGTGACAAGCGTAATGGAAAGCCAAAGAATCAAATGGACGCTCATGGAGGGAGGGAGGGGGGACTGAGGACGCAAGGTATCCCACAGTTCCTGCTGTCTCCGAAAAGCATTTGCATTCTTGGCTGAACTCCAAATGCTTCTAGGGTCAAACACAGTGTCTGCAGTGGTTCAGGGCATAGCTCCTCAATGTACACCCACCCACCACCCCCAGAAGGAAAAGGAAAAAAAAAGTCTCTTGACTCTTAAATGTCACCCTATGTGTACTGAATGCTGCTGGTAGACGCGATGCTGCGGCACTGTACTGTAGCATCCTCGCCCCCACCCCTCTTTGGTGGCAGATGGTGTAGTGCAGTAGTACTGCTACCCATCCTCATCGTCAGCCCATAAGTAGACGGCCTGCTAACCGTCTTCATCATAGCAACAGGGGCTGAGCTCCATCAGCCCCCACCCTTCATGTGTAAAGAAAAGAATCTGTACGGCCTGGACTATCATAGCAGCAGGATGCTGGTCTCCTCTCCCCCACCCCACACTGCTTAATGTCCTGTCTGGACTATCATAGCAGCTGGAGGCTGCCTTCCCCTCATTTCATTTCACTAACAAGTCACTGTTTCTTATTCCTGCATTCTTTATTACTTCAGCATACAACTGGGGGGACACTACAACGGTAGCCCAGGAAGGTTGGGGGAGGAGGGAAGCAACAGGTTGGATTGTTGCAGGGGCTTCCCCTGTGAATGGCATGCATCTCGTCATTTCTGCGGGATCTGACACGGAGTGGCTGTGCTCTCTAGTTCTCTGATACACTGCAACCCTAGTACAGTTGCCCCATATTCTAGGCGGGACTGATTCTATTTTTAGGCCTTGGCTACACTTACAAATTTGCAGCGCTGCAGCAGGGTGTGAAAACACACCCTCTCCGGCGCTGCAAATTGCAGCGCTGCAAAGCGCCAGTGTGGTCAAAGCCCCAGCGCTGGGAGCGCGGCTCCCAGCGCTGTACGTTATTCCCCACAGGGAGGTGGAGTACGGACAGCGCTGGGAGAGTTTTCTCCCAGCGCTGGCGCTTTGACTACACTTAGCGCTTCAAAGCGCTGCCGCGGCAGCGCTTTGAAGTGCAAGTGTAGCCAAAGCCTCAGATACCATAAAGGAGGAATTGTCTCGGGGAGTCATTCCCAGTTTTGTCTTTTGCACTCCCGGCTGATCTCAGCCAGGGGCATCTATGACAGCAGCAGAGGGTATAGTGCGGTAGTACTGTTAACCGTCATCACCTTGCCAATTTACAGTGGCATGGTAGATGGTGCAGTATGGCTGATAACCATCTCTGCTGTCATGCAAAAGCAAATGAATGCTGCTGTGTAGCGCTGCTGAATCGCCTCTGCCCGCGGCATCTAGTACACATACGGTGACAGTGACAAAAGTCAAAACAGGCTCCAGGGTGTCGCAATTTGATGTGAAGTTATGGCTTTGGATGGCCAATTGTCGGTCCACGGCCATCTTGTCCTGTTAAAAGGACAGGACTGCCTCCATCTTGGACCAGGTTCTTGTATATAGGAGAGGGCAGAGATTCAATCCTGCCCAGCAACACTGGCTGTGTATGCTCTCCTGTTTTTTTTTCCTCTCTCCTGCTGGGCCATCTAAAGGTCAGGCTAGTTCTGTGTGTGAAGGCCTGATTCTGCCCAGCAACCTGTTTTTTTGGGGGGCGGTCATCTGGAGGTCAGGTTAATCCTGCCCAGTGACTCACTTTCCTGCTCTTTTTGGACCCAGTCATCTAAGGGTCAAGCTTGTTTACTTGTCAACTCCAGTGTGCCGTGTGCAAATCCTGCTGACGTGGGGTGGCAACAGCTCGGAGCCTGGAGGGAGGGGGGACCAGGGAGCCAATCAGATACCAACACGAGGGAGTGAGACCTCTCAGTAAAACTAGGTTTCCCCCCAAAATTTGTGTGGAGCATCCGCGTGTTAGCTGAAGGACCTGATCAACCTTTCGGCCAGGGTCTCCTCCCGGTAAAGCGTGCTCGTGTTGTGTCATTTGGATCCGTTGTCGTTTGGACCTGATCCCTGTCAGCTCGTCATGCTTCCGGTGTCTGTTCTGTTGGTCAGCTGCGCCTGGAGTGCGGTATTTGCTTTTTGATATCTGACAGTTAGCTTATCTAGCCTCTTATTTTTCCCCTCCCTAACTCGGTACCAAGTATTCACTCAGGATATCAGGATTGTATTAGTGAGCTCAGAATTGCACAATTGCTTAGCTAGCTTGTATAGTTGTTCTAGTTGTTAGTGAATTGTTAATTGCAAACTGTTTTAAGTGTGTGAGTCGCTGCTCTGTCTTTGTCCGGAGTGTTTGTGTCTGGGAGCTGTCTCCACCTGGGGATTGGCTGACCAAGGGGTTCCTGTCCCTGCGGTCTGAGTGAGTGGAATTTGCCCAGCTGCAGCCGCACCACACTCTGGGTTTACCCTTAGTGTGAAAGCAAGGGTGGCTGAGGCAGTGGCCCGTGGGTCTCTTTTCTGTGTTGCTCCGGGCACCGCCCTGACGAACCCGATTCCTATCTTGTAAGATTGGTGTGTCTGCCTATTTGGTGTGGTGTGGTGAGCAGTATAAAGTGTATTATTACTGTGTTTTGGGGTGTGTTTGTAATTTTGATACCATCCCAGCCAAAGTTGCCTACTCCCCCAGCCCAAGTTGTCATTATCCCCCAAATAAACGCAGCCACTTGGCTTTTCACTGTTATTCTGGTCCTGCCTGTTTTTCCTCACTCAATACCAAGCTTAACGGACTGCAATCTATTTCGGACACAGGGTTGCCACGGTATGGCGTCTGCCAGGGTAATCCAGGGAAAATGGGCTCGAAATTATTGTCTGCCGTTGCTTTCCCGGAGGAAGGAATGACTGAGTACATTTACCCAGAACCACCCGCGACAATGAAATTTGCCCCATTAGGCACTGGGATCTCAACCAGGAAGTCTAAGGGTCAGGGGACACTGCAATGGGGTGGAACAGGGGCAGAGTTTATGCTTTCCGGATTGCCTGCAGCAGGAGTGCGGACGAGATAGGTGCTGTGCATGCTCTTGTTCACAGACACAGACTAGACAGTGTTGATTGTTCGCAAAAATGTATCTTTGCAAGGAATTCACTCCCTTTTTCCCATCACACAGCTTCGACTGTCTCCAGACCTGCCACAGCATCTCCCTCACAGAGGCTGGCAAAGATCAGGCGGCGAAAGAGAAAGACACTGGACGAGATGATCGCTGAAGTTATGGGGTGCTCCCGAGCCGAGGCGGACCAGCAGAGCCAGTGGAGGGAGACCCTCTCTCTGTACCAGCGCTCACACAGCGAACGGGAGGAGAGGTCCCTTCTGATCTTGAATTCTATGATTCTATGTGGCGTGAGGAAGATAAGCAGGTGACTCAAATGCTGCTTGGACTAATGAGGGAGCAAACGGACATGCTCTGGCGCCTTGTGGATGTTCTGCAGGACTGCAGGCAGGAGTACAGAGCCCCCCTGCACTGTATCTGCAACCGCCCTCCCCCGCCACAAAGTCCCAGACCCCCTGTCACCCAAAATAACCAGAAGGAGGGGCACCAGGGGCCATGAAAACTGTCACTGCACCCCAGCAGAGTGCTCAAGTACCCAAAAGCTCTCATACCCTAACTTTTGAGAAGTCCTTGCCTTCCTGACTCACCCAAGCCCCAATCCCAGTTTCATCCCCTAACTGTCTAGTTAATTATTAAAAATACTTTGCTGTTAATTACTGCTTCCATCATGTTTTTTTACAGAAGACTGTGTTTGAAGGGGTGGGTGGGGAAGGGGGTTGGTAATTGCATAGGACAGTCACCTTTAGCAGGGTACAGACACGGGGGCAGGATCAGCAGCAGGTCACACACACAGTGCAGTCAGTAGGCACCCTGGTCGGTATGGGAGGTGGTTTGCAGGTTCTGTGTCGTTGGGGGGGGTACGTGACTTTGTGGCGGGGGAGGGCGGTTACAGATCTTATGCAGCGGTCCTTGTCCTGGACCACAAAGCCACACAGCAGAGGAATCTGTATCTGTCCTCCTCCGCCACAAGGTCACATAGCCCCCGCACACAGAGTCCCAAAAAGGAGGGATGGCAGGCTCCGTTGAAACAACCAGTCCGTCACTGCAGACCGCTCTAGGAGCAGGAGCCTGTCATTCCTCAAGTTTAGAGACGGTCTTTACATCACCGCACACCCTACCCAGCACAATCTGCGTCCCAGTTTAAACCCTTTAACGCAAAGTCATCAATAAAGAAACCTTTGTTAAGTAACAATGGAACATGTATTTTATTTTTACACGTGTGTTGGAAGTGGGGGAAAGCGGGCTGAATGGGGTATGTAACTGCAGAGGCTAGTCTACAGTAACTAGGTAAAGAAACAGGGGCAGGTTCAGCTTCTCTGTAAAGAAACTGAACAGTCACAGGTCACGCTGCTCGCTGCTCGCTGGTACTTGAAGAGTTCCTTGTCACTGTCCAAGGCGCCTGTATAGGGTTTCACGAGCCAGGGCATTAGCGGGTAGGCTGGGTCCCTGAGGATCACTATAGACATCTGCACATCCCCAACAGTTATTTTGTGGTCCGGGAAGAAACTACCTTCCTGCAGGCGTCTAAACAGACACACAGTTCCTGAAAACATGCGCGTCATGAACTTTGCCTGGCCATCCGACGTTGATGTTGGTAAAACGTCCCCTATGGTCCACCAGTGCTTGCAGCACCATTGAAAAGTAGCCTGATTTCTCAGCAGCTGACTGTGGAAGAGGTGGACGATAAGGTGCAAGGAGTTGACAACGGCCATAACTGCAGCAGGCTCCATGCTCGCAGTGCTGTGGCGTCCGCGCTGTCAATGACCAGAAAAGTGCACGAACAGATTGCCCGCAGGCGCTTTCAGGGAGGGAGGGCGCAATTGACGGTTCAATGATGACAGTTACCCAAAACCACCCTCGACACATTTTTTCCCCCAGCAGGCATTGGGGGCTCTACCCAGCATTCCAATGGGCAGCGGGGACTGCGGGAACTGTGGGATAGCTTCAGAGGATAGCTTCCCACAGTGCACCGCTTCCAAAGTCGACGCTTGCCCCGTTAGTGTGGACTCACAAAGTCGAATTAGTGTCCTTAAGTGTGGACACACAAATTCGACTTTGTAAGGTCGATTTCAAAAATTCGAATTAACTTAAATCAAACTAATCTGGTAGTGTAGACATACCCTTAGGTTGAGTCATTTGTGTCATAAAGCAGTCTCATAGTTCCTCATTCACATAATTAAGGTGACAGCACTTTTTTTTCCTTCCTGCCCCAATAACAAAGAAATTGGGGATCCCACAGCTGTGAAAATAACCATCCCAGGCTGCTGTGTCCTATGCTAAGTGGAGTGGATTTACCAATGCAAATGCACATTCTTGAAATTCCTTTGCCCACTCCTCATAATTTACCACCAGATGTCAGGGTAGGGCTCATCCTGACTCTGCTTACACTTGCAACACCCAAAAGCCTCAACTCCTGGAAGAGGATAACCAGAATGCCACCCCTGGAAATGTGCTGCCTCAAGCACGTGCTTGCTTTGCTGGGTCCTAGAGCCAGTCCTGTCTGCAGAAAGTTCCCTTCTGTCACCAGTGAGAACTGGGTTTGAAGAGGAGCCAACTTCCCATGCAAAAATTCTCTCACATCAGACATCTTTAAATTTTTCAGGTTCTTTTGTCTCTCTTGCCACACTGCCGAATCATTTACTTTGTCCAGCATCTATCACTCAGTGAAAGCTTTACAGAGCTGAGTAATGCAGTTACACTGGGTTCTCTGCAGCCATGGGACCCTCTTGCTCAAGTGACCCGAAGAGGGAAATGGTTTGGAAAAGAATTCAGCTTCTCAGAGACATGTTTCTTACATTGGGCATCTTTAAAGTCTTCATGATGCATAATTTGCTTTTTATAGCATGTTTCATACAATGGAGGATATACAGAGCTCAGTGATGCAGTTACACCAATCGCTGCGGGAGGCAACTTGCTATGAAATTAAGCTGTAATTAAAATCCCAAGTTATTACTCCAATTAATAGCTTGATAAAATATCCAAAATCTAAAGTTATTCAACTCAACAGCAATTCCTTACTTTGTCCTCCTAGGCAGCCTCCTCTATGAAACCACCATGTGAGCTCTGTCTCAAATCAGACATGTAGAAGTTTGATCCTCTTCACAGAAGACTTGCAGAGGCTCCTGGTGTTCCCCACACACCCGCTCCCTTCCTGCTCCCTTAGCTGCCTCTAATCCCAGCTGTTTCTATCTCCTTCACCAGCTGCCTGTTTGGCCTGAGGTATCTCTTTACTGAGGGCCAGTGGCAGATAAACACACGGGGCCACTGAGTCCCGGCCAATTTGGGACCCAGGAGTCTTGGAACCTGTGTAGAAGGGGGAGAACAACAAGCACCAGATCTGTGGCCCCGCTCTCTGCTCTTCCTCCCAAGCTCCCCCCAGCCAGGTTAGAAACCAGAGTTGGGCCACTGTAAGGGCCACCCAGGGAGCCCTGGACACTCAATTTGCCCTGGGGGGCCTGACAGCAGCCTCTGGCCCATGTGTCACCCAGGGCATCTGGAAGGTCCGGTCTCCCTGAGTAGCTCTTAGGTGCCTCGGAGGGGGAGAGGCAGGGCCCCATGGTGAAGGAGGGGCTAAGGCCCACCTCAGTCCCTCCCCCACCAGGAGGAGGCACTGCTGTCACAGTCCCTGCCACCACCCCTGCTGCTCCGTGCCTACCCAAGGCTAAAGAGGCGAGGTGTGGTGGAGGCATGCAGGGTCATGTGCCCCTAGATGTCTCGGGATGCCTGTGGCAGGAGCAAGGAGGCAGGCTTTCCACAGAGTTCTCTGCAGCCATGGCTCCCTCTGGGCAGTATAACAGGGTTAGTGTCACTTTCCTGAGCTCAGAAATATGCCCCACCTGCAACACCACTGGGTGTTTCCCTTTGCTGTTTGCTAAGAGTCGAGCACCAAAGAACTACATGAAGAGAAGCTTAGCGGGTTGAAAGCTAGCTGGCAATGACACAGAGACTTGAGAGGTTCAAGAGACAATTTTGCAGTAACTGAACCTGAGTAATACATGGACAGTGAGTTCAACCATAGCCAGGGCCGGCTCCAGACCCCAGCGTGCCAAGCGCGCACTTGGGGCGGCATCCCACGGGAGGGCAGCAGGCGGCTCCGGTGGACCTCCCGCAGGCGTGCCTGCGGAGGGTCTGCTGGTCCCCCGGCTCTGGTGGAGCATCCACAGGCATGCCTGCAGGAGGTCCACCGGAGCCGCGGGACCAGTGTACCCTCCGCAGGCACGTCTGCGGGAGGTTCACCACAGCCACAGGACTGGCGACCACCAGAGCGTCCCCTGCGGCATGCCGCCATGCTTGGGGCAGCGGAAATCCTAGAGCCGCCCCTGACCATAGTCCTGGGTAGAAATCTGATTTTTTTAAAAAGGGTCATAGTGCTACAATCTGCCTCTGTCAAAGGGCTGTTATTTATTTTGGGTAAACACCATCTGAGGACAGCAGAAAATGCAGAAGGTGCTGAGACTGTTTGAAAAGAAAATAAACAATGCATAGAAATGCTTGTTTGGTGGGGTGGGGGAATGTCTCTCTCCTCATCTTTATAGACTGAAAGATGTTTGGGGCAGGGACCTCAGTACATGTAAGCTGCCAGCCCTGATTTGTGTATCAGGTTTATTTTCTTGGGATGGTGAACTGGGCCCAGTGACTTCTTCTCCACCTTCCGCACACATCACCCTGCTGCTCCAGGTCTACCCTAGGATAAAAAGGCAACGTGTGGTGGAGGCATGTGGGGTCACGTGCCCTCCAGATTTCTCAAGATGAATGTGGTGGGGACACCCAGCAGTAAGGAGGCAGCGCTCCCCCTGGCAGTAGCACTGCCCCTGTCGGTCGTGGAGGAAGGAACAAAACAGCAGAGTGGCTCACTGCCAGCTGAGCCCTTTCCCCACCACATGGGGTGAGGTGGCTGAGGACCCCAGAACAGTAGTTCTGGGAGTGAACACCCTATTGAGATCCATGGGGCAGTTACCTCTTCCCAGAGCTATTGGCTCAGGCTCTCTGCAGACTCAGGCACACAGCACTCTGTCAGTGAGGCTTGAAAGTTATAACTCACTCAAACTTTTCTTTTCCATCATATGGGCTAGAAAGTTACTTTTTGGTTGCTGATTTTTTTATTATGAAACCTGAAGTTCTGTTTTAATCATGTGACTCCAGAGATGGGTCCCTAGGGAAGAACCCATAGTACCAGTCCTTAAACCCACTCCTGTAGATATGTTCCATCAGGGGTGAAAGATTCTTCCTAAAATTGGAGGTGCCATGAGGCCCTGCGCCCTCTGTGCCCCTGCCCTGCCTGCCTGTTCCCCAAAGGCCCTGTACCCGGTCACCCCAGAAGCTGGAGCTGAGTTGCGGAGCCCAGGTCCCTCCATCTGCTCAGGGTTCAGGAGATCCGAGAGCAGCCTGCAGCCCATGGCCTGGCTGTGGCTCTTTGGCTCCTGAGTCCCATCCCCTACCCGGGCCAAGCTGGAAGCTGGAGCTGGGTCAGAAGACGAGCTGCACTGGCACCTGTGATGAGCCATGGACCCTCAACCTGCCCTGGGCAGGTAGAGAGTCTGCAGCTCCCACAGGTGCCTGGGCTCCCTGGGCTTACTCAGGCTGGACTCCAGCTTCCAACCTGGGTGGGGCTTTAGGGGGAAGAGGAGAGGCAGGGAGCTGGGCTGTGGGGAAAAGTGGGAGAGCCATGACCCCTTGGCCCTCTCTGTTCCAGAGCCCGTCTGTTCCATGCAGCAGAGTGGGGGCTGATTTGTTCATTATTCATGTGAATGCCCTGCTGGCAGTGCCTCCCTGCATCTTGCTTCAGTCCTGTGAGCGAGGAAAGTGCCTCACACAGAGCTCTAGTGCCCACCTCTCCCTAATGAACAATGTGGGGTTGATAGGCTGGGTGCCATCTGTGGCCAAGGCTCCCTGCACCTGCCCAGAGGAAGGAGCCTGCAGAGCTGAGATTTAGGTGGAGCCAGAGAACAGGGGAGAAAATCTGGGAAACTGGGAGATTCTGTGGCTCTGAGTGACTGAGTCTGAAAAGGGAAGGTTTGAATTAACCTGGATCCAGAGTGTGTCCTACCTTGTATTTCTGGGCAGCCTCTTCCATGAGAAGCACCGTGTGAGATCTGTGCTCCGGGGATCTCCAACAAACCACACACATGGCTTCTCTGTCCTCTTCACAGAATAGATCCAGGGCTTTGCTGTGCACCTCACACAGAGTCTCTTTTTCTGGTTTGAAATGCAGGTTTTTTATTTTTTCCACTATATTTGCTAGTTGACAGTTATTCCGGAGAGACCCTTTCGGGATTCGGGCTCTGCAGCTGGGGCAGCACAAAGGGTCATAGTCCCCCTCTGTCCATGTCTCACAGTGCTGAGTGATGCAGCCTCGGCAGAAGTTGTGCCCACAGTGTATGGTCACTGGGTCCGTCAGATCTTCCAGGCAGATGGGGCATTTGGTTTCCTCTTTGATTTCCTGTACCGGAGTCGCTGAGGCCATGGCTGCTGGGATCTCTCGGCTTCTGTCCTCTCTGCACCAGAAATGGTTTTGCTGATTAAGGGCAGTCCCTGCCCCACCTCTTATCAGCTGCACGGGTGCAGAATGAGGTGAAGAGAAAGGAGAGGCCGGGAGGTGGAGCAGGAGAAAGATAAGGAAAGAAGGAAGCAGGAACTCCATAGGCCAGGCAGGGGGTGTAAAGGAGCAGAAAGGGAAGGAAAGGAAAAGGTGGGACGGATACAACCAAGATCACAAAAACTTAAACTCAGGGTCTTTCTACACAGCACATGTCCAGGGGGGGGTCAGGCGGGACTGTGCTCGTGCAGCTAGTCCAAGCCACCCCCTTGGCGCTGTGGCCACATTGATCTTGGTAGTGTGGTTGAACCAGCAGTCAGCATGTGTACATGTACCCAAGCTGGGACTCACACCTCCCAGGTGCTGTGTAGACGTGCCCTCAGTCTAACCAGGCCATTCTTAATTCACAGTGAGGGTGTCCACAGTCACTCACAGACTTGCACTGGAACAACACGAGATGGGAATTAAACCCCCTTGAGTGAGTTCAGTAACAATGTGTGTGCAGAGGAGCCTCGGCTTGGCTGTGTCTTGCTGAAAATCTAACCACCCGCCTGGGACCAACCGGGCTACAGGGGCTCCCTGGGTTAAGGTCAGAGGCAGCTGGTGTGTGCTAGTGACAAGGCAGGAAACCGTAAACAGCTCATTAATCTGGAGGAGCAACCCTTGAGCTGCAGGGTGATTTTATGGCTAATATTTCAGCTTTATGACTGTGCAGTCTAAAGGTCACAGTCCAGCCCCTGCAAAACACCAGCTAAGAGCTGGAAAGAAGATTTACAGGTTTAAAATCTGTAACAATCCTACCCACTCCCCTCCCCCCACACCCCACTCCAGCTGCCCCAGGCTCTTCCTGTCCTTTTTTCTCCTTGGGCCAATACTGAGCCCATCATCACTGTCTGTGTGGGCTGGTTCTGCTGGAGGTAAATACGAGCCAGGGATCCTAGTTTGGGTTTTGTCTGACTGTGGGCAGAGGAGTGTCAGGCCAGAGAGAAGGGACAATGGGGACTGCTCGGCACACAAAGCCGGACATGCTCAAGTCCACAGTAGGCAGCAATTGCTCCTCTGCACGGGCTCTTTGCTGCTGGAGCTCCCCACAAATCTTTCCCACCAAGGCATTCGCCACCATAGATCTAGATTCTAACTCAGGTTGTGCCACTGATCCTTTGACCTGAGCAGTTAGCCAGTGTTTGGGGCATTCTAGGTTCTTCCACTGGCAGGAGAAATGGATTATTTCTTTGGTGCAGTCTTTATTATTTACAAACAATGTCCACGCATTCCTGTGCCCTGAACATGGTAGAAACAAACAACTGCCAGCAATTTCCTTACTCAGAAATGCTCTTTCCTGGCATTGCCAAGTGTGGGGGGGGACTGATAGAGAGCCACCCACCTGATCAAGGTGCGTCTGACATCCTAGAGGAAAGAGAGAGGAGAGAGAGATTTAAAAAAAAATCTCAGGACCACCTGACACCCACTTGGGATTCCAGGGTCATGGTTTCATTGAGCTAATGGGGGTTTTCCATCTCTAATATCAATGTGTCTGTGAGTCTGCAAAGAACAATCATCATTCACATTTCAGCAACACACACACTGAGTTACACTGTGATCTCTTTTCAGAGTAGCAGCCGTGTTAGTCAGTATCCGCAAAAAAAAACAGGAGTACTTGTGGCACCTTAAAGACTAACAAATTTATTTTAGCATGAGCTTTCGTGAGCTGCAGCTCACTTCTTCGGATGCATAGAATGGAACACACAAACAGGGGATATTTATACATACAGAGAACATGAAAAGGTGGAAGTATGCATACCAACAGGCAGAGTCTAATCAATTGAGATGAGCTATCGTTAGCAGGAGGAAAAAAACTTTTTGAAGTGATAATTAAGATGGCCCATAGAAAGTGTGAGGAGAACTTAACATAGGGAAATAGATTCAATTGGTGTAATGACCCAACCATTCCCAGTCTTTGTTTAGGCCACAGTTAATAGTATCTAGTTTGCATATTAATTCAAGTTCAGCAGTTTCTCTTTGGAGTCTGTTTTTGAAGATTTTTTGTTGCAAAATTGCCACCTTCAAGTCTGTCACTGAGTGGTTAGAGAGGTTGAAGTGTTCTCCCACTGGTTTTTGAATTTTATGATTCCTGATGTCAGATTTGTGTCCATTTATTCTTTTGCATAGAGACTGTCCAGTTTGGCCAATGTACATGTGATCTCTGTGATCTCTGACTCCTGGACCCCTGTCCCTGTGTTGGCATCTGGGATGTTTCTAGCTCAGGCTCACTTGCAGCTCTCATTGTCCGGGAATGGCAAACTGCCAAACCTGCAGACGCTCAGGCTTTCCCTGAACAAGCTGGGGGCAAGGCCCAAGGTTAAGAACCCCTGGTTTACATCGCAAGACCTGAGCAAACACCTGCCATTCTACTGCTCTACCAATGCAGGTTTGCATTTCAAAGTACTATTCTATCCAAATGGGAGAACCCAACTCTTAGTTACCCAGCTTCCTAACAAGCCTTGAAAGGTCGACCATGGGTCATGTCAGCCTATGGGTTAGTTAACCCTTTGTGGCCATGTGGCACATTTTCCTGAGATATAATCATATAATGTCACAGCAGGCTCGGCCGATACTGTGATCACAGTGTAGAGGCACCAGATCTTTAAAATACTCCAGACAGATGGGACAGGTAAGTTCATACTGGAGAGTTTTTGCTGGATTCACAGCAGCCATGGCGTCTAGTGCAGGAAAGAGACAAGAGAGGAGTTTAGTTTCACTTCCTTCTGCTCAGAAATGGGCTGATTGAACTTTGTACCACTAGCCGATTCCTTTCTGGGTGCAGTCTCATGATTTCTTCTCTGTGGACTGTAAAGAGTCTTTGAATCAAGTATGATAAGTCCAAATTGTCACCAGCTCCTCCAAAATGTCTGCCAGGCCCCAAACTTTGGACTAGTCACTTGGGTCAAAAAGGGTAACTATCGACTTGGGAGTTTCACTGCCTGACATGAAGATATGGTGGAGCAGCGTGGGAAGGAGGGTGAGAATCACAGCTGCTGACTCCTACTGCCTGTTCCCTACCTGGCCTTCAGGCTCCTTAGGACCCATGTCTCTCTGGTGCTTATGTAATCCACTGGTGTGTGTGTGTGGAGCTGGTACAGTGACAAAGGGTTGAATATTTAGCATAAGCTGGGGCAGCCTGTGCTTTTAGCTCTAGGGGTCCCTGGTTCAGTGCTGGGTGTGCTGGCCAAATGAGCAGCTGTCACCCCGGTTCTTAGCCTGGTGGCTCCTGCTTCTGTTTCCCTGCACAGTCTCCCCAGCTCCTGGGGACTCCTGGCTCTCTGCAGATGGCAGCCGGTGTGAGGGGAGCTGGCGCTGGGGCTCCTGCGCTGTACAGGGGATGGGCTAACCAGAGCTCTCCTGTCCCCAAGGCTCTCAGGCCACTTGTCCAGCATGGCTGCAGGAGGGGATCTGGAAACAGACAGAGGAGGGCCTGGGAGTGTCTGGGGAGCTGCCATGTGGGGCCAGAAATGGAAATCCAGCTGTGGTGAGAAAGGAGAGCTTGTCAGGGATGTGGCTGGTTAAATGGGCTACTGTACAGCTGGATACAATTTTGCAGCTATTTAATGCATTATACTGTGGAATTTGTATGTTCTTGCAGCTGGATGGTGTGAACTCAAATTATTTTCCTTAAGGGCAAGGCTGGCACTGCTCCATGTTTTGCTGGAGAACGCATGGCTGGAGATCTGGAGCCATCAGTCACACGTCTTCATTCTGCTGCTGTTTCCTGTGGCTGGGAGCTGCAGCCAGGACTCTGTTGCGGCAAAGTGGATCTGAGATCAGATTCAATAGGGAATCTGGGGAGTGGCCTTCTGGAGCCAGAACAGGAGCTGCAGCTGCGATGGGAAAGACGTACTGGAGGGAGATGCTGCTGGGGAAGCAGCTGGTCGCTTCAAGAGCAACCGGATACAATATTGTTACAGATCATGACTCCCACTGTGATGAGACACATTGTTACCATTAGGCAAGACAAACTGGTTACATGGCTGTAAACTTGCTTCTAACCAGCCTTGCTGCTTCATGGTGTCCAGATGCTGTCAGCTCTGGTTCAGGGGCTCAGGCAGAGGATCTCACTGCGGCTGGGTTTTGTTGCTGGTGAACGTATTGCCTGAGAATTGCAGTCATCAGTCAGACACATGCAACATGCAGTTATGTTTGGCCAACAGAAGCAGCCTCCAGGAGATGAGGTGGAGGCTGGAGGCATGAATCCCTCATCCCATGTCACTTGCAGCTGACTGTGCCGATGAGACAGTTCCCAGACTGTTTAGTGGAACAGTGGGATGGGAGAGTGGGGATGCTCTCCAACAACACGGACAAAAAACAAGGGCTGGGGGAAGAGTGAAACAAGCTAGAGGCCATGAGTACAAATCATCTCACTTCTACTGCGTGTTGTGTGTGTGCAGGCACCTCCCAACCCTTATGACTGACCGTGACTTCGTATTCCCAGCCCTAGAAGGCAACCTAGTATTGGACACCATTACAGCCCATTTTGCTAATAAGTTAACAGAAGTTGCACAAAGTCACTGAAGTCAAAATGGGGAATAGAATCAGGGTCTCCCAATGGATTCCCCAGGTCTTAGCTACTCACTCCCCTGCCTCAGCTGAAAGCGTCAAGTATCTGTTCATTGGTTCTCCTGTTGCTAACAGTTACACCACATCAGAGCCAGCAACAGGAGACCAGAGTCCTGATTGCAAATGTTCTACTGATGACTGGCAACTACTTGTGTAAACCATTAGCACGGCATGTGTCATGTTCCCTCCAGCAGCTGGCCCAGACACAGCCCAACAATTATTCCCAGAGCTGAAGCGCTGTGGTGGGGTTCTGAAGAGACATGATTTAAATCAGCGGTTTTCAAAGTCTGAGTCGTGACTCCGCAGGGTTCACCTCTGGCCTGGAAGGTGGCCACTTCTTTATTTGCATCCCGCAAAGTTTCATCTATGTTTAATGGGTTATTTCGTTGCAAAGAAATATACAATGAAAACATAATTACAGGGATATATGCAATCTAAATGTAAGATAACAAACAACCCTTTATTAGTTTTCATAAAGTTTCCACATCAGACATCTTCTCATCTTAACACTAACAACCACTTCAATTTAGAGTTATCTAATTGCCAGGGCCTATAGAAAGGAACAGTAATGTAATAACAAACAAGATTTAGACAAGCAAAACCAATACACTTAACATCTCTGGTTTGGTCTCTATCTGCACAAGTGAATTGGCCTGAATACATATTGATACTCTTAACCCTTTGATATTCAGACAAGTGAATTATTGCTCTGATCTGAGCTGGTCTGTCAGTGCCACCTGGACAACGTATTTCACACACTATAACTGCCTTTGAATACAAGTTCTCAGCTGGCAAGGAGGAAGATCAGCATCATGTGGGCAGCAGAGCTCCCAAGTTACTGGATTAGTGAAAAATTCACTATTTCCCCTGGTTTCTGTTGCTTTTTCTCTGTTGCTTCCAAAGCAGACAGTCATTCACAGATACACGCGGGACTCTTCTGCCAGCAAACATGCAGCAAAGTAAGCATTAGAAGCCATGGGAGGGGTGAGGGGGGAAGAGAGAGAATTTCAGTCCCACTGACACACACACACACACACACACACACCACTCCAAGGAAGAGATTTTGCAAATATGAGGAAGAGAGGCCCTGCCCTGAGCACACTGCTATATAGTCACTGAACTAATGGGGCTTTTGTCTCTCAATATCTATATGTCTGTGACTCTGCAATGAGCGATTGCCATTTACATTTCCGGAACGCACACACAGAGTTACACTGTGGTCTGTGACTGCAGGACTCCCGTGCCCACATTTTAGGAGCTGTCCTGTCCCTGTGTTGGGATACTGTGTATTTCTAACTCAATCTCACCTGCAGGAATTCACCCGGTGGTTTCTGACACTTCCCCTCCAGCTCACTGATCAGCTCATTCAGACGGGAAATCTGCTCGGAGAGTTTGGTGACATTTTCATTCTGTATCTTTATCTCCTTTTCCAGCTTTTCAAGCTGGGCCAGCAGGAGCCGCTCTTGTTCCTCCAGGAATTGGTGCAGTTGCTGAAAATCAGCCACAATTTGCTGCCTCTTCTTTTCTATCTGTTTATGTAAAGCAACGGGGAAAGGGCTGGTCAGGGACATGGAGGCAGCCTGGGGGGATCCTTTCACTGAGTGTGCAGGAGGGAGCACTTCTTTGCAAACCCTAAGATTTCTGAAACTGGACTCTACCCTGTGGTTCTTGGGAGAGGATTCTCTGACCCCTTTCTCATTCCTCCCCAATGTCTCTGAAAAGGGATGCTTCCATGGCTGATGTGGTTATGACATTGCATTATCAATAGTCTCTGAGCACAGAGATCCTGAGCAGCAGGAGACAGGACTCAGCATTACACAGAGAGAAGTTCCATGGCAAGAAAAAAGGATGAAATAATTCAACAATGCAAGAAATGACACAGACACAGAGAAAGCCACAAGGGCTAGAATTTAACTCATTCACTGAAATGAAAGCTTAGATTCTGCTCATGAACCTAACCCAGAAAATCCATGATCATGGAGAAACACAGACATGCCCACATTCACCAAGACCTCCAAACAGACCTCTCACCACAAGTCTCCACAGGTTAACAACAAGAAGCACCTACCAGATATTCCTAGCTTTCCCCCTCTCCAGTCTCTTTAAAACCCAGGAGCTTTTCTCTCTCTTCCCTCAGAGTCTTCAATTGGGCCTGGATTTTCTCCTGTAGAAAAAGAGATGATTGGGAGGTTTCATTCTGAGGGTTCAGAAGGGTGTGTAGGGGGATGTTTTTTCCTCCCAAACCCAAGGTGACTGTTGGTCCTAATCAGCTGATGACATGAGAGCCACCTGGGAAATGAAATCTGACACTGGTGACTGGGAGCGTATCATATTCTGAATTGTTACCAATTCAGGTTCAGTCTTTTTAGTAATTAAAGAGAGACCTCAATTATCCAAGGGTGATTGGTATTGATTAATTCATAACATGAAACTGGAGTCACGTGGTAGTAACTCAATTAATGTGGTTTTCAGAAGACTAAATTAACAAAGAGACAGAAATCCCAGAGACCACCCAGGCTCAAAATATGGGCTGGGATTCTCTCAGGAGCAAAGTCCCCATTGAATTCCTGCCCTGAAGCCCTGGGGATTGCACTGGCTGGACAGACCTGGTCTACGCATTAGGGCCAAGCCCCATGAGACAGGCTGATTTGTGTTAAGAACGGTTGGGCTTTGCCCTAGTGCTGTTCTGAACACACTCAGCAGCAGCAATGCCTTCTGGGTAGCTACCTACAGTCCCAGTCCCTGGAAAGATCACAGAAGTTGCAGATCCTGAGTGATGTGAAGAGGCTGCATTGTGGGACTCATGGAACCACTGTGGCTGGTCCTTGCCCACGTACAACACGGACCAGGTCAGACTGACCCAGGTCAGCACCGCCCAGGGGTTAGTTTTGCTACAATCCAGTGTAATCCCAGTGGTACTTGGCATGGAGCTGAGCTCTCTGGAGCCCTTTTGTGTGTAGATTCAAGGTGCTCAGGGTCAATGCAGCATTTAGCCCCATGATCTCCTCTAGTGCAGGTTGGCATCTGAGTTTAACCCTTCATGGACAAAAAAGGGAATTCAGATCCCAGTGAGCAGGGGCGGCTGTAGACACCAGCGCGCCAAGCAGGCGCTTGGGGCGGCCGTTTCCCGGGGGGGCGGCATTTGGCTCCGGTTGAGCTCCCGCCGGCATGCCTGCGGCAGGTCCACCGGAGCCCGGGACGAGCGGACCTGCCGCAGGCACGACTGCGGCGGGTCCCGTCTTCCCGCGGCTCCGGTTGAGCGCCCGCAGGCATGACTGCGGCAGGTCCGCTCGTCCCGGGCTCCGGTGGACCTGCCGCAGGCATGCCGGCGGGAGCTCCACCGGAGCCGCGGGAAGAGGGGACCCGCCGCGGGACCGGGGAAGGGCGGCGCAGCGCTCCGCGCTGCTTGGGGCAGCCCGATTTATAGAGCCGCCCCTGCCAGTGAGAAACCTCATCGCCCTGCTGGGCCAGGGGTGTTTATCAAGGAGTCTTTCCTTCCTAATGGCCGCACTTCATCACTGCTCAGTGCTGTTGTGGGGGTGGCAGCCTGGTTTAGCTGTTTGGGCACAGGACTGGGCCTTCAATTACCTTGGTTGTATTCCCAATTCTGCCACTGACCTGCTGCATGACCTTGGACAAGTCACTGCCCTCTCTGTGCCTCAGTTTCCCTTCCCCACCCTTTGTTTTGTCTTGTCTACAACATTGTCCCTCATGTTTTATGCAGGGCCCAGATCTCATTTGGGGGGATATGGGGACTGTGATACAAATAAAACTAAGAAGTTCTATGATACAAATCAGTAACACAGAGCGTTTGATTTCACAGACTATTGGGTTGGAAGGGACATCAGACAGTCATCTAGTCCAACCCCCTGCTCAAAGTAGGACCAAGCCCCAGACCCGTAAGTGGCTACCTCAGGGATTGAGCTCACAACCCTAGGTTTAAACAGGCCAATGCTCAGACCACTGAGCTATCCATCCCTCTAATCAACAGCTTGTAACTTCCCCATCTCCAGCCTGAAGGCAGCACTCTCAGCTAGACCAGCCTGCAGCTCTTGTGATTCAAGCCTCACTGATCATTTAACAGCTTCAGTTCTGTAAGAAGCACAGGTACCAACTTTCCAATGTGCCAGGGGCTAGACACCTGGCTCTGCCCAGGCCCTGCCCCCCCTCCACCCCTTCCCCCAAGCCCCCCCCCAACTCTACTCATCCCAGTCTGCCCCATCCCCCAAGGCACCACTCCTTACTCCTCCCCCCCACAGCCCCCACAGCTGAGCTTAACAGGCCTGGGGAGGCACTGATCAGCAGGACCCACACAGTCTGCACCTATGGTAAAAAAGTTCCCTTATTTCACCAGTGGAAGCTGGTTTGACAAGGATTCAGCATCTCAGATAAGAGTCTCCCATGTCAGGTACCTTTCAAAACTATTTTTTGCCCTTCTTGCCACTGTGCCAGATCATTTATTTTTCAGTAGTATCTCCCCTTCAATGAAGGCTCTGGAGAGCTGAATGATGCAGATGCACACGTAACAAGCAACTTCCAGTGAAATGAACCTTGTACCTAAAATCCAAAGTTATTACCCATTAAATTTGACAGCTATTCCCTACCTTGTACTCCTGGGTAGCTTTCTGTATAGGAAGCACTGTGTGAGCTCTGTCACACACCAGACAGAGGGGGATTTGATCCTCTTCACAGAACAGTTTCAGAGTCTCCTGGTGTTCCCCACACACCCCTCCCCCACCCTTTGCTGCCTGTAAACTCAGCCCTTTAGCTATTTCTAGATTTGCCAGCTGCCTGTTGGGCCTGAGGTTTCTCTCTTGCAGTTTCTCTGCACTGAGGGCAGGAGGTGGCTGTATCAGATCCCTCCCAGCACTGGCTGATGCAGGCTTGGCAGAAATTGTGCCCACACATGGATATGGGGTGCATAGAGAAGGAGGCGAGGGGAAACGTGCAGCCAGAAACGCAACAGGATATTGGTGAGGAGCCGGCATAGGGGCTGCAAGCTGGAGCACTCTAACTAAACGTGCACCAGGGTCTCCCTCGCGCTGCAGAAGGGGCAGGTGTCTGGGACAGGGGTAAACCGCGCCAAGTACATGCCTGTGCTCACGGCCCCATGAAGGAACCACCCACTAATATCCCCGGCGGGCCTTGGGACCAGGGTGGAGTACAGGCTGGCCCACCGGGGTTCCTCACCCTCCATAGGTGGCAGGAGGTCCTGCCCATTGGTGTCGGGGCAGGACATGAGGGTGAGGAAGCATCTCTACACGAGCGTGTAGAGATGCTTCCTTTGCACGGTTTGGAAGTGGACCGGCTGCAGATCGGGCAGCCAGCTTGCGGAGAAGGGGCAGGGCGGCCGGTTGGGTCCACGGGGCAGGGGCCCGATGAAAAGGTCTGGAGGGCTTGGGGTGGGGGGCGGGCGGGGCGTGCCCTTGTGCAGGACCTGGTCGAGGTAGGCCCAAGCAGCGGGCGGCAAAGTGGCCTTCACCTCCTGTAGTACGCGCCAGGGAGTACAAGGTCTGGAGAGCCCCAAATGCTGAGCGAGCGTCAGGGGATCCAGCCAGTCTCCCGGTCGTAATCCAGGAGGTCTCCGACCCTGGTAGTTTCTGCCAGGACCAACCCCCCGACTGGTGCACAGCAACTGCCAGGCGAGCAGGGCAAGGGCAGGTAAATCGAAGCTTCCGCATTGCAGCTACAGCTATTCACACACACCGCCCCCCGGCCTCCAAACCAGAACCCCCCCCTGCAGTGAGCCAGGCGCAGCCACGGGGTGGTGGGGGCAGGAGGGAAGCAGCCAGCAGCCCCCCCACCCCCCTACGAGTAAGTCAAGGTCCCTGCACCCGAGCCAGGCGCCCGCAGCAGCCACGTGATGCTGCAAAAGGCGCGAGGAAGAGGACCAATAGCAGCAGGATGACCACGAAAACGAAACCAAAAATCGCGCAGGCGCACTAATGAGCCTTTAAACCTTTTTTTAAAGCCGATTGGGTAACCGGGAGCCAATCACGCTCTCAGGGGGGGAATTAAAAACCAATAGAAAAGGCAGAAGCCCCGCCCCCAGGGGCAGCCCCAGAACAGGCAACATTCGCTGCTGGAGAGAAGCCGAGCGAGGCCGGCCGGGCTCTGCCTTGGCAGCTCCTGCAGCAGCCGCCGGGTGTTTCCCTTCCTGGGACTGACTCGGCTGCTGCTGGGCGGGGAGGAGCCCCGGGAACATTGCAGCCTGCAGGCGTTTGTGTGACATGTGACCCCAGGGCCTGTGCCTGGGGGGCAGGGGCGGCTCTAGGCACCAGCAAACCAAGCTGTTGCCTAGGGCGGCCAAATCTAGGGGGCGGCAGGCTGGGCTGGTGGACCTGCCGCAGTCATGCCTGCGGGAGGTCCACCGGAGCCGCGGACGACCGGACCTGCCGCAGGCATGACTGCGGAGGGGGGCTCGTCCCGCGGCTCGGCAGGACCTGCCGCAGGCATGACTGCGGCAGCTCAAGCGGAGCCGCCGGACCCGCGAACCGTCCGCAGCCATGCCCGCGGGAGGTTCGCTGTTCCCGCGGCTCCGGTGGAGCTCCCGCAGTCATGCCTGCGGCAGGTCCGCTCGTCCCGGGCTCCGGTGGACCTGCCGCGGGAGCTCCACCGGAGCCGCGGGAAGAGGGGACCCGCCGCGGGACCGAGGAAGGGCGGCGCAGCACACCGCGCTGCCTGGGGCAGCCTAATTTCTAGAGCCGCCCCTGCTGGGGGGCATCCCCCTATCCTGGTGCCCTTGAAGGAGCAGAGTGTGTGTGTCTGAGGAAGAATAGTCAGGCTTGGCAGAATTCATTATATATATTATATATATATACACACAGCTAGTACTGCAGCTAGTTTTAAGCATTTTTGCAATATTTATTGAGTTAAATTTTCACACTCGCATAAATCTGGGGTTTAGCATTTCCTTCCAATTGTTCTCAATTTCAGATTTCACAGCTGCAGGAAATTAGGGGGGGATGCGTCAATAGCAAGTCAGACCCCAATGATTTAATGTCACTAGACACCAAGATTAAAAAAGTTGAAGCTTTATAACCATGAAAACACAGATGGTCGCATCACCTGTCAAAAGATGCAGAGTCACTGTCCTTCAATCAAACGCGAATAAGTTCTCAAGCAGCCTTGTTCTTACTTTGTGTATCTCCAATTATCATTTAGTATCAATTGAAATATTTTATTCATTGGTCTGTGTGTAGACAGCAAAAGCAACGTTTGCCAACATTTATGAATAAAAGCTAATTCTTCCAAGCCTTGTGATGATAAACTCTCAGAGCTAAAAGCTGGGTTAAGCTGGAATCAGTGTTTTCAAGACCCGATTCTCATTTACACTAACCCTGCTTTGGCTCAGTGGAAAGGGGCTGCAGCATCACCAACTGTCATAATTTTATCATGAGTCTTGTGATATTTGGTGTGTTTGATGAAGCCCCAGCTCCTGGAAGCATGTGAGAAGGTGAGACTCTCAGCTTTTGTTTTCTAGCTATTGTTTTTGTATCTAGCTCTCTTTGTGGCAGAAAAAAAAAATAAAAATGTCACCCCAGTGCAGTCAGGGCTCAAGCATAATTTTTTCAGGCTCAGTACAAACTTGTAACTCAGGCCACCTCTCACACATGGTAATGGGGGTTGCAGCCTGGGCTGGGCCACAGGGTCTCCGGCCTTGGTAAAGTGTAACCATCTCTCCACACATACACCCCATGTGGGGGCCCTGAGTGCAGTCTAAAGCTCTGAGAAACCAAAAGGCAAATAAAATAATACTAATAGTTACTATTTATTATTAAATCTCATGATTTTGAGGGGCTGGCCTGATTTAAGAATTTTAAATGCCTGGGGTTGGCAGTGCTGTGCCGGTGAGAATTCAGACCATAAATCTCTCTCAGTTACCCAAGGGAATCCCCTAAATGAGTGTCATCGTTGATCTAAACCAGCACAGTGAACAGAAAGGGGAACGGACACAGAGGACAAGCTATGGGAACGCGCAGAGCTGGGCTGTGGGCCCCAAGCAGGACATGAGCAGAGTCCCCCCAGGCCCAACAACAGCAATTCCAGGCCCCAGGGCAGAACAGTCAATGGGCCCCCGCTGGTGCTCGCATGCACAAGCCACGCTCACGTGGACCCCTCCACCTGACATTTGAGCAGAGCCTGTGCTGGCTGGTGCCCAGCGAGCTGCCGGCTGTGCTGCTGGGCGCACTCTTCCTGCATGGCCAGGCCTTCCATATGCCCCCCAGCTGCCTTCGCCGCCACTGCTGATATCGCCCCACATGGCATAGGTGCTGAATTTTGGTTTTGCCAGTGGGTGCCCCTTCTCGACTCTGCCCCCTTCCCAAAGGCCAAGCCCCCACTTTGCCACACCCCACGTCTTCCTCCCCCGCTCTGCCCCCTAGATCCCCTCCCCTGAGCACCTTCTAACCCTCCTGCCCACTGCCAACTCCTTTCTGCCCCTCCTGCTTTAAGGGTGAGGTGTGTGTGTTTGGCTCAGTCTCCCCGTCCAAAATGGCAATTTCCAGCATATTTATACACACACTTCCTTCATATTCTAGTTATTGAATGTGTGTCTATCAGTGGTATCATAGCAATATCATTATTAAAATAGTAATGAACTACAGCATTACATGACCATGAATTACAGTGTATTAAAATCATTACACTCAGCTACAAGCTGCCTTCACTGACACCCCTGTGTAAAGACACTGTGTTCATTCTGTGGCTCACCCCAGCTTAGCGCCTGGAGCTGAGGGCCACTGACGGCTGAGGGCCACTGACGGCTGTGGGAAGAAGGTGGATGGGACTCACAAGCTGTGGTGAGTCTTTCCCTGCTCCCTTCCTCTTTTCTCCACTCCCTGCCCCTTTCCCTCCCTCTTGTTTCTTTTCTAAGTCCTTGCTCCCCATCTTCCTGATGTTTCCCCTTCTTGCTTCCCACGCGGGTCCTTTTTCTCATTTCTCTCTGCTCCCCACCTCCTGGGGGCTCAGTCTAGTGCCCGCAGAGGAGGTTGCCCCTCCTCAGGTAGGAAGGGTGGCCTAGTGGTTCAAGCACAGGTCTGGGGCTCAGGTGTCCTGGGTTTGGTTCTCTGCTCTGCCACTGACTCCCTGCTTAGTCTTGGGAAAGTCACTTCACCTCTGTGTACCCTAGATCCCACCTGCCACATGGGGCTAATGCTGACCCTGTCTCCTAGGCTGAATCTCTTCATGGCTGTGTGGTGAGGCGGGAAATGGAGATACCAAGGTGAGTAGTTTGGGCTCCACGCAGGGGGCACAGGAGATGGAGGGACTCAGGCCAGCTCCATGGGTGTGGGGCATCAGCCCATCTTCTGCCAGGGTCATGGGCTGCTTCTTCCCCACACCCAGTGTGGCTCCTGCTGTGGTCCAGGGCTTCTCCCACCCACCCTGCCTGGCTTTTGTCGCGGTCTGGGACTTCCCCTCCCCCTACCCAGCAGCCAGTGTCCCGGGCTGTTTCTCCCTGCTCCTGCCGGGGTCTAGAACTTTTTCTTCCCCTAATGTGTCACTGCACCCATCCAGCGCCTGCGCCTAGGAGCCCTGCAGACTGCTGGGGTGATTGCAAAGGGCCTGGGGCTCCCAGCCGCCATCGCTACCAGGCAATGGCAGCTGCCGTGACTGGAGGCCCCGGACGTCAGACGGTGGGTTCCTGTTTGTGGGTTGCTAAGCAGAGACTCCTCTGCAGCCCAGATTTAGGCACCTATCCATGAGAGGGGTGTGGCTTAGGGCACCACTTGTCAGCATCTCCCATTGGCTAACTTACATGGCTCCCCACCTACTGAGGTGGCTTTTGTAAATCGCATTGTAAGGTGCCTGTGTTGCCCATGCATTGTCTAGGGAGTTTAGGCACCTGACTCAGCTCTGAGGGTCACAGTGCTGCTGTCCCTGTGATTTTCTCACTGCCTGAAAGTTACTCATTGTGATTCTCAGCACTGCAACACTTGAGTCCCTGCATGGATTGCCCCCTGTGCAAGCAGTCACCGCTCCAAAGAGCACAGCTGAGCAATTCCTGATTGACATGGGTGTGCACAGGACAGAGGCAGAGCACAGGCTGGTTAGTGACACATCACACAGTAAAACCCAAACTCTCTTCCTACAGGTGCAATCAATGCCGGCTCCAGATTTTTTGTCACCCCAATCGATGAAAAAAAAAAAAGAAAAAAGGAAGAACACGATTGAGCTGCCGCCGAAGAGGAAGACAGCGAGTGAAGGACCTGCTGCAGAATTGCCGCCGAATACTGATGTGGGAAGATTGAGCTGCTGCTGCCGATCCGGACGTGCTGGCCCGACAACTGATGCACTGCCGCCGCTTTCTATTGGCCGCCCCAGGCACCTGCTTCCTTTGCTGGTTCCTGGAGCTGGCCCTGGGTGCAATATTCCCTGTGGGTGCTGGGGGGACACAACCAAGTTGAGAAGCAAATCCCATGACGCTCCCCCAGCACCTACAACTGGGACATTAAAGTGGAACAAACACGAAGAATTGTTTGTAATGTTTTATATACAGTAAGTAGCTGGAAAGTAGCAAAGTAAAACGAGCTAAGAAGGAACTTTAATAACCACAGCACGGCCAGGAGATCCCCAGCTACTGAGAACAGTTTTCTCTATGGCACTAAAATAGCACCAGTGGCCAGGGAATAATATAGGGAATTAATGAGTTACAGTCTCACTTTCAGTAACATGTAATAAATCTCCCCGTCCCGCTCACGTTCCCATTCCTTCCATACTGTCCTTTTCTATTCATCATTGTTGTAGCCTCACTTTCCATCCCTCTTTATTTCCCTGTGTCTCTCCTCCCTGTCACAGATCATCCCCCTCGGCTGCTCCCTTCTTTCCCTGATCTTATCCCTTCCCCTCGTGCTGATCCCTGGCTGGGAGCCTCCAGTGAGATCTAAGAACACAGATCTGTAGAAAATGCTCCTGGCTGCTGCTGCTTCTCCCCAACCCCCCAACCCGATTGATACATGCTGTGTCCCTGCCACCCCCACCTCCGCCTGTCCCCTGACCGGCTGTTAGTTCTGCCCCCTGCCCAGCCCCCACCTCTGCCCCTCAGGGCCCCTCCTGTAGCCCCAGGGGTTCTTCCCCCTCCTCCCCCCATACCTGAGGCTGCAGACAGGGAGGGGGAGGTGCTTCCAGGGGCCATAGAGATGAGGAGCCAGAGGCTGGGTAGATGGGAGTCCTCCAAGGTCATAGAGACTGGGGTGTGTGGCTAGAGAGGCTGATTTCCCGTTCCTGCCTCAGCTCTGTGTCTCAGGGACACAGTCGGAGCTGGGTGTCTTTCTCCCACACCCAGAACCAGGGTCGGATTCTCTCCCCAGGGACGGAGCCCGGTGGGAAAGTGAAGATCGGGGCCTCGTCACCAGCATCGATAAATGTCACCTGCCCCCAGTCACAGTCCAGACAAACCCGGATCCTGCTGGGGGCCCGGCTCAGGGGCAGGGGGGTCACAGGGGAGGTGAGAGCCCGGAACTGATCCCCCCAGCACCCCACAGCCCAGATCCCCTCCTCAGGGCTGAGGCTGATCCATTTCTTCCTCCCCACAGACTCTCTGGCCACCCCCAGGGCCCAGCATTGCCCAAACCCCACCTCCACCTCCACCTCCCAGCAATGTCTCCCCGAGGTGAATCCCTCACAGCCCAGCACACAGCGCAGAGTGTCAAATCTCTCAGGGGTGTAGGGCAGTCGCTGCTGCGTGTCTCCCCATCTCACACTTTTCCGATCCTCAGATAGGACGAGTTTGGGATGAGCCGTGTCTGGATCCAGAGTCACATTCACTGGGGAGAGAATCAGAGCGTTAGGGGCAGAGCTTGGCCCTGGGGGAGTCTGGGGCCATTTCTCACGCTCCCCAGCAGCCCCGTTCAGGCTGGGACAGTCCTGGATCCCAGGGAACTGCCTCTGTCCTGGACTCCTGAGGGTACGTCTAGACTACCTGCCGTATCGATTGAGATGCAATATATCGATCCCCGAAAGCGCTCCTCCAGCATGAACGGCAGTAGTGGAGTCGACAGGGGGAGCCGCAGACATCGTTCCAGCGCCGTGAGGACGAGAGGTAAATCGATCTAAGATACTTTGACTTCAGCTACGCTATTCACGTAGCTGAAGTTGCGTATCTCAGATCGACCCCCCCACCCCCACCCAGTGTAGACCAGCCCTGAGACTGAGCAGAGATGTCACTACAGCTCCTCAGTCTTTGTAACAGGTCCCACTTCATTAGTTTCTCATTTATCACAGAGGCTTCAGCTCCCACATCGCGCTGCTGGTGTTGCCCCATTCTCAGCAGCACAGACACAGCCAGGAAGGTGTCAGAAGTTTTTATTGAGGGAGCAGAAGTGGCAGGTACCAGCTTTAAACCCCAGAGGGAAGCTCCCTCCCCTAATGCAGCCTCCACTCCCAGGCCAGGAAACAGAGAGGAAGGTGCAGCCACTTAAGACCAGAGAGTAGGAGGTGGCACTGGGTGGGGTAGCGCCATCTCCGGCCTAGAGAGAAAGGAGGAGCTGACAGTCTCACAGGAAGAGCATCTCCCCAATCCAGGAAGCAGGGAGCGGCTCCAATGGGAGAGCCCAGCCCTGCCCAGAGGAAAGGCAGGATGTTGGAGAAGAGCGATGGGAGACCCCTGCACCGGGGTCAGGGGCAGCTCTAGCAATTGCACTGCCCCAAGCAGGGCGGCACACCGCGGGGGGAGCTCTGGCGGTCGCCAGTCCCGCGGCTCCAGTGGACCTCCTGCAGACGTGCCTGCAGAGGGTCTGCTGGTCCTGCGGCTCCAGTAGAGCATCCACAGACGTGCCTGCGGGAGGTCCACCGGAGCCACCTGCCGCCCTCCCGGCGGCATGCCGCCCCAAGTGCGCGCTTGGCGCGCTGGGGTCTAGATCCGGCCCTGACTGGGGTGAAGCTGAGGGATGTGGCAGAGAGCTCTGTTCATGTGTGACTCAGTTAAGAGTGTTTCTGTTAATCAGAATGGGGATGAACTCAGCACTAAGGGTGGTGTCAGGACTGTTTGTGTGTCCCCGCCCCCTCCGTGGCCCTGTCCGAGGCCCTGCCCCCTGGCCAGGCTGGGAGACTTGCCCGCTATGGAGAGCCCCTGACACTCCACCTGCCCTGGACATGGGTCCATGGGCCTTTGGCAGCAGTCCCCAGCCCATGTCCCCACTCCCCTGGGTGAACCACCCTGGGCAGGTGGAGGATCCAGGGCTTCCCAGTGCAGTCCCTGGATGGCAGCCTGGTTCTGGCCTCTGGCCTGGCCAGGGCCTCAGGGAAAGAGGAGCAGGGGTGGGGCCACTGAGAGAAGCCAGCACCAGGGAGAGATTGGTGCTGTGGCCAGGGGCTGCACTACACAGAGAGGAGCTGCTCAGCTGCCCTGCCCTAAGCATAGACACTGCCTGCCATGCTCCACCCCTGCCCAAGGCAATGTGGCCCTCTTCCCCCAAACTATGCCCATGCTGAAAAGTGTCCTGGTCATCCCACCTTTAAAAGTGTGTGTGTGTGTTGTAGGGGGAGACATGGGCCCCTGGATCTCCTTACCGTTTAATGTGTTATTTTTAGGGCTGTGTGTGTCATGGTCGCTGTCAGTTTGGTTGGTAACTTTAGCTACAATCTCATGAAGACGTTTTCTCTGGAATTTTCTCATAATTTAAAGGCAATCTTCACCTGCAGACTCACCCTGTCTGTGTGCTCCAAAATATCCTCCCCTTTTTCTCTCCAATTCAGATGGCAGAGTGTCTTGGGGGAGAAAAGAGAAGAGAGGTGAGATTTCAGACTTTCATATTTATAACAGCATCCCCACTCTGAAACTGTTTTATAATTATGTGACAATGGCCCCCGTGTGTCTTGCCCAGTGTGCAGAGTGTCAGAGGCCCAGCTTTACACTGCCCACCTCCCTCTATCCATTGTCCACACCCCTCCCTCTTCCACCCACCCTCACCACCCCCACCCCATTCCCAGCCCTCTCAGGAACACGCCTTGTGCCTGCAGTTGCTGGGGAGGAGGCACCAGAGGCTCCTGTGCTGGAGGGATCCCTGACCATAGGGGAGGGGCTTTCTCCTGCCCTACAGCCCATTTGGCCCAGGCTAGCTGCAAACGGGACCAGAGCTCAGTGATGGGCTGGATCCGCCTTTGAGAAATGTGCCCCATGGCTGGAGATGGGGCAGTAGACGGGGAGGGCTCTGAGCTATAGAGAGTTCTTTGCAGCATGTCTGGCTGTTGGATCTTGCCAAAATGCTCGGTATCCAACTGACCATCATATCTGGGGTGGGGAAGGAATTTCCCCCCAAGTCAGATTGATGAGAGCCTGGGCATTTTTTTCCTTCCTTCCTCTGTAGCGTAGGGCATGGGTCAGTTGCAGATTTAAACTAGAGTCAATGGTGGATTCTCTGTAACTTGTGTATCTATTGGGTTTCTGGGAAACTGAGCGGGTGGAAGCCCGCCCAATGCTAAAGGAACCCCCCCCCCCCCCTCAGCCTAAGGGGAGGATCTACAGGACCTCAGAAACCCACTAATGTCGGGGGACAACTAATAAAAGAACAGGGACAGGGCAGTTACCCTGTTCCTGGGATAAAAGGAGGTAAAAGGTGAAAAACAGCTGATTGGGGAGGCAGCCACAGCTGGGGCCACACCCAAATAGGTCACAGATGGCCCTGATCAAAGGACTGGGAGCTAGACAGGCAAGAGTCTCACTGCAGGGCTGCCTGGGAGCAGAGCACAAGGTACCTTACACAGAGCAGGGCTGCGGTGGGGCAGGCAGAGCTGGGGAGCTCTGGCCTGGCAAGTCCCCAGGCTGAGGCCTTGTTAAGGGCCAGGGATGGTACATGGGCTAGAAAGGCAGTAGGTCCAACCCCTTTGCTAATGACGAGTGGACATTGTGGACTGCAGGCTGCCCCAGAGAAAGGGGGCTAGATGACTGGCAGTAACCACTGAGGCAAGGTGGGTATAGAGGGTTGGGATGCCCCTGGGAGAGGAGACCCTGACTGAGGGGTTAGTGCTGTGGGCAGAACCCCAAGGTAACGGGCACTGGGGTCCAGGAGGGACATGGAGGGGCCTGAAGCATGAGAGAGACTGGCCAGCAGTGGGCGCTCTGGAGCGGGAAAGCTAATTCCCGGCGCTGCACTGCTGAGTGCTCAACCAGTTACACTTGAAGTTTTAAAATCATGATTTACAGACTTCAGTAACTTGGCCAGAGGTTAGGGGTCAATTGCAGGAGTGGGTGGGTGAGATTCTGTGGCCTGCAGTGTGCAGTTGGTCAGACTGGATGATCATGATGGTCCCTTCTGGCCTTAAAGTCTTTGAGTCATTTCTTAATTTAACAGCATCACCTAAGTGTGAACCAATTGATCAGCACCATTCTCTTCTCAGAGGCTTATCCCAATTTCCATTCCTAGATCCCTTCTAAGTACCTTTGAACTTCCCCAGAATCTCCATTAGCACAATCGTTTTCTGGGAGAAACCACTGACTCGCTCTTCCAGTTCAGGAGAAATCTCCTCTGGCTGCTGGAACTTCCCCTTCTCACACCTGGAGGGAAACAATTTCACGTGATTATATTTTACTGTGTGACTCATTATAAGTTCTGGCTAGTGAGTCGCTGCTTTAATGGGCCTGGAGTTAGAATTCCTCGACTTCTCCCAGCCTCAGAGCAGGTGCAACACAACCCAGGGCCAAGCAACCTTCCCTTAAAAGGTTATTAATATTCTTCAACTCTGGTCTGGAGAGACCAGCTCTGGGGACAAAAGGGGAATTGAGTCTTCATGGCCAATTTGCTCCTTGGCCTCCATGCTCTGAGGGTCAGGAGGGTCTGAGGGTCAGGAGGTTCCCAGGTGAAGTGCTGTTGAAATCTGCCTCTAGGAACTAGAATGACACACCAACTACCCCTTCCCCAGCTCATTTCTCACAGGTCTCCAAACAGCCCTCAGATGGGGAAAGGCTCTTGAAAACTACTGCCCTGGGCTGAATAGTGACCAGGACCCAGCAGTGACAGGCCCATATTCCATCCCCACAATCCTGAGGCAGCTGGTCCCCCAGGGATGTGACATCTCTACAAAATACTTGAGGTCAGTCTTTCCCACTGACTGGAGAATTCCAGAGTCTTCTGTACAAGAGTGAGCACCCCAGGATGGAGTTGATCAGAGAGATTTGTATCCAACACGTGATCTCCCCACACATTTTGCTGTAGAGCCCCGGGGAGATGCGGTGCTACCCTCATCATCAAGCTCTTTCCCAGCATTGTAGAGCGCGAGGGAGCCACATACCTGCTCAAGGTGCTTCTGACGTCCTAGAGGAGAGAGAGACAAAAGAATTTCAGTCCTCTCTGACACACACACACAGGGGATTCCAGGGAAGGGGTTTAGGAAGTATGGGGGAAGACACCCTACCGTGGCCCCAGGGCCATTGATTCTCTGAGCTAATGGGGCTTTTCCATCTTTCATATCTCTGTGACTCTGCTAAGAATAATACTCACTCAGATGTCAGCAATGCACATGCCAAGTTACACTGAGATCTCCGACTGCTGGACTCCAGTGCTTATGATTTAGCAGCCCGCTCCTCCCTCTGTGGGGGTCTGGCATGTTTCTAATGATGAGTGCTGGTTTCCAATTGTCCCTGGGGGTGCTCAACCCTATGCCCCACCTCCACTCCAAACCTTTCCCCAATGCCACACCCCAACCCAACTCTTCCCACTCCCACTCAACCTCCACACTGTCTCTTCCTCACCTCCTCTTGTGAGCTGCCATAAATATAGAGGAAAGAGTAAAATAAAATACCTCCTGGCAGCTGTACTGAATCGTTTTACCTCTAAGGGGTTAAGAAGCTCAGATAACTTGGTTGGCTCCTGACCAGAAGGACCGATAAGGAAAGAAGATACTTTCAAATCTGGTGGGCTGGGGGAGGTTTTGTTTGGGCTCTGTTTGTTTGTTCCCTCTCCTGATAGAGAGATAGACCAAGCAGGGACAACATCTCCTGAAAACCTACCTGAAATGATCCATCTAAGATTACAACAATTCTAACTAAGGCAAGGAAATGCGTTAGGTTATTTTTTTGTTTTAGCTTGTGAATTTTCCCTATGCTAGGAGGTAGTTTTATTCATGTTTTTCTAACTGTGAAGCTGAGTACAGAGGGGAGTCCTCTGTGTTTGAAATCTTTTTATTACCCTGTAAGGTTACTTTCTATCCTGATTTGCGGGTGTGATTCTTGTACTTTTTTCTTTATAATAAAGTTCTTCTTTAAAGAACCTGATTGATTTTAGTGTCCTAAAGATAAGGGTCTGGTCTGTACTTACATTAAAGGCAATTGGTTGGTATATTATTCTCAAGCCTCCCCAGGAAAGGGGGTGAAGGGGCTTGGGGGGATATTTTGGGGGAATAGGGATTCCAAGTGACCCATCTCTGAATTTTTGTTTAAATCACTTGGTGGTGGCAGCAAGGACAAGCAAAGGAATTTGTGCCTTGGGGAAGTTTTTAACCTAAGATGATGGAATATAAAATTAGGGGGTCTTTCATGTGGGTCCCCACATCTGTTCCCCAGAGTTCAAAGTGGGGAGGGAATCCTAACATGAGCACACTCCCTCCCTGCTCCTCCCCCTCCCTCCCAGCATCACCTGCACACAGTGGAACAGCTGATTGCAGCAGTGCTGGAAGAAGTGGGAGGAGTTGATCGGCAGGGCTGACGGTGGGTAGTACTGAGGGGGAGAGCTGGCTGTCCTGGAGCACCCACTTATGTTTCTCATTCAGTCTCACCTGCAGGAATTCACTCGCTGGCTTCTGGCACTTCCCCTCCATCTCACTGATCAGCTCACTCAGACGGGAAATCTGCTCGGAGAGTTTACTGACATTTTCATTCTGGATCCTCACAATCTCCTCATCCAGCTTCTCCAGCTGGGCCAGCAGGAGTCGCTCTTGTTCCTCCAGGAACTGCTGCACTTGCTGAAATTCAGACACAATCTTCTGCCTCTCGGTTTGTGTTTGTTTCTGTATGAAATAGGGTAAGGGTTGGTCAGGGACATGGATGGAGCCCAGGGTCCTTTCATGGAGAGCTGAGTCTCCAGCTACTATGATAGTTCAGACAGGACATTAAGCAGTGTGGGGGAGAGGAGCCCAGCATCCCACTGCTATGATAGTCCAGGCAGAACAGAATCTTTTCTTTACACATGAAGGGCAGGGGCTGATGGAATTCAGGCCCCTGTTGCTATGATGAAGACTGTTACCTGTCATACTGCACCATCTAGCAGAAAAGATCAAGAGTTTTTTACCCAGGCGCCCCCGCCAACCTCACTGGAGACTAACCAGAAGCACTCACAGGCTGATGATGACAGATATCAATCCTTTTGCACTGCACCATCTGTCAAAAGGCTGATGATGACAATGGATATCAGCCATATTGCACCATCCGACACCCATGAGAGGGAAGGGCAAGAATGCTACTGTTGAATGCTGCAGCATTGCGTCTATCAGCAGCATTCAGTAAACATAGGGTGACATTTAAAAGAGTCAAGAGAGGATTTTTTTCCCTTTTACTTCTGGGAGTGGGTGAGGCGGGTAAATTGACAAGCTATGCCCTGAACCACCGTGGACAATGTGTTTGACACTACAGCCATTTGGAGCTCAGCCAAGAATGCAAATGCTTTTCGGAGACTGCAGGAACTGTGGGATAGCTTGCATCCTCAGTCCCCCACCCTCCCTCCCTCCATGAGCATCCATTTGATTCTTTGGCTTTCCGTTACGCCTGTCACGCAGCAGTGTGCTGAGTCCCTGCTGTGGCCTCTGTCTGGAGAATTTTTAAAAATGCTTTGGAATTTCGTCTTTGAGCTCTGATAGAACAGATTTGCCTGCCCATACAGTGATCACATCCGTACGGTCCATGCTGGAGCTCTTTTTGGATTTGGATTTCGGACTGCATCGCCACCCGTGCTGATCGGAGCTCCACGCTGGGCAAACAGGAAATGATATTCAAAAGTTCGCGAGGCTTTTCCTGTCTCCCTGGCCACTGCATCCGAGTTCTGATTGCTGTTCAGAGCGGTCAGTGGTACACTGTGGGATACCGCCCGGAGGCCAATACCGTCGATTTGCGGCCACACTAACCCTAACCCGATATGGCAATACCTAAGATTTCTGACATTTGACTCTACCCTGTGGGTACTAGACAGGGGATTTTCTCACACCTTCCCTTTTGGCCCCTGTATCCCTGTGAAAGGGATGTTTCTCTGTCAGTCATGGTCAGCATCTTCTGTTATTTATGGTTTGTGGAAATTCAGACCCAGAGCAGCATGAGGCAGGACTCAGCACTACACTGACAGAGACATCAGGGGAGTTAAAAGAAACAAATGTTTTAAAAATGCACAAAATGTCTAGACCCAGTGGACAAGCACTTCTCGGGGACATTTGTGTGAATTCAGGCAAGCCACAAGGGCTACTCATCAACTAAAATGAAAGCTTAGGGCTTGTCTACACATGAATCAAACCCAGCAATCCATGATCTTGGAGAAACACACACAAGCCCATGTTCAAATAGGCCACACAGGAGTCTGCCTCCAAACAGGCCTCCCACTGCCAGTCCCACAGCTGATTCATAACAACAGGCACCTACCAGATATTCCCGGCAATTCCTCTCTCCGGTCACTTTCAATCCCAGCAGCTTTTCTCTCTCTTCCCTCAGAGTTTTCAAATGGGCCTGGATTCTTTCCTGAAGAAACAGAAATGATTTGGGAGGTTTCATCTGGATAGTTGAAAGGTGCTTGGAAGTGGGTGTTTTTCCACCCAAAACCCAAGATGACTGTGGTTCTAATCGCTTTGCGACATCAGGACCTCCAAGGTGATGAAACCTCATTAATGGAAACTAGGAGCGTGTCACATTCAGACTCGTTACCAATTCTGGTTCAGTGTTTTTAGTAATTAGCAAGAGATCTCAATTATACCCAAGCTTTACTGGTATTTGTGAATTAATTAATGGTACAGAGCATAACAGGGCACTGGAGTCACATGGGGCGAATCAATAAACCTGTTTTATGAAGGTTTAACAAACAAAGTGATACAAATCTCAGAAGCCAGCAGGGTTTAAATATGGGCTGGGATTTCAGCCCTGAAGCCCTGGGGCTGCACTGGTTGGACAGAGCTGGTCTAAGCACCAGGGCAAAACTCGTGAGATGCCGGGAAGCCATTCATCTGGGGGTATGTCTACACTACGGGATTATTCCGAATTTACATAAACCGGTTTAGTAAAACAGATTGTATAAAATCGAGTGCACGCGGCCACACTAAGCACATTAAATTGGTGGTGTGCGTCCACGGTCCGAGGCTAGTGTTGATTTCTGGAGCTTTGCACTGTGGGTAGCTATTCCGTAGCTATCCCATAGTTCCCGCAGTCTCCCCCGCCCCTTGGAATTCTGGGTTGAGATCCCAGTGCCTGATGGGTCAAAAATCATTCTCGCGGGTGGTTCTGGGTAAATGTCGTCAGTCATTTCTTCCTCTGGGAAAGCAACGGCAGACAATCATTTCACGCCCTTTTTGCCTGGATTTCCCTGGCAGACACCATATCATGGCAACCATGGAGCCTGTTTTGCCTCTTGTCACTGTCACCGTATGTGTACTAGATGCCGCTGACAGAGGCGATTCAGCAGCTCTACACAGCAGCATTCATTTGTTTTTGCATGATAACAGAGATGGTTATCAGTCATACTGTACCATCTACCACGCCATTGTAAATTGGCAATGAGATGATGGTTACCAGTCCTTTTGTGCTGCACCGTCTGCTGTTGTCATAAATGCCTCTGGCTGAGATTGGCTGGGGATGCAAAAGACAAAAATAGGAATGATTCCTTGAGTCAATGTCTCCTTTTTGGTATCTAAAAATAGAATCAGTCCTGCCTAGAATATGGGGTAAGTGTACTAGAGAACCAGTGTATCAGAGAACCAGAGAGCACAGCTGCTTTGTGTCAGATCCTGCAGAAATGATGAGCTGTATGCCATTCACAGGGGGTGCTTCTGCAACAACCCCACCTGTTGATTCCCTCCTCCCCCGGCCTTCCTGAGCTACCATAGCATTGTCCCCCCACTTGTGTGATGAAATAATAAAGAATGCAGGAATAAGACACAGTGACTTCTTAGTGAGATATGAGGGGAAGGCAGCCTCCAGCTGCTATGATAGTCCAGACAGGACATTAAGCAGTGTGGGGGAGAGGAGCCCAGCATCCCACTGCTATGATAGTCCAGGCAGAACAGAATCTTTTCTTTACACATGAAGGGCGGGGGCTGATGGAGCTCAGCCCCCTGTTGCTATGATGAAGACTGTTACCAGTCATACTGCACCATCTACCAGGAATGATCAAGAGTTTTTTACCCAGGCGCCCCCGGCCAACCTCACTGGAGGCTAGCCAGGCACATTCACGGGCTGATGATGACAGATACCAATCCTTTTGCACTGCACCATCTGTCAAAAGGCTGATGATGACAATGGATATCAGCCATATTGCACCATCAGCCCCCATGGGGGTGGGGGCAAGGATGCTGCCATTGAATGCTGCAGCATCGCGTCTATCAGCAGCATTCCGTAAACATAGGGTGATATTTAAAAGAGTCAAGAGAGGATTTTTTTCCCTTTTACTTCTGGGGGTGGGTGGGGGCTGTAAATTGACGAGCTATGCCCTGAACCACCGCGGACAATGTGTTTTACACTACAGCCATTTGGAGCTCAGCCAAGAATGCAAATGCTTTTCGGAGACTGCAGGAACTGTGGGATAGCTTGAGTCTTCAGTCCCCTCTCCTTCCCTCCATGAGCGTCCATTTGATTCTTTGGCTTTCCGTTATGCCTGTCACGCAGCAGTGTGCTGAGTCCCTGCTGTGGCCTCTGTCTGGAGAATTTTTAAAAATGCTTTGGAATTTTGTCTTCTGTAACGGAGCTCTGATAGAACAGATTTGTCTGCCCATACAGCGATCACATCCGTACGGTCCATGCTGGAGCTCTTTTTGGATTTGGATTTCGGACTGCATCCCTCCCGTGCTGATCGGAGCTCCACGCTGGGCAAACAGGAAATGATATTCAAAAGTTCGCGAGGCTTTTCCTGTCTACCTGGCCACTGCATCCAAGTTCTGATTGCTGTCCAGGGTGGTCAGTGGTGCACTGTGGGATGCCACCCGGAGGCCAATACCGTCGATTTGCGGCCACACTAACCCTAACCCGATATGGCAATACCAATATTAGCACTACTCCTCTCGTTGGGGAGGAGTACAGAAACTGGTTTAAAGAGCCCTTTATATCGATATAATGGGCCTCTTAGTGTGGACGGGTGTGGCGTTAAATCGGTTTAACACTCCTAAAACCGGTTTAAACGCGTAGTGTAGACCAGGCCTGGTTTGAAGCTGCACAGTCCAGTTGTGTGGAGCACTGTCCCTGTCCGGCAGGGACTCAGCACTGGACGTGGCTTTGTCTGGTGCAAAAGGGAGAGGAGGAGACTGAAGCGGTAGGACGACACCCGTGAGGGTGGGGGCAGGGCTGGGGTGGCACCTTCATGCAGAATGATGCAGGTGGGTGGCACGCTGGAAAAAACGGTGGTGGGGTCCACACAGCGTGACTGATACTGGTGAGGACGGGCCCATGCAGGCAGGCGTGGGTATATCCAATGTTCTGGGGATGCCTCTGTGACCTCCCTAATTAGACATGATGCAGATTTGTATAAAGGACGGGTTGGAGTTTGCCCCAGTGCTGCCCTAACCCTTCTCCATGGCAATGCCCCCTGGGCAGGTACCCCACGGTCCCATTCCCTGGTAAAGATCCCGGAAGCAGTGCATTCTGGGAGATTTCAAAAGGCTGCCTGGTGGGACTAATGGAACCACTCTGGCTGGTCCTTGCCCACGTACACAACAGAACAGGTCAGACTGGCACCGGACAGCTCCAGCCTGGGGTTGGTTTTACTACAACCCAGTATAATCCCAGTGGTACTTGGCATGGACCTGAGCTGTCTGGAGCCCTTTTGTGTGCGGACTGAAGGTGCTCGGGGTCCCACACAGTGTTCAGCCCAGTGATCTCCTCTAGTGCAGGCCGGCAGCATCTGAGTTTAACCCCTCGTGGAGCAGCACAGGAGTTCAGAATCCCAGGGAGAAACCTCCTCTCCCTGGTGGGCCTGGGACCTTTATCAAGGCGTCTCTCCCTCCTAACGGAGACACTTGATCACTGGGTGGGGTGATGCTAAGATGGCAGCATGGCAAAGTGATTCAGGTCTTGGACTGGGTCTGGGGAGATCTGGGTTCTATGCTAAGCTCTGTCACTGACACGCTCGGTGACTATGGGTAACTCGCTGCCCCGCTTTGTGCCTCAGTTTCCCTTCCCACCTTTTGTCTAGCTAGACCAGTGGTCACCTACCAGTCAATTGCGATCAACTAGTTGATCCTGGAGATTCTCCTAGTCGATCGCGATCTCTGGCAGCTGTGCGGCACTCCCAGAAGGGGCCAGCTTGCCCCTGCAGCCTGGGGTGAGGGCAGGGTTCTCTTCACAGGGCTCCTGCCTGCAAGCACCACCCCCCGCAGCTCCTATTGGCCAGAAATGGGGAACTGTGGCCAATGGGAGCTGCGGGAGTGGTTCCTGCAGAGAGGGGCAGCGTGTGTAGCCACATGCTCCCCTCCAGGGGCCACAGGGGCACATTGGCCCCTTCCAGGAGTGGCGCAGGAGCTGCCTGAGGTAAGTCAGTGCTGCCCAGCTGGAGCCAGCTTCCCTGACCCCCTCCTGCACCCTAATACCCTGCCCTAGCCCTGACCCTCCTCCCAGAGCCAGCACCCTGTGCCAACACCTGCTCCCCAACCCCCTGCCGCATCCTGGAGCCCTCTCCTGCTCCCCAATCCCCTGCCCCAGGCTCAGCCCAGAGCCCCCTCCCAGACTGTAAACCCCTCGGCCCCAGCCCAGAGCCCGCACCCCCACCTGAATCCCAACCTCCTGCCACAGACCGGTGAACCTGAGTGAGGGTGGGGGAGAAGCAATGGAGAGTGGGGGTATGGAGTGAGCGGTGCTTCTGCGGGGGGTGTAGATCCTGCTTTCAAGATTTGATATTTTGCCTCTGTTGCCACACTGCCAGATCATTAATTTTGTTATAGCATCTCCCCACACAATGAAGACTTTACAGAGCTGAATGATGAGTCACACTCGTGACAGGGAACTCTCAGTGAAATTAGCCTGTAATTAAAACCCCAAAGTTAACCCATTAAATCTGACAGCAATTCCCTACCTTGTACTCCTGGGCAGCCTCCTGGATGGGGACCACCCTGTGAGCGCGGTGAGCCCGGGACTCTCTGCAGATCACACAGATGGGGCTTTGATCCTCTTCACAGAACAGTTTCAGAGCCTCCTGGTGCTCCGCACACACCCCGTCCCCTCTTGCTCCTTTTGCTGCCTTTAAATTCAACTGCTGGACGAGTTCTAGGATATTTGCCAGCTGCCTGTTGGGCCTGAGGTTTCTCTGTTGCACAGTTTCTCTGCACTGAGGGCAGGAGGCGGCTGTATCGGATCCCTCCCAGCACTGGCTGATGCAGGGTCGGCAGAAATTGTGCCCACACTCCAGAGTGACGGGTTCTGTGAAATACTCCAGACAGACGGGACATGTCGCTTCCTCCTGGAGACTTTCCATGGGGTTCTCTGCAGCCATGGCTCCCTCTGGACAGTGGATCAGGGTTAGTTTCAATTTCCTGAATTCACACTATGCCCCGCCTGCAGCAGCAAGGGGGTGTTTCCTTGCCTGAAAATGACTCAGGCTGTTTGCTGAGCAGGAAGGACCGAGCCAATTTCACCCCTGGAGGCTTTACTGAAAAAAGGTACCACTAGGGATCCGGTCCTGCAATCAGCCCCTGTGCGGGTGTGGAAGGTCACTGAGGCATCCCTCTGTGAGGATGAGCCTGCAGGAGCAGGAGCTGTGTGTTAGGAGTGATAGTCAGGCTGGGCAGAATTTTGTTATAATATATAATTTTGACAGATGATGTTTATTTTAAGCAATTTTTATATTTATTGATTTAAACTTTCCCAGCTGCACAACAAGCTGGGTTTTAAGCATTTCATTCCCATTAAAATTTTCACGGTTGTGGGAAATTATGGGGGGATCAGACAATATTTTGGTCAAATCAAAACTATTTAATGACACTGGACACTGAGAGTCAAAAAGTTGACGCTTTAGAACTGTTAAAATTGTCTGTGAGCAGGTAAATCTCCTCCCTCCCCCAGCAGCTCCCCCAGGGCAGTAACCCAATTCCTCCCCCATCACCACACGGACCGAGGCTGAAAGTCCATCTGATGGCAGCTCAGGGGCCTGTGGAATGTGCTGGGAGCTCAGCCTGGGCCCTAGTGGGGCAGGTGCCCCTGTAACACAACCACACCCAGCAAGGCCCTGCCCCCATTTTCTCCCTGTTTGTCAGTCCTGGCAGAGAGACCAGGGACTGCAGGGAGACCAAGCTCCTGACCCCCAGGTGAGGGCTGGGGCCCAATGGCCGAGGGCAGCGGGTGTGCGGGGAACTCGCACTAGGGGCTGCAGGTACCTGGTGTGGGATAAACAGAGACCTCTCAGGCCACTTGCCCATTGTGGCTGCAGGAGGGGATGTGGGGACTGACTGAGGAGGCCTGGGGCAGTCTGGGAAGCTGCCATTGGGGACAAGGAGAGGGAATTCAGCTGTGGCGGGGGAGCCGTGCTGTGCAGAGATGCTGCTGCGGATGCAGCTACTTACCCGGGTCCAGCGTTGCAGCAGTTTAACAACGTGGTTAATAGACATTGCGGCTCAGCGGAGGGAAGTGCTGATCTTTGGCTGGTCTCTGTAGGGCTTGAGATTTGCAGGCATCGTTCAAACACTTTTCCCCTGCTGCTTCCTCAGGTACCTGGATCTTCACTCAGTATTGCAGAGCAGAGCAGATTCAGTGCTTTGGGACAGGGTTACAGGAAGGAAAAAGACTGGAATGGTGCATATCGTACCTGTCATTTCTCTCCCCGGGCCCTGGGGATGTACCGTGTGCAGCTGGTTACTGAGAGACATTCAGTCAGACAGCTGGGGGGGCATTTTTGTGCTCTGCCCCTTTCTCAGTAAATTGAGACTTTTCAGGGTCAGGACACTGACTCATTAGCTTTCTGGGTCTACTTGCTCAGTGTCTGCTCAGAGCTCAGCACCGTGAGGCCCTCGTCCTCCATAGACTGTAATGCCAAGAGACACACAGGAATTGTATAGATGGGGAAACTGAGGCAGAGAGAGGGTTGGTTCAGCAGGCCCCCTATTCAGTGACTGCAAGGGCCAGTGCAGACCTTAGCAGCCGCCAGGCAAGTCCTGAGCTCCAGCTGGAGCCGCATCAAAGCTTTAATGGTCTTAAGGGGCTTTGCCAGGGTGCAGGATATAAGAGAAGCAGCTTCATCCTGGCCACACCCCTCTAGTCCTTTCCACTCCTCCCTCCTCCAGCCTCTCCATGCCCCAGCCCCCACTCCCTCCCGCCCCTCCCAGGGGCGCTCCCTGTGCCTGCAGCTGCTGGGGAGGAGGCACAAACAGCCGTTCTAGCCGGCACAGGAGCCAGAGCACACTGAGGGGCTGGATCCAAATGTCAAGAATCTCTTTTGATTTAGGGTCCTAATTTGGGAACTGACCTAAGTGCTGAGGGGCTGGTTCTCCGAGGGGCTGGGCACCCGCAGCGCCCACTGACTCCAGTTCCTGCTGTGGATGCAGCTGGAACACGTGCCCTGGAGTCCCGTATTTTGAAGAGGTATTTCAAGACATACAGAATTAGGCCATTGTTTAAAATTTAGGCCTTACCGATTTGCCCATTGTGATGTTATTGAAATGAACTGTGACCGTATAGATCATTGTTGCAACCAAGGTCCTAGAGCTGCACCAAATATTATACAAAGAAGGTCAAGTAAGGTGTCTATGAAAAGGTTGTAATTTGCTGGTTATGGTTATGCTGTCTGTATGTGTGTATTGTTTTTGTATTTGAAGTTATGAATAGTGGCTATCTGCTTGTTTCTCAATGTGTTTGATTTTAAGTAGCATCAGTGAAGCATTTGGTCAGCTTCTTGAGAAAGGACTCTTCTGAGTAAGTGCCAAATCAAGAAACACTTAACTGACAGTGGGCCTTGGGAGACTCCAATCCACTTCTGAGGAGCCTTCCTGGAAACATTCAAGATAGCATGTGAGCAATGGCTGCTCTACCAACAAACTGAGTCATGCATGGACCTGTGACTCCAAACTCCATTTTGCTGCTATGATTTTCCGCAGTAAGAACAAAGGGGTTTCCGTCCACATTGCAGAGGATATAAAAGGCCCTGGAAACCCCTATATTTTGATCTTCCATCCTGCTTCTAACATCTGGAGGAACTTTGCTAGAAACTGAAGCTCTGAAGAAAGGACTGAACGACCCATCCAAAGCTGTTTTGATTGTACTCCAGAGACTTGATTTGAGCTTGCAGTTTATTCCACCACTGCTATAAGCCTGAACCAAGAACTTTCAATTGTTGTATGTATTTGATTCCAGTTAACCAATTTTAACTCTCATCTATATTTCTTTCTTTTAATGAATAAACCTTTAGATTTTAGATTCTAAAGGATTGGCAACAGTGTGATTTGTGGGTAAGATTTGACTTGTATATTGACCTGGGTATGGGGCTTGTAACCTTTATTTTTTCTTTTACTCGGGTATTGGTTTTCATAACCATTCGTCCCCATATAGAGTGGGGCTGGTGGTGATACTGGGAATCTGGAGGGAATTGCTTGTTTGACTTCTGGTTAGCCACTGGGATGAAAGTGAAGTCCTCTCTGTTTGGCTGGCTGGGTGTAGCCTTGGCTGTGAATGCCCTGCTCTTTCCTGAATTGATCCTCTCAGTAGTGTCCCCCAAGAGCATGCCTTGTTATACCCATTAACAGCAGTACGTGGGCTAAGACTCATTGTATATCCCTGTTTATACCTGGTCTCTGCTCAATCCCATTATTCTAAGCAGAAGAGGAACCAACTCCAGGGGTGCTCTGGAGCTCAACCCCCCACAGAAAAAAATAGCAGGTGCTCAGAACCCACCTGCTGCAGCTGTTCGATGGGGTCTGTAAGCTGTTGGTCGGGGCTCAACTCTCCGGCTGGCGGGAGGGGAGCCACACCGACTCGCTTCTTTTCTTCTGCTGGTCCTTTAGGAGTCACAGGGAACAACGTTAGACCGCCAGGCCCTCTGGTGCAGGGGCTGGCCAACAGCAGTTCAAATAGGCCCAGGCCCTCAGGAGCAGGGGCTGGGCAACAGTAGCACAGATAAGCCCTGGCCCCCTGGAGCAGGGCAGGGCAACAGCAGTTCGAATAAGCCCTGGCCCTCTGGAGCAGGGCAGGGCAACAGCAGTTCGAATAAGCCCTGGCCCTCTGGAGCA
Source organism: Mauremys mutica (assembly GCF_020497125.1). Taxonomy (NCBI): domain Eukaryota; kingdom Metazoa; phylum Chordata; order Testudines; family Geoemydidae; genus Mauremys; species Mauremys mutica. The sequence goes on from NC_059083.1 coordinate 25,108,355, forward strand.
GGGCAGGGCAACAACAGTTCAGCTAAGCCCTGGCCCTCTGGAGCAGGGCAGGGCAACAACAGTTCAGCTAAGCCCTGGCCCTCTGGAGCAGGGCAGGGCAACAACAGTTCAGAGAAGCCCTGGCCCTCTGGAGCAGGGCAGGGCAACAACAGTTCAGAGAAGCCCTGGCCCTCTGGAGCAGGGCAGGGCAACAACAGTTCAGAGAAGCCCTGGCCCTCTGGGGCAGGGCAGGGCAACAGCAGTTCAGATAAGCCCTAGCCCTCTGGGGCAGGGGCTTGGGTAACAGCAATCAGTCCTAATAAACCCAGGCCCTCTGGAACAGGGGCTTGGGTAACAGCAACCAATCTCAATAGACCCAGGCCCTCTGGAGCAGGGGCTTGGGTAACAGCAACCAGTCTCAATAGACCCAGGCCCTCTGGAGCAGGGGCTTGGGTAACAGCAATCAGTCCCAATATCTGAAGGTTCAGACCCTCTGGCAGGGGCTGAACACAAGGCACCCAGTCAGTTAGTGGAAGCCCAGGCCCTCAGTCAGGGCGGGGCAGCAACACCCAGAGGGCTCAGACCCTTAGGCAGGGCTGAGCAGTAGTTCAGTTTATAAGCCCAGGCCCTAGCTCAGGGCGGGCAACAACACACAGAGGGCTCAGACCCTTAGGCAGGGCTGAGCAGCAGTTCAGGTTTATAAGCCCAGGCCCTAGCTCAGGGCGGGCAACAACACACAGAGGGCTCAGACCCTTAGGCAGGGCTGAGCAGCAGTTCAGGTTTATAAGCCCAGGCCCTAGCTCAGGGCGGGCAACAACACACAGAGGGCTCAGTCCCTTAGGCAGGGCTGAGCAGTAGTTCAGTTAAGCCTAAGTCTGAGCGCTGGGGAGAGGGGGAGACTGCCACCCGTGAGTGGGGTGGCAGGGGGGACACAGGCCCACCCACTCCACTGTGTCCCAGCCCGGGGCCCTATTAGCGGCTAGCACGGCCGCTGGTCAGTGGGGTCCTGACCGAAACACACCGACATGGGCACCTCGGTGCCTATAGCCTGACAGGGGTCGGCTATCCCCGGGCTACAGTCCATCTCCCCCTCCGTGGGTACCTGCTCCTCGGTCGCCGGGAGATCGGGCCAGTCCATCTGCATGGGCTCCTCGGGACCAGGGCTTGGGGGCAGGTCCGGCAACTCCTGCGGGAAGTCCGGCCCGGCTGCCTCCGACGGCTCCTCTGGGTAACAGCAGGGCGGAAACGGCGGCGGCGGCTCCTCCTCGTACCGGGCGGGAGGAAGTCCTGGCGGCTGCTCCGGGTTCCAATCCCGGGGAAGTTCCGCAGGTTCCTCTTCGTACCGGGCGCGGGGCAGTGGAGGCCAGTCCGGATCGCCGCCTCGGGTCCTGGAGGGTTCCCAGTCCGGAGCTCCCGCCGGCACGTCTGCTCGCGGCGGTGGCTGGCTCCTGACTGAGCTCTGGCGTTCTCCTTTTCTACTTCCTGTCCCGCCCCTTGACTTCCGGGGGGCGGGGACAGGAAGTGGTGGCTCAGCCCAGCTTGGCTTCTGGGAGGGAGCGCCCTCTGCTGGGCAGGAGGGGAGCCACACCGACTCGCTACAGGGTCGTTGATCAGCTGTTTGGCAGCTGGGGAAGTGCTTGGGTGAGGGCAGAGAGCAGCAAGCCGCAGGTGGGAGGGGGCTTCTGGGGAAGGGTTGGATCAGGGGTAGGAAGCAGTGCAGAGAGGACGGGGCTCGGGGCTGAGCGGAAGTGGAGCACTCTGAGGGAAGAATAAAAGTCTGCACCTATGATAAGCAGAGAGCTGGCAGTGAAAGGCCCATGTTACATCCCCAGTGTCTGCAGGCAGCCAGTCCCCCCCCCGGATGTGATAAGTTCATAACTGACAATGACCTGCTCTGTTCATTGGATCGTTGCCTGTTCTGTTCGTTCCCTCTGGGGCACCTGGCACTGGCCACTGTCAGCAGACAGGACACTGGGCTACATGGACCTTTGGTCTGACCCAGTGTGGCCGTTCTTATGTTCTTATAATCTTTCCCACGGGATGGGAAAATCCACTTTTTTGTTCACGGGCTGAGAACCTCAAGGTTAATTTGAACAAAGTGAAAGTAGCGGAAATGGGACCCCTGCGCCGCACACTGTGCTGAGGTGCCCTGGGGAGACGTGGCTTCACCTGGTGCCCAGCCCCTGCCCAGGCTCAAGAAGTGTGAGGGGGGGTGAGAAGGAGCCACGTGCCTGTTTGAGGTGCCTCTGATGTCCTAGAGGGGGGAAAGGACAGAAAAGAGCTCTCAGTCTAATACCTCACACAGCGGGGAGCCTTCCATTATGCCGGGGGGCTGCTCGACTTCCATCTCTGCCCCTGGCCCCACCCCCACTCCGCCCCTTCCATCAGGGCTACAATCCAGCCCATTTCTGCCCCCTCCCCTGAGTGTGCCGTGTCCTCGCTCCTCCCCTCTCCCTTCAGCCTCCTTCCTGCATGCCACAAAACAGCTGGCTGCGGCAGGTGGGAGGCACGGGAAGGGGAGGGGAAAGTGCTCATCGGACCGTCTGTGGGCAGGAGGCGCTGGGAGGATGGGAGGTGTTGATAGGAGGCTGCTGGTGGGTGCTCAGCATCCACCAGTTTTTCCCTGTGGGGGCTCCAGCCCCAGAGCACCCAGGGAGGGAGTCGCTGCCTATGGGTGGGGCTGTCACACTCTGGGATCCAGGGTGATTGCCCTGTGCATGGTAAGTTTAGACCCTCTTTACAGAATGAGGGAAGGGATCAGAGTTTGCAGCAGCACCAGGGGATTAGGTTTCAGCAAACCACGTGCTGGCAGTTGCAGAATCCAATTTGTGAAAGGCCCCAGCCCAGTAGAGCCCCTGGATACAGGTGTTATCAATGCAGCTCTCAGCACACTGGGGAGTTCTGCATAAAAATGGCTGGCTGGGTCCGGCCCACTGAACTCCAGCCCAGCACCAGCCTGTGACTGCCCTGGCAACGCTGAGCTGAGAGCAGGACTGAGAATCAGGCAGTGGCTCCCTAGGGGGTTGTCCTAAGGTCTGAGGCTAAACCAGCCTGTCCTGGGAATGGAAAGGGGGAGGCAGCCTAAGAAACAAGACTATTCAGGGACAGTAAAGGCTGCAGGGAAATAATTAGGGAAAACAAGCAAAGCAGTGAAACGGTAACCGCCAGGCGTCAACGGGGATCAGAAGGGATTTTACAGACACCAGAAATGGAGACCCTGCCCTGGCCCCAAAGCCATGGATTCTCTGAGCGAATGGAGCTTTTCATCTCTAACATCTGCACGTCTGTAACTCTGCAAAGAACAGTTATAATTCCCATCTCTGCCGTGCACTCGCCGAGTTACTCTGTGATCTTTGAGTGCTGGACTCCAGTGCCCAGGATTCAGGAGCTGTCCTGTCTCTGTGCAGGGGTCTGGGTGGCTGGAACAGTCTCACCTGCAGGAATTCACTCGCTGGCTGCTGCCCCTGCCCCTCCAACTCACTGATCAGCTTGTTGTGATGAGCTATTGACTTGGAAAAGTTGGTGGCATTTTCACCTAGTTTCTTCCCAATCTCCCTGTCTAGCTCCCCCAGCTGAGCCGGCAGGAATTGCTCTTGGGCCTGGATACACCAGCCCAGAGAGTCAAAATGAGAAACAGTTTCCTGCCTCTAAGTTTCTGTCTGTCCCTGTGATGGCAGGTCACGGACATGTGGAGACTCATGGGCCATTTCATCACCCTCGTGCTCCCCGAGCGCTAACATAGCACTTGTCATCTGCAGAGCTCAAGCACTTTACAGTGAAGGTAAGTGACGTTATCCCCATTTCACGGATGGGAAACTGAGGCACGGAGCGGTGATGAGCTAGATTCCCCAATTGGACTTAGATGCCTAAAGCCCAGCTTTTGACCCCTGACTCCCAGAATTAGGTGCCACTGAAGTCCAGAAAACCTCTGCTTGGCTGCCCCTAACTCTGCAGGGGCCTAAACTCACTCAGCACCAACATTTCTGTGGTAAAATTTCCTAAGGTTCCTAAATTTCTGCTTCTGGGCCTGGGCACTGATGCTGCCTCTTTCTAGTATCAGAGGGGTAGCCGTGTTAGTCTGGTTCTGTAAAAGCAGCAAAGAATCCTGTGGCACCTTATAGACTGACAGACGTTTTGTAGCGTGAGCTTTCGTGGATGAATACCCACTTCTTCGGCAGCAAGTAGTGGAAATTTCCAGGGGCAGGTTTATATAAGCAAGCAAGAAGCAAGCTAGAGATAACGAGGTTAGATCAATCAGGGAGGATGAGGCCCTGTTCTAGCAGTTGAGGTGTGAAAACCAAGGGAGGAGAAACTGGTTCTGTAGTTGGCAAGCCATTCACAGTCTTTGTTTAATCCTGAGCTGATGGTGTTCAATTTGCAGATGAACTGGAGCTCAGCAGTTTCTCTTTGAAGTCTGGTCCTGAAGTTTTTTTGCTGCAGGATGGCCACCTTAAGATCTGCTATTGTGTGGCCAGGGAGGTTGAAGTGTTCTCCTACAGGTTTTTGTATATTGCCATTCCTAATGTCTGATTTGTTTCCATTTATCCAGTTTGGCCGATGTACATAGCAGAGGGGCATTGCTGGCATATATTACATTGGTGGACGTGCAGGTGAATGAACCGGTGATGGTGTGGCTGATCTGGTTAGGTCCTGTGATGGTGTTGCTGGTGTAGATATGTGGGCAGAGTTGGCATCGAGGTTTGTTGCATGGATTGGTTCCTGAGCTAGAGTTACTATGGCATCCAGACACCGGCCTCACATCTAAACCCCAGAAGGATCCTCCAAGCAGAAAGCAGGCAGAGGAAAACCTATCATGCCTGTGGGGCCCAATCCTGTAGCTGAGTGTGCTGAGCACAGCTTTTGGGTCAGGCTCAGGCAAAACCCAGAGGAGGTGCTGGCAGAGGCTCCTTTATAACACTGAGCCCAGTGGTTAGGGCACTCGCCTGGCATATAGGATACTCAGATTCTACTCCCCGCTCTGCCTGATGGGGAGGAAGGTTTGAACAGAGATTTGCCACCTCTCCGGTGACTGCCCTAACCATGGAGGTCTGGGATATTCTGATGGGGGGGGTCCCGCAATCTTTTCTGATCAAACTGCTCCACTCTGGCTAAATTATTAAATCTAGAAAAAAAATTATCAAGGGAAAATGGCCACTAGACCACCACAGAAACAGCCCTGCAATCCACAATGCTGAGTGAGGTGCCTAGACTCCCTATGCCATTCCCCTCTGCTCAGCATCTCCCATCAGTGAGATAACTCCCTGCCTAGCAGGCTGACTTTTCTGGATCCCATTCTAAGGCACTTACAGCCCCACCATAACTCAGACTTTGTGGCTCACGGTGTCGTTCCAGTGATTTTCTAGGCAGTTAGAATTTAGATGCGGTGACATTCACCTGAGTCCCTTAATGAATCCTGTTCTTTCTCTCCTACTCTAAAGTAGAGAGCATAGTCCCCCAGCATGCAGCAGGGTCATGAGGCCGGGGGCCCTGCCTGCTTTCCTAGACCCAGATGGCCCCCAGGACTCCCAAGGGAAGGGGGAGCTAGTGAGGGGCTCTGCAGTTAGGTTGGTGGTTTTGTGCTACATGATTTGAACTCTCTTGTGCTTTAGCTGGTTAAGTGAAAGAGCACTAGTGTGTTGGACGTGTGCAAAGAGTCTCTCCATGTGTTAAATGCTTCACAAGTACTGTGTGCCTCCGGAGACAGCTCAGCTGAAACCAGCAGGCTCTCACCTTAGCGTGGAGTTCTGGGAGATGGTGCGTTCAGGTATGTGGGAGTCTGGAGGGTCAGCTCCAGGACCAACTCTAGGTTTTTTGCCGACCCAAGCAAAAAAGATTTTGGCTGCCCCCCCCCCAGCCCTAGGCTCCTGCCCCCCCCCCAGCACCCCCCATGCTGCCCCAGCCCTGGGCTCTTCCCCCCAACCTGCACCCTCCTGCTGTCCCAGCCCTGGGTCACTGGTAACTCGCTCCCAGGGCGGATCATTTGGCAGGAATTTTGGATGTGCACAGAACACAGACAGGATTGGTTCCCATATGGTTACAGAAGTGCAGTAAAGTGGAACAATTTTCAGCTTGTGTGATTGGAGAATATGTGGATACATATTATAAGACTGTCCTCCATAAATGAGGAAAAGTTGAGGTGACTTTATTATTCTTTTGTTCCACTCTTTCTTTCTATGGGGAATTTGCCAATGCAAATCACTGTCATCCTTTTAAACAAATAAAACTAAACTAAACTATATATATAAAAAAAGGCAATGGCTGTTGAAAATAGCAATTCCCGTCCTAAAAACTACTGGGAAGCATTTCTTGCTCAATTTTATCCTACTTTTTCTACAGCAAGTTACAGTGGATCAGTATATTTGATTTGGGAGAAATGAAGTAACAGCTGCTCAAATGGAGCTTGAGCACTGTTGAATTTTGAGGTGTTCAAATCTGGAAGGCAGGTGCTAGATTCCCTTTCTGAATATTGGCTAAATCTGGAAAGGAAAAGTCAATTTCTGCTTCCATGGCTCCTCCTACATGCCTGGTACTGTATCTAAAGTTGCCCAAGTCCTCTAGCAGAGCCTCCCCTCCTTTACTTTCCATTTTAAATTCCAGTGGGATCCACGTACCTCCCTTGCTAGGCTTCAGATAGAGAAGGGCACTGTCCATTTAGTTCACCCAGTTCCTTCTTTGGGGGGCTGCAAGGTGAGGTCACACCAGTATCCCTAATCCAGTCTGGGGAAGTCTTCTGAAGGGGATATCTGGGCCAAAGCCTTCTACTCCTTGGGCACACTTGTTCCTCATTCACAGTGCGACCCCCTTCTAGCAGCTCTGGACTCACAGCAAGCTGCGCCATGGCTCAGCTACCTCAGTGCCTCCCCCTCCCTTTCCTGTTGATAGCTGCCAAGGGATTGCTGGGAAATGTAGTTCTTCCCTGCTCCAGGGCTGGCTCTAAAGGCAAGGAGCTAGCCAAGGAACTACAGCTCCCAGGGTCCACTCCCCTGGGTTCTCTGCTTGTGCAGCGTTGTGAGAGGGGAGGAAGTGAGTGTTATGGGGCTCTAGTGTTGGCCCCCCAGCACAAAAAAAAGGCCCGAATGCTGCCCTCTGCAAATGTGCCACCCCAAGTATCTGCTTGCTTTGCTGGTGCCTAGAGCCTGCCCTGGCAGAAATCTTCTCAGTGCCCAGCATCCAAACACCCTTAACTCTGCCCAGGTGGGTTCTGGTGACTGTTTCTACATGTCTGAAATATTAAATTCAGAGACATGAATGGAGAGGTCTCCCCCTCAGGGCTGTCACATCCCTTTGCCTTGGGCTGAGGGGGGCTCTTTCCTGTTTCTGGATGAGGGAGAGGCTCTGCCTTAAGTGCTGCCACCTCCTGCTTCCTTTGCCTTGGGGTGGGAAGGTTTCTATTCATGGTTTTTCCTGGTCTGGGGAGAGGCTGCCTGCTGTTCCACCTCTTCCACCGTTCTCTGTGGCCAGGATAGAGCAGCTGGTGGCTTTAACCATAGAAACTGTATGCAGGAGCTTCCCTGACTCTGCAGCTGAGAATGTGGCAGCCCAACCAGGAGGGGCAGGGAGATGCAGCAGAGGAGGCAAAAAAACAGCCAGATAGACAGGAGTCCCCAAGGGGACTGTCTGTGACTCTGCGTTCAGGCTGTTATATTGATTGAGGGGTTCACACTTGATACCTGGTAGTGAAATCTAAATACAGAACTCACAACCAGCGTGGGGTTTGTGCCTTGGTTTGTAACTGTTTGCCCTGAGTTTAGTACTCACATTTGTGAGCTGCTCTAGACAGTGTGATGGGAGGACTGAACTTGGCTGTCCCACATGCCAGCTGAATTCTCTAACCACAGAGAGGGTAAAAATTATAAGGTGGGTGACATCACAAAAACAACGCAGGTGCCTACCTCATTCCAGGAAGAAATGCCAGACACTGGCTTCTTGTCTGTGGGTGGTTAAGCGGGGATAGACACCCCTCTGCTCCCCTGATTTAGTCACCTATCTGGGAGGGGGGAAGGGCTACCCACAGCCCTCCCCTTGTCAGCATCTCCCCTTGTCTAGCTTAGATGGCTCCCTGCCTAGTGAGCTGTTTTTCTGAATCGCACTATAAGGTGCCCATGATGCTCCTGCACTGTCTAGGGAGTTTAGGTCCCTGACTCAGCTTTGCAGTCACTTTACATTGTGCCTCTTCATATAACCTTGTAGTGTGTCTACCCAGGTGTGACCTCTGTTTCATAAGACTTGTATCAAAGCCTCATATAGAAACCTTGTACTGATGAGCCTTGGTATATGGAAACTTTGTATCAGAGCCTCATGTAGAAACTTTGTGTTACGCCTTGGTATAATGTTATAGCCCCTAAGGATAGTTAAAGTAGAAGAAACATGTTTTTTTGCTAGGAGTAGAATAAGATCCCTCCCCAACTCCCTTAATCAATTGCCCTGTTGAATGAATAAGGTGTGAATGAGGAAGGTGGGAAGGCAGCACCTCCAGAGAGCTCCAACCCTTGCAGAGGGGATGGAAGCCAGACCCAAGGACAGTAAAACCTGTCAAGTGGGCTCATTAAAGACAAGCAGACATACTGGCAGCCTCAGCAAGCACCTTCTTTTGAAAACACCCTCCTTGCAGCATTGGGACAACACCCAGAAGGAAGCAGCACAAAGGACCAATGGACACAGATACAGATTTTGAATCTGGTACAGATCGGCATGAGAGGGAAGCTCCTATAAATGTGAAGTATCTTGCACAGGACCCCGGATCTCGTCTTGTCAACATGGGAGCATCGAGCCAGAGCGGCAGAAGCCCAGCTCCACCCCTCCCCCATCTAACTCACCTGGCCAGTGCAGTTCAGGGGACCAAGTAGTTGGTAACAACAAGACAGAGTGTGCTTGTGTGTGTGTGTGAGTGCATGAGTGTAATATATATGTCATATGCGTATGATACAGTGTTAATTAATACATGTATTACTAATAAATGTGGTGTTTTGCCTTATCCCCCCTGAAAAGATGCTGTGCAGTGCTTTAAATACAACAACATTAAAGTGGAACAAACAAGAAGAATTATCTGTAATGTTTTATTTACAGTAAGTAGGTGGAAAGCAGGAAGGTAAAAGGTGCAGAGAAGGAACTCTAATAACCACAGTGTAGAGGAAGGAGATTCCCCAGCTACTGAGAACACTTTTTTTTATGACACTAAAATAGCACCAGTGGCCAGGGATTAATATAGGGAATTAATGAGTTACAGTCTCACTTTCAGTAACATGTAATAAATCTCCCCGTCCCGCTCACGTTCCCTTTCCTTCCATACTGTCCTTTTCTAGTCATTATTGTTCTAGCCTCACTTTCCATCCCTCTTTATTTCCCTGTGTCTCTCCTCCCTATCACAGATCATCCCCCTCGGCTGCTCTCTTCTTTCCCTGATCTTATCCCTTCCCCTCGTGCTGATCCCGGGCTGGGAGCCCCCAGTGAGATCTAAGGACACAGAACTGTACAAACCGCTCTGTGCTGCTGCTACTTCTCCCCAACCCTCCAAACCCTGATTGATTCATGCTGTGTCCCTGCCACCCGCATCTCCGCCTGTCCCCAGCCCGGCTGTTAGTGCCACCCCCTGCCCAGCCCCCACCTCTGCCCCTCAGGGCCCCTCCTGTAGCCCCAGGGGTCTTCCCCCTCCTCCCCCCATCCCTGAGGCTGCAGAGAGACAGGGGGAGGTGCTTCCAGGGGCCATAGAGATGAGGAGCCAGAGGCTGGGTAGATGGGAGTCCTCCACAATCATAGAGACTGGGGTCCATGAGGCTAGAGAGGCTGATTTCCAGTTCCTGCCTCTGCTGCATGTCTCAGGGACACAGTCTGAGCTGGGATCCTGGCCCCACAAAAAACCAGGGTCGGATTCTCCCCCCAGGGACGGAGCCCGGCGGGAAAGTGAAGATCGGGGCCTTGTCACCAGCATCGATAAATGTCACCTGCCCCCGGTCACAGTCCAGACAAACCCGGATCCTGCTGGGGGCCCGGCTCAGGGGCAGGGGGGTCACACAGAAGGTGAGAGCCTGGAACTGACCCAGCCAGTGCCGCTCCACAGCCCAGATCTCCCACTCAGGGCTATACCTGATCCTTCCCTTCCTCCTCACAGACTCTGTGGCCACCCCCACAGCCCAGTCTCTCCGACCCCCCACCTCCACCTCCCAGCAATGTCTCCCCGAGGTGAATCCCTCACAGCCCAGCACACACAGCGCAGTGTCAAATCTCTCAGGTTTGTTGGGCAGATCCTGGCGTTTGTCTCCCCCTCTCACACTTTTCCGATCCTCAGACAGGACGAGTTCGGGATGAGCCGTGTCTGGATCCAGAGTCACATTCCCTGGAGAGAGAATCAGAGCATTAGGGGCAGAGCTCAGCCCTGGGGGAGTCTGGGGCCATTTCTCACACTCCCCAGCAGCCCCATTCAGGCTGGGACAGTCCCAGATCCCAGGGAACTGCCTCTGTCCTGGACACCTGAGGGTACATCTAGACTACCCACCGTATAGGTGGGTAGCGATCGATTGAGCCACAATATATCGATCCCCGAAAGTGCTCTTTTTTGACTCCGGAACTCCACCAGCATGAACGGTGGTAGCGTAGTCAACAGGGGGAGCCGCGGACGTCGATCCCACACCGTGAGGATGAGAGGTAAATCGATCTAAGATACTTTGACTTCAGCTACGCTATTCACGTAGCTGAAGTTGCGTATCTCAGATCAAACCCCTCTCCCCAGTGTAGACCAGCCCTGAGACTGAGCACAGATGTCACTGCAGCTCCTCAGTCTTTGTAACGGGTTCCACTTCATTAGTTTCTCATTTATCACAGGCTTCAGCTCCCACATCCCGCTGCTGGTGTTACCCCATCCCCAGCAGCATAGACACAGCCAGGAAGGTGTCAGAAGTTTTTATTGAGGGAGCAGAAGTGCCAGGTACCAGCTTTATACCCCAGAGGAAAGCTCCCTCCCCTAATGCAGCCTCCACTCCCAGGCCAGGGAACAGAGACGAAGGTGCAGCAATGGGGAACAGCCACTTAAGACCAGAGAGTAGGAGGTGGCACTGCGTGGGGTAGCACCATCTCCAGTCTAGAGAGAAAGGAGGAGCTGACAGTCTCACAGGAAGAGCATCTCCCCAATCCAGGAAGCAGGGAGCGGCTCCAATGGGAGAGCCCAGCCCTGCCCAGAGGAAAGGCAGGATGTTGGAGAAGAGCGATGGGAGACCCCCTGCACCGGGGTGAAGCAGAGAGATGTGGCAGAGAGCTCTGTTCGTGTGTGACTCAGTTAAGAGTGTTTCTATTCATCAGAATGGGGATGAAATCAGCACTAGGGGTGGTGTCAGGACTGTTTTTGTGTCCCCGCCCGCTCCATGGCCCTGACCGAGGCCCTGCCCCCTGGCCAGGCCGGGAGACTTGCCCGCTATGGAGAGCCCCTGACACTCCACCTGCCCTGGACATGGGTCCATGGGCCTTTGGCAGCAGTCCCCAGCCCATGTCCCCACTCCCCGGGGTGCACCACCCTGGGCAGGTGGAGGATCCAGGGCTTCCCAGTGCAGTCCCTGGATGGCAGCCTGGTTCTGGCTTCTGGCCTGGCCAGGATCTCAGGGAAAGAGGAGCAGGGGTGGGGCCATTGAGAGAGGCCAGCACCAGGGCGAGATTGGTGCTGTGGGCAGGGGCTGCATTACACAGAGAGGAGCTGCTCAGCTGCCCTGCCCTAAGCACAGACACTGCCTGCCATGCTCCACCCCTGCCAAGGCTTGCAGTGTGTGGGGGCAACGTGGCCCTCTTCCCCCAAACTATGCCCATGCTGAAAAGTGTCCTGGTCATCCCACCTTTAACAGTGTGTGGGTGTTGGGGGGGAGGGGGGGAGACATGGGCCCCTGGATCTCCTTACCGTTTAATGTGTTATTTTTAGGGCTGTGTGTATCATGGTCGCTGTCAGTTTGGTTGGTAACTTCAGCTACAATCTCATGAAGATGTTTTCTCTGGAATTTTCTCATAATTTAAAGGCAATCTTCACCTGCAGACTCACCCTGTCTGTGTGCTCCAAATGATTCTCCCCTTTTTCTCTCCAGTTCAGACGGCAGAGTGTCTTGGGGGAGAAAGGAGAAGAGAGGTGAGATTTCAGACTTTCATATTCATAAGAGCATCCCCACTCTGAAACTGTTTTATAATTATGACAGAGAAACAGACAGAGAGGCCCAGAGACACACTCAGGTATTTAATATAAAAGGGTCTAAAATCTATTTTCCCCTCTCAATCAGGCATCTCTCAGCAATGGAGCCAGCAGCCTTACAGCCTCACAACTATCCCAGGACACACAATCTGTAAGAGATTTACTTTTCCCTCCTCATCCCCTCCCTCCCTTCAGACTCCAGTTGGTTTGTCTCATTCACTTGCTGCCTTTTGTCGTAACCTAGACCCAGATCATACAAAGACTTTGGCATAAAGGTAACTTTACCCACTTGGGTCCCTTTGACACTAATGGGATGTTGAGAGTTTGTGAAATTCTGGCTCTAATTGTGAGCTGTTGGGTCTGTTTACTAAGCGCCTCTACAGAGAGCAGCACGACAGGGCCTCGTCCTCCATAGGCAGAAATGGAAATAATAGAGCACAGGGTACCTTACACAGAGCAGGGCTGGGGCGGGGCAGGCAGAGCTGGGGAGCTCTGGCCTGGCAAGTCCCCAGGCTGAGGCCTTGTTAAGGGCCAGGGATGGTACTAGGGCTAGAAAGGCAGTAGGTCCAACCTCCTTGCTAATGATGAGTGGACATTGTGGACTGCAGGCTGCCCCAGAGAAAGGGGGCTAGATGACTGGCAGTAACCACTGAGGCAAGGTGGGTATAGAGGGTTGGGATGCCCCTGGGAGAGGAGACACAGAGTGTGGGGCTACTGCTGTGGGCAGAACCCCAAGGTAAGGGGCACTGAGGTCCAGGAGGGACATGGGGGGGGCCTGAGGCAGGAGAGACACTAGCCAGCAGTGGGCGTTCTGGAGCGGGAAAGCTAATTCCCTGATTGACCAACAGTAGGCGCCGCACCGCTGAGTGCACCACCTTTTACACTTGAAGTTTTAAAATCATGATTTAAGGACTTCAGTAACTTGGCCAGAGGTTAGGGGTCAATTGCAGGAGTGGGTGGGTGAGATTCTGTGGCCTGCAGTGTGCAGTTGGTCAGACTGGATGATCATGATGGTCCCTTCTGGCCTTAAAGTCTTTGAGTCATTTCTTAATTTAAAAGCATCATCTAAGTGTGAACCAACTGATCAGCACCATTCTCTTCTCAGAGGCTCATCCCAATTTCCATTCCTAGATCCCTTCTAGGTACCTTTGAACTTCCCCAGAATCTCCGATAGCACAATCGTTTTCTGGGAGAAACCACTGACTCGCTCTTCCAGTTCAGGAGAAATCTCCTCTGGCTGCTGGAACTTCCCCATCTGACACCTGGAGAGAAACAATTTCACGTGATTATATTTTACTGTGTGACTCATTATAAGTTCTGGCTAGTGAGTCGCTGCTCTAATGGGCCTGGAGTTAGAATTCCTCGACTTCTCCAACCCTCAGAGCAGGTGCGACACAGCCCATGGCTGAGCAACCTTCCCTTCAAAGGTCATTAATATTCTTCAACTCTGGTCTGGAGAGATCAGCTCTGGGGACAAAAGGGCAATTGAGTCTCCATGGCCAATTCGCTCCTTGGCCTCCATGCTCTGAGGGTCAGGAGGTTCCCAGGTGAAGTGCTGTAGAAATCTGCCTCTAGGAACTAGACAGAGACATAAACTACCCCTTCCCCAGCTCATTTCTCACAGGTCTCCAAACAGCCCTCAGGTGGGGAAAGGCTCTTGAGAACTACTGCCCTGGGCTGAATAGTGACCAGGACCCAGCAGTGACAGGCCCATATTCCATCCCCACAATCCTGAGGCAGCCAGTCCCCCAGGGATGTGACATCTCTAGGAAATATTAGAGGTCAGTCTTTCCCACTGACTGGAGAATTCCAGAGTCTTCTGTACAAGAGTTAGCACTCCAGGATGGAGTTGATCAGAGAGATTTGTATCCAACACGTGATCTTCCCACACATTTTGCTGTAGAGCCCCGGGGAGATGCGGTGCTACCCTCATCATCAAGCTCTTTCCAAGCATTGTGGAGTGCGAGGGCGCCACATACCTGCTCAAGGTGGTTCTGACATCCTAGAGGAGAGAGAGACAAAAGAATTTCAGTCCTCTCTGACACATGCACAGGGGATCCCAGGGAAGGGATTTAGGAAGTATGGGGGAAGAGACCCTGCCCTGGCCCAAGGGCCATTGATTCCCTGAGCTAATGGGGCTTTTCCATCTTTCATATCTCTGTGACTCTGCTAAGAGTAATACTCACTCAGATGTCAGTAATGCATATGTCGAGTTACACTGAGATCTCCGACTGCTGGACTCCAGTGCTTATGATTCAGCAGCCCGCTCCTCCCTCTGTGAGAGTCTGGCATGTTACTAATGATGAGTGCCGGTTTCCAATTGTCCCTGGGGTGGCTCAACCCCATGCCTCACCCCCACTCCAAACCTTTCCCCAATGCCACACCCCAAGCCAACTCTTCCCACTCCCACTCAACCTCCACCCTGTCTCTTCCTCACCTCCTCTTGTGAGCTGCCATAAATATAAAAGAAAGAGTAACATAAAATACCTCCTAGCAGCTGTACTGAATCACTTTACGTTTAAGGGGTTAAGAAGCTCAGATAACCTGGTTGGCTCCTGACCATAAGGACCGATAAGGAAAGAAGATACTTTCAAATCTGGTGGGTTGGGGGAGGTTTTGTTTGGGCTGTTTGTTCGTTCTCTTTCCTGATAGAGAGATAGACCAAGCAGGGACAACATCTCCTGAAACCCTACCTGAAATGATCCATCTAAGATTACAAAAATTCTAACTAAGGCAAGGAAATGGGTTAGGTTATTTTTTTGTTTTAGCTTGTGAATTTTCCCTAAGCTAAGAGGCAGTTTTATTCCTGTTTTTATAACTGTGAAAGTGAGTCCAGAGGGGAGTCCTCTGTGTTTTAAGTCTTTTTATTACCCTGTAAAGTTACCTTCCATCCTGATTTTGCAGGTGTGATTCTTGTACTTTTTTCTTTATAATAAAGTTCTTCTTTTAAGGGCCTGATTGATTTTAGTGTCTTAAGGATCTGGTCTGTACTTACATTAAAGGCAATTGGTTGGTATATTATTCTCAACCCTCCCCAGGAAAGGGGGTGAAGGGGCTTCGGGGGATATTTTGGGGGAATAGGGTTCGAAGTGACCCATCTATGAATTTTTGTTTAAAATCAGTTGGTGGTGGTGGCAGCAATACCGTCCAAGGACAAGGAAAGGAATTTGTGCCTTGGGGAAGTTTTTAACCTAAGCTGATAGAATATAAGATTAGGGGGTCTTTCATGTGGGTCCCCACATCTGTCCCCCAGAGTTCAAAGTGGGGAGGGAATCCTAACGTGAGCACACTCCCGCCCCGCTCCTCCCCCTCCCTCCCCGTGGGTAGCACTGAGGGGGAGAGCTGGCTGTCCTGGAGCACCCACCTATGTTTCTCATTCAGTCTCACCTGCAGGAATTCACTTGCTGGCTTCTGACACTTCCCCTCCATCTCACTGATCAGCTCACTGAGATGGGAAATCTGCTCACAGAGTTTACTGACATTTTCGTTCTGGATCCTCACAATCTCCTCATCCAGCTTCTCCAGCTGGGCCAGCAGGAGTCGCTCTTGTTCCTCCAGGAACTGCTGCAGTTGCTGAAATTCAGACACAATCTTCTGCCTCTCGGTTTGTGTTTGTTTCTGTATGAAATAGGGCAAGGGCTGGTCAGGGACATGGATGGAGCCCGGAGTCCTTTCATGGAGAGCTGAGTGTGCAGGAGGGTGATTTTCTGTGAAAATCCTCAGATTTCTGACATTTGATTCTACCCTGTGGGTACTAGGCAGGGGATTCTCTCACACCTTCCCTTTTGGCCCCTGTATCCCTGTGAGAGGGATGTTTCTCTGTCAGTCATGGTCAGCATCTTCTGTTATTTATGGTCTGTGGAAATTCAGACCCAGAGCAGCAGGAGGCAGGACACAGCAGTACACTGACAGAGACGTCAGGGGAGTTAAAAGAAACAAACGTTTTAAAAATGCACAAAATGTCTAGACCCAGTGGACAGCACTTCACAGGGACATTCAGTTCATTTGGAGGGATTTTTGGGAAGCCACAAAGCTTAGGGCTTGTCTACACATGAATCAAACCCAACAATCCATGGTCATGGAGAAACACACACATAAGCCCATGTTCACCAAGGCCACACAGGAGTCTGCCTCCAAACAGACCTCCCACTACCAGTCCCTGCTGGTTCATAACAACAGGCACCTACCAGATACTCCTGGCAATTCCCCTCTCCAGTCACTTTCAATCCCAGCAGCTTTTCTCTCTCTTCCCTCAGAGTCTTCAAATGGGCCTGGATTCTTTCCTGAAGAAACAGAAATGATTTGGGAGGTTTCATCTGGATAGTTGAGAGGTGCTTGGAAGTGGGTGTTTTTCCACCCAAAACCCAAGATGACTGTGGTTCTAATCACTTTGTGACATCAGGGCCACCAAGGAGATCAAACCTCATTAATAGAGATTGGGAGCGTGTCACATTCAGACTCATTACCAATTCCGGTTCAGTGTTTTTAGTAATTAGAGCTTTCAATGATACCCAAGCTTTACTGGTATTTGTGAACTTATTAGTGGTACAGCACATAACAGGGCACTGGAGTCACATGGGGGTGAATCAATAAACCTGTTTTGTAGAAGGTTTAAAGAACCAAGTGATACAAATCCTCGAAGCCACCTGGGTTTCACCCTTGAAGCCCTGGGACTGCACTGGTTGGGCAGAGCTGGTTTAAGCACCAGGGCAAACCCCATGAGACGTCGGGAGGCCATTCATCTGGTTTGAAGCTGCGCAATCCCAGTCTTGTGGAGCATTATCCCTGTCCGGTAGGGACTCGGCACTGGACGTGGCTTTGTCTGGTGCAAAAGGGAGAGGAGGAGACGGAGGATGCAGGAGGACACCCGTGAGGATGGGAGTGGCACCTTCATGCAGAATGATGCAGGCAGGTGGCACACTGAAAAAAGCGGTGGTGGGGCCCACACAGGCATAGGCGGCAGGTTTGTATAATTTTTGGTGGGGCCCAAAATGGTGGTGCCCCCCCGCTCCCACCCTGTAAGTCGATATAAAATGAAGCTACAACGCGTCAGTGCCACAAGATTACAAGGGTCAATTAAAAGTAGAAAGTCAGAAGCAGCACTTGTCTACTTCAATATACATTTTACCATCACTGTATAAAAATGGTTCCCAATTGTCGATGCAATCTGATTAATTTAAGAGCACATTACAATTAAATATTTCAATTCTCAGTCATTTTAAGACTTTGCCACACACTAGTTTGTCTGTACACCAGTTTCAGACAATCCTTTATAGCAATTTTACTCCAGGTCCTATGTGAAACCAATCAATCACTTCCTCCTCTCACCCGCATCGTTTTGTTTTAAGCTGTAATCAAAAGTGGCTTCATCTGTTTTAAAAGTCACAGAGCAGCAGCCACAAGTCTGCAGGTCTTAGGGATATTGTCCTGGTCATCTCAGTCAAAATTAATTACAACCTAGATGGGATTATGGTGAGGGGGCACGGCACGGCCCCCTCCACTCCCCTCCCCCTCCTGAGGTGCTACAGCACCAGCAGCTTGCACTGCTGTTATGCTGTAGCCCTTAGGCAGCGGCAGCAGCAGCAGCAAGGGAGAGAGACGCGCGCTGCGCGCTCTTTACGTTCAGGCAGGGAAGCTCCGGGCAGGGCCGGCTCTAGGTTTTTTGCTGCCCCAAGCAAAAAAAAATTTGACTGCCCCCATTCCCAGCCCTGGGCTCCCCCCGTACCCTCCTGCTGCCCCAGTCCCGAGCTCTCCCCCCACCCACACACACCCCCTGCCACCCCAGCGCTGGGCTTCCCCCTTTCCTCCCCACCAGTGCCCTCCCACCACCCCGCTGCTGCCTCAGCCCTGCCCCCCCCCCAGTCCCCCCCCCCCCCCACCTCCTGCTGCCCCAGCTCTGGGTCACTGGTAACTCGCTCCCAGGGCGGGTCATTCAGACGGAATTTTGGATGTGCACAAAACACAGACAGGATTGGTTCCCATATGGTTACAGAAGTGCAGTAAAGTGGAACAATTTTCAGCTTGTGTGATTGGAGGATATCTGGATGCATATTATAAGACTGTCCTCCATAAATGAGGAAAAGTTGAGGTGGCTTTATTATTCTTTTGTTCCACTCTTTCTTTCTATGGGGAATTTGCCAATGCAATATCACTGTCTTCCTTTCAAACAAACAAAAAGGCAATGGCTGTTGAAAATAGCAATTCCAGTCCTAATAAGCATTTCTTCCTCAATTTTATCCTACTTTTTCTACAGCAAGTTACAGTGGATCAGTATATTTGATTTGGGAGAAATGAAGTAAAAGCTGCCCAAACCGAGCCTGAGCACTCCTGAGTTTTGAGGTCTTCAAATCTGGAAGGCAGGTGCTGGGAGTGGGAGAGGGCTGTGGGCTCCACGGGGGAACATGGCAGCAACTGTCTGGAGCTGCACGGAGCCAGACACGCTGGTCTGAGTGGCACAGTAAGTGGTCTGGGGGTTGGAGAAGGAGTAAGGGGTTCCAGGGGGCAGTCAAGGGACAAGGAGCAGGGGGGGTTGGATGGGGCAGAGGTTCGGGGGGGCAGTCAGGGGACAGGCAGCAATTGGATAGGCATGGGAGTCCAGGGGGTTTATCAGGGGACAGGTAGGGGGTGGGGTCCTGGGGGGAAGTTGGGTGGGGTCTCAGGAGGGGGCAGTTGGGGACAAGGAGAAGGGAGGCTTAGATAGGGGCTGGGGTCCCAAGGGGCAGTTGTCTCGGGAGGGAGTAATCGGGGGACAAGGACCAGTGGTGCTTAGATAGGGGGTGGGGGTCCTGGGAGGCAGTTGGGGCAGGGGTCTGGGGAGGGGGCAATCAGCGGCCAGGGGCTGGGATTCAGAGGGCTCTGGGCTCCCTGCCACTGCGGGCAGCGCAGAGCCCTCTGATTCCCCGCCGCAGCTGGGATTTAAAAGGCTCTGGGCTCCCTGCGGCTGCAGGCAGCCCAGAGCCCTCTGACTCCCGGCCGCGGCTGGGATTTAAAGGGCTCTGGGCTCCCCGCGGTTGCAGGCAGCGCAGAGCCCTCTGATTCCTGGCCGCGGCTGGGATTTAAAAGGCTCTGGGCTCCCCGCTGTTGCTTCAGGCACTGCCCCCAGCATCTCCCATTGGCTGGGAACAGGGAACCGCAGCCAATGGGAGCTGCTGGGGGCGGTGCCTGAACCAACAGCAACACACACACCCTGCGCCTCTGCTCCCCCAAGTTCCGTCTGCTTCCCGGAGTGGCGCCGGGGCAGAGCCGGCCGACAGGAAGGGAACCTGCCCTGCCCCTGGTGCGCGTGGGGCCGGAGCCGCTCTAGATAAACACTTGGGGGAGGCCGGGAGGAGCTCGCGGGCCACAGAAAATAACCTCGAGGGCGCGTGTTTGAGACCTCTGGACTAATGGAACCACTTTGGCTGGTCCTTGCCCAGGTACACAACAGAACAGGTCAGACTGGCACCGGTCAGCTCCAGCCTGGGGTTGGTTTTGCTACAACCCAGTGAAATCCCAGTGGTACTTGGCATGGACCTGCGCCGTCTGGAGCCCTTTTGTGTGCGGACGGAAGGTGCTCGGGGTCCCACACAGTGTTTAGCCCAGTGATCTCCTCTAGTGCAGGCCGGCAGCATCTGAGTTTAACCAGTGATGAGCTGCCAAATTTTTAACAACGGGTTCCCTCCTCCCTCCAAAATTTTAACAACGGGTTCCCTCCTTCCCCCCCCCTCCGTGGGGGGGGGGTCGTGCCCCATCCAACCCCTCATGTTCCTTAACACACACACTCCGAGACCCCTGACCCATCCCCCCCTTCCCTGTCCCCTGACTGCCCCTTGCCGCCCCACCCAACCCCTCCTCTCATTCTCAATGGCCCCCCAGAACCCTTACCCCATACAACTACCCCTTCTCTCTGTCCCTGAGTGCCCCCACCACCTCATCCAACCCTGCTCTTTCCTGACTGCTCCCCGGGACCCTTGCCCCCATTCAATCCCCCTGTTCCCTGCCCTCTGACTGCCCTGACCCCTATCCACCCCCCCACAACCCACCCCCTCCCTGCCCCCTTACCACACTGCCTGGGGACCGGGTCCACTCTGCCAGGACCACGACCGGCGCCGCGGGGCCCGACTCCCCGGGCCGCGGGGCCCGACTCCCCGGGGCGGGCCGGCCCGACTCCCCGGGCCGCGGGGCCCGACTCCCCGGGGCGGGCCGGCCCCCGGGGCCCGGCCGCTCGGCCCGACTCCCCGGGCCGGGCCGGCACTGGGGCCCGGCCGCTCGGCGGCAGCCGCAGGGCCCGACTCCCTGGGCCGGCGCTGGGCTGGAGGGAGCCGCGGTCTGGGACCGGGAGCTGCTGAGCCAGCCGCACCTCCCCTCCCCCTCCGCGCCCCAGGTTACCTGCTGGCTGCCTCCATGCTGCTTGTTCAGGCTTCCCGCGAACATCTGATTCGCGGGAAGCAGGGGAGGGGGAGGAGAAGGGGGCGGAGCAGGAGAGGAGTGGGCGGGAACTTTTGTTAAATTTAGCAGCCCTTAACAAGCGGTTCTAAAATGGCTGCTAAATTTAACAACGGGTTCCCGCGAACCCGTGCGAACCCGCTGCAGCTCACCCCTGAGTTTAACCCCTCGTGGAGCAACATGGGAGCTCAGAATCCCAGTGAGAAACCTCCTCTCCCTGGTGGGCCTGGGACCTTTATCAAGGCGTCTCTCCCTCCTAACGGAGACACTTCATCACTGGGTGGGGCTGATGCTAAGATGTCAGCATGGCAAAGTGGTTTGGGCCTTGGACTGGGTCTGGGGAGATCTGGGTTCTATGCTAAGCTCTGTCACTGACATGCTCAGTGACTATGTGCAACTCGCTGCCCTGCTTTGTGCCTCAGTTTCCCTTCCCACCTTTTGTCTAGCTAGACCAGTGGCAACCTAGTTGATCCTGGAGATTCTCCCAGTCGATCACGATCTCCGGCAGCGCAGGCAGGCTCCCTGCCTGCCCCAGCCGTTCGGCACTCCCAGAAGTGGCCAGCATGTCCCCACAGCCTGGGGTGAGGGCAGGGTTCTCTTCACGCGGCTCTCGCCTTCAAGGACCATCCCCGCAGCTCCCATTGGCCAGGAATGGGGAACTGTGGCCAATGAGAGCTGTGGGAGTGGTCCCTGCAGAGAGCCGCAGTGTGTGTCTAGCCACATGCACCCCCCCCCCAGGGGCCACAGGGGCACATTGGCCCCTTCCAGGAGTGGCACAGAGTTGGGACAGGCAGGGAGCCTGCGTTAGCCCCGCTGCATTGCTGACCATGAGCCACCTGAGGTAAATCAGTCGCCCAGCTGGAGCCAGCTTCCCATACCCCCTCCTGCACCCTAACCCGCTGCCTCAGCCCTGACCCTCCTCCCAGAGCCAGCACCCCATATCCTTTTCTGCACCCCAACACTCTGCCCCAGCCCAGAGCCCCCTCCTGCACCCCAATCCCCTGCCCCAGGCTCAGCCCAGAGCCCCCTCCCAGACTGCAAACCCCTCGGCCCCAGCCCAGAGCCCGCACCCCCACCTGAATCCCAACCTGTGACCATGAGTGAGGGTCCAGAAGAGCAAGCAATAGAGAGAGGGGGGGTATGGAGTGAGTTACGCTTCTTGGGGGGGGGGGGGTAGATCCTGCTTTCAAGATTTGATATTTTACCTCTGTTGCCGCACTGCCAGACCATTAATTTTGTTACAGCATCTCCCCACACAATGAAGACTTTGCAGAGCTGAATGATGAGTAACATATGTGACCGGAAACTTTCAGTGAAATTAGCCTGTCATTAAAACCCAGAACTTAACCCATTCAATTTGACAGCAATTCCCTACCTTGTACTCCTGGGCAGCCTCCTCTATGGGAACCACTGTGTGAGCGCGGTGAGCCCGGGATCTGTCGCACACCATACAGATGGGGGTTTGATCCTCTTCACAGAACAGTTTCAGAGCCTCCTGGTGTCTCTCACACACCCCGTCCCCTCCTCTTCCTTTTGCTGCCTGTAAACTCAACTCCTTGACGAGTTCTAGGATATTTGCCAGCTGCCTGTTGGGCCTGAGGTTTCCCTGTTGCACAGTTTCTCTGCACTGAGGGCAGGAGGCGGCTGTATCGGATCCCTCCCAGCACTGGCTAATGCAGGCTCGGCAGAAATTGTGCCCACACTCCAGAGTGACAGGTTCTGTGAAATACTCCAGACAGACGGGACATGTCGCTTCTTCCTGGAGCCTTTCCACAGGGCTCTCTGCAGCCATGGCTCCCTCTGGGCAGTTTGTAACAGGCTTTGTTTCAAATTCCTGAATTCACACTATGCCCCGCCTGCAGCAGCAAGAGGGTGTTTCCTTGCCTGAAAATGACTCCTGCTGTTTGCTGAGCAGGAAGGACACGGCCAATTTTACCCTTGGAGGCTTTAGTGTAAAAATGTATAATCACACCGGTGACAGGTAATTTGCAGTGAAATCAGCATGTAATTAAAACCCCAAAGGGCTCCTGGCCTGCAATCAGCCCCTGAGCTGGTGGGGAGGGTCACTGGTGCATCCCCCTGTGAGGCTGAACCTGGAGGAGCAGGAGCTGGGTGTCTGAGTGATAGTCAGGCTGGGCAGAACTTTGTTTATAATATATTGTTTTGACAACAATCTGGGTTTTAAGCATTTCATTCCACTTAAAATTTTCACGGATGTGGGAAATTATGGGGGGATCAGACAATATTTTGGTCAGACCAGAACTATTTAATGACACTGGACACTCAGAGTCAAAAAGTTGAAGCTTTAGAACTGGTAAAATTATCTGTGAGCAGGTAAATCTCCTCCCTCCCCCAGCAGCTCCCCCAGGCCAGTAACCCAGTGCCTCCCCACCCCTCACTCCTCCGCCACCACAGGGATGGAGGCTGAAAGTCCATCTGATGGCAGCTCAGGGGCCTGTGGAATGTGCTGGGAGCTCAGCCTGGGCCCTAGTGGGGCAGGAGATCCTGTAACACAACCACTCCCAGCAAGGCCCTGCCCCCATTTTCTCCCTGTTTGTCAGTCCAGGCAGAGAGACCAGGGACTGCAGGGAGACCAAGCTCCTGTCCCCCAGGTGAGAGCTGGAGCCCAACGGCCGAGGGCAGCGGGTGTGCGGGGAGCTCGCACTAGGGGCTGCAGGGACCTGGTGTGGGATAAACAGAGACCTCTCAGGCCACTTGCCCATTGAGGCTGCAGGAGGGGATGTGGGGACAGACTGAGGAGGCCTGGGGCAGTCTGGGAAGCCGCCATCAGGGACAAGGAGAAGGAATTCAGCTGTGGTGGGGGAGCCGTGCTGGGCAGAGATTCTGCTGCGGATGCAGCTAGTTACCTGGGTCCAGCGTTGCAGCTACCTGGATCTTCTCTCAGCATTGCAGAGCAGAGCAGATTCAGTGCTTTGGTACAGGGTTACAGGAAGGAAAAAGACTGGAATGGTGCATATCGTACCTGTCATTTCTCTCCCCGGCTCTGGGGATGTACCGTGTGCAGCTGGTTACTGAGAGACATTCAGTCAGACAGCTGGGGGGGCATTTTTGTGCTCTGCCCCTTTCTCAGTAAATTGAGACTTTTCAGGATCAGGACACTGACTCATTCGCTTTCTGGGGCTACTTGCTCAGCGTCTGCTCAGAGCTCAGCACCATGAGGCCCTCGTCGTCCATAGACTGTAATGCGAAGAGACACACAGGCATTGTATAGATGGGGAAACTGAGGCAGAGAGAGGGGTGGTTCAGTAGGCCGCCTATTCAGTGACTGCAAGGGCCAGTGCAGACCTTAGCAGCCGCCAGGCAAGTCCTGAGCTCCAGCCAGAGCCGCATCGCAGCTTTAATGCTCCTGAGGGGCTTTGCCAGGGTGCAGGATATAAGAGAAGCAGCTTCATCCTGGCCACACCCCTCTAGTCCTTTCCACCCCTCCCTCCTCCAGCGTGTCCATGCCTCAGCCCCACTCCCGCCCCTCCCAGGAGCACTCCCTGTGCCTGCAGCTGCTGCTGCGGAGGTGCAAACAGCCGTTCTAGCTGGCCCAGGAGCCAGAGCACACTGAGGGGCTGGATCCAAATGTCAAGAATCTCTTTTGATTTAGGGTCCTAATTTGGGGTACTGACCTAAGTGCTGAGGGGCTGGTTCTCCAAGGGGCTGGGCACCCGCAGTGCCCACTGACTCCAGTTCCTGCTGTGGATGCAGCTGGAACACGTGCCCTGGAGTCCCGTATTTTGAAGAGGTATTTCAAGACATACAGAATTAGGCCATTGTTTAAAATTTAGGCCTTACCGATTTGCCCATTGTGCTGTTATTGAAATGAACTGTGACCGTATAGATCATTGTTGCAACCAAGGTCCTAGAGCCGCACCAAATATTATACAGAGAAGGCCAAGTAAGGTGTCTATGAAAAGGTTGTAATTTGCTGGTTACGGTTATGCTGTCTGTATGTGTGTATCGTTTTTGTATTTGAAGTTATGAATAGTGGCTATCTGCTTGTTTCTCAATGTGTTTGATTTGAAGTAGCATCAGTGAAGCATTTGGTCAGCTTCTTGAGAAAGGACTCTTCTGAGTAAGTGCCAAATCAAGAAACACTTAACTGACAGTGGACCTTGGGAAACTCCAATCCACTTCTGAGGAGCCTTCCTGGGAATGTTCAAGATAGCATGTGAGCAATGGCTGCTCTACCAGCAAACTGAGTCATGCATGGACCTGTGACTCCCCCATGTGACTCCAAACTCCATTTTGCTGCTGTGATTTTCCGCAGTAAGAACAAAGGGGTTTCCGTCCACATGGCAGAGGATATAAAAGGCCCTGGAAACCCCTATATTTTGATCTTCAGTCCTGTTTCTAACATCTGGAGGAACTTTGCTAGAAACTGAAGCTCTGAAGAAAGGACTGAACGACCCATCCAAAGCTATTTTGATTGTACTCCAGAGACTTGATTTGAGCTTGCACTTTATTCCACCACAGCTATAAACCTGAACCAAGAACTTTGCAATTGTTGTATGTATTTGATTCCAGTTAACCAATTTTAACTCTCATCTATATTTCTTTCTTTTTATGAATAAATCTTTAGGTTTTAGATTCTAAAGGATTGGCAACCGCGTGATTTGTGGGTAAGATTTGACTTGTATATTGACCTGGGTATGGGGCTTGTAACCTTTTTTTTTTTTTTACTGGGGTATTGGTTTTCATAACCATTCGTCCCCATATAGAGTGGGGCTGGTGGTGATACTGGGAATCTGGAGGGAATTGCTTGTTTGACTTCTGGTTAGCCACTGGGATGAAAGTGAAGTCCTCTCTGTTTGTCGGGTTGGGTGTAGCCTTGGGCTGTGAATGCCCTGCTCTTTCCTGAATTGATCCTCTCAGTAGTGTCCCCCAAGAGCATGCCTTGTTATACCCATTAACAGCAGTACGTGGGCTAAGACTCATTGTATATCCCTGTTTATACTTGGTCTCTGCTCAATCCCGTTATTCTAGGCAGAAGAGGAACCAACTCCAGGGGTGCTCTGGAGCTCACCCCCCCACAGAAAGAAATAGCAGGTGCTCAGAACCCACCTGCTACAGCTGTTCGATGGGGCCGTTGATCAGCTGTTTGGCAGCTGGGGAAAGTGCTTGGGTGAGGGCAGAGAGCAGCAAACCGCAGGTGGGGGGGGGCTTCTGGGGAAGGGTTGGATCAGGGGTAGGAAGCGGTGGAGAGAGGGTGGGGCTCGGGGCTGAGCGGGAGTGGAGCACTTTGAGGGAAAAATAAAAGTCTGCACCTATGATAAGCAGAGAGCTGGCAGTGAAAGGCCCATGTTACATCCCCAGTGTCTACAGGCAGCCAGTCTCCCCCGGATGTTCATATTTGACGATGACCTGCTCTGTTCATTTGATCGTTGCCTGTTCTGTTCGTTGCCTCTGGGGCACCTGGCACTGGCCATTGTCAGCAGACAGGACACTGGGCTACATGGACCTTTGGTCTGACCCAGTGTGGCCGTTCTTATGTTCTTATAATCTTTCCCACGGGATGGGTGAATTCACTGTTTTGTTCATGGGCTGAGAACCTCAAGGTTAATTTAAACAAAGTGAAAGTAGTGGAAATGGGACCCCTGCGCCGCACAGTGTGCTGAGGTGCCCTGGGGAGACGTGGCTTCACCTGGTGCCCAGCCCCTGCCGAGGCTCAAGAAGTGTGCGGGGGGGGGGGGTGAGAAGGAGCCACGTGCCTGTTCCTGGTGCCTCTGATGTCCTAGAGGGGGAAAGGACAGAAAAGAGCTCTCAGTCTAATACCTCACACAGCGGGGAGCCTTCCATTATGCCGGGGGGGGGGGGTGCTCGACTTCCATCTCTGCCCCTGGCCCCACCCCCACTCCGCCCCTTCCATCAGGGCTACAATCCAGCCCATTTCTGCCCCCTCCCCTGAGTGTGCCATGTCCTCGCTCCTCCCCTCTCCCTTCAGCCTCCTTCCTGCATGCCACAGAACAGCTGGTTGCGGCAGGTGGGAGGCACGGGAAGGGGAGGGGGAAGTACTAATTGGACCCGTCTGTGGGCAGGAGGCGCTGGGAGGATGGGAGGTGCTGATAGGGGGCTGCCGGTGGGTGCTCAGCATCCACCAGTTTTTCCCTGTGGGGGCTCCAGCCCCAGAGCACCCAGGGAGGGAGTCGCTGCCTATGGGTGGGGCTGTCACACTCTGGGATCCAGGGTGATTGCCCTGTGCATGGTAAGTTTAGACCCTCTTTACAGAATAAGGGAAGGGATCAGAGTTTGCAGCAGCACCAGGGGATGAGATTTCAGCAAACCACATGCTGGCAGCTGCAGAATCCAATCTGTGAAAGGCCCCAGCACAGCAGAGCCCCTGGATACAGGTGTTATCAATGCAGCTCTCAGCACACTGGGGAGTTCTGCATAAAAATGGCTGGCTGGGTCCGGCCCACTGAACTCCAGCCCAGCACCAGCCTGTGACTGCCCTGATAACGCTGAGCTGAGAGCACGACTGAGAATCAGG
The DNA here is from genome assembly GCF_020497125.1 of Mauremys mutica. NCBI lineage: Eukaryota > Metazoa > Chordata > Testudines > Geoemydidae > Mauremys > Mauremys mutica. The sequence continues at coordinate 25,135,414 of NC_059083.1, forward strand.
CAGTGGCTCCCTAGGGGGCTGCCCCGAGGTCTGAGGCTAAACCAGCCTGTCCTGGGAATGGAAAGGGGGAGGCAGCCTAAGAAACAAGACTATTCAGGGACAGTAAAGGCTGCAGGGAAAGAATTAGGGAAAACAAGCAAAGCAGTGACACGGTAACCACCAGGCGTCAACGGGGATCAGAAGGGATTTTTCAAACACCAGAAATGGAGACCCTGCCCTGGCCCCAAAGCCATGGATTGTCTGAGCGAATGGGGCTTTTCATCTCTATCATCTGCACGTCTGTAACTCTGTAAAGAACTGTTATAATTCCCATCTCTGCCATGCATTCGCCGAGTTACACTGTGATCTCTGAGTGCTGGACGCCAGTGCCCACAATTCAGGAGCTGTCCAGTCTCTGTGCAGGGGTCTGGGTGGCTGGAACAGTCTGACCTGCAGGAATTCACTCGCTGGCTGCTGGCCCTGCCCCTCCAGCTCACTAATCAGCTTGTTGAGATGAGCTATTGGCTTGGAAAAGTTGGTGGCATTTTCACCTAGTTTCTTCCCAATCTCCCTGTCCAGTTCCCCCAGCTGAGCCAGCAGGAATTGCTCTTGGTCCTGGATACACCAGCCCAGAGAGTCAAAATGAGAAACAATTTCCTGCCTCTAAGCTTCTGTCTGTCCCTGTGATGGCAGGTCACGGACATGTGGGGACTCATGGGCCATTTCATCCTCCTCCTCCTCCCCTAGTGCCAGGGCCGGCTCCAGGCACCAGCCTACCAAGCACGTGCTTGGGGCGGCACCTCGGGAGGGGGCGGTGATTGGGGTTTGTTTTGGTTTGGCCGGGCGGCGCTGTGGGGGGGCGGGGACTTGGGCAGCCCGACGCTTGGGGAGGGGTCGGGCGGCGCTCGTGGGGGGGGGCTTTTTGTTTGCTTGGGGCTGCATAAATGTTAGAGCTGGGCCTGCCTAGTGCTAACATAGCACTTGTCATCTGTAATGCTCAAGCACTTTACAGTGAAGGTAAGTGACGTTATCCCCATTTCATGGATGGGAAACTGAGGCACGGAGCGGTGAAGACCCAGATCTGCAATTGGACTTAGATGCCTAAACAGGCCCTGCTCTAACATTTTTGCCACCCCAAGCAAACAAAAAGACTGCAGCCCCCCCCGCGAGCGCCGCCTGACCCCTTCCCGAGCATTGCGCCGCCCAAGTCCCCGCCCCACGTTGCACTGCCCAAGTCCCCGCCCCCCCAGCGCCGCATCACGTCGCGCCGCCCAATTCCCCGCCCCCCCCGAGCGTCATGTCGTGCCGCCCAAGTCCCCGCCCCCCCGCCCCACGTCGCGCCGCCCAAGTCCCCACGCCCCCGAGCATCGCGCCGCCCAAGTCCCCACAGCCCCAGCGCCGCACCACCCAGGTCCCCGCCCCCACAAGCGTCGTGCCGCCCAAGTCCCCGCCCCCCCCGGCGCCGCGTCGCGTCACGCAACCCAAGTCCCTGCCCCCCCGAGCGTAGGGTCGCGCCGCCCAAGTCCCCGCCCCCACCGAGCGCTGCGTCACGTCCCTCAAGTCCCCGCCCCCCGGCCAAACCAAAACCGACAAAAACAATCCCCGATCGCCGCCCCCTCCCGAGGTGCCGCCCCAAGCACGTGCTTGGTAGGCTGGTGCCTGGAGCCGGCTCTGTGCCTAAAGCCCAGGTTTTCATCCCTGACTCCCAGAATTAGGTGCCACTGAAATCCAGAAAACCTCTGCCTGGCTGCCCCTAACTCTGCAGGGGCCTAAACTCACTCAGCACCAACATTTCTGTGGTAAAATTTCCCAAGGTTCCTGAATTTCTGCCTCTGGGCCTGGGCACTGCTGCTGCCTCTTTCTAGGCATCCAGACACCGGCCTCACACCTAAACCCCAGAAGGATCCTCCAAGCAGAAGGCAGGCAGAGGAAAGCCTATCATGCCTGTGGGGCCCAATCCTGTAGGAGTGCGCTGAGCACAGCTTTTGGATCGGGCTCAGGCAAAACCCAGAGGAGGTGCTGATAGAGACTCCTTTATAACACTGAGCCCAGTGGTTAGGGCACTCACCTGGCGTACGGGAGACTCAGATTCTATTCCCTGCTCTGCCTGATGGAGAGTAAGGTTTGAACAGAGATTTGCCACCTCTCCGGTAACTGCCCTAACCACGGGGGGTCTGGGATGTTCTGATGTGGGGCTCCCGCAATCTTTTCTGATCGAACTGCTCCACTCTGGCTAAATTATTAAATCTAGAAACAAAATTATCAAGGGACAATGGCCACTAGACCACCACAGGAACAGCCCTGCAATCCACAACGCTGAGTGAGGGGCCTAGACTCCCTATGCCATTCCCCTCTGCTCAGCATCTCCCATCAGTGAGATCACTCCCTGCCTAGCAGGCTGACTTTTCTGGATCCCATTCTAAGGCACTTACAGCCCCCCATTACTCAGACTTTGTGGCTCATAGTGTCGTTCCAGTGATTTTCTAGGCAGTTAGAATTTAGATGCGGTGACATTCACCTGAGTCCCTTCATGAATCCTGTTCTTTCTCTCCTACTCTAAAGTAGAGAGCAAAGTCCCCCAGCATGCAGCTGCTTCATGAGGCCGGGGGCCCTGCCTGCTTTCCTGGACCCAGATGGCCCCCAGGACTCCCAAGGGAAGGGGGAGCTAGTGAGGGGCACTGCAGTTAGGTTGGTTGTTTTGTGCTACATGATTTGAACTCTCTTGTACTTTATCTGGTTAAGTGAAAGAGCAATAGTGTGTTGGACGTGAGCAAAGAGTCTCTCCATGTGTTAAATGCTTCACAACTACTGTGTGCCTCTGGAGACAGTTCAGCTGAAACCAGCAGGCTCTCACCTTAGCGTGGAGTTCTGGGAGATGGTGCGTTCAGGCATGTGGGAGTCTAATCACCCCGATATCTGCTGGGAGAGCAATACAGCGGTGCACAGACAATCCAGGAAGTTTCTGGAAAGTGTAGGGGACAATTTCCTGGTGCAAGTGCTGGAGGAACCAACTAGGGGAAAAGCTCTTCTTTACCTGCTGCTCACAAACAGGGAAGAAATAGTAGAGGAAGCAATAGTGGATGGGAACCTGGGAGGCAGTGACCATGAGATGGTCGAGTTCAGGATCCTGACACAAGGAAGAAAGGAGAGCAGTAGAACAGAGACTCTGGACTTCAGAAAAGCAGACTTCGACTCCCTCAGGGAACTGATGGGCAAGGTCCCTGGGAGAATAACATGACGGGGAAAGGAGTCGAGGAAAGCTGGCTGTATTTTAAAGAATCCTTATTGAGATTGCAGGAACAAACCATCCCGATGTATAGGAAGAAAAGTAAATATGGCAGGCGACCAGCTTGGCTTAACAGTGAAATCCTTGCTCGTCTTAAACACAAAAAAACAGCTTACAAGAAGTGGAAGATTGGACAAATACCCAGGGAGGAGTATAAAAGTATTGCTCAGGCATGCAGGAGTGAAATTAGGAAGGCCAAATCACACTTGGAGTTGCAGCTAGCCGGAGATGTTAGGAGTAACAAGGAGGGTTTCTTCAGGTATGTTAGCAACAAGAAGAAAGTCAAGGAAAGTGTGGGCCCCTTGCTGAATGAGGGAGGGAAGCTAGTGACAGAGATGTGGAGAAAGCTAGTGTACTCAATGCTTTTTTTGCCTCTGTCTTCACAGACAAGGTCAGCTCCCAGACAGCTGCACTCTGCAGCATGGTATAGGGAGGAGGTGACCAGCTCTCTGTGGAGAAAGAAGTAGTTCGGGACTATTTAGAAAAGCTGGACGAGCACAAATCCATGGGGCCAGATGCACTGCATCCGAGGGTGCTAAAGGAGTTGGCCGATGAGATTGCAGAGCCATTGGCCATTATCTTTGAAAAATCATGGCGATCGGGGGAGGTCCCGGATGACTGGAAAAAAGCTAATGTAGTGCCCATCTTTAAAAAAGGGAAGAAGGAAGATCGAGGGAACTACAGGCCAGTCAGTCTCACCTTAGTCCCTGGAAAAATCATGGAGCAGGTCCTCAAGGAATCAATTTTGAACCACTTAAAGGAGGGGAAAGTGATCAGGAACAGTCAGCATGGATTCACCAAGGGCAAGTCATGCCTGACTAACCTAATTGCCTTCTATGATGAGATAACCGGCTCTGTGGATGAGGGGAAAGCAGTGGATGTGCTATTTCTAGACTTTAGCAAAGCTTTTGATACAGTCTCCCACAGTATTCTTGCCAGCAAGTTGTGGAAGCAGGTGTAGCGCCCCTCTCCACCTGATTACCTCCTTTAATGGCAATCCGCTTACATGTTCTGATGGACAGGTCTGGGTTCTTTTGGATCCCGCCACCCACTCAGTAGGGTGAATCTTTGTTCTTTTTTTTTTTGGTTATGAAATTAGTTGGCGGTGCCTCCACCCCCCTCGCTCCTTCCTGGCAGGGTCACCAGGGCAGCTTGGGCGGAAAATCCTAACTACAGAGGAATCCCCACTTATTTGCCAGATAGTTGGAGACTTCCAAGAGATAACATAACACATAAAAATATATTCAACACAACAATTATATTAAACAGGCAACAAATACAACATAATAGGGGAAACACTATGTTTAGGGTCACCGGTGCCCACACTTAAAATACCCGTGTCTGGATGTAACAAATGCAAAACTAGTGTCCTGTTGGTACGCGTACTTTGCTGGGGCCCTTGATGACCTATACAATTCTCTGCAGAGGTGTAGCAGTGTGGCTGACTGGGTTCAGTACAGCCCAAAAGACCCACAAGTGGGAGGAGGTGGTGAATCCCTTCACAGGTGTAATAAGCGGTAAATTATAAAATCCTCAAACCCTCACTCCCTGGCTTGAGGACACAGTTCAGGGAGTAGAGGGTCCCCAAAACAAATACCCTGACTAACTGACTAAAGACAAGGCACTCACGAACTCCACAAATGATCTTCAGGGTTGAGGATGACGCTGGACGATTTCAGGGGCTGCTGTCCGCTGGCAGGGATCCTCCTCAGGCAGGAATCAGCCCTGGACTAGCAGCGCCGACCATGTGGGGACTGGTCTCACCAGGGGAGCTGGAGGCGAACCCAGCCTGGCTGGGGAAATTTCTCAGCAAACATAACAATTGGGAATCATCCGTGAGGAAGGAAAACCCAGCTGGGGAATCTGGTGTCAGGTTCCTAGAGGCCAGTTCTCAGGGGGAACCCTGCTTGCAGGCCTGGGACTCACCAGCTCCCCACACAGCCAGTTTGGCCTTTGCCCTGGCTGGCTCCAGCCTCTCCTCCAAAAATGGCTTCTCCCTCTCCTCAACTCCCTGGGAGGGGCATCTCCACTCCCTATTGGTTGCTGGGCAGACTCTGAGGTTGCCTTGGCTCCTCCTCCCTGAGCTGCCAGCAGACAGAGCTCCAGGAATCTCCTTGGGGGTTACACTCTCCCTGGGTGAAAGTCCTTGCCGTCCTCGGCAAGGGTCATTTAACCACAAAACAGCATGCAAGGTCCTCTTCATCAGGTAATAATAAACATTGCTTAATGGACAATAAATGTAATTTACCAACAAGTAGGTATTGCCATGTCCACATACAATATTAATTTAAAATAACATGAAATTGTTATTCAATGTACATTAATAACATTCTTACTATATTGACATAAATGACTTAACCTTGGAGTCTCCATTGTTAACTATCAGACAGAAACAATAATAGGCCACCCGCACCCATCTGTTTACTAAGTGCAAAGGGACAGAGGTGGAGGTCCCTGGAACGTCATAAGTGAGTTTCTGTACAGGCTTTCGCTCTCGTTCTGAACGTCGAAGTACAGGAGCTTCTTCATTCTCAGGGCTCTCAGCAGTAATGGCTGCAGGACAATCAATGATTTCCCTCTCTGCCGGTTGCATGGATTCTCCCACATCCTCTAGAGGGGGAACCGTACTAGCTGGTAAATCACTTGCCTCTTCAGGCGGTGCCAGCAGGCAGGGGTTATCATGCTCTATTGTTGACTGATGGGGGACAAATGGTGCAGCTTCAGGGTTAAGAATTTGAGCTAGAGGAGGCCTAGATTCTCCCTCTTTAATAGTTTCTACCTCAGGTAACAGCTCATGAAGCATAGAAGGTGTTGGATAATAGGGGAAGAATTCCTCCTCACTGCTACTTTGTGAATGAGGATCATTTTCTCCAAGGGAGGTTAAAGACTCGCTGTCTGCCTCCTCAGCAGATTCAAGTTGTGCAGGAAGGCTTCTTTCTGCAGAAACTTGCTTCCTTAGTCTAGAGCGAGTAATGGGTCGCCGGGAGGGACCACATTCACTATTGTTCTCTTCACCTATTAACTGCCCCACTGGCAAGAGGTGGTTTCGGTGAATAGTCTTACAAACATTTTTTTCATTTTCCATCCTAAGGCGGTATACAGGCAAGTCTGGTAGCTTATCAACCACTATGTAGGTGTCTCCATTCCACCGGTCAGCTAATTTGTGCTTTCCAGTGAGACCTAGATTTTGGATTAAGACTCTGTCTCCTACCTGCAGATCCTGTTCACGGACCCGACTATCATATCTCTGCTTGTTGGCAAGGTTGCTTTTCCTGGCTGCTTGGGAGGCCAGTTTGTAAGCTTCCCGCAAGTCACGTCTAAGATTTTGAATGTACTGGAGATAAGTTGTTTCGCTACCTTCATCAGAGGATATCCCGAAACATAAGTCAATCGGTAGCCTTGCTTCTCTACCAAACATTAAATAATAAGGAGAAAATCCAGTGGACTCATTTTTACTGCAGTTGTAAGCATGCACAAGGTAACTGACATGCTCACTCCATCTGGTCTTTCGGGATGGATGCAGAGTTCCCAACATGTTTAGCAAAGTCCGGTTGAATCTCTCCGGTTGTGGATCTCCCTGAGGATGGTAAGGAGTGGTTCTGGACTTCCTTATTCCTAAGGTTTTTGTCAGTTCATGAATTAGTCTGCTTTCAAAATCTCTTCCCTGGTCAGAATGGATTCGGGCAGGGAAACCATAATGTACAAAGAATTTGTCCCATAAAATTTTGGCCACTGTACTAGCTTTTTGGTCTTTTGTGGGATATGCTTGGGAATACCTTGTAAAATGGTCAGTAATTACCAGTATACTGGAGTGGTTTTTCCTATCAGGCTCCAATGACAAAAAGTCAATGCACACCAATTGCATGGGTGCATCTGTAGTGATGTTCACCATAGACGCTGCCCTTTTTGGCAGGGTCTTCCGCTTAACACACCGAGAGCATCGGTTGCAGTGGTTTTCCACAGATGCCATCATTTTGGGCCAATAAAACCGGTCTCTGACCAATTCCAAAGTCTTGTCTACCCCCAAGTGACCATGATCATCATGCAAAGACTTCAACACCATCTCCTGGTATTCTCGGGGTAAGACCAGTTGTTTTCGCACATGGCCCCTTATAGTCTGGATGGTCCGGAATAACAAGCCTTTGTTGACCACTAAATGATCCCACTCTTTTAAGAGAAGAATTGTGCTGGGGGGAAAGTTAGCCTTGGATATGGGTTTTTCACCCTTTTCCACAGCTTCCAGCACAGGCCTAATGTCTGAATCTTTCCACTGAGCTCTTCTCAATTCAGTCGGAGTTAACTGGGGCAATTCAAAAGTCTTTAGCCCAATGAGGTTGGCATAAAGTGTAGGTATAGCCTTGTCAGATACCCCCAGTGTATCAGCATATCTTTCATCATTTACATAAGGGGACTGCAGTTGTCCTATTATGGTCTTGCAGGTGGCACGAATAGCAGGAGAAGGTATTTCCATCCACTCAGACTCTTTCTCAAGTGAGTTATGAGGGCGACGGGACAATGCATCTGCATCTGCATTGGTTTGACCCGAACGGTACTGCAGCTTAAAGTCATAAGCAGCCAAGGCAGCCATCCATCGCTGACCAGTAGCATCTAGTTTAGCTGTGGTCTGCACATAAGTAAGTGGGTTATTATCGGTTTTTACTACAAAGGTCGCTCCGTACAAATAATCATGAAGTTTGTCCACAACAGCCCATTTGAGAGCTAAAAACTCAAGTTTGTGCACGGGATAGTGTCTTTCCGATGCAGTCAGCCCTCGACTGACAAAGGCCACGGGTTTCCATTGATTCTCATAATTTTGATAGAGAACTGCTCCTAATCCCTCAAGACTGGCATCTATGTGAAGTTCATAGGGCTTGGTAGGATCTGCAAAGGTTAATACTGGTGCAGTAGTGAGTTTCTCAATAAGGGTATGGAAAGCGTGGTTGCATTCCTCGGTCCAACGGTCCCCAAAGGGCTCATTCACCTTGAAATACCTCTCAGGAGGACTCGCAAGCTTATGTTGGGGTGATCTCTTCCACGTTGGGGGGTAGCCCCTTGTCAAATTGGTGAGAGGTCTCACAATGGAGGAGTAATTTTTTACAAATCGGCGGTAATATCCACAGAAGCCTAGGAAAGACTGTAAAGCTTTCAGGTCTTTGGGTATAGGCCAGGTGGTTAGTGCCTCAATTTTCTCTGAGTCAGTCGCCACACCTTCTGCCGACACAATATGGCCTACATATTTTACTCGGGTCTGACAAAATTGACATTTATCAAGTGACAGTTTCAACCCACTAGCTTCCAGGCGGTCTAACACTTTCATTAGTCGAACTTCATGCTCTTCCAGAGTCTTCCCAAAAACAATTAAGTCATCCAGATACACCAACACTTCTAACAAATTCATATCCCCCACCGTCTTTTCCATCAAACGCTGGAATGTAGCAGGAGCTCCCGAGATACCTTGGGGCATCCTCTCAAACTGGTAGAATCCTAAAGGGCAAATGAAAGCTGTTTTCTCTTTGTCTTCAGAGCTCATCGGGATCTGGTAGTAGCCGCTTCGTAAATCTAAGACAGAGAACCATCTGCTTCCTGCTAGGCAAGCTAAGGCATCATCTACCCTGGGTACAGTGTATTGATCTGGGATGGTCCTTTTATTCAGTGTGCGATAGTCCACACACATGCGCACAGCCCCATTTTTCTTTCGCACCACCACAATAGGGGATGCATAGGGGCTACGGGATTCAGAAATTATTCCTGCTTCCAATAGTTCATGGATATGCTTTCTCACATCCTCAATGTCTGCAGGTGCCAGTCTTCGGGACCTTTCCCTAAAAGGCCTGCCATCTGCCAAACGAATGGTGTGTTCCACGTTAATGGCACACCCCACATCCCATTCCTCAGTGGAAAACACATTAGGTCTCTCACTTAGCTGTTTTTTCAGTCGGTCTTTCCAACTGGGAGATACAGGAGAATCACCAAAATTAAAAAGATCAGGATCCAATGCCTTACAGGTCTTTCTGGATGCAATTGCAGGGCTCACGACACTCACGACACTCTCTACCCTATACAATCGTGCCAACACCATTCCTTTCTTGATGGCTATGGGATGGTTGGTTTCGTTTCTTACTCTTACCACAATGCCAGCTTCCTCCATCTGTGGTAAGGATAATAAACCTCTCTGAACCATCAGACCACTAGGGAGGTTATCTCCATCAGAAGGCTCCATCATCACTGTAGGAGAAAGGCTGCAACTATGCTTCTCAAGTTTTCCTCTCAAGTCAATCTCACCATGTGGGGGTATGGACAAAACAGCTTTGGATACTCTTACAACTTTCCCTAGTGAGTCATCGACAGAGCTATCATGGTCATAATACATCCTGGATTTGCCCAGGTTTGGCTCTCGCCCTGGAGGGCAAACCATGCCTGGGGTCTTCTGGCCCAAACGACCACAAAGAGTGGCCAAAGACTGGAACATGTTGCTGTTGGTTCCAATCAATATGGGAATGCCATCAGAATTTTGCGTCTCAGGACAAATCAAAGCCAGAGTATCACATTCCTGGAGACATCCAGCCAGTTCTGCAGGAAAACTTAGAGTCACTAGTACATACCCATCGTACGGATAACTAGCATTGCTAAGGCCCCATATTGCCAGTCCCTCTAGAGGATAGATCTTCACTTGAGGCAGGAATTGCCGATGGAACTCTCTAGTAATAATGGTGACCTGAGATCCACTGTCGAGCAGGGCCCTACAAGGAATTCCTTCTACCATCACATTAACTACTGCTTCTGGGCCTATCAATCCCTCTGGGAATGGGCTCCAGGAAGGCTGTTCATAGCACAACTTAGTGGAGCTCTGCCTGTGACGACTCCCAGTATGCTCCCTTTTCCGTTGTGCTACTTTCTCTTCGTTCCTCGGGTTGTCACACTGGGTGGAAAAGTGCCCATCCTCACCACATCGGTAGCAGAATCTCTTGTTCCTTGGGAGGGTCACCAAGGTCTTCTTTACAGGTTCTCTGTTGGTGTCCTCTCTCCCTGGGCAAAAAGGAGGGTACTTCCTTTCCATCAAAGGTGGTGGAAGAATTTCGCTAGGTGACCCCTGAGGCATATTACTTGTCATAAATTCAGTGAGCTGTGCTGTCAAGGTTTTAAGCTGTTGATGGAGGTCCTCAGTGGTGGACAAGCAAGGGTCATCCTTCGGTTTGTTAGGAGCAACAGTCCTGCTCAATGAGATCTTATTCCTCTCTCTAACAGTTCTCTTTTCCTCCTCCTCTCGGACTTCTCGCAGCAATTTATGGAATTCTGGAGGGCTGTCCAATCGGTCCACGAGTTTCAATTTCATAATTAGTAAGTCATCATAAATGGCACCTCGTATGACCTGTTCTAGTCGTACTCGGTGTTCCTTGCTCCTCTCAGTGCCTTTACGGCGGATGCACAGTTGAAGGGATGGTTCCAATCTGTGAAGATAGGAAGACAGTTTTTCACCTGGCTGTTGGTAACAGGACCGAAATTGATAATAGAGGTCTTCCCCTGTCTCTAGGCTCCCAAAGGCATCCTCCATCGCCGAGAGATAGTCATCAACAGTGGCAACAGGCTTGCTGGCTTTTAATGCATAGATTACATTCCCTGCAGGTCCTCGCAGGCTTTCTGCCACACGTTTCCTCTTTTCAGCCTCACTACATTGCCATTCCTGCATCACCTGATTTAGTTGATGCCTCCAAGTGTCATAGTCATCTTCCCCTACAGGCACTGGTTTAATACCTGAAAAGAACTTCAGCTTTCGGTAAGGGCCCGATTCATATGCTGTCTTTATGGACTCCCCTATTGCTTGTCCCATAGCAAAAATTATTTGGTCCGTAGAACTGGGGTGAGGTACAGGACTACTTCCCAAAAGAGTCCTTAATTCACTCATGGTCTTCCCTTCCTGCCTAAGAAAGTCTCTCAATTTGGACTGAAAATTGATAGTTTCAGATGGTGAGGCAGGTGGGGAGGGAAAACGTGATTGTGCTTGTATGGTCACCTTCCATCCATCCTTCTCTCCATCTGGCAGAATTACATGGGGAGTCACCACAGTAGACAGTATAATCTTGCTCTCTACAAGAAGGGATAAAGTAGCTTCCCCTTTTCCTTGCATCTGACTCTGAACCACACAGGTTCCCCATTCTTTAACATTAGCAATCTCCTCTTCAATTTTTCTGATGTCCCATTCAGTGGGTACATTCGTGAGCAGGAAGTGGCGTTCAGGGTCAGCCCCCTCCAGCTCACACCAAGTCACAAGCCTCTTCTGGTAATCCATACTGGGAATTTACGTAATTTCCCAGGAAGACAGCAGGGGTGTATATAAGGTCTGAGTTTAAAAGACGGGATCCCAGCGGTGCCTCCAATGTAGCGCCCCTCTCCACCTGATTACCTCCTTTAATGGCAATCCGCTTACATGTTCTGATGGACAGGTCTGGGTTCTTTTGGATCCCGCCACCCACTCAGTAGGGTGAATCTTTGTTCTTTTTTTTTTTTGGTTATGAAATTAGTTGGCGGTGCCTCCACCCCCCTCGCTCCTTCCTGGCAGGGTCACCAGGGCAGCTTGGGCGGAAAATCCTAACTACCAAGGAATCCCCACTTATTTGCCAGATAGTTGGAGACTTCCAAGAGATAACACAACACATAAAAATATATTCAACACAACAATTATATTAAACAGGCAACAAATACAACATAATAGGGGAAACACTATGTTTAGGGTCACCGGTGCCCACACTTAAAATACCCGTGTCTGGATGTAACAAATGCAAAACTAGTGTCCTGTTGGTACGCGTACTTTGCTGGGGCCCTTGATGACCTATACAATTCTCTGCAGAGGTGTAGCAGTGTGGCTGACTAGGTTCAGTACAGCCCAAAAGACCCACAAGTGGGAGGAGGTGGTGAATCCCTTCACAGGTGTAATAAGCGGTAAATTATAAAATCCTCAAACCCTCACTCCCTGGCTTGAGGACACAGTTCAGGGAGTAGAGGGTCCCCAAAACAAATACCCTGACTAACTGACTAAAGACAAGGCACTCACGAACTCCACAAATGATCTTCAGGGTTGAGGATGACGCTGGACGATTTCAGGGGCTGCTGTCCGCTGGCAGGGATCCTCCTCAGGCAGGAATCAGCCCTGGACTAGCAGCGCCGACCATGTGGGGACTGGTCTCACCAGGGGAGCTGGAGGCGAACCCAGCCTGGCTGGGGAAATTTCTCAGCAAACATAACAATTGGGAATCATCCGTGAGGAAGGAAAACCCAGCTGGGGAATCTGGTGTCAGGTTCCTAGAGGCCAGTTCTCAGGGGGAACCCTGCTTGCAGGCCTGGGACTCACCAGCTCCCCACACAGCCAGTTTGGCCTTTGCCCTGGCTGGCTCCAGCCTCTCCTCCAAAAATGGCTTCTCCCTCTCCTCAACTCCCTGGGAGGGGCATCTCCACTCCCTATTGGTTGCTGGGCAGACTCTGAGGTTGCCTTGGCTCCTCCTCCCTGAGCTGCCAGCAGACAGAGCTCCAGGAATCTCCTTGGGGGTTACACAGGGAAAGAATTAACAAGGATTTGAAGGGAATTTTAATGCATGTCAGTCAGTTAGCAAGAGTTAGGCTAGCTGTAACCCTAATGACGTGAGACTTGTAGAAACAAAGATAGTGTGAGGCAGAGGGAACGAACTGTGTGAAAAGTTGTTACGACCTTGCCAGAGATAACCAAATATGCAGGCTGGCGTCTTCTAGGGGTGAGACAAATAAGATAGCAGAAAGGCTTATGTATAAACAAAATGTAGTGTTGCTCTTTATTGTCTGTATTATTGTTAGTTATTGTCTGTAACAAAAGTATAAAGGCTTGCTGTAATTGTTTACCAGTTGAGAGACCTGTCTGGGACTGGGGCAACCCTGTGTCCTAAGGCACTCCCTCCCTCTATTGTAATTACTAGAGAAAGAATAAAGTATTTGATTTTGCTGCACCCAAAGAAAAAGCGAGAACTGAGTTTTTCTCCGACAATTTGGGGGCTCGTCCGGGATGGCAACGCCCACAGACACACAGACGGCTACTACGGATCGTTCCCCTTCGAACCCCATGGTGCCACAATAGAGGTAAGAGACCTTTTGAAATCTCTATTGGGGTGTCGGAGGAGGACTGTCTGTGGGGACGTCTGTCTCTGTTGGGCTCACGCCATCTGAACTTATTGACTGTGCAGCAGGATCAGCTGCAGAGTGGTATTGGGGAAAGGCCCCAATAAGGTTAGTTTATAGCAGTACTGGGAACTGCTGAGTTGGCCAACAAGGTAAATGCATAGGTAAATGCATAAAGTAATGCATAGGTAAATGCATTAGAATGCACCGGTGCTGAGGGGTTTTTACCGCCTCAAGAGGGGTTGTCATACCGCCTCATGGTATTGGTCCGGACCAGGTAAAGATGCATCGTGGTTAAAAAAAAGCCCAAAAAAACCCAAAAACAAACAAAAAAAATTTAAAAAGGTAAAGAAGAGATAAAAAAAAAGGTTAAAAAGGGAAAAAAGAGGCCTTGGTGTGTGTGTGTGTGTGTGTGTGTGTGTGTACACCAGTGTGAGTGATTGTTATCGGAAGACGCCCAGAGTACCCTGTGAAGCGAAAGCTAGTGATCAGGACTACTCTAACGCAAGCCCGGTAACTAGTGGATCTTTAGGAGATCCGACCCACGGTGGGCTGACTCGGCCTGGCATCGTCCGGCGAGGAAGCTACCTGGGTCTAGGAGTGTGTGAACCCATCTTCCCTCCCCTTTCCCTTCCATGTGGGCTACTGACAGTCTGATCATCTCACTGGAGGCAATCAGAGTAAGCGGCGCCGTCTCCCAGAGACTAGCCGACGCTCTTTGCTGAAGGGAGGTGTAGGAGAGTTGTAGTCTTCCTTGTTAGTCTCTCCTGTGTGAGTACCCTGTAGGGAGAGATCCTCAGTTTATGTCCGCTAGCGCGGACAGGGCACCCCCTCAGTTTGTGTGATTGGAAAATGGGGGAGGGACAGTCTAAACATTCCACCTTACCCCCTAAGGGTACCCCAGCATATTACATGTATGTACATTATGGTCCTAAAACCTGCAGGTTTTTAAATGATTGGAATCTGTACACGTGTGAAAATTCATTTAAACAATGCCCATTAGAAGGTACCTTTGAGTTAGATAAACTTACATACCTCAGAGGAACCCTTACTTCATCAGCCTCTGATGCGCAGTGGGAGCAGTTTATGTATTGGTGGGAAGAAGCAACAAAGAGACTCCATGAGTCTCGGGTGCGGAGTCTGAAGGACTCCCAGGAAAAATTAAAAACTGAAGTACAGGATTTGAAACTTAAATGTAAGACATCCAAATGTCTTCCTGCTCGAGCAAAGCCCTCTGCTTCTCTTTATCCCCAATTAGTTAAGGCTGAAAGTGAGGAGGAGACTGCTGAGGACATAGTGGATTTTTTTAGCAGCATTCCACAGCCGCAGCCAGTACCTCCCACTGACCCCCCCTACTCAGAATATGCAGGCAGTGGTAATATCGCCACCGCAAGTATCAACTGCACAAATTGTTCATTCTCCTTCTTCGGAAGAATTCTCTTCTTCACTACTGAATGATTCCAGTAGCCCAATTAACCCTGATTCTTCTGATAACAATGCCCGCTACTTTCTTAGAAGCACGGCACAGACACTCCAGGCTCCTTTGAGAGACTTGCCTGGAGCTGGAGCTGTAGGGGGATTAGTTAAGGTACATGCCCCTTGGACACCTGGAGATCTTAGAAACTTGGTAAAAGAATTTCCTAAAATCAGGGAGGAGCCAGTAAAGTTTAGAGAAGAGCTCCAGACAGTAATTCAGTGCTATAATCCATCTTGGGCAGATATTAATCAACTTTTACGAGCGGTACTGCCAGCTGAAGTTCAGCAACGGCTTATCAGACAGGCAGCTTGGCCTGATACCGACCCTGGAATTGAGCGTGAATTGACAGAGGCTAGGAACCGTCTCTTAACCTCTATTGCAGAGGTTTGTCCTAAGAAAACAGATTGGACGAAAATTGCTAACTGTAAACAGAACAAAGGGGAGTCCCCTGCTGATTATCTAGATAGACTGACAAAGGTCTTTGAACAGCATTCGGGAATTGCTAATCCAGCTGAAATTCCCAGAGAAGCGGTAGGAGCTGCTTTTGTTCAGGGACTCTTACCAAAAGTTCAGCAACCATTAAGAACTATTTGTATTGGCTGGCAAACTAAACCCCTTTCAGAATTGGTGACAGTTGCCAATCATTGTACAGCTTGCATAGAGCAGAAGAAAGAAAATAGTGAAACAAAACTTATGGCTTTACAATTACAAACTTATCAGTACAGGGGCCGTGGGGGAATGAGAAGAGGACGAGGACGAGGTTGTGGGCGAGGTATGGGAAGGGGTTCCTCGTATCCTGCCCAGAATCCTGCCCCGACTGGGAGCACTGCATGCCACTTTTGTGGGCAGGAGGGACACTGGAGAAATGAGTGTCCAAACCGACTATCTCAAAACCCTCCTCTGTTCCCAAATCCTGAAGCACCTGTTTTTTCCCCACAGAATACCCCTTACTAGGACAGCCTGAGGGAACGTGAATCATGAATCCTTTAATTCCTATTAATCAGGAAGGCCCATATGTTAATTGTAAAATTGCAGGAAAATCTGTTACTTGTCTTGTGGACACTGGAGCCAGCAGATCTGCTTTGAGATCCTCCGAGTTTCCCTCTGTTCCTTTGTCAACTTTGTCTGTTAATGCTGTAGGCATTTCAAACTGTCCTGTTTCGCATCCTGTCACAAACCCTCTTGCTGTTTTGCTGGGGCCCCTCGCTGACGAACATGCCTTTTTGCTCAGCCCCTCCTCTCCCGTGAAGTTGCTGGGAAGGGATCTGTTGTGTAAATTAGGTTGTACCATTTATTGTACACCAGATGGCGTATTCTTACAAGTTCCTGATGAGAATACTAACCTGGTGTTGGCCACACTCCATATAGCAGAGCCAGCTAAATCAAA
Organism: Mauremys mutica; assembly: GCF_020497125.1. NCBI lineage: Eukaryota > Metazoa > Chordata > Testudines > Geoemydidae > Mauremys > Mauremys mutica. The sequence continues at coordinate 25,151,683 of NC_059083.1, forward strand.
GATACCTCTCAGCCCTGACCTTGTGCATTTGTTGTCACAAGTGCCCCCCCCCCATCTCTGGTCTCGTCATGCAAATGAAGTGGGACAGATTAGGACAGCCGAGCTGGTTAAAATTCTTATTGACCCTGCTAAAACGTTGCCAAGGATTCCACAATACCCACTGCGTCCTGAAGCAGAGGAAGGAATAGCTCCAGTCATAGAGTCTTTATTACAACAGGGTATTATTGTTCCCACGATTAGTTCTTGTAATACTCCTATCTTTCCTGTAAAGAAGCCAGGAAAGAACACCTATCGGTTTGTTCAAGACCTCCGCGCGATTAGTGCTGTTGTTTTACCTTCTTTTCCTGTGGTTCCAAATCCAGCTACAATTCTTTCTTGTATTCCACCGTCAGCCACTTATTTTACTGTTGTGGATTTGTGTTCAGCTTTTTTTTCTATTCCCATTCACCCAGATAGTCAGTATTTGTTTGCCTTTACTTACAAAGGATGTCAGTATACCTGGACCAGATTACCCCAAGGGTATACTGAGTCTCCATCCCTGTTTTCCCAGATCCTAAAGAAGGATCTGGATGCTGTGGTTTTCCCCGGTAAATCAGTGCTTATACAGTATGTGGATGACCTTTTGCTGGCATCTTTCTCTTTTGAATCTTGTAAAACTGATACTCTGACACTTTTAACTGCTTTAGCTGCCAAAGGTCACAAAGCATCCCAGGAAAAACTCCAACTGTGTCAACCCAAGGTTCATTATCTTGGTCATGATATTTCTCATGGCACGCGTCATTTATCAAACTCTCGTATTTCAGCTATTTTGAATATGCCTAGGCCTGGTACTATTTCTCACTGGTACTATTGCTGCACCCAAAGAAAAAGCGAGAACTGAGTTTTTCTCCGACAAAGTTAAAGAAGTATGGGCTGGATGAATGGACGGTAAGGTGGATAGAAAACTGGCTAGATGGTCGGGCTCAACGGGTAGTGATCAATGGTTCTATGTCTAGTTGGCAGCCGGTATCAAGTGGAGTGCCCCAAGGGTCGGTGCTGGGGCCGGTTTTGTTCAATATCTTCATTAACGATCTGGAGGATGGTGTGGACTGCACCCTCAGCAAGTTTGCAGATGACACTAAACTGGGAGGAGTGGTTGATACGCTGGAGGGTAGGGATAGGATACAGAGGGATCTAGACAAATTAGAGGATTGGGCCAAAAGAAATATGATGAGGTTCAACAAGGACAAGTGCAGAGTCCTCCACTTGGGACGGCAGAATCCCATGCACTGCTACAGACTAGGGTCCAAATGGCTGGGCAGCAGTTCTGCGGAAAAGGACCTAGGGGTTACGGTGGACGAAAAGCTGAATATGAGTCAGCAGTGTGCCCTTGTTGCCAAGAAGGCTAATGGCATTTTGAGTTGTATAAGTAGGGACATTTCCAGCAGATCGAGGGATGTGATCATTCCCCTCTACTCAGCACTGGTGAGGCCTCATTTGGAGTACTGTGTCCAGTTTTGGGCCCCACACTACAAGAAGGATGTGGATAAATTGGAGAGAGTCCAGCGGAGGGCAACAAAAATGATTAGGGGGCTGGAGCACATGACTTATGAAGAGAGGCTGAGGGAACTGGGATTGTTTAGCCTGCAGAAGAGAAGAATGAGGGGGGATTTGATAGCTGCTTTCAACTACCTGAAAGGGGGTTCCAAGAAGGATGGATCTAGACTGTTCTCAGTGGTAGAAGATGACAGAACAAGGAGTAATGGTCTCAAGTTGCAGAGGGGGAGGTTTAGGTTGGACATTAGGAAAAACTTTTTCACTAGTAGGGTGGTGAGGAACTGGAATGCGTTACCTAGGGAGGTGGTGGAATCTCCTTCCTTAGAGGTCTTTAAGGTCAGGCTTGACAAAGCCCTGGATGGGATGATTTAGTTGGGGTTGGTCCTGCTTTGAGCAGGGGGTTGGACTAGATACCTCCTGAGGTCCCTTCCAACCCTGAGATTCTATGATTCTATGGAGGGTCAGCTCCAGGGCCGGCTCTAGGTTTTTTGCCGACCCAAGCAAAAAATTTTTTGGCTGCCCCGCCCCCAGCCCTGGGCTCCCGCCCCCCGTGCTGCCCCAGCCCTGGGCTCTCCCCACCAACCTGCACCCTCCTGCTGTCCCAGCCCTGGGTAACTGGTAACTTGCTCCCAGGGCGGATCATTTGGCAGTGCACAGAACACAGACAGGATTGGTTCCCGTATGGTTACAGAAGTGCAGTAAAGTGGAACAATTTTCAACTTGTGTAATTGGAAGATATCTGGATGCATATTATAAGACTGTCCTACATAAATGAGGAAAAGTTGAGGTGACTTTATTATTCTTTTGTTCCACTCTTTCTTTCTATGGGGAATATGCCAATGCAAATCACTGTCTTCCTTTTAAACAAATAAAACTAAACTAATCTAAAAAAAAGGCAATGGCTGTTGAAAATAGCAATTCCAGTCCTAATAACCACTGGGAAGCATTTCTTGCTCAATTTTATCCTACTTTTTCTACAGCAAGTTACAGTGGATCAGTATATTTGATTGGGGAGAAATGAAGTAACAGCTGCTCAAATGGAGCTTGAGCACTGTTGAGTTTTGAGGTGTTCAAATCTGGAAGGCAAGTGCTAGATTCCCTTTCTGAATATTGGCTAAATCTGGAAAGGAAAAGTGAATTTCTGCTTCCATGGCTCCTCCTACAGGCCTGGTACTGTATCTAAAGCTGCCCAAGTCCTCTAGCAGAGCCTCCCCTCCCTTACTTTTCATTTTAAATTCTAGTGGGATCCACGTACCTCCCCTGCTAGGCTTCAGATAGAGAAGATCACTGTCCATTTAGTCCACCTAATTCTTTCTTTGGGGGGCTGCAAGGTGAGGTCACACCAGTATCCCTAATCCAGTCTGGGGAAGTCTTCTGAAGGGGATATCTGGGCCAAAGCCTTCTACTCCTTGGGCACACTTGTTCCTCATTCACAGTGCGACCCCCTTCTAGCAGCTCTGGACTCACAGCAAGCTGTAGCATGGCTCAGCTACCTCACTGCCCCCCCTCCCTTTCCTGTTGATAGCTGCCAAGGGATTGCTGGGAAATGTAGTTCTTTCCCTGCTCCAGGGCTGGATCTATAGGCAAGGAGCTAGCCAAGGAACTACAGCTCCCAGGGTCCACTCCCCTGGGTTCTCTGCTTCTGCAGCATTGTGAGAGGGAAGGAAGTGAGTGTTATGGGGCTCTAGTGTTGGCCCCCCTGCACACAAAAAATGGCCCGAATGCTGCCCTCTGCAAATGTGCCACCCCAAGTATCTGCTTGCTTTGCTGGTGCCTAGAGCCTGCCCTGGCAGAAACCTTCTCAGTGCCCAGCATCCAAACACCCTTAATTCTGCCCAGGTGGGTTCTGGTGACTATTTCTACATGTCTGAAATATTAAATTCAGAGACATGAATGGAGAGGTCTCCCCCTCAGGGCTGTCACATCCCTTTGCCTTGGGCTAAGGGGCGCTCTTTCCTGTTTCTGGATGAGGGAGAGACTCTGCCTTAAGTGCTGCCACCTCCTGCTCCTTTTGCCTTGGGGTGGGCAGGTTTGTATTCATGGTTTTTCCTGGTCTGGGGAGAGGCTGCCTGCTGTTCCACATCTTCCACCGTTCTCTGTGGCCAGGATAGAGCAGCTGGTGGCTTTAACCATAGAAACTGTATGCAGGAGCTTCCCTGACTCTGCAGCTGAGAATGTGGCAGCCCCACCAGGAGGGGCAGGGAGATGCAGCAGAGGAGGCAGAAAAACAGCCAGATAGACAGGAGTCCCCAAGGGGACTGTCTGTGACTCCACGTTCAGGCTGTTATATTGATTGAGGGGTTCACACTTGATACCTGGTAGTGAAATCTAAATACAGAACTCACAACCAGCGTGGGGTTTGTGCCTTGGTTTGTAACTGTTTGCCCTGAGGTTGGTACTCACATTTGTGAGCTGCTCTAGACAGTGTGATGGGAGGACTGAACTTGGCTGTCCCACATGCCAGCTGAGTGCTCTAACCACAGAGAGGGTAAAAATTATAAGGTGGGTGACATCACAAAAACAACGCAGGTGCCTACTTCATTCCAGGAAGAAATGCCAGACACTGGCTTCCTGTCTGTGGGTGGTTAAGCGGGGATAGACACCCCTCTGCACTCCTGATTTAGTCACCTATCTGTGAGGGGGAAGGGCTCAGGACAGCCCTCCCCTTGTCAGCATCTCCCCTTGTCTAGCTTAGATGGCTCCCTGCCTAGTGAGCTGTGTTTTTCTGAATTGCACTATAAGGTGCCCATGATGCTCATGCACTGTCTAGGGAGTTTAGGTCCCTGACTCAGCTTTGCAGTCACTTTACATTGTGCCTCTTCATATAACCTTGTAGTGTGTCTACCCAGGTGTGACCTCTGTTTCATGAGACTTTGTATCAAAGCCTCATATAGAAACCTTGTACTGATGAGCCTTGGTATATGGAAACTTTGTATCAGAGCCTCATGTAGAAACTTTGTGTTATGCCTTGGTATAATGTTATAGCCCCTAAGGATAGTTAAAGTAGAAGAAACATGTTTTTTTGCTAGGAGTAGAATAAGATCCCTCCCCAACTCCCTTAATCAATTGCCCTGTTGAATGAACAAGGTGTGAATGAGGAAGGTGGGAAGGCAGCACCTCCAGAGAGCTCCAACCCTTGCAGAGGGGATGGAAGCCAGACCCAAGGACAGTAAAACCTGTCAAGTGGGCTCATTAAAGACAAGCAGACATACTGGCAGCCTCAGCAAGCACCTTCTTTTGAAAACACCCTCCTTGCAGCATTGGGACAACACCCAGAAGGAAGCAGCACAAAGGACCAATGGACACAGATACAGATTTTGAATCTGGTACAGATCGGCATGAGAGGGAAGCTCCTATAAATGTGAAGTATCTTGCACAGGACCCCGGATCTCGTCTTGTCAACATGGGAGCATCGAGCCAGAGCGGCAGAAGCCCAGCTCCACCCCTCCCACATCTAACTCACCTGGCCAGTGCAGTTCAGGGGACCAAGTAGTTGGTAACAACAAGACAGAGTGTGCTTGTGTGTGTGTGTGAGTGCATGAGTGTAATATATATGTCATATGCGTATGATACAGTGTTAATTAATACATGTATTACTAATAAATGTGGTGTTTTGCCTTATCCCCCCTGAAAAGATCCTGTGCAGTGCTTTAAGTACAACAACATTAAAGTGGAACACACAAGAAGAATTATCTGTAATGTTTTATTTACAGTAAGTAGGTGGAAAGCAGGAAGGTAAAAGGTGCAGAGAAGGAACTCTAATAACCACAGTGTAGAGGAAGGAGATTCCCCAGCTACTGAGAACACTTTTTTTTATGACACTAAAATAGCACCAGTGGCCAGGGATTAATATAGGGAATTAATGAGTTACAGTCTCACTTTCAGTAACATGTAATAAATCTCCCCGTCCTGCTCACGTTCCCTTTCCTTCCATACTGTCCTTTTCTAGTCATTATTGTTCTAGCCTCACTTTCCATCCCTCTTTATTTCCCTGTGTCTCTCCTCCCTGTCACAGATCATCCCCCTCAGCTGCTCTCTTCTTTCCCTGATCTTATACCTTCCCCTCGTGCTGATCCCAGGCTGGGAGTCAAGGCCCCTGCACCCGAGCCAGGCGCCCGCAGCAGCCACGTGGCGCTGCAGGAGGAGCGAGGAACGGGGCCAGCAGCAGCCGGTGGATCACGAAAGCGAAACCAAAAATGGCGCAGGCGCCATAACAAGCCTTTAAAGCCGATTGGGTAACCAGGAGCCAATCATGCTCTCGGGAGGGAAATTAAAAACCAACCACCAGAAAAGGCAGAAGCCCCGCCCCCAGGGGCGGCGCCAGAACAGGCGACATTCGCTGCAGGAGAAGCCACGTGAGGCCGGCCGGGCTCTGCCTTGGCAGCTCCTGCAGCAGCCGCCGGGTGTTTCCCTTCCTGGGACTGACTCGGCTGCTGCTGGGTGGGGAGGAGCCCCCGGGAATGTTGCAGCCTGCAGGCGTTTGTGTGACATGTGCCCCAGGGCAGGACCCTGTGGCTGGGGGGCATCCACCTCTGGTGATGCTAGGGTGACCAGAGGTCCCGATTTTATAGGGACAGTCCTGATTTTTGGTTCGCTTTCTTATGTAGGATCCTATTACCCCCCCCCCCCCACCCCCACTCTGATTTTTCACACTTGCTGTCTGGTCACCTAGGTGATGCCCTTGAAGGAGCAGAGTCTGTGTGTCTCAGGAGAGAGACCCAATATTCATGGAGATATTAAATATATGTCACTGCCAGTTTTAAGCATTTTTTCCTGATATTTATTGAGTTAAATGTTCACAATTGCACAAAACTCTGGGTTTAGCATTTCCTTCCAATTGCTCTCAACTTCAGTTTTCACAGTTGCAGGAAATTATGGGGCGATACGTCAATAGAGAGTCAGACCCCAATGATTTAATGTCAGTAGATTAAAAAAGCTGAAGCTTTATAACAATGAAAACACAGATGGTCGCATCACCTGTCAAAAGATGCAGAGTCACTGTCCTTCAATCAAACACAAATAAGTTCTCAAGCAGCCTTGTTCTTACTTTGCGTATCTCCAATTATCATTTATTATCAATTGAAATATTTTATTCATTGGTCTGTGTGTAGACAGCAAAAGCAATGTTTGCCAACATTTATGAATAAAAGCTCATTCTTCCCAGCCTTGTGATGATAAACTCTCAGGCTAAAAGCTTGGTTAAGCTGGAATCAGTGTTTTCGAGACTCGATTCTCATTTACACTAACACTGCTTTGGCTCAGTGGAAAGGGGCTGCAGCATCACCAACTTCATGATTTTATCATGAGTTTTACAGTATTTGTTGTGTTTGATGAAATCCCAGCTCCTGGAAGCATGTGAGGAGGTGAGATTCTCAGGCCACCTCCCAAACATGGTAATGGGGGTTGCAGCCTGGGCTGGGCCCCCAGGGTCTCTGGGCCTTGGTAAAGTGTACCAATCCCACCCCCGCCCCACCATGTGGAGGCCCTGAGTGCAGTCTAAAGCTCTGAGAAACCAAAAGGCAAATAAAATACTAATATTTACTATTTATTATTGTAACCCTTCTGCCGGGCCGAAACGATAGCAGCAAGGGCCGGGTTCAATACATAGGGGTCCCTTCCCCACAACATAATGCAAAACCAGCTCGAGCCCCCACCCAGTGACCTGGGAAAATCTTACACACACCCCTGGGCGCCTCGAGGAGGCAATACTTCCCCTCTCGCAAGCACAGAGTCTTGGTGTAGCAGAAAAGGTTTAATACATGATAAACAACAAGCATTAAATTGGGAAAATACTTCAGCTAGAGTTCATAGGTCAAACCGTGAGCAAAGACCCACCCCAGCAAATTGGGCCATGTCCTTCTCTCGGGGCCCTTGAGTCCAGCAACCCCCAAATCACCCACAGTCCCAAAAGTCCCACAATCCAAAAGTCTCTGTCCTGGGTCAGTGCAGCCCCAGAGTTCAAGAGTCTCTCTGCAGAGGTCCCCCTCCCCAGCCCAGGTAGAAAGGGGCACCTTATGTGGTTTCGGGGCTAACTGCCCTGCCTCTTCGTGGGGTTCTGCTTCTACTAGTCGTCCCCGCAAACAGCTCTGCTCCGCTTGCTCTGTGGGCTGCTCTGCTCTGCCAGCTGCTCTGGTCCACCAGCTGTCCTGTGAGCCACTCCAGCCATCCTCACAAGCTGCTTGGCTCCACTCACCCAGTGGCTGCACAAACTGCTCCACTCCGTTCTGCCAGCTGCTCTGCTCCACAGTATTGCTTCAGGCTCCCCCACTCATTAGCACAGTACTCAGTGCTCTCAGCTCAGCAAATCCAGCTTTTCAGTGATTTCAGCTCCTACTGATTCCAGCTCCTAGTAGGGGAGCCCCAGTGAGTTCAGCTCAATAACCTGTATCTAGATTCTCAAGGGAATCAAAAATTAACTCTGACATTCCACAGTGGAGGAAGGGGGGGGGGAGAGAGAGAGAGAGACAGGTGGAACTGGTGCTTCTGGCTCATACAAAAAGCCTGCACCACCCAGTACAGATAACTGTCCACAGCCTCTCTCTTTAAATGGGTTTTGGAACCCATGTGCCTATCTAGCAAGCGCTATCCAGCTGACAATGAAACCCCCCATCACAAGACAATTTTGTAGTTCCCCATTTACCCAATCAGGATGACAACATTTCATTCCTCCTGCCCCAATAACAACGAAATTGGGGCTCCCACAGCTGTGAAAATAACCATCCCATGCTGCTTTGCGGTATGCTAAGTGGGGTGGGAGTGCCCATGCAAATAACTGAAATGCTAATATGAATACTTGAAACTTCCACTCTGCACTCCCCATAATCTACCACCAGATGTCAGGGTAGAGCTCATCCTGACTCTGCTTACATTATTATTAAATCTCATGATTTTGGGGGGCTGGCCTGATTTAAGATTTTTAAATGCCTGGGGTTGGCAGCGCTGTGCCAATGAGAATTCAGACCATAAATCTTTCTCTGTTACCCAAGGGAATCCCCTAAATGAGTGTCATCATTGATCTAACACAGCACAGTGAACAGAAAGGGAAACGGACACAGAGGACAAGCTATGGGAACACGCAGAGCTGGGCTGTGGGCCCCAAGCAGGACATGAGCAGAGTCCCCCCAGGCCCAACAACAGCATTTCCGGGCCCCAAGGCAGAACAGTCAATGGGCCCCCACTGGTGCCCGCATGTACAAGCTGCGCCCAAGTGGACTCCATCCGCCTGACATTTGGGCGGTGCTGCGCCTGTGCTGGCTGGTGCCCAGTGAGCTGTCAACTGTGCTGTTGGGGGCTCTTCCAGCATGGCCAGGGCTTCCACATGCCCACCCGCCTGCCTTCGCTCCTGCCACTAGTACCACCCCACGCGCCAGAGGTGCTGACTTTTAGTTGTGCCGGTGGGTGCCCCATCCCGGCTCCTCCCGCTTCCCCAAGGCCAAGCCCCCACTTCACCCCACTCCACCGCTTCCTGCCCCTGCTCTGCCTCCTCCCTCAAGTCCCCTCCCCTGACAGCCCCCTCCTACCTACTGCTCACTCCTTTCTGCCCCCTCCTGCCTTAAGGTTGAGGTGTGTGTGTCTGGGGGGGCTCAGTCTGTCCCCAGAACTGACAATTTTCAGCATATTTATACACTTCTTTCATACTCTAGTTATTGAATGTGTGTCTGTCACTGATATCATGCAATGTCATTATTAAAATAGCAGTGAACTACAGCATTACATTACCATGAATTACAGTCTCTTAAAATCATTACACTCAGCTACAAGCTGCCTTCTCTGACACCCCTGTGTAAAGACACTGTGTTCACTCTGTGCCTCACCCCGGCTTAGCGCCTGGTTGGGAGCTGAGGGCCACTGATGGCTGTGGGAAGAAGGTGGATGGGAGACACAAGCAGTGGGGAGTTTTCCCTCTCTCCTTTCCTATCACTCTCCCTGCCCCTTTCCCTCCCTCTTCTTTCTTTTCTAAGTCCTTGCTCCCCTTCTTGATGTTTCCCCCTTCTTGCTTCCCACCCGTGTCCATTTTCTCATGTCTCTCTGCTCCCCATCTCCTGGTGGCTCTGTCTAGTGCCTGCTCCCACCCACCCACTCAAAACAGCAGAGGAGGTTCCCCCTCCTCAGATAGGAAAGGTGGCCCAGTGGTTCAGACACAGGCCTGAGGGTCAGGTGTGCTGGGTTTGGTTCTCTGCTCTGCCACTGACTCTCTGCTTAACCTTGGGAAAGTCACTTCACCTCTGGGTGCCCTACATCCCACCTGCCACATGGGGCTAATGCTGACCCTGCCTCCTAAGCTGAATCCCTTCAGGGATGTGTGGTGATGGGGAAATGGAGATACCAAGGTGAGTAGATTTGGCTGAATTTCTCCACAACTGGAGAGTGAGAGCCAGCTCCACACAGTGGGCACAGGACAGAGAGGGACTCAGCTGTCAGGGCTTCAGCCCAACATCTTCCCCCCCCCCACACGTGGTTCCTGCTGGAGTCCAGGACTTCTCCTACCCACCCTGCCCAACCCCTCACCCAGCTACCAGGGTCCAGAGCTGCTTCTCCCCACCCCTGGCCAGTGCAGCTCCTGCCGGGGTTCAGGGCTTTTCCTCTCTCCCTACCCAGCATGGCTCCTGCCAGGGTCCGGGGCTTTTCCTTCCCCTAATGTGCCACTTCACCCATCCAGCGTGTGCGCCCAGGAGCCTTGCAGCCTGCTGGGGCGATTTCAAAGGGCCTGGGGCTCCCAGCTGCCGCCACCACTACCAGGCACTGGCAGCTGACACGACAGGAGACCCTGGATGTCAGACGTTGGGTTCCTGTTTGTGGGTTGCTAAGCAGAGACACACACCCCTCTGCAGCCCAGATTTAAGCACCTATCCATGAGAGGGGTGTGACTTAGGACACTCCTTCCCCCCTTGTCGGCATCTCCCATTGGCTGGCTTACATGGCTCCCTGCCAACTGAGGTGGCTTTTGTGAATCACATTGTAAGGTGCCTGTGTCGCCCATGCATTGTCTAGGGAGTTTTAGGCCCCTGACTCAGCTCTGAGGGTCACAGTGCTGCTGTCCCTGTGATTTTCTCACTGCCTAAAAATTACTCACTGTGATTCTCAGCATTGTAACACCTGAATCCCTTCATGGATTGCACCCTGTGCAAACAGTCACCTCTCCACAGAGCACAGCTGAGCAATTCCTGATTGACATGGGTGTGCACAGGACAGAGGCAGAGCACAGGCTGGTTAGTGACACATCACACAGTAAAATCCAAACTCTCTTCCCAGAGGCACAATACTCCTTGCAGCTGGAACATTAAAGAGCAACAAACACGAAGAATTGTTTGTAATGTTTTATTAACAGTAAGTAGCTGGAAAGTAGCAAAGTAAAAGGAGCTGAGAAGGAGCTTTAATAACCACAGCACGGCCAGGAGATCCCCAGCTACTGAGAACAGTTTTCTTTATGGCACTAAAATTGCACCAGTGGCAAGGAATTAATATAGGGAATTAATGAGTTACAGTCTCACTTTCAGTAACATGTAATAAATCTCCCCATCCCGCTCACGTTCCCTTTCCTTTCGTACTGTCCTTTTCTATTCATTATTGTTCTAGCCTCACTTTCCATCCCTGTTTATTTCCCTGTGTCTCTCCTCCCTGTCACAGATCATCCCCCTCGGCTGCTCTCTTCTTTCCCTGATCTTATCCCTTCCCCTCGTGCTGATCTCGGGTTGGGAGCCCCCAGTGAGAACTAAGGACACAGATCTGTACAAAATGCTCCTGGCTGCTGCTGCTGCTGCTTCTCCCCAACCCCCCAAACCCTGATTGATTCATGCTGGGTCCCTGCCACCCCCACCCCTGCCTGTCCCCTGGCAGGCTGTTAGTGCCACCCCCTGCCCAGCCCCCACCTCTGCCCCTCAGGGCCCCTTCTGTAGCCCCAGGGGTTCTTCCCCTTCCTCCCCCCATCCCTGAGGCTGCAGAAAGGGAGGTGGAGGTGCTTCCAGGGGCCATAGAGATGAGGATCCAGAGGCTGGGTAGATAGGAGTCCTCCAAGATCATAGAGACTGGGGTCCATGAGGCTAGAGAGGCTGATTTCAGGTCCCCCCCTCTGCTGCATGTCTCAGGGACACAGTCTGAGCCGGGATCCCCGCCCCACCCGGAGCCAGGGTCGGATTCTCTCCCCAGGGACGGAGCCCGGCGGGAAAGTGAAGATCGGGGCCTCGTCACCAGCATCGATAAATGTCACCTGTCCCCGGTCACAGTCCAGACAAACCTGGATCCTGCTGGGGGCCCGGCTCAGGGGCAGGGGGGTCACAGGGGAGGTGAGAGCCTGGAACTGACCCCACCACCGCTCCACAGCCCAGATCCCCCCCTCAGGGCTCAGGTTGATCCCTCCCTTCCTCCCCACAGACCAGTGGTTTCCCCAGGAATTGAAATTAGGGGGGGTGTTCGAATTTACAGGGGGGGTGTCAGGACCAATGAGATATGAAAAGAGATATGAATAAAGTAAATGTTTTGTTAGGATTATGCAAATTTAACATAAGAATAATGCAAGTTACACCAAAACACATAACACGTCTAGATTTCTAAAAAATATATACATTTTAAAAAAAAGTATTTAATTTAAATTGACTTTTGAAAAGTAAGCCATCATAGGGTAAGAGGGAAGATCCTCTCATGGATCAGTAACTGGTTAAAAGATGGGAAACAAAGGGTAGGAATAAATTATCAGTTTTCAGAATGGAGAGCGATAAATAGTGGTATCCCTGAGGGGTCGGTACTGGGACCAGTGCTGTTCAACATATTCATAAATGATCTGGAAAAATGGGTAAACAGTGAGGTGGCAAAATTTGCAGATGATACAAAACTATTCAAGATAGGTAAGTCCCAGGCAGACTGCAAAGAATTACAAAGGGATCTCATAAAACTGGGTGACTGGGCAACAAAAATGGCAGATGAAATTTAATGTTGATAAATGCAAAGTAATGTACATTGGAAAACAATCTCAACTATACATACAAAATGAAGGAGTCTGAATTAGCTGTTAACACTCAAGAAAGATCTTGCAGTCATTGTGGATAGTTCTCTGAAAACATCCACTCAGTGTGCAGCACCAGTCAGTGATTCCCAACATTCTGTTTGCTTCTTTAAAAAGAACAGGAGCACTTGTGGCACCTTAGAGACTAACAAATTTATTTAAGCATAAGCTTTCGTGGGCTACAGTCCACTTCAACGGATGTAGCCCACAAAAGCTTATGTTCTTTTTGCAATACAGACTAACACGGCTGCTCCTCTGAAACCTTTGCTTTTTTATGAAAGGGATAGATAATAAGACAGAAAATATCATATTGCCTCTATATAAATCCATGGCACATGTACACCTTGAATACTGTGTGCAGATCTGGTTACCCCATCCCAAAAAAGACATACTGGAAATGCAAAAAGTACAGAGATGGGCAACTAAAATGATTAGGGGTATGAAACAGGAGAAGAAATTAAAATGACTGGGAATTTTCAGCTTAGAAAAGAGACAACTAAGGGGGGATATGCTAAAGGTCTATAAAATCTTGACTGATGTGAAGAAAGTGAATAAACTAAATGTTTTGTTAGGATAATCCAAATTTAACATAAGGGAAATGCAAGTTACACCAAAACACATAACAGATCTGGATTTCTAAAAAAAAAAATTAAAAAAAAATGTATTTAATTTAAATTGACTTTTGAAAAGTAAGCCATCATGGGGTAAGAGGGAAGATCCTCTCATGGATCAGTAACTGGTTAAAAGATGGGAAACAAAGGGTAGGAATAAATTATCAGTTTTCAGAATGGAGAGAGATAAATAGTGGTATCCTTGAGGGGTCAGTACTGGGACCAGTCCTATTCAACATATTCATCTGGAAAAATGGGTAAACAGTGAGGTGGCAAAATTTGCAGATGATACAAAATTATTCAAGATAGTTAAGTCCCAGGCAGACTGCGAAGATCTACAAAGGGGTCTCACAAAACTGGGTGACTGGGCAACAAAATGGCAAATTAAAGTCAATGCTGATAAATGCACAGTAATGCACATTGGAAAGCAATCTCAACTATACATACAAAATGATGGCATCTGAATTAGCTGTTAACTCTCAAGGAAGAGATCTTGGAGTCATTGTGGATAGATCTCTGAAAACATCCACTCCATGTGCAGCAACAGTCACAAAAGCAAACAATGTTGGGAATCATTAAGAAAGGGATAGATAATAAGACAGAAAATATCATATTGCCTCTATATAAATCCATGGTACGTGCACACCTTGAATAGTGTGTGTAGATCTGGTCACATATCCTAAAATATATATATTGGAATTGAAAAAGGTACAGAGATGGGCAACTAAAATGATGAGGGATATGAAACAGGAGGAGAGATTAAAGTGACTGGGAATCTTCAGCTTAGAAAAGAGATGACTAATGGGGATATGATAGAGGTCGACAAAATCTTGACTGGTGTGAAGAAAGTGAATAAGGAAATTTTATTTAATCCTTCACATTACACAAGAACTAGCAGTCACCCAATGAAATTAATAGGCAGCAGATTTTAAAAAAACAAAAGGAAGTATTTCTTCACACAATATAAAGTCAACCCAGGGAACTCTTTGCCAGGGGATGCTGTGAAGACCAAAACTATAACAGGATTTTAAAAAGAACTAGATAAATTCCTGGAGAACAGGTCCATCTGTGGCTATTAGCCAGGATGAGAGGGATGCAACGCCATGCTCTGAGTGTCCCTAGCCTGTTTGCCAGAAGCTGGGAATGTGCAACAGGGGATGGATCACTTGATGATTCCCTGTTCTATTAATTCCCTCTGAAGCACCTGGCCTTGACCACTGTTGTAAGACAGGGTACTGGGCTATATGGACCATGGGTCTGACCCAGTACGACCATTCTTATGTAAAAATTAATTATAATAAAAATGTTTAGTACAGAAACTCCCCAACATAATGACCTCTCAAGATAGCAACAATGTGAGATAACAACCTTGGCAAATACTGCATTTTAAAAATCTTGGCCTACTGGGAAACATATTTATATAAGTTTCCATTCCCAGTCACAAATCTAGCATTCTGGAGCAAAGTGACTAAAATATAGTCCAACAAACAAATGTTTATTTAACGTGCCCCTCACTTTTCCCTCCACCGCACTCCACTCACCGGTGTTGTCCTTGGTCAGTGGAGACTCAGAGTTCAGAGGTGCTTTCACGTGAGTACACCTTCCAGGTGGGGGACAAAAAGGCACAGTTTGCTCTGGCCACGGCTGTTCGTTGTGCCATGGTTCACTTTACCACTCTGTTGCCAATGGCCCTGCACAGTCACCTTCTGCTGTCACCTACCACTGTGACCTCTGCGAGTTGGTCTCTTGAGGTTCCACCAGCTCTCAGGGTATGGCTACACTGGCGATTTGCAGCGCTGGAAAGCCTCCACCAGCGCTGCAATTAGTAAGTGGCCACACCTGCAGGGCACTTCCAGCACTGCAACTCCCTGGCTGCAGCGCTGGCCGTACACCTCACTCAGCATGGGGAATAAGGATTCCAGCGCTGGTGCTGCAGCGCTGGTCATCAAGTGTGGCCACACACCAGCGCTGTGATTGGCCTCCAGGGTATAAGGATGTATCCCAGAATGCTTTTATAAATTACTCTCTTTGTTTTGTTATGCAGCCTCTCTTTGTTTTGTTATGAACGAGCTCCCATCAGAGCTCCGTTGCTTATCTAAAAAACAAACAGAGCTCCTGTTTGCTGTGATCATCTGTACCTGGCTGCAAACAATCAAATGAGAGGCAGGCAGGGAGGGAGTGAAACAGCGGGGAGTCGTGTTGGCTGCAGGCTGTTTGCAATTAAGAGTTAAGACTAAGGGGTTGGAAACATGTTCTGATTTTTCAATGCAGGAAGCTAAACACACAGTGTTGGCTCCAAAAATCCCCTCTCTCTCTCCCCCCGCTCCCTGTCACACTAGACCCCACTCCACCCCCCTCTTTTGAAAAGCATGTTGCGGCCACTTGAACGCTGGGATAGCTGCCCATAATGCATCACTCCCAACAGCGCTGCAAATACTGCAAATGTGGCCACACGCCAACGCTGGTAGCTGTGAGTGTGGCCACACACCAGCGCTGGCCCTGCACAGCTGGATGACCAGCGCTGCAAACTACCAGCGCTGCAAACCGTAAGTGTAGCCATACCCTCAGTGATTTCAGCTGAGCTCTCAGTGCGGGAACCTTGCTGCTAGTGCAGTCTGGGCTGTCTCTTACACAAAAACACTGTACCCACAGGAACACTGTCCCCACAACAGGACTAAGCAGATTGTCAGTGATTTCAGCTGCAGTGGTCACTTAACAGAACAAAAGACTATCTATAGAGCCTAATCAGCTCTGTCTTTAAACAGTGGAGAGGGACAGGTCCCCACCCTCTCTCTTGATGCCTTCAAATCATCACAGGCTAAGTACAGTTCTACTGCCCTTTACTCATACAATAAGAACAACATTTCATCCCCCCTTCCCCGACATTCAAGTGGTTTGTAACCCAACCCCAGCCAAAATCTATCACTTGGACAACACAGCTCTGTTTGCTGGATACCTAGGTAGATTAGGTGTGAATGTAAATATAATCTGGCCCTGAAGCCTTAGCCCCCAGCTCATCACTAGCTGTCAGGGAGAACTCATTTAGACTTTGCTTACAAATCATCATTTGAAATTATTAGGTTGGCCAACATCAACTAAATGAATGCACTGACATCATAAAAAACAGCTGTATAAGGAAGCAAGGAAGCTAGTCTATGTTCATACTTTTCAAATATATTATACTTTTTCAGATACACATATTTTATCAGCAAAGAATCCTGTGGCACCTTACAGACTAACAGAGGTTTTGCAGCATGAGCTTTCGTGGGTGAATACCCACTTCTTCGGATGCAAGTAGTGGAAATTTCCAGGGGCAGGTACATATATGCAAGCAAGAAGCAAGCTAGAGATAACAAGGTTAGTTCAATCAGGGAGGATGAGGCTGTGAATGGCTTGCCAACTACAGAACCAGTTTCTCCTCCATTGGTTTTCACACCTCTACTGGTAGAACAGGGCCTCATCCTCCCTGATTGAACTAACCTCGTTATCTCTAGCTTGCTTCTTGCTTACATATATATATCTGCCCCTGGAAATTTCCACTACTTTCATCCGAAGAAGTGGGTATTCACCCACGAAAGCTCATGCTGCAAAACGTCTGTTAGTCTATAAGGTGCCACAGGATTCTTTGCTGATTTTACAGATCCAGATTAACACGGCTACCCCTCTGATACTTGACATATTTTACCATACACTGTATAAGCTTTTAAAGTGTGTATTAATGTTTCAGTTTAAATTCAGATTTCCAAACAGACACTAAATTGGTATGTAACTAGCTCACAAAACTTGGGGGGGTGTTGGGAAAATTCAGGGGGGGTGTACACCCCCCCTGGGGGGGGTGTAGGGAAATCACTGCCACAGACAATCTGGCCACCCCCACAGCCCAGTGTCACCCAGCCCCGACCTCCACCTCCCAGCAATGTCTCCCCAAGGTGAATCCCTCACAGCCCAGCACACAGGGCCAATGGTCAAATCTTTCAGGGTTGTTGGGCAGTTGCTGCTGCGTGTCTCCCCATCTCACACTTTTCAGATCCTCAGACAGGACGAGGTTGGGATGAGCCGTGTCTGGATCCAGAGTCACATTCACTGGAGAGAGAATCAGAGCGTTAGGGGCAGAGCTCAGCCCTGGGGGAGTCTGGGGCCAATTCTCACGCTCCCCAGCAGCCCCATTCAGGGTGGAACAGTCCCAGATCCCAGGGTACTGCCCCTGTTCTGGACACCTGAGGGTACGTCTAGACTACCCGCTGTATCGGTGGGTAGTAATTGATTGAGACGCGATATATTGATCCCCAAACGCGCTCCTGTTGACTCTGGAACTCCACCAGCATGAACAGCAGTAGCGGAGTCGACAGGGGGAGCCGCGGACGTCGATCCCATGCCATGAGGATGAGAGGTAAATCGATCTAAGATACTTCGACTTCAGCTACGCTATTCACGTAGCTGATGTTGCGTATCTTAGATCAACCCCCGCCCCCCAGTGTAGACAAGCCCTGAGACTGAGCAGAGATGTCACTGCAGCTCCTCAGTCTTTGTAACGGGTCCCACTTCATTAGTTTCTCATTTATCACAGAGGCTTCAGCTCCCACATCCCACTGCTGGTGTTGCCCCATTCCCAGCAGCACAGACACAGCCACGAAGGCATCAGAAGCTTTTATTGAGGGAGCAGAAGTGGCAGGTACCAGCTTTATACCCCACAGGGAAGCTCCCTCCCCTACTGCAGCCTCCAGTCCCAGGCCAGGGAATAGAGAGGAAGGTGCAGCAATGGGGAACAGCCACTTAAGACCAGAGAGTAGGAGGTGGCACTGGGTGGGGTAGCACCATCTCCAGCCTAGAGAGAAAGGAGGAGCTGCCAGTCTCACAGGAAGAGCATCTCCCCAATCCAGGAAGCAGGGAGCAGCTCCAATGGGAGAGCCCAGCCCTGCCCAGAGGAAAGGCAGGATGTTGGAGAAGAGCGATGGGGGACCCCCTGCACCGGGGTGAAGCAGAGGGATGTGGCAGGGAGCTCTGTTCGTGTGTGACTCAATTAAGAGTGTTTCTGTTCATCAGAATGGGGATGAACTCAGCACTAAGGGTGGTGTCAGGACTCTTTTTGTGTCCCCGCCCCCTCCGTGGCCCTGACTGAGGCCCCCTGGCCAGGCTGGGAGACTTGCCCGCTATGGAGAGCCCCTGACACTCCACCTGCCGTGGACATGGGTCCATGGGCCTTTGGCAGCAGTCCCCAGCCCATGTCCCCACTCCCCGGGGTGCACCACCCTGGGCAGGTGGAGGATCCAGGGCTCCCCAGTGCAGTCCCTGGATGGCAGCCTGTTTCTGGCTTCTGCCCTGGCCAGGGCCTCAGGGAAAGAGGAGCAGGGGTGGGGCCATTGAGAGAGGCCAGCACCAGGGCGAGATTGGTGCTGCGGTCAGGGGCTGCACTACACAGAGAGGAGCTGCTCAGCTGCCCTGCCCTAAGCACAGACACTGCCTGCAATGCTCCATGCCTGCCCAAGGCTTGCAGTGTGCGGCGCGGGGCAACGTGGCCCTCTTCCCCCAAACTATGCCCATGCTGAAAAGTGTCCTGGTCATCCCACCTTTAAAAGTGTGTGTGTGTGTTGTGGGGGGAGACATGGGCCCCTGGATCTCCTTACTGTTTAATGTGTTATTTTTAGGGCTGTGTGTGTCATGGTCGCTGTCAGTTTGGTTGGTAACTTCAGCTACAATCTCATGAAGACGTTTTCTCTGGAATTTTCTCATAATTTAAAGGCAATCTTCACCTGCAAACTCACCCTGTCTGTGTGCTCCAAATGATCCTCCCCTTTTTCTCTCCAGTTCAGACGGCAGAGTGTCTTGGGGGAGAAAGGAGAAGAGAGGTGAGATTTCAGACTTTCATATTCATAAGAGCATCCCCACTCTGAAACTGTTTTATAATTATGACAGAGAAACAGACAGAGAGGCCCAGAGACACACTAGTATAAAAAGATCTGAAATCTATTTCCCCCTCTCAATCAGGCATCTCTCAGCAATGGAGCCAGCAGCCTTGCAGCCTCACAACTATCCCAGGACACACAATCTGTAAGAGATTTACTTTTCCCTCCTCATCCCCTCCCTCCCGTCAGACTCCAGTTGGTTTGTCTCATTCACTTACTGCCTTTTGTCGTAACCTAGACCCAGAGCCTGCAAAGACTTTGGCATAAAAGTAGCTTTACCCACTTGGGTCCCTTTGACACTAACCAGATGTTCAGAGTTTGTGAAATTCTGGCTCTAACTGTGAGCTGTTGGGTCTGTTTACTCAGCACCTCTACAGAGAGCAGCACGACAGGACCTCGTCCTCCATAGGCAGAAATGGAAATAATAGTAAAATTATTTTATCAAGGTGGAAATTGAGGTGGGGGAGGGTTGGCTCAAAGGGTCCGATTTCTCCCTGTACCAGGAAAAGGAGAAGGGAGGGGCCATTTGTGACTCTGCTGTTCAGTGGCTGCAGGGGCCGGTGCAGACCTTGGCACAGGCTGAGGAAGTTCTGAAGCCAGCCAGAGCTACATCCCTGTGACAATGGCCCCCGTGTGTTTAGGCCACTGTGCAGAGTGTCAGAGGCCCAGCTTTACACGGCCCATGTCGCTCTGTCCCTCGTCCACCTGCTCCCTCTTCCACCCGCCCTCACCACCCCCACCCCACTCCCAGCCCTCTCAGGAACACGCCTTGTGCCTGCAACTGCTGGGGAGGAGGCACAAGAGGTGCCTGTGCTGGAGGGATCCCTGACCGTGGGGGAGGGTCTTTCTCCTTCCCCACAGCCCATTTGGCCGAAACTAGCTGCAAACGGGACCAGAGCTCAGTGACGGGCTGGATCCGCCCTTGAGAAATGTGCCCCATGGCTGGTGATGGGGCAGTAGACGGGGAGGGCTCTGAGCTATAGAGAGATCTTTGCCACGTGTCTGGCTGTTGGGTCTTGCCAAAATGCTCGGTATCCAACTGACCATCATATTTCCCCACAAGGAATTTCCCCCCAAGTCAGATTGACAGAGAGCCTGGGGATTTTTTTCCTTCCTTCCTCTGCAGCCTGGGTCACGGGTCAGTTGCAGATTTAAACTAGAGTCAATGGTGGATTCTGTGTAACTTGTGTAGCGGGGCAGTTACCCAGCTCCTGGGATAAAAGGAGGTAAAAGGTGAAAAGCAGCTGAGGTCGGCTGACTGGGGAGGCAGCCACAGCTGGGGCCACACCCAATTAGGTCACAGCTGGCCCTGATCAAAGGGCTGGGAGCTAGGCAGGCAAGAGTCTCACTGCAGGGCTGCCTGGGAGCAGAGCACAGGGTACCTTACACAGAGCAGGGCTGGGGTGGGGCAGGCAGAGCTGGGGAGCTCTGGCCTGGCAAGTCCCCAGGCTGAGGCCTTGTTAAGGGCCAGGGATGGTATTAGGGCTAGAAAGGCAGTAGGTCCAACCCCTTTGCTAATGATGAGTGGACATTGCGGACTGCAGGCTGCCCCAGAGAAAGGGGGCTAGATGACTGGCAGTAACCACTGAGGGACGGTGGGTATAGAGGGTTGGGATGCCTCTGGGAGAGGAGACCCAGAGTGTGGGGGTACTGCTGTGGGCAGAACCCCAAGGTAAGGGGCACTGGAGTCCAGGAGGGGCATGGGGGGCTCTGAGGCAGGAGAGACACTGGCCAGCAGTGGGCACTCTGCAGCGGGAAAGCTAATTCCCTGACTGACCAGCAGGAGGCGCCGCACTGCTGAGTGCTCAACCAGTTACACTTGAAGTTTTAAAATCATGTTTTGAGGACAGAGGTTAGGGGTCAATTGCAGGAGTGGGTGGGTGAGATTCTGTGGCCTGCAGTGTGCAGTTGGTCAGACTGGATGATCATGATGGTCCCTTCTGGCCTTAAAGTCTTTGAGTCATTTCTTAATTTAACAGCATCATCTAAGTGTGAACCAATTGATCAGCACCATTCTCTTCTCAGAGACTTATCCCAATTTCCATTCCTAGATCCCTTCTAGGTACCTTTGAACTTCCCCAGAATCTCCATTAGCACAATCGTTTTCTGGGAGAAACCACTGACTCGCTCTTCCAGTTCAGGAGAAATCTCCTCTGGCTGCTGGAACTTCCCCTTCTCACACCTGGAGGGAAACAATTTCACGTGATTATATTTTACTGTGTGACTCGTTATAAGTTCTGGCTAGTGAGTCGCTGCTCTAATGGGCCTGGAGTTAGAATTCCTCGACTTCTCCCAGCCTCAGAGCAGGTGCAACACAGCCCAGGGCCAAGCAATCTTCCCTTCAAAGGTCATTAATATTCTTCAACTCTGGTCTGGAAAGATCAGCTCTGGGGACAAAAGGGGAATTGAGTCTCCATGGCCAATTCGCTTCTTGGCCTCCATGCTCTGAGGGTCAGGAGGTTCCCAGGTGAAGTGCTGTAGAAATCTGCCTCTAGGAACTAGACTGAGACACCAACTACCCCTTCCCCATCTCATTTCTCACAGGTCTCCAAACAGCCCTCAGATGGGGAAAGGCTCTTGAAAACTACTGCCCTGGGCTGAATAGTGACCAGTACCCAGCAGTGACAGGCCCATAGTCCATCCCCACAATCCTGAGGCAGCCAGTCCCCCAGGGATGTGACATCTCTACAAAATACTTGAGGTCAGTCCTTCCCACTGACTGGAGAATTCCAGAGTCTTCTGTACAAGAGTGAGCACCCCAGGATGGAGTTGATCAGAGAGATTTGTATCCAACATGTGATCTCCCCATACATTTTGCTGTAGAGCCCCGGGGAGATGCGGTGCTACCCTCATCATCAAGCTCTTTCCCAGCATTGTGGAGTGCGAGGGAGCCACATACCTGCTCAAGGTGGTTCTGACATCCTAGAGGAGAGACAAAAGAATTTCAGTCCTCTCTGAGACACACACACAGGGGATCCCAGGGAAGGGATTTAGGAAGTATGGGGGAAGAGACCCTGCCCTGGCCCCAGGGCCATTGATTCCCTGAGCTAATGGGGCTTTTCCATCTTTCATATCCCTGTGACTCTGCTAAGAATAATACTCACTCAGATGTCAGCAATGCACATGCCGAGTTACACTGAGATCTCCGAATGTTGGACTCCAGTGCTTATGATTCAGCAGCCCGCTCCTCCCTCTGTGGGGGCCTGGCAGTTTCGGTTTCCAATTGTCCCTCGGGGTGGCTCAACCCTATGCCTCACCCCCCTCCAAACCTTTCCCCAATGCCACACCCCAACCCAACTCTTCCCACTCCCACTCAACCTCCACCCTGTCTCTTCCTTGCCTCCTCTTGTGAGCTGCCATAAATATAAAGGAAAGAGTAACATAAAATACCTCCTTGCAGCTGTACTGAATCGCTTTACCTCTAAGGGGTTAAGAAGCTCAGATAACCTGGTTGGCTCCTGACAAGAAGGACCGATAAGGAAAGAAGATACTTTCAAATCTGGTGGGTTGTGGGAGGTTTTGTTTGGGCTCTGTTTGTTTGTTCCTGATAGAGAGATAGACCAAGCAGGGACAACATCTCCTGAAAAGCTACCTGAAATGATCCATCTAAGATTACAAAAATTCTAACTAAGGCAAAGAAATGCGTTATTTTTTGTTTTAGCATGTGAATTTTCCCTGTGCTAAGAGGCAGTTTTATTCCTGCTTTTGTAACTGTGAAGCTGAGTCCAGAGGGGAGTCCTCTGTGTTTGAAATCTTTTTATTACCCTGTAAAGTTACCTTTTATCAATGATCTTGCAGGTGTGATTCTTGTACTTTTTTCTTTATAATAAAGTTATTCTTTAAAGAACCCGATTGATTTTAGTGTCCTAAAGATAAGGGTCTGGTCTGTACTTACATTAAAGGCAATTGGTTGGTATATCATTCTCAAGCCTCCCCAGGAAAGGGGGTGAAGGGACTTGGGGGGATATTTTGGGGGAATAGGGATTCCAAGTAACCCATCTCCGAATTTTTGTTTAAATCACTTGGTGGTGGCAGCAAGGACAAGGAAAGGAATTTGTGCCTTGGGGAAGTTTTTAACCTAAGCTGATGGAATATAAGATTAGGGGTCTTTCATGTGGGTCCCCACATCTGTCCCCAGAGTTCAAAGTGGGGAGGGAATCCTAACATGAGCACACTCCCTCCCCGCTCCTCCCCCTCCCTCCCAGCATCTCCTGCACACAGTGGAACAGCTGATTGCAGCAGGCAGATGGTGCTGGAAGAAGGGGGAGGAGTTGATCAGCAGGGCTGACTGTGGGTAGCACTGAGGGGGAGAGCTGGCTGTCCTGGAGCACCCACCTATGTTTCTCAATCAGTCTCACGTGTAGGAATTCACTCGCCGGCTTCTGACACTTCCCCTCCAGCTCACTGATCAGCTCACTCAGACGGGAAATCTGCTCGGAGAGTTTACTGAGATTTTCATTCTGGATCCTCACAATCTCCTTGTCCAGCTTCTCCAGATGGGCCAGGAGGAGTCGCTCTTGTTCCTCCAGGAACTGCTGCAATTGCTGAAATTCAGACACAATCTTCTGCCTCTCGGTTTGTGTTTGTTTCTGTATAAAATAGGGCAAGGGCTGGTCAGGGACATGGATGGAGCCCAGGGTCCTTTCATGGAGAGCTGAGTGTGCAGGAGGGTGATTTTCTTTGAAAATCCTCAGATTTCTGACATTTGACTCTACCCTGTGGGTACTAGGCAGGGGATTCTCTCACACCTTCCCTTTTGGCCCCTTGTCCCTGTGAAAGGGAAGTTTCTCTGTCAGTCATGGTCAGCATCTTCTGTTATTTATGGTCTGTGGAAATTCAGACCCAGAGCAGCAGGAGGCAGGACTCAGCACTACACTAACAGAGACCTCAGGGCAGTTAAAAGAAACAAATGTTTTAAAAATGCACAAAATGTCTAGACCCAGTGGACAAGCACTTCACGGGGACATTTGTGTGAATTCAGGCAAGCCACAAGGACTAATAATCAACTGCAGTGGAAGCTTAGGGCTTGTCTACACATGAATCTAACCCAGCAATCCATGATGATGGAGAAACACACACAAGCCCGTGTTCACGTAGGCCACACAGGAGTCTGCTTCCAGTCAGACCTCCCACTGCCAGTCCCACAGCTGGTTCATAACAACAGGCACCTACCAGATATTCCCAGCAATTCCTCTCTCCAGTCGCTTTCAATCCCAGCAGCTTTTCTCTCTCTTCCCTCAGAGTCTTCAAATGGGCCTGGATTCTTTCCTGAAGAAACAGAAATGATTTGGGAGGTTTCATCTGGATAGTTGAGAGGTGTTTTTCCTGTTTGGAAGTGGGTGTTTTTCCACCCAAAACCCAAGATGACTGTGGTTCTAATCGCTTTGTGACATCAGGACCACCAAGGTGATGAAACCTCATTAATGGAAACTAGGAGCATGTCACATTCAGACTCGTTACCAATTCTGGTTCAGTGTTTTTAGTAATTAGCAAGAGATCTCAATTATACCCAAGCTTTACTGGTATTTGTGAATTGATTAATGGTACAGAGCATAACAGCAGGGCTGGCTCCAGACCCCAGCATGCCAAGCGCACGCTTGGGGCGGCGTGCCACGGGAGGGTGGCAGACGGCTCCGGTGGACCTCCCGCGGCTCTGGTGGACCTCCCGCAGACATGCCTACGGAGGGTCCGCTGGTCCCGCAGCTCTGGTGGACCTTCCGCAGACGTGCCTGCGGAGGGTCCATTGGTCCCGCGGCTTCAGTGGAGCATCCACAGGTGTTTCTGCGGGAGGTCCACTGGAGCTGCGGGACCAGCGGACCCTCCGCAGGCACGTCTGTGGGAGGTCCACCGGAGCCGTGGGACCGGTGACCGGCAGAGCGCCCCCCGCGGTGTGCCGCCCTGCTTTGGGCAGCGCAATTCCTAGAGCCGCCTCTGCATAACAGGGCACTGGAGTCACATGGGGGTGAATCAATAAACCTGTTTTTTGAAGGTTTAACAAACAAAGTGATACAAATCTCAGAAGCCACCTGGGTTTAAATATGGGCTGGGATTTCAGCCCTGTCGCCCTGGGGCTGCACTGGTTGGGCAGAGCTGGTCTAAGCACCAGGGCAAAACTCATGAGATGTCGGGAGGCCATTCGTCTGGTTTGAAGCTGCACAGTCCAGTTGTGTGGAGCACTATCCCTGTCCGGTAGGGACTCAGCACTGGACGTGGCTTTGTCTGGTGCAAAAGGGAGAGGAGGAGACTGAAGCTGCAGGAGGACACCCTTGAGGGTGGGGGCAGGGCTGGGGTGGCACCTTCATGCAGAATGATGCAGGTGGGTGGCACGCTGGAAAAAATGGTGGTGGGGTCCACACAGGGTGACTGATACTGGTGAGGACGGGCCCATGCAGGCAGGTGTGAGGGTGTCCCGTGTTCTGGGGATGCCTCAGTGACCTCCCTAATTAGACATGATGCAGATCTGTACAAAGAATAGGTTGGGGTTTGCCCCAGGTCTGTCCTAACCCCTCTCCATGGCAATGCCCCCTGGGCAGGTACCCCACGGTTCCATTCCCTGGTAAAGATCCCGGAAGCAGTGCATTCTGGGAGATTTCAAAAGGCTGCCTGGTGGGACTAACGGAACCACTCTGGCTGGTCCTTGGCCACGTACACAACAGTGCAGGTCAGACTGGCACCGGTCAGCTCCAGCCTGGGGTTGGTTTTGCTACAACCCAGTGTAATCCCAGTGGTACTTGGCATGGACCTGAGCTGTCTGGAGCCCTTTTGTGTGCGGACGGAAGGTGCGCGGGGTCCCACACAGTGTTTAGCCCAGTTATCTCCTCTAGTGCAGGCCGGCAGCATCTGAGTTTAACCCCTCGTGGAGAAACACAGGAGTTCAGAATCCCAGTGAGAAACCTCCTCTCCCTGCTGGGACTGGGACCTTTATCAAGGCGTCTCTCCCTCCTAACGGACACAGTTCATCACTGGGTGGGGCTGATGCTAAGATGTCAGCATGGCAAAGTGGTTCAGGTCTTGGACTGGGTCTGGGGAGATTTGGGTTCTATGCTAAGCTCTGTCACTGACATGCTCGGTGACTATGTGCAACTCGCTGCCCCGCTTTGTGCCTCAGTTTCCCTTCCCACCTTTTGTCTAGCTAGACCAGTGGTCACCTACCAGTCGATTGCGATTAACTAGTTGATCCTGGAGATTCTCCCAGTGTATCGCAATCTCTGGCAGCTGGAACTGTGGCCAATGGGAGCTGCGGGAGTGGTTCCTGCAGAGAGAGGCAGCGTGTGTAGCCACATGCTCCCCTCCAGGGGCCACAGGGGCACATTGGCCCCTTCCAGGAGTGGCGCAGGGTCGGGACAGGCAGGGAGACTGCGTTAGCCCCGCTGCACTACTGACCAGGAGCTGCCTGAGGTAAATCAGTGTCGCCCAGCTGGAGCCAGCTTCCCTCACCCCCTCCTACACCCCAACCCCCTACTCCAGTCCTGACCCTCCTCCCAGAGCCAGCACCCTGTGCCCTCACTGAACCCCAACCGTCTGCCCCAGCCTGGAGCCCTCTCCTGCTCCCCAACCCCCTGCCCCAGGCTCAGCTCAGAGCCCCCTCCCAGACTGCAAACCCCTCGGCCCCAGCCCAGAGCCCCCACCCCCACCTGAATCCCAGCCTCCTGCCGGTGACCGTGAGTGAGGGTGGGGGAGAGCAAAGGAGAGAGGGGGGGTATGGAGTGAGTAGCCCTTCTGAGTGGGGCGGTGCAGATCCTGCTTTCAAGATTTGATATTTTGCCTCTGTTGCCACATTGTCAGATCATATATTTTGTTACAGCATCTCCTGCACAATGAAGACTTTACAGAGCTGAATGATGAGTCACACCCGTGACAGGGAACTCACAGTGAAATTAGCCTGTAATTAAACCCCAGACGTTAACCCATTAAATTTCACAGCAATTCCCTACCTTGTACTCCTGGGCAGCCTCCTCGATGGGGACCACAGTGTGAGCGCGGTGAGCCCGGGACTCTCTGCAAATCACACAGATGGGGGTTTGTGAGGCCAGAGAGCAGGCAGCTAACCAAAACCTCCATTTTATTTACATATCTACAGAGAGCTTCTCAGCCGGTTGAAACCGGTTGAGCTAACCCATAATAATCTAACTCAGTTGCCATAGCAACAAAACCATGACAACCAAATACACAACATATTCCTCCCCCCCCTAATAAGAACATCCCCTAAATAAAACACACACACTAGACTAGAGAAGGAGGGTAGACTGCCTCCATTCCCGGCTAAACCCTGGGGATTATTTTGCCCCATAACCGTGGGTTCGCCCTAGCTAAAGATCCAGCCGATGAGGAGGCCTTCTGTCTCTAGGTGGATTACGGCGAACTACTGGTGTTATTGCACCCAAAAGCACTAGGGGCTCAGGGTCCGCAGCACGAACAGGTGAGGAGGTGGTATCAGCTCGTGCTGGGCAAAGGGGTATCTCAGCCGCCGGCAGTAATGGAGGAGAACAGTCAGAAACAGGTGACTCGTGATTCGATCCCTCACCAGAAGAGGTGAAGTCAGACCCCTCAACTGCAGATGGGTCCTGAGGGCTGGCATGACCTGGCAACAGCTGATCTACATGTCGCCGCCAGGTAAGATTCTCTGCAGTCCGGACTGTGTAGGAAACAGGTCCTGTTTGAGTGATGACTGTGGCCGGAACCCATTTAGCTCTGGAAGTATAATTCCGAGCCAAAACTGGCTGTCCCGGGCTAAAGGTTCGGTCTTTTGCTCTGGGTGCCCGTCTGATGACTTGATATTGCTGCTGATGTTGCACAATTTGTCGGGGTTCAGAAGGTTTCAGCAGATCAAAGCAAGTGCGCAGCTGTCGTCCCATCATTAGAAAGGCCGGAGATGCGTGGGTCGTAGCATGAGGTGTGTTTCTGTAGGAAAGTAAAAAGGTATCCAGACGCTTTTGAATGGAGTGTTGTCCCCTTGCTGATTTCAAAGCATTTTTCATTGTCTGCACAAATCTTTCAGCTAATCCGTTGGTGGACGGATGATATGGTGCTGACGTGATGTGGTGTATCCCATTTGCTTTCATAAAATTTTGAAACTCCTGAGAAACGAACTGCGGTCCGTTGTCGCTCACAAGTTGTTCTGGCAGACCAAAACGACTAAAGAGTCCTCATAGTTTTTGGATAGTACTCTCTGCAGAAGTGGACTGCATTACAGAGACTTCTGGCCATTTAGAATGGGCATCTATTGCCACCAAGAACATGCTTCCTTCAAGGGGGCCAGCAAAGTCAACGTGAATACGTTGCCACGGGTTTTCAGGCCAGTCCCATGGGTGTAGGGGTGCCCACTGGGGTGCATTCCTCACACCCTGACATGACATACAAGCTTTTGCCTTCTCTTCAATAGCGCTGTCCAGTCCAGGCCACCAAAAATAGCTTCGTGCAATTTCCTTCATGCGCACTATTCCACAGTGACCGGAATGTAGCTGTTCTAACATCTGTGATCTCAGTGGTGGTGGAATAATGACACGTCTCCCCCACAACAAACAACCAGATTGGACCGACAACTCCGTCCGCTTGGACATGTAGGGAACAAGGTCGGATGAGACCGGAGAGGTTTGTCGAGATTTCCATGCATCACCAGGTCCATAACGTGGGACAATACTGGGTCAATGCGAGTTGCCTTCTTTATCTGAGTAGCAGTGATGGGTGTATTCTCTACCTGTTCAAAGTAGAAGATTTCCTTGTGGGCACTATCTTGGTGTTTGACCGGCAAAGGCAACCTTGAGAGGCCATCTGCATTGCCGTGTAGAGTGGATTTCCGATATTTGATTTCATATGTGTGTGCTGAAAGTAACAATGCCCAACGTTGCATACGACTAGCAGCTAATGGGGGAATGCCTGTGTAAGGTCCAAAAATTGATGTCAGAGGTCGATGGTCTGTGAGAAGAGTAAATTTTCGCCCAAACAGGTACTGATGAAACTTCCGAATTCCAAAAACAATTCCTAATGCCTCACGTTCGATTTGGGCGTAGTTAGTTTCTGCTTTGCTTAGAGTGCGTGAAGCAAAAGCAATAGGTCTCTCTTCTCCTGAAGGCATAATATGTGACACGACTGCTCCCACTCCATAAGGGGAGGCATCGCAGGCCAATTGCAGTGGTAAGGATGGATCAAAGTGCGTTAGAACTTCAGAATTTAGCAATGCATCCTTAGCTTTGTTAAACGCAACATCACAGGCTTCAGTCCACTTCCAGGCCTTGTTCTGCCCAAGGAGCTCATGAAGTGGTTTTAGCAGTGTGGCTAACTGTGAGATGAACTTTCCATAATAGTTCAGGAGTCCTAGAAACGAGCGCAGCTGGCTTACATTTCGAGGTGGGGGAGCCTCCACAATAGCTTTAACTTTTGCAGGGGCCTTATGAAGACCTGCAGAATCAATGATGTGACCCAAATATTCAACAGAGGGCTTGAAGAATTCACACTTGTCTTTGCGAACTCGTAGGCCATACTCTTCCAGTCTTTGTAGGGTAGCCTCTAAATTCTTTAAGTGATCCTCTTCATTTCTTCCAGTGACCAGGATATCATCCAGATAGCACTGAACTCCTGACAAGCCACACAAGATCTGGTCCATAGCCCTCTGGAACAGGGCGGGAGCAGATGTTATTCCGAAGGGTAGACGACAGTATCGATAAAGCCCCTTATGAGTCACAATAGTCAACAGCTCTTGGGACTTTTCATCGACGTGCATCTGTAAATATGCTTGACTCAGATCAATCTTACTGAACTTTTGTCCCCCAGCCAGGCCCGCGAAGAGGTCATCGATGCGGGGAAGCGGGTATTGCTCTGCACACAACACTGGGTTGACAGTGACTTTAAAATCACCGCAAATCCGGAGAGAGCCATCTTTCTTCACGATTGGAATGATAGGAGTGGCCCATGAGCTATGGGTAACTGGTATTAGGACTCCATTGGTGACCAGGCACTCCAGGTCTGCTTCAACTTTTGGCCTGATGGCATATGGCACAGTTCGGGCTTTCAGATATTTTGGTGGACTGCCAGGTTTAATGTTCAATGTCACAGTGATTCCCTTCATACTTCCCAAATCATCTCCAAAAACAGCAGCATGTTTCCTTAGTATAGGGGTTAGACTGGTTTCTTCCTTAGTCAACCGGTGCACTTCTGCCCAGTTCAGTTGAATCTTCCCAAGCCAAGACCTACCCATTAAGGCTGGGTAGTTACCTCTCACCACAAACAGTGGCAATTTAGCCACCTGTCCATTGAGCTCCACCTTAACATCAATAGTGCCCAGCATAGGCACAGCTTCTCCCGTATACGTCTTCAGAACAGGTTTTTGTTGCCTTAAGCGGAAGATGCTGTAGCTTTTCTTTATACACAGTCTCGGAGATCAGTGAGACGGCTGCACCGGTGTCCAGTTCCATGCGTATACGTTTGCCATCCAATAACGGGGTTACCCAGTATTCATGTGAGCCCATTGCCAAAGACAAAACATGCAGTGGCACTTCCTCTTGCGATGAGGTGTCACCTTGATCATCCTGGGTCCGCTCTAGGGTATGCAGGGTTCCTCTTTTTGTCGGCCAGACCACAGGCCTCTTTTTCTTTTGTTTACAGGCACACTCAATGTGTCCCTTTCTGCCACAGTGTCGACACACCAGGTCCTTACACCAGCATTCTGATGCCTGGTGACCCGGCTTACCACAGCGGTAACATTCTTGAATCTGCACAGTTTTGTGGGTCGGTTCTTGTGACACTTTTTGCACCCTAGGGGGTGCACCGATGTATTGTGCCTCCCTTGTAGCCAGTTCCATGGAGACAGCAATATCAACAGCCTTCTGTAAGGTAAGCTGAGCCTCTGTCAGTAGGCACTTCCGTATAGCTTCACTGTACAGGCCACACACTAACCTGTCACGCAGGGCATCATGTAACATTTCTTTAAATTCACAGTGTTCTGCTAGCTTTTTTAAAATGGCTACAAATTGTACAACTGTTTCATCTTCCTTTTGGTCTCTTTTGTGGAACCTATATCTTTCAGCAATTACCAGTGGTTTTGGGGAGAAATGAGACCCCAGGATTTCCACAATGTCACTGTAAGATTTAGTTGCTGGCTTAACAGGGTGTAGTAAGCTGTGTAGCAGGGAGTAGGTTTTAGCCCCTACAACACTTAAGAATATTGGCACCTTCTTCGCTTCTGTAATGTCATTTGCAATAAAAAAAAGCTCAAAACGCTCAGTATACACATGCCACTGCTCTGTATTCTCATCAAAAGGCTCCAGGGGCCTGGTCAGAGTAGCCATGATTTTTAGTTTCACTTTCACAGTCAGTGCAAAGAAGCAGCTTTTTTTCTTTGTTTGGTCTTTACCTTGACTTCTACTTCCTTCTGTTACTGGAGCAGCACCAGGATCCCACCTTCGTCGCCAGTGTTATATCCTTGGGGCAGCCGGTGTAGGAAGCAATCACTTGAGGCCAGAGAGCAGGCAGCTAACCAAAACCTCCATTTTATTTACATATCTACAGAGAGCTTCTCAGCCGGTTGAAACCGGTTGAGCTAACCCATAATAATCTAACTCAGTTGCCATAGCAACAAAACCATGACAACCAAATACACAACAGTTTGATCCTCTTCACAGAACAGTTTCAGAGCCTCCTGGTGTTCCCCACACACCCTGCCCCCTCCTGCTCCCTTTGCTGCCTGTAAACTCAACTGCTTGGTGATTTCTACGACATTTGCCAGCTGCCTGTTGGGCCTGAGGTTTCCCTGTTGCACAGTTTCTCTGCACTGAGGGCAGGAAGCGGCTGTATCGGATCCCTCCCAGCACTGGGCGATGCAGGCTCGGCAGAAATTGTGCCCACACTCCAGACTGACAGGTTCTGTGAAATACTCCAGACAGACGGGACATGTTGCTTCCTCCTGGAGACTTTCCACGGGGTTCTCTGCAGCCATGGCTTCCTCTGGGCAGTTTGTAACAGGCTTTGTTTCAAATTCCTGAATTCAAACTATGCCCCGCCTGCAGAAGCAAGGGGGTGTTTCCTTGCCTGAAAATGACTCCTGCTGTTTGCTGAACAGGAAGGACCCAGCCAATTTTACCCTTGGAGGCTTGTACAATGTACAATCACACCAGTGACAGGTAACTTTCAGTGAAATCAGCCTGTAATTAAAACCCCAAAGGGCTCTCGGCCTGCAATCAGCCCCTGAGCTGGTGGGGAGGGTCACTGGGGCATCGCCCTGTGAGGCTGAACCTGGAGGAGCAGGAGCTGGGCGTCTAAGGAGTGATAGTCAGGCTGGGCAGAATTTTGTTTATAATACCTAATTTTGACAGATAATCTTTATTTTAAGCAATTTTTATATTTATTGATTTAAACTTTCACAGCTGCACAACAATCTGGGTTTTAAGCATTTCATTCCAATTAAAATGTTCACGGCTGTGGGAAATTATGGAGGGATCAGACAATATTTTGGTTAGACCAGAACTATTTAATGACACTGGACACTGAGATTCAAAAAGTTGAAGCTTTAGAACTGTTAATATTGTCTGTGAGAAACTAAATCTCCTCCCACCCCAGCAGCTCCCCCAGGGCAGTAACCCAGAGCCTCCCCCCCCACCACACGGACCGAGGCTGAAAGTCCATCTGATGGCGGCTCAGGGGCCTGTGGAATGTACTGGGAGCTCAGCCTGGGCCCTAGTGGGGCAGGTGCCCCTGTAACACGACCACTCCCAGCAAGGCCCTGCCCCCATTTTCTCCCTGTTTGTCAGTCCAGGCAGAGAGACCAGGGACTGCAGGGAGACCAAGCTCCTGTCCCCCAGGTGAGGGCTGGGGCCCAATGGCCGAGGGCAGCGGGTGTGCGGGGAGCTCGTGCTAGGGGCTGCAGGCACCAACTGATGTCCGGGGCCTCCAGTTGCGGCAGCTGCCAGTGCCTGGTAGTGGTGGCAGCAGCTGGGAGCCCCAGGCCCTTTGAAATCGCCCCAGCAGGCTGCAGGGCTCCTAGGCACACGCGCTGGATGGGTGCAGTGGCTCATTAGGGGAAGCTGAAGCCCCGGACCCTGGCAGGAGCCATGCTGGTCGCGGAGGGAGGAAAAGCACTGAACCTTGGCAGGAGCCGCACTGGCCAGGGGTGGGGAGAAGAAGCCCCGGACCGTGGTAGCTGGGCAGGCGGCTGGGCAGGGTGGGTAGGAGAAGCCCTGGACTCCAGCAGGAACCACGCAGGGTGGGGTGGGGGGACAGAAAATGTGGGGCTGAAGCCCGACCCCCCTCTGTTCAGAGATGGCCTGAGTCCCTCTCTCTCCCCTGCCCCCTGCTCGGAGCTGGCTCTAACTCTCCGGCTGTAGAGAAATTCAGCCCAAATCTACTCACCTTGGTATCTCCGTTTCCCCCCTCACCACATAGCTATGAAGGGATTCAGCTTAGGAGGCAGAGTCAGCATTAGCCGCATTTGGCAGATGGGATCTAGGGTACACAGAGGTGAAGTGACTTTTCCAAGACCAAAAATTATACAAACCTGCCGCCTATGTGCAGGGGCCCTGTGGCTGGGGAGTATCCCCCATCCTGGTGCCCTTGAAGGAGCAGAGTGTGTGTGTCTAAGGAAGACTAATCAGGCTTGGCAGAATTCTTTATATATACACATAATTAACAGATAGTATTGCAGCTAGTTTTAAGCATTTTTTCAATATTTATTGAGTTACATTTTCACTATTGCACAAAACTCAGGATTTAGCATTTCCTTCCAATTGTTCTCAATTTCAGTTTTCACAGTTGCGGGAAATTATAGGGGGATACGTCAATAGTGTGTCAGACCCC
This sequence comes from Mauremys mutica, assembly GCF_020497125.1. Classification (NCBI taxonomy): domain Eukaryota; kingdom Metazoa; phylum Chordata; order Testudines; family Geoemydidae; genus Mauremys; species Mauremys mutica. The sequence goes on from NC_059083.1 coordinate 25,185,516, forward strand.
AATGATTTAATGTCACTAGACACCGAGATTCAAAACGTTGAAGCTTTATAACCATGAAAACACAGATGGTCACATCACCTATCAAAAGATACAGTCACTGTCCTTCAATCAAACTCGAATAAGTTCTCAATCAGCCTTGTTCTTACTTTGTGTATCTGTAATTACCATTTATTATCAATTGAAATATTTTTCATTGGTCTGTGTGTAGACAGCAAAAGCAACTGTAACCCCTTTGGGGTCTAGAAAGCATGGCCCCTTTAAATCTTTTTTCCCAAGGGGGAGGGGGAGAGTAAGAAAAAGGAGGGAAACTCCAGGGGGCAGGGCTGGAGCTGGAGGGAGAGAGAGGAAAAGCAGCATGGCTGGCCCTGGAGAAGGAAGCAGAGAGAACCTGCCGGAGCCCTGAGGAGGACAGGCCAGATCGGGGACAGCCCAGGACAGGAGCCAGGAGGAGCCCTGTGCCGGGGGGAATCGCCCAAGAAGGACAGGCCAGAGCTGGATCCAGTATCACGGCTGCCCGGAGCTGCATGGGACTGTGAGTACTGGGGCTTGTGACTCTGCACTGGGAACAAGGAGGGAGGCTGCTAGATAGTTAAGTGGGGAGGTGGTCGCTCTGTGTGGCTTTGCAGAGAGCGGCAGAAGAGGGCACCGGAGGGGTTTGCTGGGGAGAGTTCACTGGCGCCGAAGATGACCAGGAGCACCCAAGACTCACCACCGGACTGGAACTTTGCTCAGGCCTCCTGAACTGTGTGTGCAGACACATTGCTCGGTGTCTGCCCTTCCAGACTGTGCTATCACTGGGCCCGTGGGGCCTTGGTTTGAATGCAGCCCTGTTTTACTGCTTCCCCTATATTTCCCCTTGTTGTTTTTCTCCTCCCAGCCCTCTGTAAATAAATATCTCCCTTTGTTATATCCATTGTACTTTTCCTGTGGGTGTGTGTGGTCACTCTGGGGGGTTTGGAACAGGTGCCCCTGGGGTGGAAGGGATTTCTCCTGCTGCATTCCTGCGCGCGCTGTCTCTTGGCCAGAGCTGCCTGCAGAGCAGACTCCATCTTGGCCACGAGGGCGCTAAAGTTACACAACGTTGGCCAAGATTTATGAATAAAATCTAATTCTTCCAGGCCTGGTGATGATAAACTCTCAGGCTAAAAGCTTGGTTAAACTGGAACGAGTGTTTTCAAGACCTGATTCTCATTTACACTAACGCTGCATGTCTCAGTGCAAAGCGACTGTAGGATCTCCATCTTTCATGACTTTATCATGAGTCTTGTGATATTTGGTGTGTTTGATGAAGCCCCAGCTCCTGGAAGCATGTGAGGAGGTGAGACTCTCAGGCAGGGCCAGGGGAGAAATCCAGCTCCAGATATTGGTGGAGCACAGCCCCCAGCCCTGAATATTCCTGGTGCTGGGGCACCTGGAGCCCATATAACCTGGCGCCCATGACGGTGGGTTCCTGTTTGTGGGTTGCTAAGCAGAGACAGACACTCCTCTGCAGCCCAGATTTAGGCACCTATCCATGAGAGGGGTGTGGCTTAGGACACCCCTTCCCCCCTTGTCGGCATCTCCCATTGGCTGGCTTACATGGCTCCCCGCCTACTGAGGTGGCTTTTGTGAATTGCATTGTAAGGTGCCTGTGTCGCCCTGGCATTGTCTAGGGAGTTCTAGATCCCTGACTCAGCTCTGAGGGTCACAGTGCTGCTGTTCCTGTGATTTTCTTGCAGCCTAAAAATTACTCACTGTGACACTCAGCACTGCAGCACCCAAGTCCCTTCATGGACTGCACCCTGTGCAACCAGTCACCTCTCTGCAGAGCACAGGTGAGCAATTCCTGATTGACATGGGTGTGCACAGGACAGAGACAGAGCACAGGCTGGAGAGTGACACATCACACAGTAAAACCCAAACTCTCTTCCCAGAGGCTCAATATTCCTTGCAGCTGGAACATTAAAGTGGAAGAAACAAGAAGAATTGTTTGTAATGTTTTATTTACAGTAAGTTGCTGGAAAGTAGCAAAGTAAAAGGAGCTGAGAAGGAGCTTTAATAACCACAGCACGGCAAGGAGATCCCCAGCTACTGAGAACAGTGGGAGGAGCTCTGGCTGGGAGACCCCCATGAGATCTAATCCCACAGATCTGTACAAAACACTCCCTGCTGCTGCTGCTTCTCCCCACCACCCCAACCCTGATTGATTCATGCTGTTTCCCTGCCTGTTCCATGCCCGGCTGTTAGTTCTGCCCCCTGCCCAGCCCCCACCTCTGCCCCTCAGAGCCCCTCTGCCCCTCCTGCAGCTCCAGAGATTCTTCCCCCCTCTCATCCCTGGGGCTGCCGAGAGGGAGGGGGAGGCACTTCCAGGAGCCATAGAGATAAGGAGCCAGAGGCTGGGTAGATGGGAGTCCTGCAGGGTCATAGAGACTGGGGTGTGCGAGGCAAGAGAGGTTGAGTTCCGGTTCCCCCCTCAACTGTGTGTCTCAGGGACACAGTCTGAGCTGGGATCCCCATGTCCCCACCCCGAGCCAGGGTCGGATTCTCCCCCCAGGGACGGAGCCCGGCGGGAAAGTGAAGATCGGGGCCTCGTCACCAACATCGATAAATGTCACCTGCCCCCGGTCACAGTCCAGACAAACCCGGATCCTGCTGGGGGCCCGGCTCAGGGGCAGGGGGGTCACAGGGGAGGTGAGAGCCCGGAACTGATCCATCCACCAGTCCTGCTCCACAGCCCAGATCCCCCCCTCAGGGCTGAGGCTGATCTCTCCCTTCCTCCCCACAGGCTCTCTGGCCACCCCCACAGCCCAGTATCGCCCATCCCCCACCTCCACCTCCCAGCAATGTCTCCCCGAGGTGAATCCCTCACAGCCCAGCACACAGGGCTCAGTGTCAAATCTCTCAGGGTTGTTGGGCAGTCGCTGCCGTGTGTCTGCCCATCTCACACTTTTCCGATCCTCAGACAGGACGAGGTCGGGATGAGCCGTGTCTGGATCCAGAGTCACATTCACTGGAGAGAGAATCAGAGTGTTAGGGGCAGAGCTCAGCCCTGGGAGTGTCTGGGCCATTTCTCACACTCCCCAGCAGCCCCGTCCTGGCTGGGACAGGCCTGGATCCCAGGGAGCTGCCTCTGTCCTGGGCACCTGAGTCTGAGCAGAGAGGTCACTGCAGCTCCTCAGTCTTTGTAATGGGTCCCACTTCATTAGTTTCTCATTTATCACAGAGGCTTCAGCTCTCACATCCCGCTGCTGGTGCTGCCTCATTCCCAGCAGCACAGACACAGCCAGGAAGGCATCAGAAGCTTTTACTGAGGGAGCAGAAGTGGCAGGTACCAGCTTTAAACCCCAGAGGGAAGCTCCCTCCCCTAATGAAGCCTCCAGTCCCAGGCCAGGGAACAGAGAGGAAGGTGCAGCAATGGATAAGAGCCGCTTAAAACCATACAGTAGGTGGTAGCACCATCTCCAGCCTAGAGAGAAAGGAGGAGCTGACAGTCTCACAGGAAGAGCATCTCCCCAATCCAGGAAGCAGTGAGCAGCTTCAATGGGGGAGCCCAGCCCTGCCCAAAGGAAAGGCAGGATGTTGGAGAAGAGCGATGGGTATGTGGCAGCAGGGCCGGCTCTAACATTTATGCCGCCCCAAGCAAACAAAAAGAGCGCCGCCCGACCCCTGCGAGCGCCGTGCCGCTGAACCCCTCCCCGAGCGTCGCACCGCCCAAGTCCCCATCCCCATCCGAGTGTCGCGTCACGCCGCCTAAATCCCCGCCCCCCTGAGCGCCGTGCTGCCCAAGCCCCGCACCCCTCCCGAGCACCGCACCACGCCACCCAGGTCCCCACCCCCCGAGCGCCATGTTGCCTAAGCCCCCCACCCCTCATGAACGTCGCGCCGCCCAAGTCCCCGCCCCCCCGAGTGTCGTGTTGCCCAAGTCCCCGCTCCCCCGAGTGTCACGTTGCGCCGCCCAAGTCTGACCCCCTCCCCCCAAGCGCTGCCCGGCCAAATCGAAAAAAACAAAAATAAACCCAGAGCGCCGCCCCGTCCCAAGGTGCCGCCCCAAGCACGTGCTTGGTAGGCTGGTGTCTGGACCCGGCCCTGTGTGGCAGAGAGCTCTGTTCGCGTGTGACTAAGGGCTTGGCTACACTTACAAGTTGCAGCGCTGGTGGAGGCTTTCCAGCGCTGCAATTACACCCCGTCCACACTTGCAGGGCACAACCAGCGCTGCAACTCCCTGGCTGCAGCGCTGGCTGAAAACCCATCCCGGCAGGGGTATAAGGAGTGCAGCGCTGGTGATCCAGCGCTGCTCAGCAGGTGTGGACACTCACCAGCGCTTTAAGTGTCCTCCAGGGAATAAGGAGTTATCCCAGAATTCCTGTTCAGCCACTCTGCTCATCAGTTTGCACTCTACTGCTCTTGCCTCAGGTGACCCGCCCTTTAAATGCCCCGGGAATTTTAAAAATCTCCTTCCTGTTTGCTGCAGCCAGGTGTGTGTGGAGTGCAATCAGTTAATCTTTCCAGGCGACCATGCCTCCACGCGGCAAACGAGCCCCAGCATGGAGCAATGGCGAGCTGATGGACCTCATCAGTGTTTGGGGGGAGGAATCTGTGCAGGCACAGCTGCACTCCAGCCGTAGGAATTACGATATCTTTGAGCAGGTATCAAGGTCCTTGCTGGATAGGGGCCATGATCGGGACGCGCTGCAATGCAGGGTGAAAATTAAAGAGCTGCGGAGTGCCTATTACAAAGCCCGTGAGGGCAATCGCCGATCCGGAGCTGCCCCCACGACCTGCCGTTTTTACAGGGAGATGGACGCGATACTTGGGGGTGACCCCACTGCCAATCCCAGGACAACGATGGACACTTCTGAGCTGGCTGGGGGACAGGAGGAGGAGGCGGAGGCGGCGGCGGGGGGGGGGAGGAAACCGCGAGTGAAGCTCCTGGGATGGGGGAAGACACCCCAGAGTCCCTTGAGGCATGCAGCCAGGAGCTCTTCTCAAGCCAGGAGGAAAGTACCCAATCGCAGCAGCCAGCAGTTGCAGAAGGACAAGCAGAGGAGCGGGTTACCGGTAAGCGGCTTTTATTTTCTGGGTGGAAATGTTTCTGGAGAGGAAGGGGGGTTATGGCTGCATGCATGCCAGACTAGAATAGCCCGTTGATGTGGTCTATCACGTCGCGGTAATCTGCTTCAGTTATCTCAGCAAAAGTTTCAGCCAGAGCGTGGGCAATATGCCTGCGCAGGTTTATAGGCAGAGCCACTGTGTTTCTTGTCCCAGTCACGCTGACGCGTCCGCGCCACTGTGCCGCGAGTGGTGGGGGGACCATTTCTGAACACAGGCAAGCCGCATAGGGTCCCGGGCGGAATCCACATTGCTGTAAAAGAGCCTCCCGCTGTTCCCTAGTGACTCGCAGCAGGGAGACATCTTCCAGGATTAACTCCTGTGAAAAATGTTGGGAGACTCTTTAGTGAAGAGATAGGGAGATAGTGAAGATCACCCCTGCAGCTGCATCTTCACTCAACCCCTCTATCACTCCAGATTACCCGAAGCAACCAGCTCCCCTCTATCAATCAAGCCCCACTTCTCCCTCTATAAGCACCCCTCACTCACCATTTCGTGGCTTCTGTCGTGTTATGCGTGTGGTAAAAGAATGCTAAAATGAGAACTCCCTCAGTGTAACAATTCATGTCTGGAGATAGTGGATACAATGCTGCCCCTGTTAAATGTTGTCATTTCTGGGTTTCTACAGTGACCTTGACTACTGGACTGAGCAGATGTTCCACTCCACAGAGGCTTCAAAATTTGAGAAAAAATCCCCGAAAGAGCAAAGAGGACATGCTGAAAACTGTTCTTCATCACTCTGCTACAGAGAGAAAGGAATTGAAGGAGTGGAGAGAGAAGGAAAGCATGATCCGCCAGAGACATTGGCGTAGAAACGCTGTGGCAAAGAGGAAAAGCACAAACCAGCTGCTAGACATCCTGTCGCGCCAAGTGGACTCTCTCCAGGCTATCGTAGCCATGCAGGCAGAGCAGTCCCGTGCTGCCCCACAGCCCCCCCCGTCCCAAAGCTTTTTGCCTTGTGCCCCAATGTCAGCTCAAACCGCCTTTCCCCAGCATTCAGGTTCTTACCACCACCAGCTGCCTCCAACACCTGTACGTTCACCAACCAGCCCTGATACCTACCAGCACCCTTACCCTCTGCACTCAACACCCATCACCATGCAGTATATGCACCCTGAAGTGCAGGATTCGTTAAACAGCACTCCAGACAGGACATATGCAAACTTGTGACTGTACAGTTCACCAACCCACACCCCTGCCCTCTTGTTTTCATGAAATGTTGTGTGTCTGTCTGTCTGTCAAGGAAGTTTTTTTCTTTTCAATAAAACAATTCTTGGCTTTGAAAACAGTCTTTATTATAGCAGATAGTTAAAGATACCTTAGCCCAGTAAAGAAAGAGGCACTGCAAATCATATTATTATTAGGGATAATAGAATAACAGTGTAAGCAGTGCAATTCACTCCCATGCAAGGCAGCAAACATTACTGTTGGCTTTCAGCCTCAAATTCTTCCCTCAAGGCATCCCTAATCCTTGTAGCCCTGTGCTGGGCCTCTCTATTAGCCCTGCTCTCTGGCTGTGCATATTCAGCCTCCAGGACTTGAACCTCGGTGGTCCATGCCTGACTGAATGTTTCACCCTTCCCTTCACAAATATTATGGAGGGTACAGCAAGCGCATATAACCGCGGGGATGCTGCTTTCCCCCAAGTCTAGCTTCCCATAGAGACATCTCCAGCGAGCTTTTAAATGGCCAAAAGCACACTCCACAGTCATTCTGCACCGGCTCAGCCTGTAGTTGAACCGGTCCTTGCTCCTGTCAAGCTTCCCTGTATAGGGTTTCATGAGCCAAGGCAGTAACGGGTACGCGGGGTCTCCAAGGATCACAATGGGCATTTCAACGTCCCCTACTGTGATCTTCCTGTCTGGGAAAAAAGACCCTGCCTGCATCTTCCTGAACAGGCCACTGTTCCGAAAGATGCGTGCATCATGCACCTTTCCAGGCCAGCCTGTGTAAATGTCAATGAAACGCCCGCGGTGATCCACAAGCGCCTGGAGAACCATAGAGAAATACCCCTTATGATTAACGTACTCTGATGCCAGGTGGGGGGGGGGGCCAGAATAGGAATATGCGTCCCATCTATCGCCCCTCCACAGTTAGGGAAACCCATTTGTGCAAAGCCATCCACAATGTCCTGCACGCTCCCCAGAGTCACGGTCTTTCTTAGCAGGATGCGATTAATTGCCTTGCAAACTTGCATCAAAACGATTCCAACGGTCAACTTTCCCACTCCAAACTGGTTCCCAACCGACCGGTAGCTGTCTGGAGTTGCCAGCTTCCAGACTGCAATAGCCACCCGCTTTTCCACCGTCAGGGCAGCTCTCAATCTTGTGTCCTTGCGCCGCAGAGTGGGGGCGAGCTCAGCACACAGTCCCATGAAAGTGGCTTTTCTCATACGAAAGTTCTGCAGCCACTGCTCGTCATCCCAGACTTCCATGACGATGTGATCCCACCAGTCAGTGCTTGTTTCCCGAGCCCAAAAGCGGCGTTCAACGGTGCTGAGCATTTCCGTGAATGCCACAAGCACTTTGGTGTCACAAGCGGCAGGAGAATCGATATCGATATCATCGTCAGACTCCTCACTGTCACTTTGGAGCTGAAGGAATAGCTCGACTGCCAAACGTGTTGTGCTGGCGACACTCATCAGCACAGTCCTCAGCAGCTCGGGCTCCATTTGCCACAGAAATCGCGATTCACACAGAGAGTAAAACACTCACAATGGCGCCAAACATTGCCGGAAAGAGTGAATGCTGGGATGTGAAGCGATGCACCACAGGGCGTTGGCACACAGGAAGCGGAATGACCCGCACACTTCCTTCCCCTTCCCACAATACTCAGCGCCAAAACGGCACCAAAACGGGACGAGGTGCTCTGTGGGATAGCTGCCCACAATGCACCTCTCAATACAGCGCTGGAAAGTGCTGCAAGTGTGGCCACACTGCAGCGCTGGTAGCTGTCAGTGTGGCCACACTCCAGCGCTGGCCCTACACAGCTGCATGACCAGCGCTGTAACTCCCAGCGCTGCAACTTGTAAGTGTAGCCAAGCCCTCAGTTAAGAGTGTTTCTGTTCATCAGAATGGGGATGAACTCAGCACTAAGGTTGGTGTCAGGACTATTTTTGTGTCCCCGCCCCCTCCGTGGCCCTGACTGAGGCCCTGCCCCCTGGCCGGGCTGGGAGACTTGCCCGCTATGGAGAGCCCCTGACACTCCACCTGCCCTGGACATGGGTCCATGGGCCTTTGGCAGCAGTCCCCAGCCCATGTTCCCATTCCCCGGGGTGCACCACCCTGGGCAGGTGGAGGATCCAGGGCTCCCCAGTGCAGTCCCTGGATGGCAGCCTGGTTCTGGCTTCTGGCCTGGCCAGGGCCTCAGGTAAAGAGGAGGAGGAGTGGGGCCACTGAGAGAGGCCAGCACCAGGGAGAGGTTGGTGCCATGGGCACAGGCTGCACTACATAGTGTGGCAAAGTACCTTCTCAGTCTCCCCAACCTCTGCTGTTTTTAGCCCTGGTGAGACAGGCTTGGGTAATGCAGTCCCCCTTAGGACTCAGGGGAAGTCTGTTCCCTGTCTCCACCAGTCTTGTTTAAAGTATTTTTACCCTGCCTTGTGGGAGAGTGTACTGCCGCTCCCCCTGGGGAGGCTCGCTGCCTTGCTGCTCCAACACTCCTGGCAGCCGGGCTCCTTCTCCCTCTGCTCCCCCTCAGCTGATTCTAATTTGCTACCTTGGTAACCCTTTCTCAGCTGAACCTGATTGACCTGTAGTTGCCTCCCAGTTGATAAGGAGGAGGGGCCTTTTAACCCTCTGGGACTGACTCCTACCCCACCCTTGCAACTGTCTGTCCTGAGTTTATCACAATAGATAGGAGCTGCTCAGCTGCCCTGCCCTAAGCATAGATACTGCCTGCGATGCTCCACACCTGCCCAAGGCAATGTGGCCCTCTTTCCCCAAACTATGCCCATGCTAAAAAGTGTTCTGGTCACCCCATCTTTAAAAGGGTGGGGAGCAGGGCCGGCTCTAGGTTTTTTGCCGCCCCAAGCAAAAACATTTTTGGCTGCCCCCAACCCCAGCCCTGAGCTCCCCCCGCCCACCAGTGCCCCCCTCGCCCCCTGCCGCCCCAGCACTGGGATCTCTCTTCACCCCCCTCCACCCGCACCCCCAGCTGCCCCAGCACTGGGCTCCCCCCCCCGAAGTGATCTCCTCATTCACCGCAGCAATCCCCGTTTACACTTGCAGTGGGGATCAAACCATTTATCCTATTTTTATGTCACTTTCATATAAATCTCACCCCCCCATCCCCATCTTTAGTGCTCCAAATGCACATGGAAGGCATAGGGACTAACCCTCAGACCTTGTACCCGGAAAGGGATGGGGATCTAGTAAAGAGGGTTCAGGCAGAAGAACGGGTGTGGGGGTGCTGGGGGCTCTACACTGGCAGAGAAGCAGGGTGCAAGGTACTCGTGGAGGAGGAGAGGGGGTATCGGGAGGGTTGCGGGAGAAGAAGAGCAGGGGAAGGGGGAGGTGCGGGAGGAGAGGGCTGGAGGAGGGTACAAGGGGAGAGGGGTGGGTGAAGGGAGAGTACAAGGAGCGATGGGGGGAGGTACAAGTGGAGGGGCTGTGAGCAGTATGGGGGGGTGTAAGGGCTGAGAGGGGCAGGCGCTGACAGCCGCTTCCCCTGCCCCGTGCAGGCAGAGAGGAGGGACACTGACCCCCCAGGTGCTCGAGCCGCGGGGGTCCCCAGGCGGGGCAGTATCCCCGGCTGCCCGCTCGGCGCCAGGCTCTGCCTCTCCTCACCCAGGGCAGGCAGCGCTGGGCTGAGGTGGGGGAGGTGCGCGGCAGGCTGGGTCCAGGGGCAGGAGGAGGCAGCAGCAGCTCCCTGGGCTACCCAGCCATTCACCCTGTCAGCGTGCGAGCCGGGATCCGCGCCCCCTGCCCAGCCCTGTGGGGAGGAGACCGACTGAGATCTGTGGGTGGTGCGGCGGATCCAGGGAGATACTCTGACTCGCTGCTACTCCAGCAGCAGCTCTGGCTCCATCCGATCCGCCGCCATCAGGGCTACTTTGGGAACCGCTCTCCCCTCGCTCTGGCGTGCCTGGCTCAGTCCTTCCCTTGGCCACACCCTTATTCCCGAGTGCGGAGGACGGGAGGAGGAGGCGGCGGCGGGGGCGTGGGGGTGTTGGAGGGGGGTGAGTTGTGGGAAGCAGCAGAGTCTGGGAGATTTCTCCTTTGCTTCTCTGCTAGGAGCAAGAAGAAAAGGGAGCTGGGGAAAGTCACAGCGGGGGAGGGTGTTAGATGAGTCTCGGCGAGCCCTGTGGGGAGCCGCTTTCCATACAAGGAATAGGAGGAACTCCCAAAGGCAGCATCTGATCTCCCAAGCTTGGGGGGAGTGGGGGCAGATGGTGCCTAGTCCCAGCCACATGCTAGAAAGCCCTGCACAAGGCAGCCTCATAGGCCAGGCTCCGAACTGGTCCAGGTTTGCTCCACAATGCACTTTGTGTTCTGTTTTATGGACTGGCCCTGTGCTGGAGCCGAGGCAGCCTGGGACCTGGAATGCAGAATCAAGCGAGACTCCGGCTTGCCGCCTGGTTCGAAAGCCTCTCCGGGCTTGTCGCTAGCGGCCCCTGGGCATGAGTGGCTGGGTCTCTGCACCTCCTGGGCGTCCCGCTGGGCATGAGCGGCTGGGTCTCTGCATCTCTCAGGCGGCTCCCTGGGTCTGATTCTCCCAGGCAGCCCCTGGAGCCGAGCCCAGGCTGATGCGAGGAGAGGGGCTCCCTGAGTGTGTGAGGAGCCAGGGAGGAAGGGAAGTGGGGTCCGGGATGCAGGGAGGGGGGAGGGGTCCTGCTGCCGCTGCTGCTCTGAGTCTCCCCACGGCGATGCTGCGTTTCCCCACCAGAGTGGGTTGTTCAGGGCGCCGTCGGGCTGAGCAGGGGGCACAGATCCCGGCTTGCGCGCTGACAGGGCGAGTGGCTCTGGCCAGGGCTGGCTCTGGCTTTTTGCCACCCCAACCAAAAAAAAAAAAGGGGGGGGGCGCAAAGTGCCGCCCCAAGCACATGCTTGGAGGGCTGGTGCCTAGAGCCGGCCCTGGTGGGGTTACTGGATCTACTTACCGTTTAATGTGTTATTTTTAGACTGTGTGTGTCATGGTCGCTGTCAGTTTGGTTGGTAACTTTAGCTACAATCTCATGAAGACGTTTTCTCTGGAATTTTCTGATAATTTAAAGGCAATCTTCACCGGCAAACTCACCCTGTCTGTGTGCGCCAAAGAATTCTCCCCTTTTTCTCTCCAGTTCAGACGGCAGAGTGTCTTGGGGGAGAAAGGAGAAGAGAGGTGAGATTTCAGACTTTCATATTCATAAGAGCATCCCCACTCTGAAACTGTTTTATAATTATGACAGAGAAACAGACAGAGAGGCCCAGAGACACACTCAGGTATTTAATATAAAAAGGTCTGAAATCTATTTCCCCTCTCAATCAGGCATCTCTCAGCAATGGAGCCAGCAGCCTCACAGCCTCACAACTATCCCAGGACACACAATCTGTAAGAGATTTACTTTTCCCTCCTCATCCCCTCCCTCCCTTCAGACTCCAGTTGGTTTGTCTCATTCACTTACTGCCTTTTGTCCTAACCTAGACCCAGAGCCTGCAAAGACTTTGGCATAAAAGTAACTTTACCCACTTGGGTCCCTTTGACACTAACGGGTTGTTCAGAGTTTGGGAAATCCTGGCTCTAATTGTGAGCTGTTGGGTCTGTTTACTCAGTGTCTCCACAGAGAGGCGCATGATGGGGCCTCGTCATCCATAGGCAGAAATAGGAATAATAATAAAATCATTTTATCCATGAGGACATTGAGGCGGAGGAAGGTTGGCTCCATGGACCAGATTCACCTTTGTACCCACAAAAGGAGAGAGGGGAGGGGCCATTTGTGACTCCACTATTCAGTGCCTGCAGGGGCCAGTGCAGACCTTGGCACAAGCAGAGGAAGTTCTGAAGCCAGCCAGAGCAACATCCCTAGGACAATGACCCCCGAGTGTTTAGGCCATTGTGCAGAGTGTCAGAGGCCCAGCTTTACATGGCCCATGTCCCTCTGTCCCTCGTCCACTCCCCTCCCTCTCCCACCCGCCCTCACCACCCCCACCCCATTCCCAGCCCTCTCAGGAACATGCCTTGTGCCTGCAGCTGCTGGGGAGGATGCACAAGAGGTGCCTGTGCTGGAGGGATCCCTGACCATAGGGGAAGGGGCTTTTTCCTTCCCCACAGCCCATTTGGCCCAAACTAGCTGCAAACGGGACCAGAGCTCAGTGATGGGCTGGATCCACCTTTGAGAAATTTGCCCCATGGCTGGTGATGGGGCAGTAGATGGGGAGGGCTCTGAGCTATAGAGAGTTCTTTGCCGCATGTCTGGCTGTTGGGTCTTGCCAAAATGCTCGGTATCCAACTGACCATCATATCTGGGATGGGGAAGGGATTTCCCCCCAAGTCAGATTGACAGAGAGCCTGGGGATTTTTTACCTTCCTGCCTCTGCAGCGTGGTGCACGGGTCAGTTGCAGTTTTAACGTAGAGTCAATGGTGGAGTCTCTGTAATTTCTGTACCTATTGGGTTTCTGGGTTCTGTAACTTGTGTATCTATTGGGTTTCCGGGAAACCGGGCGGGCAGAAGTCCGCCCAATGCTAAAAGATCCCCGCCTCAGCCTAAGGGGAGGATCTACAGGACCTCAGAAACCCACGAATTTCAGGGGACAACTAATAAAAGAACAGGGACAGGAGTGCGGTAAAAGGGTCATAAGAAGGGAGCCCGACTGGGACACCGAGCAGAGAACCCCGGATAGCGCCCACTGCTCCTCGAAGGCGTCAAGGGAGCCAGTGGACGCCGCCCAGAGGAACTCCGCCCAGAGACGTGAACGGACAGAGGATCGGAAACAAGCCCCACAGTCACAGGAGTCTCCATTGGCCAACCGCCTCTCCCTGGTCGCGTAGATGGCCATTTTAGCCAGGGCGAGGAGGAGGTTGACCAGGAGGTCCCGCGACTTTGTGGGGCCATGGATAGGAAGTGCATGGAGAAGGAGGTGGGGGGAAAAGTGCATCCAGAAACGAAGCAGGATATTGGTGAGGAGCCGGTATAGGGGCTGCAACCTGGCGCACTCTATGTAAACGTGTGCCAGGGTCTCCCTCACGCCACAGAAGGGGCAGGTGTCTGGGGCAGGGGTAAACCGCACCAAGTACACGCCCGTGCTCACGGGCCCATGGAGGAGCTGCCAACTGATATCCCCGGTGGGCCTCGGGACCAGGGTGGAGTACAGGCTGGCCCACCAGGGCTTCTCACCCTCCAGAGGTGGCAGGAGGTCCCACCACTTTGTGTCAGGGTGGGACACGAGGGTGAGGAAGTGAAGGATGTGGAGCACGAGCGCGTAGAGCTGCTTCCTTGGCGCGGTTTGGAAACGGACCGGCTGCAGATCGTGCAGCCGGGTTGCAGAGATAGGGTCGGGGGGCCAGTCGGGTCCACAGGGCAAGGGCCCAATGAAAATGTCTGGAGGGCTCGGGGTGGGGGGGTGGGCGGGGCGTGCCCTCACGTAGGACCCGGTTGAGGTAGGCCTGAGCAGCGGGTGGGAAAGCGGCCTACACCTCCTGTAGTACGCGCCGGGGAATACAACGTCTGGAGAGCCCCATCTGCCGAGCGAGCGTCAGGGGATCCAGCCAGTCTCCCCGGTCGTAGTCCAGGAGGTTTCCGACCCTGGTAGCTTCTGCCAGGACCAACCTCTGGCGCACCGCGGGGGACTCCGCCACCTGCACACGGAGCTGGGGATTGTGTAGCAGGGGCTCCACGAGGAGATCCGCCCCCTTGGTGGCCACCACGGACATGGTCGCAGAGAATAGCTTCCAGGTCCGGAGGAGGTCCTGGTAGAAGACCGGCAGCCCGGAGAGGTCTCGCGGAAGACCCCTCGGATCGAGATAAAGGAGCTGCCGGTCGTATCGGAGCCCTCGGAAGCGGCGGAGGAAGGCGTGCGCCAGGGCTCTCCATGCCGGACTACCCGCACCATACAGGAGCCTCTGCAGTGCCTGGAGGCGGAAGACGTGGACCTGAGTGCGCAGGCACTTCAGGCCCTGCCCTCCCTCCTCCAGGGGCAGGTGGAACACCCCTGCAGGGACTCAGTGCAGTCCTGGCCAAAAGAACTCCAGAACCACCTTTCAGAGGTCGGCCAGGAAAACCGGGGCCGGGACCAGGGTGTTGAGCCAGTACCAGAGCATGGACAGGATCAGTTGATTGAGCACTAGTGCCCTCCCTCAGAGGGAATGGCACCGGATGAGTCCTGTCCATTTCCGGAGCCGCTCCACCACCCTGCCCTCCAAACCTTGCCAGTTCTCCGGTGGAGACGGTTGCGTGGCAGAAAGGTAAACGTCGAGATAGAGCAGCGGACCCGCGCTCCACCGGATGGCCTGAAGCGCGGGTGGGAGGGAGCTCGCCTGCCACCTGTCCCCGACCACCAGGCCAGAACTCTTGACCCAGTTGACCCGGGCGGAGGAGGCCGCCGAGTACACGGCCTGGCAGGCCTCCACCCACGCCAAGTCGCCCAGGTCCTGGACCACGAGGAGCACATCGTCGGCTTACACCGACAGGACCAGCCGCAGCTCCGGCTCCCGAAGCACCAACCCCGTCAACAGAGGAAGGGCTCGATCGCCAGGGCCTACAGGTGGCCCGAGATGGGGCACCCCTGCCGCACTCCCCGCCCGAAGCTGACCGGCTCGGTCAGGGTCCAGTTGAGCCTGACCAGACACTCTGCGGAAGCGTACAGCACCTGGAGAAACCCCACAAACTGGGACCCGAAGCCTAACGCTCGCAGAGTGCCCAGGAGATACCCGTGGTCCACCCTGTCGAACGCCTTCTCCTGATCCATAACTTGTGTAGTGGGGCAGTTACCCCCCTCCTGGGATAAAAGGAGGTAAAAGGTGAAAAGCAGCTGAGCTCGGCTGACTGGGGAGGCAGCCACAGCTGGGGCCACACCCAATTAGATCACAGCTGGCCCTGATCAAAGGGCTGGGAGCTAGGCAGGCAAGAGTCTCACTGCAGGGCACCTGGGAGCAGAGCGTATCTTACACAGAGCAGGGCTGGGGCGGGGCAGGCAGAGCTGGGGAGCTCTGGCCTGGCAAGTCCCCAGGCTGAGGCCTTGTTAAGGGCCAGGGATGGTACTAGAGCTAGAAAGGCAGTAGGTCCAACCCCTTTGCTAATGATGAGTGGACATTGCGGACTGCAGGCTGCAGCAGAGAAAGGGGGCTAGATGACTGGCTGAGTCAAGGTGGGTATAGAGGGTTGGGATTCCCGTGGGAGAGGAGACCCACAGTGTGGGGGTACTGCTGTGGGCAGAACCCCAAGTTAAGGGGCACTGGGGTCCAGGAGGGGAATGGGGAGGCCTGAGGCAGGACAGACACTGGCCAGCAGTGGCTGCTCTGGAGCTGGAAAGTTAATTCCCTCACTGACCAGCAGGAGACGCTGCACTCCTGAGTGCTCAACTTGTTACACTTGAAGTTTTAAAATCATGATTTAAGGACTTCAGTAACCTGGCCAGAGGTTAGGGGTCTATTGCAGGAGTGGGTGGGTGAGATTCTGTGGCTTGCAATATGCAGGAGGTCAGACAGGATGCTCATGATGGTCCCTTCTGGCCTTAAAGTCTTTGAGTCATTTCTTAATTTAACAGCATCGTCTAAGTGTGAACCAATTGATCAGCTCCATTCTCTTCTCAGAGGCTTATCCAAATTTCCATTCCTAGATCCATTCTAGGTACCTTTGAACTTCCCCAGAATCTCCATTAGCACAATCGTTTTCTGGGAGAAACCACTCACTCGCTCTTCCAGTTCAGGAGAAATCTCCTCTGGCTGCTGGAACTTCCCCTTCTCACACCTGGAGGGAAACAATTTCACGTGATTATATTTTACTGTGTGACTCATTATAAGTTCTGGCTAGTGAGTCGCTGCTCTAATGGGCCTGGAGTTAGAATTCCTCGACTTCTCCCAGCCTCAGAGCAGGTGGAACACAACCCAGGGCCAAGCAACCTTCTCTTCAAAGGTCATTAATATTCTTCAACTCTGGTCTGGAGAGACCAGCTCTGGGGACAAAAGGGGAATTGAGTCTCCATGGCCAATTCGGTCCTTGGCCTCCAGGCTCTGAGGGTCAGGAGGTTCCCAGGTGAAGTGCTGTAGAAATCTGCCTCTAGAAACTAGACTGAGACACCAACTACCCCTTCCCCAGCTCATTTCTCACAGGTCTCCAAACAGCCCTCAGATGGGGAAAGGCTCTACTTGAAAACTACTTGAAAACTACTGCCCTGGGCTGAATAGTGACCAGGACCCAGCAGTGACAGGCCCACATTCCATCCCCACAATCCTGAGGCAGCCAGTCCCCCAGGGATGTGACATCTCTACAAAATATCTGAGGTCAGCCTTTCCCACTGACTGGAGAATTCCAGAGTCTTTTGTACAAGAGTAAACACCCCAGGATGAAGTTGATCAGAGAGATTTGTATCCAACATGTGATCTCCCCACACATTTTGCTGTAGAGCCCCAGGGAGATGCGGTGCTACCCTCATCATCAAGCTCTTTCCCAGCATTGTGGAGTGCGACGGAGCCACATACCTGCTCAAGGTGGTTCTGACATCCTAGAGGAGAGAGAGACAAAAGAATTTCAGTCCCCTCTGACACACACACACAGGGGATCCCAGGGAAGGGATTTAGGAAGTATGGGGGAAGAGACTCTGCCCTGGCCCCAGGGCCATTGATTTCCTGAGCTAATGGGGCTTTTCCATCTTTCATATCTCTGTGACTCTGCTAAGAATAATACTCACTCAGATGTCAGCAATGCACATGCCGAGTTACACTGAGATCTCCGACTGCTGGACTCCAGTGCTTATGATTCAGCGGCCCGCTCCTCCCTCTGTGGGAGTCTGGCATGTTTCTAATAATGAGTGCTGGTTTCCAATTGTCCCTGGGGGTGCTGAACCCCAGGCCCCACCTCCACTCCAAACCTTTCCCCAATGCAACACCCCAACCCAACTCTTCCCACTCCCACTCAACCTCCACACTGTCTCTTCCTCGCCTCCTCTTGTGACCTGCCATAAATATAAAGGAAAAAGACACATAAAATACCTCCTTGCAGCTGTACTGAATTGCTTTACCTCTAAGGGGTTAAGAAGCTCAGATAACCTGGTTGGCTCCTGACCAGAAGGACCGATAAGGAAATAAGAAACTTTCAAATCTGGTGGGTTGCGGGAGGTTTTGTTTGGGCTCTGTTTGTTTGTTCCCTCTCCTGATAGAGAGATAGATCAAGCAGGTACAACATCTCCTGAAAACCTACCTGAAATGATCCATCTAAGATTACAAAAATTCTAACTAAGGCAAAGAAATGTGTTAGGTTATTTTGTGTTTTAGATTGTGAATTGTCCCTATGCGAAGAGGTAGTTTTATTCCTTTTTTTGTAACTGTGCAGTTGAGTCCAGAGGGGAGTCCTCTGTGTTTGAAATCTTTTTATTACTCTGTAAAATTACCTTCCATCCTGATTTTGCAGGTGTGATTCTTGTACTTTTTTCTTTATAATTTAGTTATTCTTCAAAGAACCGGATTGATTTTAGTGTCCTAAAGATAAGGGTCTGGTCTGTACTTTCATTAAAGGCAATTGGTTGGTATATTATTCTCAAGCCTCCACAGGAAAGGGAGTGAAGGGGCTTGGGGGGATATTTTGGTGGAATAGGGTTCCAAGTGACTCATCTCTGAATTTTTGTTTAAAATCAGTTGGTGGTGGTGGCAGCAATACCGTCCAAGGACAAGGAAAGGAATTTGTGCCTTGGGGAAGCTTTTAACCTAAACTGATGGAATATAAGATTAGGGGGTCTTTCATGTGGGTCCCCACATCTGTCCCCCAGAGTTCAAAGTGGGGAGGGAATCCTAACATGAGCACACGCCCTCCCAGCTCCTCCCCCTCCCTCCCAGCATCTCCTGCACACAGTGGAACACCTGACTGCAGCAGGCAGATGGTGCTGGAAGAAGGAGGAGGAGTTGATCGGCAGGGTTGATGGTGGGTACCACTGAGGGGGAGAGCTGGCTGTCCTGGAGCACCCACCTATGTTTCTCAATCAGTCTCACCTGTAGGAATTCACTCTCTGGCTTCTGACACTTCCCCTCCAGCTCACTGATCAGCTCACTCAGACGGGAAATCTGCTCGGAGAGTTTACTGACATTTTCATACTGGATCCTCACAATCTCCTCATCCAGCTTCTCCAGCTGGGCCAGCAGGAGTCGCTCTTGTTCCTCCAGGAACTGCTGCAGTTGCTGAAATTCAGACACAATCTTCTGCCTCTCGGTTTGTGTTTGTTTCTGTATGAAAATAGGGCAAGGGCTGGTCAGGGACATGGATGGAGCCCAGGGTCCTTTCATGAAGAGCTGAGTGTGCAGGAGGGTGATTTTCTGTGAAAATCCTACAATTTCTGACATTTGACTCTAACCTTTGGGTACTAGGCAGGGGATTCTCTCACACCTTTCTCTTTGGCCCCGGTATCCCCCTGAAAGTGAAGTTTCTCTGTCAGTCATGGTCAGCATCTTCTGTTATTTATGGTTTGCGGAAATTCAGACCCAGAGCAGCAGGAGGCAGGACTCAGCACTACACTGACAGAGACGTCAGGGGAGTTAAAAGAAACAAACGTTTTAAAAATGCACAAAATGTCTAGACCCAGTGGACAGCACTTCACAGGGACATTGAGTTCACTTGGGGGGATTTCTGGGTAAGCCACAAAGGCTACTCATCAATTGAAAGGGAAGCTTAGGGCTTGTCTACACAGGAATCAAACCCAACAATCCATGGTCATGGAGAAACACACACATAAGCCCATGTTCACCAAGGCCACACAGGAGTTTGCCTCCAAACAGACCTCCCACTACAAGTCTCTGCTGGTTCATAACAACAGGCACCTAACAGATACTCCTGGCAATTCCCCTCTCCAGTCGCTTTCAATCCCAGCAGCTTTTCTCTCTCTTCCCTCAGAGTCTTCAAATGGGCCTGGATTCTTTCCTGAAGAAACAGAAAGGATTTGGGCGGTTTCATCTGGATAGTTGAGAGGTGCTTGAAAGTGGGTGTTTTTCCACCCAAAACCCAAGATGACTGTGGTTCTAATCACTTTGTGACATCAGGGCCACCAAGGAGATCAAACCTCATTAATAGAGATTGGGAGCGTGTCACATTCAGACTCATTACCAATTCCGGTTCAGTGTTTTTAGTAATTAGGGATTTCAATTATAACCAAGCTTTACTGGTATTTGTGAACTGCTTAGTAGTACAGAGCATAACAGGGCACTGGAGTTACATGGGAGTGAATCAATAAACCTGTTTTGTAGAAGGTTTAATGAACCAAGTGATACAAATCCTCGAAGCCACCTGGGTTTCACACTTGAAGCCCTGGGGACTGCACTGGTTGGGCGGAGCTGGTTTAAGCACCAGGGCAAACCCCATGAGACGTCGGGAGGCCATTCGTCTGGTTTGAAGCTGCGCAATCCCAGTTTTGTGGAGCACTGTCCCTGTCCGGTAGGGACTCGCCACTGAACATGGCTTTGTCTGGTGCAAAAGGGAGAGGAGGAGACGGAGGATGCAGGAGAACATCCATGAGGATGGGAGTGGCACCTTCATGCAGAATGATGCAAGCAGGTGGCACACTGAAAAAAGCGGTGGTGGGGCCCACACAGGGTGACTGATGCTAGTGAAGACGGGCCCATGCAGGCAGGTGTGGGCATGTCCGATGTTCTGGGGATGCCTCAGTGACCTCCCTAATTAGACATGATGCAGATTTGTATAAAGAATGGCTTTGGGTTTGCCCTACTACTGTCCTAAAGCCTTTCCGTGGGATGCCCCCTGGGCAGATGCCCACTGTCCCATTCCCTGGTAAAGATCCCGGAAGCAGTGCATTCTGGGAGATTTCAAAAGTCTGCCTGGTGGGATTCATGCAGGGGTTTCAAACTCAAATGACCATGAGGGCCACATGAGGACTAGTACATTGGCCTGAGGGCCGCATTACTGACACCTCCCCACACCGCCCTCGGCCCCGCCCTCACTCCACCCATTCCCTGGCCCCATTCCAACTCCTTCCCCGAAATCCCCACCCCAACTCTGCCCCCTCCCTGCCCCCAGGGGGCACAGGAGGGATGTGGGGTGAGGCAGGGGCTCAGGGCAGGGAGTTGGGGTGCAGGAGGGGTGTGACAGGGGGCTCAGGGCAATCGGTTGGGGTGCGAGGTGCAGCAGGGGGTTCAGGGCAGGAGGTCGGGTGCAGAGTGCGGCAGGCAGCTCAGGGAAGGGGGTTGGGGTGCAGGAGGGGTGCAGCAAGGGCTCTGGCCCAGCGTGCACTGGGGGAAGGGCAGGCTCTTCCTGCCCTGCCCCTGCACCGCTCCGGGAAGCCGCTGGAACGTGCGGGAGCAGGGGCACGGGGCGTGTGTGTTGCTGTTGCTTCAGGCACTGCCCCCAGCATCTCCCATTGGTTGGGAATGGGGAACCGCAGCCAATGGGAGCTGCTGGGGGTGGTGCCTGAATCAACAGCAACACACACACCCCTGCGCCTCTGCTCCCCCAGGTTCCGTCCGCTTCCCGGAGCGGCGCGAGGGCAGAGCCGGCCGACCGGAAGGGAACCTGCCCTGCCCCTGGTGCGCGTGGGACCGGAGCCGCTCTAGATAAACGCTGGGGGGAGGCCGCGAGGAGCTCGTGGGCCACAGAAAATAACCTCGCAGGCGCATGTTTGAGACCCTGGACTAATGGAACCACTTTGGCTGGTCCTTGCCCACGTACACAACAGAACAGGTCAGACTGACACTGGTCAGCTCCAGCCTGGGGTTAGTTTTGCTACAACCCAGTGAAATCCCAGTGGTACTTGGCATGGACCTGAGCTGTCTGGAGCCCTTTTGTGTGCGGACTGGAGGTGCTCGGGGTCCCACACACTCTTTAGCCCAGTGATCTCCGCTAGTGCAGGCCGGCAGCATCTGAGTTAAATCCCTCGTGGAGCAGCACAGGAGTTCAGAATCCCAATGAGAAACCTCCTGTCACTGACATGCTGGGTGATTGTGTGCAACTCACTGCCTCAGTTTCCCTTCCCACCTTTTGTCTAGCTAGACCAGTGATCACCTACCAGTCAATTGCAATTGACTAGTAGATCCTGGAGATTCTCCCAGTCGATCACGATCTTCGGCAGCGCAGGCAGGCTCCCTGCCTGCCCCAGCCGTGCGGCACTCCCAGACGTGGCCAGCATGTCCCCACAGCCTGGGGTGAGGGCAGGGTTCTCTTCACGTGGCTCTCGCCTGCAAGGACCATCCCCGCAGCTCCCATTGGCCAGAAATGGGGAACTGTGGCCAATGGGAGCTGTGGGATTGGTTCCTGCAGAGAGGGGCAGCGTGTGTAGCCACATGCTCCCCTCCAGGGGCCACAGGGGCACATTGGCCCCTTCCAGGAGTGGCGCAGGGTTGGGACAGGCAGGGAGCCTGCGTTAGCCCCGCTGCACTACTGACTGTACACCAACCTCCTACTCCAGCCCTGACCCTGCTCCCAGAGCCAGCACCCTGTGCCCTCACCTGCACCCCAACCCTCTGCCTCAGCTTGGAGCCCCCTCCTGCACCCCAACCCCCTGCCCCAGGCTCAGCTCAGAGCCCCCTCCCGACTGCAAACCCCTCGGCCCCAGCCCAGAGCCCGCACCCCCACCTGAATCCCAACCTCCTGCCACAGACCAGTGAACGTGAGCGAGGGTGGGGGAGAGCAAGCAATGGAGAGGGGGGGTATGGAGTGAGCGGTGCTTCTGAGGGGGGGCGTGTAGATCCTGTTTTCAAGATTTGATATTTTGCCTCTGTTGCTATAACAAAATTAATGGTCAGGCAGTGTGGCATCTCCCCACACAAGGAAGACTTTACAGAGCTGAATGATGAGTCACACCCGTGACAGGGAACTCTCAGTGAAATTAGCCTGTCATTAAACCCCCAAAGTTAACCCATTAAATTTCACAGCAGTTCCCTACCTTGTACTCCTGGGCAGCCTCCTCGATGGGGACCACCGTGTGAGTGCGGTGAGCCCGGGGCTCTCTGCAGATCACACAGATGGGGGTTTGATCCTCTTCACAGAACAGTTTCAGAGCCTCCTGGTGTCTCTCACACACCCTGTCCCTTCCTGCTCCTTTTGCTGCCTGTAAGCTCAACCGCTTGGCGATTTCTACGACATTTGCCAGCTGCCTGTTGGGCCTGAGGTTTCCCTGTTGCACAGTTTCTCTGCACTGAGGGCAGGAGGCGGCTGTATCGGATCCCTCCCAGCACTGGCTGATGCAGGCTCTGCAGAAATTGTGCCCACACTCCAGAGTGACAGGTTCTGTGAAATACTCCAGACAGACGGGACATGTCGCTTCCTCCTGGAGCCTTTCCACGGGGTTCTCTGCAGCCATGGCTCCCTCTGGGCAGTTTGTAACAGGCTTTGTTTCAAATTCCTGAATTCAAACTATGCCCCGCCTGCAGCAGCAAGGGGGTGGTTCCTTGCCTGAAAATGACTCATGCTATTTGCTGAGCAGGAAGGACCCAAACAATTTCACCCCTGGAGGCTTTAGTGTAAAAATGTACAATCACACCGGTGCCAGGTAACTTTCAGTGAAATCAGCATGTAATTAAAACCCCAAAGGGCTCTCTGCCTGCAATCAGCCCTTGAGCTGGTGGGGAGGGTCACTGGGGCATCCCCCGGTGAGGCTGAACCTGAAGGAGCAGGAGCTGGGTGTCTAAGGAGTGATATAATATCTCATTGAAAGGTGACACAGGGCCAGAAAGAGTTAATTAACTCACAGACTGACCTGACCCATGGCCGAACTTTAAAGACTGCTTAGGAAGATATGTAAATGAATAGAGCTTTGCCATGCAAGCCTGCATTGTTAGAGATAGAAGAGTAGATATTTGTTCAGGTCTTGTGACGTAAGCAAACATGTCTATAGCTATAGCTTTGATTCAAAGATCAAAAAGAGAGTATTTAGGAGAAGGATAGTTAAGCCTATTGTTTTCTCAGGCCAAAAGGCTGCTGGAAATGTATAAAAACCTTGGGACATGATCCTTCTTCATTTCAGATCTGCTTTGGGTTTCAAGTGGGGGAAACCTTAAGCTACAAGGATTGAGATCCCCAGTCATTGACTGGAGCCATCCTGAACATGGACATTGGACTATAACCTAAGGACTATTTCTAAAAGGACTTTTGGCAACTACAAACTCATCTCTGCCATAGGTGCCGACTCCATGGATGCTCTGGGGATGGAGCACCCACAGGGAAAAATTGGTGGGTGCCAAGGCGGGGATTTGAGGTGGTGTCCAATTGGAACAGGGAGGCGGCTGGAGTCAGGGCGGGACTGGGGGCAGGGATCGGAATGGGAGGGGGGGCGAGCATCCACTGGTGCCAAGGAAAGTTGGTGCCTCTGATCTCTGCTATGTATTTGAACCTCATGAATTGAATTCAAGTCTGTATGTATATTGATATTTTAACCAACACTTTCTCTTTTTTAATAAAATTTAGTTTAGTTAACAAGAATTGACTATAATCGTTTATTTTGGGTAAAATCTAAGTTATAATTGGACCTCTGTGTGTGGCTGGTCCTTTGGGATCAGAAGAACTTTTCCTTTTATATGATGAGATAAGATTTTGAGTAATCATCATCATATCTGATATGTGTGTCTGGATGGAGGCCTTAGGCTGGGCACTTTAAGGGAACTGCATTGTTTGGACTTCTGGGTAAGCAGCGAGGTAATACAGAAGCTGATTTGTGCTGGCATGGTAAATCTAACTATTGGAATATCCACCAGTTCTGTTTGCAGTTCACCTTAATAGAGTAACCTCAGCTGGCTCCCACAGGCAGCATCATCACAAACTTTAACTCTGGATTTCTGAGTTTTCTCAGATTTGCTTAGTAGTTACCTTTGACTGTTTGTTTCAATAACTGAGGGCTCAGTGAAACTGCCCACTGCAACTGTAAAGTTAACTGTGAAGGAGACAGCTTTCTTAAGAGTTAGTCCAAGGCTGTTGGTTGAACTTCTGCCATTCTGAGAACCAAGAAAGTAATAATTATTAATAATAAAAAATATTATTTTGTCTTTCAAGTGCAAGCTGCATGGCTTGGACCTGTCTCTGCTAATAACCATACAATGCAGAGGAATAATTAATTTAAAAAGAAATATCCCTGAGTAATTTTTCCTCTGGTAAGTGGGGAATAAAGTAGAAATGTACCACACATACAGATAGTAGCCGTGCCACTGAACGCGGGGCGTTTCTGCTATGTAGCAGTCTGTATTACGATAGAGAGTCTGCACTAAAATAAATTTTGAGAGATCATTTCATGACAAACCCTACATTTTGTTTATTAGAACATTTTTAATATAAACTTTTGGTGTTCAGTTCCTGGGGTTTAGTCCTGTATGCAACTTTTTTTAAAAGTTAATTGAAAACTCAAAACAAGAACAAAACCAAACCAAACCTCTCCTTTAATAGGCTCCAACTTCATACAAAAGTTTTCTATTCAGAAATGGGATAATGAAACTGACCAATATCCATATCTCACTCACCTAAAAAATAAATCAATAAATAAACAATAGTATTAGATGCTTCCCATTCTCAGATACTATTTCGCTGTATTATGAATACAAATATTAAGACTGAGAGATTATTTTTATCCAGACCTCTTTTAACTATTGCTTATCAGCTGGGTGAAATGTATCCAAATTAGTCTTATCCCACGTATTTTAAAGTTAGAGTAACCGCCCCTTGCTGCTAAAAAAAGAGGGAAAACTACAATTGTGTCAGCGTATTTGTGGAAGTGGGGGAAAGTGAAATTTACCCAGGTCTGCAGTAAGTTTCTCAAAAACATTTACACAGATAAATATTAATGATTATTCACAGCTGCTTTCTCCATGAGTTTCCAGTTAAATTATTGTATTCTTTTCGGCCAGGGAAAATGCGGATTTATTTTAAAATGCTTTTGAAGTGAGTTGTGAATTGAACAAGGTGGGACATGAGGCCATATTATAGTGTCTCCATTGCTGACAGCGAAGACCTTGGATCCATTCACCCATATGGCCAGTGAGGACAATAGAAATTAAGTGCTCCAGTGTCTTTCCAAGTATCAAAGTTTAGGCTGACTGGTCTATAATTCCCTGTGTCCCCTTTTTAAGAATGGTTCTACAAGACATCAAAATGCATGAGCTGAACCCTCCCAAAAATCATGAGATTGGCCCAATAAATCATTACATTTAAAAAAAATTTTAGGTCAGTCTCTTGATGTTTGATGGACTCCCCCCGCCCCAGCCCATCCTCAGAGTGTGACAATTGTTAATTTTTTTGGAATTGGGTAGGATTGCATTTGGGCAAGTTGCGAAACTTTTCTTCAAATTCATCATTTTGAAATTCCAAGTAACATTCCACGAAATGCTGATCATCATGCCTTCCCTACTCGTCTGCTGACAAAATCTTTTTATTTTGGCGAGGGACCTCAAAAGCTGGAAGTGGCCCGGGCCTTTCTGGACCTCCTCTCCCTCCGTCACATGCACATACATAATTGAAAAAAAAATCACAATTGGGTCAAAAAAGAAGTGATTGACTTAAAATCAATATTTTAAAAAATACATTTTGAGTTTCTACTTTTTTGCCATTTGGTTTCTGACCCCTGAGTGTGCACTCAGGTCAGAATCTTAAACTCTCTCCTGCAACCATAAAAGCTAGAAATTTATTTTTAGTTTAAATGAAATCTGAGATTCTCACAAACTCATAACTAGAGCATTCGGACTTACAGAAAATTACGGAATGCTGTGAGACTTAAAATAAAACCCACAATAACTTATGAGAGTTGACAACAATGCAGCTGGTCAAAAATGTTTAAACAAAAATGGTTTTTTCAATAGAAAATGGTTTTTAGACATTTTTTTGAAAAATGATTTTTTCCAATTTTAATGTTTCTAATTTTTCAATGAAATGATGCTAAATGAAAAAAAAATTCAAATTGACTCAAAATGAGAAACCTTAATCAAATGGAATAAAAACATTTTATTCGCCCATCTCTTATCCTGTCTCAAAGGAGAAAAGGGAGCAAAAATGAAAACTGAAAGAAAGAAAAACTAAAATCTAATTTTTTGTTCAATAATGTAATTAAAATGTGAAAAATAAGCAAATTGTTGTATACAAAACAAAAAAACAATTTCACAATACTGCCATTTTTAAATAGCTGCACTCTGATTGGTTTCCTCATGATATTGCCCCTTCAATGGCTTTTCACACAGGAGGAGATAATCTGTTACACAATGTATAAATTTCCTTTTTTAGTATGGCCTGAAGTCCCTACTCAATGACACTCTTGAACACAGGATCAACTTCAGGCACATGCTGAATTCCCACTGAGGTCAGAAGGAGAAAAGGAGGCAGGTTTCTGTTTCAATTGATTCTAGCATAATTTTATTTTTTTTACAAGAAAAAAAGGATTCACCCCCCCACCCCCCACACACACACACATAAAAACCTGCAATAACAGCACAGGCAGAAAATTAGACTGGTTGCTGGGTTTGGTGCAGTAAATGTCCTGTATTGATAATATAGGAAGTTATTTGCTACAAATCTCCCCCAAGAGGAGTATTGGGCCCACTGTTCTTGAATAAAATTCAGCAAAACAAAGAAATGACTAATTCCACAAGCTGTAAAAGTCTCATGTTACATTGCTATGAAAACAATCTGCGATGTATTTGACAGCAACAAATATCACAGGATTATTTACTCCTTGTGTTTTTAATAATCTGTCCAAGCAATAAGTATAGTGTATTAGATGTAATAAACAGTCCTTTCAAAACATCAGGTTCATCAGAAGTGATTGGCTGTGTTGTTGCAGCCATGTTGGCCCCGGTATATTACAGAGACAAGGTGGATGATGTGAGATCTTTTATTGGATCAACTTCTGTTGGGGACAGCGATGAGCTTTCCAGTAACACTGTCATAAACAGATAGTTAAGGGTTAAAGTCTGTTTTACCTGTAAAGGGTTAACATGCAGTACCTGATGACCATCTGACCAGAGGACCAATCAGAGACAAGATAATTTCAAATCTCTGTGGAGGGAAGCCTTTGTCTGTGTTCCTTGTTGGCTCTGTGTTCTCTTTTTGGATCTAAGAGAGGCCAGTCAGGTCTCCAAGTTCTCCTGGAGTAGTTCCTACTATTCAATAGTGAGTATTAATTAGAAAGGTGGATTAGTCTTATAATTTGATTTCGACATTTGCAATTGTGTGTTGGCTGAAGGAAATTCTTTATTCCTGTTTGCTGTTACTTTGCTTTTACTGAGAAAGAAAGGAGGGGGGATTCTCTCCATAGATTGATAAGTTTAGACCCTGTATTTTTGCATCTTGGGTTACAGAGACAAGTTACTTTCTTTTTATTCTTTAATAAATCTTTTCTGTTAAGAACTTGGTTGATCTTTCCTTGGGTGGATTCTCAGGGAAAGGAGAGGAGGGAGGTATCCCTCTGTAGTTGGATCCCGGTATCTCTCCTAGGAAAAGGGAGGGGGGAGGAAGCAGGGGGGAATGGTTTATTTCTCCTGGGTGTAAGAACTCCATGGATTTGGGGCTCTTGGGATCCCCAAGGATTTTGGGGAAGGACTGTGTCCCAATCCACGTACCTGATTGGGTGGTGGCAGCTTTTACCAGATCTAAACTAGGATTTTTAGTTTAGAGGGAAACCAGTGCAGGTCCCCATATTGGAACCCAACAGCTCTAAGTGGGGGTGAGACCTATGACATGGTGGCAGCTTTTACCAGATCTAAACTAGGATTTTAGTTTAGAAGAAGGATTCATGCAGGTCCCCATATTGGAACCCAACAGCTCTAAGTGGGGGTGAGACCTATGACAAACACACAGCCCTAAAGAAGAGCTCGGTGCAGCTCCAAAGCTCGTCTCTGCAACAACAGGAGATAGAATCTTTTATGTGACCATCTCTCCCACCTGGTTTAAGTTCATCAAAACTCAAACTTCTGAAAACCAAGAAATACAGAGTTAAGGTACCGGCCAATGCAACGTTAACCCTGCCCTCATGGGGCTGTCACTAGTCACTGGGAAATTATCTGTATGCACCTCAGCTGTATTCCTGGTGTGAGGTGTAGCTAGACCAGGGGTCAGCAACCTACGGCACGCATGCCACCTTTGGCACGCGAGCCTATTTTTCCTGGCACATGGCTGCCAGCCGGGGATCTGGCCGCCGGCCCCACTCAGCGCACAGCTGGCTGAGTTAACGGAACCCCAGGCCGGCAGAGGCTGAGTGGGGCCAGCGGACGGGACCCCAGACTGGCGGCAGGCACACCCCCGGGCTCCCCTCTCACCGCACTCGGGTTCTGCGGCTCCCAGGAGCATGAGTTGCCAGGGTGCAGGGCACTGAGCCTGCTGCGGGAGGGGCGGTGGCGGCGGTTCACATTCCCGGGAGCTTCAGAGCCCGAACACGGCAAGGAGGGATCCGGGGGATGCATAGGGCCCACCGCCCGCATACATCTGCTGCAGGAGCCCCCCCGGGGGGGGCACTGGGCCGCAGCCCAGGCAGACACGCCCCCCGGCCAGTGGTAAGCTGGAGCTGGTTCCCACCGGTTCGTAAGAATCAGTTGTTAAATTTAGAAGCCGGTGTAGAACCAGCTGTTAAAGGGGCGGGCAAACAACTCCAGTCCGTAGGCCACATCCGGCCCGCAGGAACGTCCTGTCTCTGGCCCACCAGAGCTCCCAGCTGGGGAGGCTCCCCTGGCCCCTCCCCCGCTCCCTGCCCCCCTGCAGAACTGCAGCATGTCGACCTGCCGGTGCCAGCGCTCTGGGAAGCTCTGCAGCTCTTGCCGCTTTGAGTGGCATGGTAAGGGAAGGGGCAGGGCTGCGAGCTCTAGCGGGCCGCACGGCATCGTTACACGCTGCCCTGAGCAGCATGGTGAGGGAGTCAGCCGGGGCTGGGAGGAGGGTTGGATAAGGCAGGGGCCAGGCAGGGAGCGATTGGAGGGGGCGGTCAGGGGACAGGGAACAGGGGGTTCAGGTAGACATGAGTTCCGGGGATCTGTTGGGGTGGTGGTTCTGGGGATCTGTCGGGGGATCTGATGGGGTTGGGGGAGTCAGGGGACAGGGAGTGGGGCGAGTTGGGTAGGGAGTGGGGAGGGGTTCTGGGGGGCAGTTAGGGTGGGGGGTCTCAGAGGGGGTAGTCAGGGGACAAGGAGCAGGGGGGATTGATGGGTTGCTTGTGGCCCTTGTTGGTTCTGAGAGGGGCAGTCAGGGGAAAGACATAGGTGGGGGTCGGATGAGGGGGACAGGCTGTTTTGGGAGGCACAGCCTTCCCTACCCGGCCCCCAATACAATTTTGCAACCCTGATGTGCAGGGCCGGCTTTAGGAAGTGCAAGGCCCGATTCGAACAGTTTTGACGGGGTCCCGGCAGGGATAAGTAAAAAAAAACACATGGGGCTTCTTCTCACCCCGCGCTCAGGTTCTGCGGCTCCTGGAAGTGTGAGCTGCCGCCGCCGCCCCTCCCACAGCTCCCGCCTCCTGCTGCCTCAGCACTCCACATGGAGCCAGCGTCTGACCGGCAGGGCCTGGTAAGGGGAGTCCCGGGGGGGCAGTCAGGGAGCAGGGGGAGGGTTGGATGGGTCGGGAGTTCTGGGGGTCCTGTCAGGGGGTGGGGAGTAGTTGAATGGGGTGTGGGAGTCCCCGGGGGGTCTGTCTGGGAGCAGGGGTGTGGATAAGGGTTGGGGCAGTCAGAGGACAAGGAGCGGGGGTGGGGGGTTGCGGGTTCTGAGCAGGGCGATCGGGGTGGGAAGAGGGAGGGAGTGGATGGGGGTGGGGCTAGGGCAGGGCTCTCCCCTCTTATTTTGATTGTTGAAATATGGTAATGTTGAGTCTGAACTCTTTATGAACTGAAACTTAACTCAGACTACATGTCTCTGTCTGAAACTTTTAATCAAAAGTTTTGACCTGCGAACTACTCATGACCCTTCCCCTCCCAATAGGTAGCCATAAGTAGCCATCTCCCCTTTTGTCTTTTTAAATCTACATTTTAACCTGTTTTATCCTGTAGAATCTTGATTGATTATGCATGACCATTATGATCTGTTAATCACTTTGTTTACTTCTGTGTATAAACATTGATGCTCACCCCTAATAAACTTGCCACACTTACTCCGAAGCTCTGCTTTTAAGCTAAGGATGGTGTGAGCCCGTTGATCAACGAATTGTTGTCTGGTCTCTGACAGATTTCTGAGCCCTATACCAACTCCGCACAAACTCGGGTGCTGGAGAGGTGAGTAGGACTTGCTTTTTACCTAACAATTTGGGGGCTTGTCCAGGATTTCTTCTGGTGCGGTGCCTCTGTCCAGTGGTCAGACCACTCATATACGAATTGGCAGGCGCCAGGGGAGATTTCTCCCAGCCAATTCAATATTGAGGGGTCGTGTACTGGACAGCAGGATAAACGCCAGTTGGAGGGCTCCTGTCAGACACCATGGGTCAAGGGACTAGCGTGCCTCTTGAGAGTCCGCTGGGGATTGTAAATAAGTTATGGAATGAAGGGAAACTCCCAGTACAGACAGGAATGTCTAGGAGGAAGTTGTACACACTGTGTGTAAGGAATTGGACTGGGTATACCGCGGTATTGGCCGACCCGGAGATGAGGTGGCCTTCGTATGGCTCTTTCGAACAGGCTGCCTTAAGAGGAGTAAGGAGCCAGATTGAAAAAGACCATCCGGGACAGTTATGTTACTGGTTTTGTTGGGACACAGCAGCAGAGCTGTGGAAATCTTTAAAAATTATGGCAGTCAGGTATTCTCCCGAGAGTGAACCCCCTCCATGTTATTTCGATGAAGGGTGTAAACCACGGCGTGTTTTAACTCGTCAGTTGGTCCCCACTGCACCTGCCCCTATTCCTCCGCAAGGGGACTCTCTCCAGAGCGCAGAGGGGAATCTGCAGGACTCCAGATTGGAATCTCTGCAGAGGGATAAGGAGGAATTGGAGGGGCACACCTCGGGAGGAGTTTTGCATGGGAGAAAGAAAGGGAAAGTAGTAAAAAGAAAGAGAAAAAGGAAGAATATAAGTTGATGGCTTTAGCTTTTCGCGGTGGTATTCGAGGCAGAAGCCATGGCCGTGGCAGGGGATTTCAGGGTGCTCGGGGAAGAGGGTCCTGGGAACCCCAGCCATCAGGAAATTGTTTTCAGTGCGGACAGCCCGGTCACTTTAAACGTGAATGCCCCTGGGGACGCCCAGAGGGTCCGGTCGCATCCGCAGATACTTACACCAGGGACGAATACACCGCTGCACCACCAGCCCAGCCCGTTCCTCA
Source organism: Mauremys mutica (assembly GCF_020497125.1). NCBI lineage: Eukaryota > Metazoa > Chordata > Testudines > Geoemydidae > Mauremys > Mauremys mutica. The sequence goes on from NC_059083.1 coordinate 25,216,934, forward strand.
GGCCTGGATCAACTACGGGCAACAGCAGCAGCAGCAGCAAACTCAGCCTTCTCAATGACGGTACCCCGGGGGCGAAGGCAAACAATGTGATGGTCTTATTTCCTTAATGTCTTTAGCCGGCTCTTTCCTCACTTTCTCCCCTCCCAGCAAAGAGCCTCGTCTAACCCTTTCAGTCCAAGGACTGCCTGTCTCTTTCCTCATTGATACTGGAGCTACTTTCTCTCTTTTAAATCATGCCCCCTCTCCCTGGCTATCCTCTGAGGTTAAAACTGCAACTGGGGTGGAAGGCAACCCACAGTCTCTGGGACTCACTTTGCCTCTAAATGTTATTTATGCTGATAAATGTTTTTTCTCACCGTTTTCTTTTTTCCCCAGCTTGTCCGATCCCTTTGATGGGCCGGGATTTACTCTGTAAGCTTGAGGCTACTTTAACCTGCACTCCTGAAGGGGTAGGATTATTGATGACAGTGTTAGGAGATTCGGCCCCAGCTCAGGGTAATTGGGAAACCCCCCCTCTCTCTCCCCTGACCTCACTGACTTGCCTTCAACCCCCTGGGGAATTTCTGACACTGATGTTGGCCTGCTCCTTTTGGCAGAGCCAGTAAGGATTCAAGTGAAGCCCTCCTTAGCCCCCCCATCAGTCCCCCAATACCCCCTGTCGCTGGAAGCCCGGGAGGGCATCCGCCCCATTGTCGAGGGATTCATTGCACAAAAGCTAGTCCGCCCTCAGTGCACTCCCTGTAATACCCCTATACTGCCTGTCAAAAAGCCTCCTAAAAAGGACGGAGACCCTATTCGTTGGCGCTTTGTACAGGATCTACGGGTTATTAATCAGTATGTGGTCCCTCTTCATGCAGTAGTTCCTGATCCAGCTACTATCATCAGCCAAATCCCCTGGGATGCTGAGTGGTTCACTGTTATTGACTTAAAATCAGCCTTTTTCAGCATTCCTGTGCACCCAGACTCTCAATATCTCTTTGGTTTCACCTGGGAGGGACAAAGTTATGTCTGGCAACGACTTCCTCAAGGCTACAGAGACAGCCCCACGATTTTCAGCCAATGCCTCCGCCACAACTTGGAAGGCTTCACCAGTCCGCAGGGATCCACGTTAGTCCTATACGTAGATGACATCCTACTAGGTAACCGCGAAGAAGCCGCCCTCCGCATCGATGGTAAGGCACTTTTATTATACCTACACACCAGAGGCCACAAGGTAGACCCTAACAAGATTCAGTGGGTCTCACAGAAGGTCCGATATCTGGGCTTCCTGTTAACCCCAGAGGGGAGACAAATGGACCCAGTCCGCATAAAGACTATCCAAAACTGCCCTCTGACAAACACCAAGAAACAACTTCGAGGTTTCTTAGGATTAATTGGCTTCTGTCGCCCTTGGTTGCCGTCCTGCGGGGAGTTGAGCAAACCGCTCCACCGACTCACTGCTAACCTTGCTCCTAGCCTTTCAGTTACTTAAGGACAGTGTGGCCTCCTCCATGTCTCTCCGCCCCCCCAATTACAGCAAACCCTTTCACCTTTTTGTCCACGAGAGGGGCGGAATTGCTAGTGGCGTCCTTACCCGGCTAAGCGGGCCCCACCATTTCCCGCTTGCTTTTTACTCCCAGCAGATCGACCCTGTCGCTCAGGGAACCCCATCCTGCACCCGGACTCTGGCAGCAGCTGCCCTGCTGATCACAAAGGCAAAGAGCCTGACCCTCGGTCATTTTACCACGGTCTGGACCTCTCATGCCTTGTCAGCCCTTCTGCGTAGGGGCACGACCCAAGTCTTTTCGGCCCATCGTCAGCAGCAGCTAGAGGCCGAACTCCTAGAAGACACTAACCTAATTTTTGAAAGGTGTGGGCCCCTTAATCCAGCTACCTTGCTTCCTGACCTGCCAGTCCTCCAGGATCAGCACAACTGTGTGGAAGTAGTTCATAGCATCTTACAGATAAAGAACAACCTGTTTGACGTGCCACTGGACAACCCTGATTGCATCCTCTTCTCGGACGGAAGCTCCTTCTATGTTAATGGCAAGCGTTTCACCGGTTATGCAGTCACCTCTGAATGGGACATTCAAGAGGCCGCCTCACTGCCAGGCAACTGGGGAGCCCAAGCCGCCGAACTCTATGCCCTGGCCCGAGCTTGCCAGTTGGCCGCTGGTAAGACCGTTACCATTTTTACTGATAGCAAGTATGCTTTTACCCCGTACCAGTACCCGCTGCTGAACTACAGTCGTGGGAGAGCCTCAGAGCCACTCTGGTCAAAGGGACCTGGCTTATGCCGGATGGCCGAGCCTGCCTCCCTCGCTCCACATACCCCGTGGCAGTTCGCTGGCACCATAATAAGGGGGGTCACTACGGCACGCACGCCCTTGTGGACACCATCGCTCGCTTTTGGTATGCTCCAGGCATTCAACCCTACTGCCTGTCAATAGTGAAAGCATGCAGCACATGTCAGCGAAATGGACCTGCTCCGCCTCTTAACAAAATTAAGGGTGGAAGACCGCCGCCTGCTGTTCCATTTCAACATCTTCAAATTGACTTTGCAGATATGCCAAAGGCTTTTGGGAAAAAGCACCTCCTTGTTTTGGTTTGCCCTCTGACTTCATGGGTCGAAGCTTTTCCTACTGCTAATTGTACTGCTGCCACAGTGGCGAAGATCCTCCTTAGAGACATTGTACCCCGTTTTGGCATCCCTCTCATACTTAATTCAGATCGCGGACCCCACTTTACTGGTAATGTCCTTGGCCGTTTAGAACAAGGACTGGGCATTTCACACTCCTTTCATACACCCTACCACCCCCAGTCTAGCGGGAAAGTTGAGCGTATGAATAGGGAGCTTAAGCTTACATTGGCTAAATACTGTCAGGAAACAGGGTTAAAGTGGCCTCAGGTACTTCCCTTGGTCCTGTTTCACCTTCGTACTCGCCCAACCCGTGTATTGGGATTATCCCCCTTTGAACTGCTCTATGGACACCCCCCTTTCAAAGGCGGGGCGCTACCACGTGCTGATGTTTCACTATTGGGAGGGGATCACATGACCGCGTGCCAGTTTCTCTCCCTACAGGCTCGCCTCCGTACCCTTTGGAAAGCCTCGCAGTTTTCCCAGACCGTGCCGCTGGAAGAACAGATCCACCCATTCCAACCAGGGGACTTCGTCTGGGCCAAAAAGTTCGTTAGTGGCGACGCCCTCCAGCCGAGGTTTACTGGACCCCACCAGGTTCTTTTAACAACCCATACTGCAGTGTTCCTGGAAGGACGCAAATCCTGGATCCACCACTCCCACGTCAAGCCAGCCGTAGTGGACCACAGTGACGGACCAGCAGCTCTTGCCACCACTGAGGATACTGCCTCTGACCAGTGGACCAGCTTACCTCTTTCAGACATCAGACTTAAATTGACTCGAAAAAATGAGAGGACCTTTTATTCTGACAACTGTATGTTTTTTATTATGCCTTTTTAGTTTATTTTCTGCTTATGAAAAATGCTGTGTTTTTGTAAACGACACCTACCCTGACACTTTTCAACGTACCAAACATCTAAGGGAAATGGCTAAGAACTACTCCTCTGGCCAGCCACCTTATGATTGGTGGGGAGCCTTATGGAATTGGCTGCCTGGATTTGGGTGGGTTAAAAAACTCTTGGTGGGTGTTGTTGGGGCCATAGTAATCCTTATAATACTGTGTTGCTGTATTCAATGTGTCCCCTCCCTCATAAACTCATGTGGGTCAGTTTATTCTTTTTCTACTTCAGCCAAAGGCCTTACTCTCTTCAAGTTGGCCCAGGCTGAAATTGCCAAGCAACCTTTGGCTCCTTAAAATAGGGTGTAGCGTTTGGTAAATAGTTATCCCAAAGCTACAAATGGAGGAATGTTGAGTCTGAACTCTTTATGAACTGAAACTTAACTCAGACTACATGTCTCTGTCTGAAACTTTTAATCAAAAGTTTTGACCTGCGAACTACTCATGACCCTTCCCCTCCCAATAGGTAGCCATAAGTAGCCATCTCCCCTTTTGTCTTTTTAAATCTACATTTTAACCTGTTTTATCCTGTAGAATCTTGATTGATTATGCATGACCATTATGATCTGTTAATCACTTTGTTTACTTCTGTGTATAAACATTGATGCTCACCCCTAATAAACTTACCACACTTACTCCGAAGCTCTGCTTTTAAGCTAAGGATGGTGTGAGCCCGTTGATCAACGAATTGTTGTCTGGTCTCTGACAGATTTCTGAGCCCTATACCAACTCCGCACAAACTCGGGTGCTGGAGAGGTGAGTAGGACTTGCTTTTTACCTAACAGTAACCCTAGGAGAGGGGGGAGCTGGGGGGCTGGTGCCCACATACATCAACTGCAGCCTGCAGGAGCCCCCAGGGGGGCACCAGGCTGCAGCCTGGGCAGGAGGGGCAGGGGGGCACAGCTGCTCCCCGCTAGCGGCACCGCCACCTTTGCAGAGCTGCTGCCCCCCTGCACCGCGCCGGCTCCTCCATGGCTGGGGCTCGGTGCTGCTGCAAGCGGGACGCTCTGGCTCTCCGGCGCCTCTGGAAGGCGGCTACTCCCTGCCGAGCTGCTGCAGTGGCCCAAGTCCGGCAAAGCCAGTGAGTGGACTCTGGGCAGGAGCCACTGGGATGGGGCGGGGAGGGATCATGGGGGGGCTGTGCACCCTCCAGGGGAGTTCAGGGGGGCAGGGAGGGGGGAACCTGGTCTGGGGAGCAGCCCCTGGCCAGGCTGGCCCCTGGGGTCTATAAAGGCTCACTGGGATTTGCCCCTCAATGAACCGATGTGCGGGGCGGGGGGGGCGAGCGCAAGGTGGAAGTTTTGCCCAAGGCGCAAAATATTCTTGCACCGGCCCTGCCCCAGAGAGTACGTGCACCCCAGGTTAAGAACCACTGCACTAAACTGATAAGATCTGCATTTTAATTTAATTTTAAATGAAGCTTTTTACACATTTTAAAAAACTTGTTTACTTTACATACAACAATCGCTTATAGATTTATAGAGAGAGACCTTCTAAAAACATTAAAATGTATCACTGGCACGCAAAACCTTAAATTAGAGTGAATAAATGAAGACTCGGCACAGCACTTCTGAAAGGTTGCTGACCCCTGAGCTAGACCAAATGGTGGAGGAATTAGCTGGAGCAGCTTGGGAGAGCTGTGACTCCAAGATGAGGAAATAGGAGATTAATTTGAGGGTTTCATGCTGTCACATGGGGACTGCATCTTGCCAGAGCCCATGGCCCTCCCACAGCCCCCTGGCCACTCCTGGCTCACCAAGGCACCATTTCAGATTTCTTTTGAGGGGGAGGGGGGACAACTTTAACTGTGATTCCAGGCAGGGGTGAAAGTAAGTAGAGGCACTTGTGGCACCTTAAAGACTAACAAATTTATTTTAGCATGAGTGAAGAAGTGAGCTTTAGCTCACGAAAGCTCATGCTAAAATAAATTTGTTAGTCTTTAAGGTGCCACAAGTACTCCTGGTTTTTTTTTTTTTGCGGATACCGACTAACACGGCTGCTACTCTGAAACCAGTAAGTAGAGGGACTTACGAGTACACTGGGTCCCTTCTGGGTAAGGTGGAGGGTGGCTCTGGCCCTCCGAAGGGGCAGGGCCTTGGGTGGAAGGGGTGGGGCTGGGGACCAGACTCCCACAGCCAGCCCTTCATGGCCACCACTGCCACAGTGACTGGGAGCCCCGAGCCCTTTTAAATTGCTGGGGCCTCCCCAGGGCAGCTGCCCTTTTGCTTCCTGCTGTTGGTGGCCCTGCCAGTAGCATCCAGAAGCTGCTGGAGTCTACCGGCAGCACCGCCAATGGGGGCGAGCACAATGGGCAGTGATGTTAAAAGCCCCGGAATTAAATAAAGCTCAAAGAATTAAATTTAAGCATAAGAGAGAAATAAAATTATGAAATGCACAGACCAGCCAACCCCCCCCCCCCAAAAAAAAATAACAGCACTGCAATCCTTAACCAACTTCGAAAGAATAAAATGACAGAGAACATAGGTGCCTTGCTCATTTCAACAGGAAGTAACAATAATACAAGTGTGTGTTAGGGGGAGAGTGTGTGTATTCGAGGAGCAAGAGACAGTGCGTGTGTGTGCAGCTGGAACATTAAAGTGGAACAAACAAGAATTGTTTGTAATGTTTTATTTACACTAAGTAACTAAAGGTGGTAAGTAAATGGAAGGAGCCTTAATAACCACAGCACGGCCAGGAGATCCCTAGCTACTGAGAACAGTTTTCTTTATGGCACTAAAATAGCACCAATGGCCAGGGATTAATATAGGGAATGAATGAGTTACAGTCTCACTTTCAGTAACATGTAATAAATCTCCCCGTCCCGCTCGCGTTCCCTTTCCTTCCACACTGTCCTTTTCTATTTTCTAACCCTCACTTCTGATCCCTGTTTATTGTCCTGTCTCTCTCCCGCTCTCCTCCCCTCCCTGTCACAGATCATCCCCCATGGCTGCTCCTTTCCTCCCCCCTCACTCCCCCGGAATTTTATCCCTTCCCCTCTTGCTGCCACCGGGCTGGTTCCCCTGGCAGGGATATTTTCCTGTCACTCTTCTCATTCCTGTTCTCCACCATTTCTCCTGGACTCTCCCTTTATTCTTGTTTTATTTTCATTCACATTTTCCTTCTTGCTTCTTCTAATTCCCTCTGGTTAAACCCGCCCTGTCCCTGCCTCCCCCCGTGCTGCCAACCTCAGGAGTTGGGAAAAAAAATCATGAGACTGACCCAATAATGATTCTGTTAAGGTTGTATAACGGTTTTTCCATCAACTGCTCCCCTTACCCATCTCCCCCCACCGCCCGTTGTGTGTGTGACCATTACAGTGTTACCAGTTGTCCTGAAGTGACTCTGGCCCCTGCGGCAGGAGCTCTGGCTGGGAGACCCCAGTGAGATCTAATCCCACCGATCTGTACAAACCCCTCCCTGCTGCTGCTTCTCCCCAACCCCCCTGTGTCCCTGCCACCCCCACCTCCACCTGAGCTGAGCCCGGCTGTTAGTTCTGCCCCCTGCCCAGCCCCCACCTCTGCTCCTCTGCCCCTCCTGCAGCTTCCAGGGACCATAGAGATGAGGAGCCAGGAGCTGGGTAGTTGGGAGTCCTCCAAGGTTATAGAGACTGGGGTATGTGAGGCTAGAGAGGCTGATTTCTGGTTCCCCCCCCCCACCCTCGTGTGTCTCAGAGACACAATCTGAGCCGGGATCCCAGCCCCACAAAGAACCAGGGTCGGATTCTCTCCCCAGGGACGGAGCCCGGCGGGAAAGTGAAGATCGGGGCCTTGTCACCAGCATCGATAAATGTCACCTGCCCCCGGTCACAGTCCAGACAAACCCGGATCCTGCTGGGGGATGCTGGCCAGCCAACCCCTGCTGCACCCCCTGCCTGCAGCTAGCCCCCCATGCCCTGCCCACACCCAGCCCCGCACCCCCTGCCCTGCCTGCAGCCAGCCCGTCTCCAGCCAGCCCCGCACCCCGTGCCCGCAGCCAGCCCGTTGCACCCCCTGCCTTGCCTCCAGCCCTGCACCCCCATCCCTGCCCGCAGCCAGCCCCATACCCCCTGCCCTGCCTCCAGCCAGACCCTACCTCCAGTCAGCCCCTGCCCTGCCTCCAGCCAGCAATGTACGTAATATATCATTTTATTATTATTTATATAGTTATGGAAAGTAAATTATACATGGAAGAAATGAAAAGGTTTTTTTACCTTTTTTTTTTTTAGTCACCCCTGCCGGGGCCCCTCCGAAAATGTTTGAATTAGGCCCCGCCCTTCCTAAAGCCGGCCCTGACTGTAACTGCCAGGCGAGCAGGGCAAAGGTAGGTAAATCAACGCTGCAGCTACTGCTATTCCCCCTCCCCCCCAACCACAACCAACAACCCCCCTGCAGGGAGCCAGGCGCAGCCACGTGGGGATGTTGGGTGGAAGGGGGGGGCGGGGCGCAGTTGGTAGTTCCCCCCCCAACGAGCGAGCCAGGCGCCCGGAGCAGCCACGTGTCGCTGCAGGAGGAACGGGGCCAGCAGTTTTTGCAAACGGCCAGTAGGTGGAGGCAGAAGCCTCCAAAAGGCCTCACGTACACAGTACCTTGAACTTTGAAACTAATCTTTTCTTTTGCTGCCAGATGCAGAAAGAGATCCAGCTTTAAGCCAGTTTTTCCTTACCAGATAACGGTGTTACGGGGTTTAGTAACCACCAATGAAGTGTTAACACGGCATGGTCTTTGTCTGAAAGTGTATAAAAAGCTTGTGAAACTTGTGTGCAGTAGAGTTTTCTGTATCTGCTACAGAGCTCTCCTTTCTTCTGCAAAATAAAGCATTTTTTCCTTATCCCTGTCAGGCTGTTATTGGCTCTCAGCTAGGCAGACCCGATATTTCGGTAACACCACCCCACACACCATAGGTGCTGAGTTTTGGTTTTCCCGGTGGGTGCCCCATCCCGGCTCTGCCCCTTTCCAAGGCCAAGCCCCCACTTTGCCCCACTCCACCTCTTCCTGCCCCTGCTCTGCCCCCCTCCCGCTAGGTCCCCGCCCCCCCAAGTGCCTCCCGCCTACTGCTCACTCCTTTATGCCCCCTCCTGCCTCAAGGGTGAGATGTGTGTGCCGGGGGGGGGCTCAGCATCCCCCCAAAACTGACAATTTTCAGCATATTTATACACTTCCTTCATATTGTAGGTATTGAATGTGTGTATATCATTGGTATCCTAACAATGTCATCTTTAAAATAGTAGACCTACATCATTACATTACCATGAATTACAGAGTATTAGAATAATTAATTCAGATACAAGCTGCCTTCACTAACACCCAGTGGTGAGCTGGAGCCAGTTCACACTGGTTTGCTGGAACCGGTTGTTAAATTTAGAAGCCCTTTTAGAACTGGTTGTCCTGCGCGGGATAACTGGTTCTAAAAGGACTTTTAAATTTAACCACCAGTAAAGCTCCGGCAGCGCCCCGCCCTGCCCCCAGCCCCAGCTCACTTCTGCTCTGCCTCCTCCCCTGAACGCTCTGCCCCACTTCTCCCTCCTCTCCGCCCACTTTCTGCAAATCAGCTGTTCGCGTTGGAAGCCTGGGAGGGCCGAGAAGCAAGCGGTGGCTTCGCGCTCAGGGAGATGGAGCAGAGGTGAGCTGCGGCGGCGGGCGCGAGGAGGGCCACAGGCCATGGCAGGTAACCCCTTGCTCCCCCACAGGTACACTACCCCACCCCTAGGAGCCAGAGGGACCTGCCAGATTCTTCCCGGGAGCCGCTCCAGGTAAGCACTGCCAGGACTCCCCACCTCATCCCCGCAGGTCCCTCTGGCTCTTTGGGGCGGGGCGGGGTGGGCACCCACTACGGTGGCCCACGAGACCCTCCTGCCCGGCCCCTGAACTCCCAGCCAGGGAGGCTAGTCCCCGGCTGTTCCCCATCCCCTGAAACTTCAGCTCGCTCCGTCGCCGGCGCATGCTCTGGGTGGCGGGCTGCGAGCTCAGCCTGACCTGGTGCTCCAGGTGCTGAAGGTTGCGGCATGGCCCGACTGGAGCCAGGTGCTGCATGGCCTGGATCCAGCCGAGCGGCGTGACCCAGCTCCAGGCACTGCGAGGCGGCGGCCCGGCCCAGCTTCAGGTATGTGGCATGGCCCAGCCTGGCTCCAGCTGTGTGGTGCGGCCCAGCCTGGCCCAGCCCAGCTCCCGCGGTGTGGCCCTCCTCTGCCCAGCTCCAGCCATGCAGCCTGGCCCGGCTCTAGCCGAGTGGCGTGGCTGTAGCTCCACCAGCCACCTCCAGGCAGCGCAGTAAGGGGGCAGGGATCAGGGAGGGCGTGTTGGATAGAGGGCAGGAGAGCTCGGGATGGTGGGGGGTGTGGATAGGGGTCAGGGCGGTCAGAGGGCAGGGAACAGGGGGATTGAATGAGGACAAGGGTCCCAGGGGGACAGTCAGGAAGGAGCAGGGGTTGGATGGGGCAGTGGGAGGCAGTCGGGCAGGGGTTCCAGGGGCAGTCAGGGGTGGTTGAATGGGGCAGGGGTCCCGGGGGGCCATCAGGAATGAGAGGAGGGGTTGGATGGGGTGGTGGGGAGCAGTCAGGGGACAGGGAAGGGGGGTGGATGGTGCAGGGGTCCGGGGGGGGCGTCAAGGAATGCGGGGGGTTGGATGGAGCAGGTGTCCCGGGGGCTGGGCCCGACCCCCTCGTGGGGTGAGGAGGGAACTGGTTGTTAAGATTTTGGCAGCTCATCACCGCTAACACCCCTGTGTAAAGACACTGTGTTCACTCTGTGCTTTACTCCTGCTTAGTGCCTGTTTGGGAGCTGAGGGCCACTGATGGCTGTGGGAAGAAGGTGGATGGGAGGCACAAGCAGGGGGGAGTCTTTCCCCCGCTCCTTCCTCTTTTCTCCTCTCCTTTCCTATCGCTCTCCCTGCCCCTTTCCCTCCCTCTTGTTTCTTCTCTAAGTCCTTGCTCCCCTTCCTGATGTTTCCCCCTTCTTGCTTCCCACCCGTGTCCTTTTACCCATCTCTCTCTGCTCCCCACCTCCTGGGGGCTCTGTCTAGTGCCTGCTCCCACCAACACACTCAAAGCGGCAGAGGAGATTCCCTTTCCTTGGGGAGGAAGGGTGGCCCAGTGATTCAGGAAGAGGCCTGGGGTTCAGGTGTGCTGGGTTTGCTTCTCTGCTCTGCCACTGACTCACTGCTTAGCCTTGGGAAAGTTACTTCACCTCTGTGTACCCTAGATCCCACCTGCCACATGGGGCTAATGCTGACCCTGCCTCCTAGGTTAAATCTGTTCATAGCTGTGTGGTGATGAGGGAAATAATGATACCAAGGTAAGTAGATTTGGGCTGATTTACTCCACAGCCTGACAGTGACAGCCAGCTCCGTGCAGGGGTCACGGGAAAGGAAGGGGCTCAAGCCAGCTCTGCACAGAGGGGGGTCAGGACTTCAGCCCCACATCTGCTGGGGTCATGGGCTTCTTCTCACCGCCCACCTCATCCAGTGTGGCTCCTGCTGGGGTCCGGGGCTTCTCCTTCCCCTAATCTGCCACTGCACCAATCCAGCGCGTGCACCTAGGAGCCCTGCGGCCTGCTGGGGCGATTTCAAAGAGCCTGTGGCTCCCAGCCATTGCCACCACTACCAGGCACTGGCAGTCGCTGCGACTAGAGGCCCCGGACGTCAGGTGGTGGGTTCTTGTTTGTGGATTGCGAAGCAGAGAGACACACCCCTGTGCAACCCAGATTTAGGCACCTATCCGTGAGAGGGGTGTGGCTTAGGATACCCATTCCCCTCTTGTTGGCATCTCCCATTGGCCAGCTGACAGGGCTCCCCGCCTACTGAGGGGGGCTTTCATGTAACGCATTGTAAGGTGCCTGTGTTGCCCATAGATTGTCTAGGGAGTTTACACACCTGACTCAGCTCTGAGGGTCATAGCGCTGCTGTTCCTGTGATTTTCTAGCTGCCTAAAAATTAGGCCCTGTAACACTCAGCATTGCAACACCCGAGTCCCTTCATGGATTACACCCTGTGCAACCAGTCACCGCTCCGCAGAGCACAGCTGAGCAATTCCTGATTGACAGGGGTGTGCACAGGACAGGGACAGAGCACAGGCTGGAGAGTGACACATCACAATAGGCGCCAACTTTCTCGGCGCTGGTGAGTGCCTGCACCCCACCAACAACTTTCCCCGCCCCGGCCCCCCTGACTCCACCGCATCCCTGGCCCTGCCCCCTTTCCAATCCCATCCCCAAAGTCCCTGCCCTAACTCCGCCCCCTCCCTGCACCTATTGGATCCCTTCCCCAAATCCCCGCCCCGGCCTCGCCTCTTCCCCCAGCGCACCACGTTCCCACTCCCTCCCTGCCCCGTGAATCAGCTGTGTCACGGCACAAGCACTGGGAGGGAGGGGGAGAAGCAGGACGTGGTGGCGCGCTCGCAGAGGAGACGGAGGTAAGCTGGAGTAGGGGGGTGGGGCCACGGGGAGCTGCCGGTGGGTGCTGAGCACCCACCAATTTTTTTCCGTGGGTGCTCCAGGCCCGGAGCACACATGGAGTCAGTGCTTATGCACATCACAGCAAAACCCAAACTCTCCTTCTAGAGGTTCAATATTCCCTGCAGGGCCGGCTTTAGGCTGATTCAGCCAATTCCCCTGAATCAGGCCCTGCGCCTAAGAGGGCCCCACACTCTTGCCGCTGCTGGTACGCCATAACGGGGCAGTCCGGCTTCCCCAGGGTGCAATTTAATGGGCCAGGGACTCCCAGCAGAGGCTGGAGCCCCAGACTCTTTAAATTGCCACCAGAGCCCCACTGCTGGAGCCCTGGGGTAGGGCTGTGGGGCTCTGGGGGCTATTTAAAAAGTCCGGGGCTCCCGTTGCTTCTCCCCCACCCCACCCCACCCCACCCCCAGCCCTTTAAATAGCCGCTGGAGCCCCGCCACTTCTCCAGGGCTCCCTCAGCTATTTAAAGGGCCGGGGCGATAGAAGGAGGGGAGCCCGGGACCCTTTAAATAGCTGCCCGAGCCCTGGGGTAGTGGGGGGCTCCGAGGGCTATTTAAAGGGCTGAGGCTCCAGCTGCCTCTGCCGTTCTGGTCCTTTAAATAGCCATGAGAGCCCCGCTGCTTCCCCAGGGCTCTGGCAGCTATTTAAAGGGCCGGGATGGTAGAAGCAGGGGAATCCCTGCCCTGCCCACAGCCAACCCTTGCTGCACCCCCTGCCCGCATCAGCCCCGCACTCCGCACCCTCTGCCCTGCCCGCAGCCAGCCCGTCTCCAGCCAGCCCTGCACCCCCTGCCCACATCAGTCCCTGCTGCACCCCCTGCCTTGCCTCCAGCCCCGCACCCCCTGCTCTGCCCGCAGCCAGCCCCATACCCCTTGCCCTGCCTCCAGCCAGCAATGTACGTAATATATCATTTTATTATTTATATAGTTACGGAAAGTAAATAATACATGGAGGAAATGAAAAGGTTTTTTTAATGTGATTTTGTTTTTAGTCACCCCTGCCGGGGCCCTGCCGAAAATGTTCAAATTGGGCCCCGCACTTCCTAAAGCCGGCCCTGATTCCCTGTGGGTGCTGGGGGGACACAACCAAGTCGGGAAGCAAATCCCATGATGCTGCCCCCAGCACCTGCAGCTGGGACAGTAAAGTGGAACAAACATGAAGAATTCTTTGTAATGTTTTATTTACAGTAAGTAGCTGGAAAGTAGCAAAGTAAAAGGAGCTGAGAAGGAGCCTTAATAACTGCAGCACGGCCAGGAGATCCCCAGCTACGGAGAACAGTTTTCTTTATGGCACTAAAATTGCACCAATGGCCAGGAATTAATATAGGGAATTAATGAGTTACAGTCTCACTTTCAGTAACATGTAATAAATCTCCCCGTCCCGCTCACGTTCCCTTTCCTTTCGTACTGTCCTTTTCTAGTCATCATTGTTCTAGCCCCACTTTCCATCCCTTTTTATTTCCCTGTGTCTCTCCTCCCTATCACAGATCATCCCCCTCGGCTGCTCTCTTCTTTCCCTGATCTTACCCCTTCCCCTCGTGCTGATCCTGGGCAGGGCCGGCTCCAGGCACCAGCCTACCAAGCACGTGCCTGGGGTGGCACCTCGGGAGGGGGTGGCAATCGGGGTTTGTTTTTGTTGTTTGTGGTTTGGCCAGGCGGCGCTGGGGGTGGGGCGGGGACTTGGGCGGCCCGACGTGACGCTGCGGGGGGGACGACGACTTGGGCGGCCCGACGCGATGCTCGGGCGGGGGGGCGGGGATTTGGGTGGCCCGACGTGGCGCTGGGGGCTGCGGGGACTCGGGCGGTATGACGCTCAGGGAGAGGTCGGGCGGTGCTATTTTTTTTTTTGCTTGGGGCGGCAAAAATGTTAGAGCCGGCCCTGATCCTGGTGAGATCTAATCCCACAGATCTGTACAAAATGCTCCCCCCTGCTGCTGCTTCTCCCCAACCCCCCGAACCCTGATTGATTCATGCTCTGTCCCTCCCACCCCCATCCCAGCTGTTAGTTTTGCCCTCTACCCAGCCCCCCATCTCTGCCCAACCTGCAGCCCCAGAGGGGGAGGATCTTGCAGGGGACATAGATGAGGTGCTGAGGGCTGGGTAGATAGGAGTCCTCCAAGGTCATAGAGACTGGGGTCCATCAGGCTAGAGAGGCTGATTTCCGGTTCCTGCCTCTGCTGCATGTCTCAGGGACACAGGCTGAGCCGGGATCTCATCCCCACCCAGAACCAGGGTCGGATTCTCTCCCCAGGGACGGAGCCCGGCGGGAAAGTGAAGATCGGGGCCTCGTCACCAGCATCGATAAATGTCACCTGCCCCCGGTCACAGTCCAGACAAACCCGGATCCTGCTGGAGGCCCAGATCAGGGGCAGGCGGGTGCGAGGGGAGGTGAAAGCCTGCAACCGACCCCAGCACTGCTCCACAGCCCAGATCCCCCCCTTAGGGCTAGGGCTGATCCATCCCTTCCTCCCCACAGACTCTCTGGCCACCCCCACGGCCCAGAACTCCTCATCCCCCACCTCCACCTCCCAGCAATGTCTCCCCGAGGTGAATCCCTCACAGCCCAGCACACAGAACACAGTGTCAAATCTCTCAGGGTTGTCGGGCAGTCGCTGCCGTTTGTCTCTCCGTCTCACACTTTTCCCATCCTCAGACAGGACGAGGATGGGATGAGCTGTGTCTGGATCCAGAGTCACATTCACTGGAGAGAGAATCAGAGCGTTAGGGGCAGAGCTTAGCCCTGGGGGAGGCTGGGACCATTTTTCACACTCCCCAGCAGCCCTGTCCTGACTGGGACAGGCCTGGATCCCAGGGAGCTGCCTCTGTCCTGGGTACCTGAGACTGAGCAGAGATGTCACTGCAGCTCCTCAGTCTATGTAATACAACCAACTTCATTAGTTTCTCTTTTGCCTGCAAAAGCTTCAGCTCCCTGCTCCCCCTCTTGGGACTGCTCCATTCTCAGTGGCAGAGGCACAGCCAGGAAGGTGTTGGAAGCTTTTATGGAGGAGGGGACGGGTACCAGTTAAAAAACTGAGCGAGAAACTCCCTCCCCTAATGCAGCCTCCACTCCCAGGCCAGGGAACATAGAGGAAGGTGCAGTGTTGCGTAAGTGCCACTCATCACCAGAGAGGAGGAGGAAGGATTGGTTGGGGGAGCCCCATCCCCAGCCCAGAGAGAAGGGAGGAGCTGCCAACATCACAGGAAGAGCATCTCCCCAATCCAGGAAGCAGGGAGCAGCTCCAGTGCAAGAGCCCAGCCCTGCCCAAAGGAAAGGCAGGATGTTGGAGAAGAGTGATGGGGAGATCCCTGCACCAGGTGAAGCAGAGGGATCTGGCAGAGAGCTCTGTTCAGAGGTGACTCTGTTAAGAGTGTTTCTGGTCATCAGAATGGGCATGAACTCAGCATTAAGGGTAGTGTCAGGACTGTTTGTGTGTCCCCGCCCCCTCCGTGGCCCGGACCGGGGCCGTGTCCCCTGGCCAGGCTGGGAGACTTGCCCACTATGGAGAGCCCCTGACACTCCACCTGCCCTGGACATGGGTACGGGGGGCTGTGAGAGCAGCCTCCGGCCCATGTGCCCGCTCTCCAGGATGTGGCATCCTGGGGAGGTGGAGGGTACAGGGCCCCCCAGTGCAGCCTGGGCTACCTGGGTGGTGGCCCCGGTTCTGGCTTCAGGCCTGGCCAGGGGGCAGGGCCTCTGGGAAAGAGGAGCAGTGGTGGGGCCTTTGAGAGGGGCCAGGACTGGAAAGAGGCTGGCGCCGCGGGCAGGGGCTGCGCTACACAGGGAGGAGCTGATCAGTTGCCCTGCCCAAAGCACAGACACTGTTCATGACACTCCATGCCTGCCCGAGGCTTGCAGTGCGGGGAGGGGGAAGGGGAACGTGGCACCCTGCCCTCAAACTATGCCCATGTCAAAAAGTGTCCTGAACATCCCACTTTTAAAAGTGTGTGTGTGGCAGGGAGTGGGGGGGTGGGGGGGGACATGGGCTCCTGGATCCACTGAATCTGTTATTTTTGGGGCTGTGTGTGTCGTGATCGCTGTCAGTTTGGTTGGTAACTTTAGCTACAATCTCATGAAGATGTTTTCTCTGGAATTTTCTCATAATTTAAAGACAATCTCCACCTGCAAATTCACCCAGTCTGGGGGCTCCTAGGGGTTCCCCGCTTTTTCTCTCCAGTGCAGACGGCAGAGTGTCTGGAGGGGGAAAGGATAAGAGAGGTGAGATTTCAGACTTTCATACTTATAACAGCGTCCCCACTCTGTAACTTTTATAATTATGACAGAGAAACAGACAGAGACACTCAGTTATTTAATATAGAAAGGTCTGAAACCGTCTCTTTCCTCTCTCATTCAGGCATCTCCCAGCAATGGAACCAACGTCCTTGCAGCCTCACAACCATCCCAGGACAGACAATCTGCAACTGAGATTTGCTTTTCCCCTCCTCATCCCAACCCACCCTTCAGACTCCAGTTGGTTTGTCTCATTCACTTACGGCCTTTTGTCATAACCTAGACTCAGATCATACAAAGACTTTGGCATAAAAATAACTTTACCCACTTGAGTCCCTTTGACACTACAGAGAGCAACATGAAGGGGCCCCCACCCTCCACAGGCAGATAGAGGAATAATAATAAAATCATTTCATATATGTGGAAACTGAGGCAGGGGAAGGTTGACCCTATGGGCCAGATTCATTCCAATGCTGGCAAAAGGCGAGAGGAGAGGGGCCATTTGTGACTCTGCTATTCAGTGGCTGCAGGGGCCGGTGCAGACCTTGGCACAGGCAGAGGAAGTTCTGAACCAGCCAGAGCTACATCCCTCTGACAATGGCCCCTGTGTGTCTTGCCCAGTGTGCAGAGTGTCAGAGGCCCAGCTTTACACGGCCCACGTCGCTCTGTCCCTCGTCCACCCCCCTCCCTCTTCCACCCGCCCTCACCACCCCCACCCCATTCCCAGCCCTCTCAGGAACCCGCCTTGTGCCTGCAGCTGCTGGGGAGGAAGCACAAGAGGCCCCTGTGCTGGAGACATGGCAGGTGGGTGAATGGCTGGTTTGGGGAGGCCAGTCGTCCCCCCCCCAAGTCCTGTCCTTTCTACTGAAGCTACTTCCATGCCCACTGGAGCCCACCCAGACCCATTGTAGCCGCTAGCTCCTGCCCAGCACACCCAGCCCCTGGAGTGTCGGCCAGCTCCAGCCTTCCCAGTCACAGAGCACCAGGGGGCCGGGAAGCAGGGGCCGCGCTGCCAGACCCGACCCCGGCCACTCCTCCCTCTGCAGCCGCTAGGCCCAGTGAAGGGCCAAGAGCAGCCTGCTGCACATAGCTAGGAGGGGGCCTGAGCTGGGCTGGAGCGTGTGCGGGGCCACCCATGTCTTTTTGGGGAGGCGATGCCTTCCCCTGCCTTCGTTACCTGCCGCCCATGGCTGGAGGATTCCTCACTGTGTGGGAGGAGCTTTCTCCTTCCCCAAAGCCCATTGGCTCAGCACAGCTGCCATCCAGTACCAGAGCAGAGTGATGGGCTGGGTCCAGCTTTAACAGACGGCCTCTCATTTCTGGTCTATATCTTGGATGGCGACTTTTAGGCCCTAGGGCCTGGTTCTCAGAGGAGTGGGGCACCTGCATTGACTCCACCTGCAGCTCTCTAGATGGGACAGAGAAACGTAGCTGCCCCAAATTAGTCCATTTTGCTAAATTGGGGCCCGAATGTTCTGACCTTCAATAAATCATGAATTCATGTGAGCCATCCCGACTCCTGGGCCCCTGCTACGTCTGCTCCATTTGTCTGCTTTCCACTGTTTGTTATGCTAAGTATTGAGAATGCTACAAGGGTCATTTCTTATGCAGCAGTTTGGACAGACCACGATTGTGTGTTTGCACTGACTGACTCGGCTTTGGCCTGGTGAGTAGTTTGCTGGACGTAAGGGAAGTGTTGCCTTAAGTGACCTTGTTATGAAGCGATGTGTTCATAAGTTGCTCTGTAGGACAAAGATGTTTTGATCACACAAAGAGGTTAAAGACAACACTCCCAAAATGTACTGTCCAGGAGCAGTTAGCAAACTCCAAAAACTGCGATATGGAGACAAGCTTGAAAGTGACCTGGGCATAATCAGTGGTAAGAAATAAGGATTATTATGTCATGGAGATCAGCAGGGAGCCTTGCAGCTCTCAGCTGCTGCTGGCAGCGGGCCCTCAGCAGTTCCTAGCTGCAGCAGATGCCTTGGAGCTCCCAACTGCTGTGGGGGGTGGGGAGGGAGAGGGGACCCCAGAGTCCCCAGTCACTGTGGGTGCTGGACCCTCCTTCTTCCCTACTTTGTCAGGGATATTTTAGTAAAAATCACGGACAGGTCACAGGCTTCCGTGAAGTTTTGTTTATTGCTCGAGACCTTTCTGTGACTTTTACTAAAAAAATCTGAGCTGAAATCTGAATCTTAATAATATTTCAATCAGAAAAGAGAACAACAACATGAACATAGCTTGGACATCCAAAGACCTGCCAATTAGGAAGTTCATGTATGTGTATTGTATGAGCTATATACGCTATTTAATATTCATAACACTCAAAGATGATTGGAAAAGAACTAATACATACATCATTTGGACACGCATAATATGTCAGACATTGTAAGGGGTTCTCGGAGCTTCATAGGAGAAATTCACTGTGACCTGCCTATGGCCCAGGAGAAGATAATTGGCTAGTTCGTCTTTCTGTATGTCTGTCATTTCTTACTTTAAGAGTAACTGTAATGGCAAGGCAGGCTTTTGGTAGAAACAAAGGTTTGAATCAATCAATCAGGGTGACTTGGACCCCAAGTGTGTGACATTCTCACCCAAGAATTAAAGAGAAGCATCATCTAACTATGAACCAATTGCCAAGAGCCATTCTCCTCCCACAGCCACAAAAGCTTTTCCCAATTTCCACTCTAGATCCCTTCTAGGTACCTTTGAACTTCCTCAGAGGCTCCATGAGAGCAAGAGTTTTCTGGGACAAATCGCTGAGTCTCTTTTCCAGTTCAGGAGAAATCTCCTCTGGCTGCTGGAACTTCCCCTTCTCACACCTGGAGAGAAACAGTTTCACATGGTTACATTTTACTTAGTGACACTTTATAATTTGTTGTCAGTGAAAGTTGCTGCTCTAATGGGCCTGGAGTTAGAATTCCTCTGCTTCTCCCAGCCTCAGAGCAGGTGTAGTTCACGCTCTGCCAGTCAAACCTTCACTCTGAAGATCCCATTTAACTCTGGCCTGGAGAGACCAGCTCTGGGGATAAAAGGGGAATTGAGTCTCCATGGCCAATTCGCTCCTTGGCCTCCATGCTCTGAGGGTCAGGAGGTTCCCAGGTGAAGTGCTGTAGAAATCTGCCTCTAGGAACTAGACTGAGACACCAACTACCCCTTCCCCAGCTCATTCCACACAGGTCTCCAAACAGCCCTCAGATGGGGAAAGGCTCTTGAAAACTACTGCCCTGGGCTGAATAGTGACCAGGACCCAGCAGTGACAGGCCCATAGTCCATCCCCACAATCCTGATGCAGCCAGTCCCCCAGGGACGTGACATCTCAAGGAAATACTTGAGGTCAGGCCTTCCCACTGAATGGAGAATTCCAGAGTCTTCTATAAAAGGGTGAGAACATCAGGATAAAGTTCATTTGAGAATTTTGTGTCCAACACGTGACCTTCCCCACACATTTTGGCAGGGATGGTGTCCCTAGCCTGTTTGTCAGAAGCTGGGAATGAGCAACAGGGGATGGATCACTTGGTGATTCCCTGTTCTGTTCATTCCCTCTGGGACACCTGACACTGAGCACCATCAGAAGACAGGCTGCTGGGCTACGTGGACCTTTGATCTGACCCAGTATGGCCATTCTTATGCTGTAGATTCATGTGGAGATGTGGTGCAAGCTCTTTCCCAGCATTGTGAAGTGTAAGGGGGAGTAAGAAAGAGACACATACCTGGACAAGGTGCTTCTGATGTCCTGGAGAGAAAGAGAGAGAATTTCAGGCCCACCTGACACACACTTCAAATTCCAAAGAAGGGATTTTGCAAGTATGGGGAAGAGAGGCTCTGTCCTGGTCCCAGAGCCAAGGTAATGAGTCTTTTCTATTTCTAGTGCCAATGTGTCTGCGACTTTGCAATGAACAATAGTCATTCACATTTCAATAATGCACACATGGAGTTATTCTGTGATCTCTGACTGCTGGACACTTGTACCCATGTTTTAGGAGCTCTCCTGTCCCTGTGTTGGGATCTGGAGTATTTCTAACTCAGTCTCACCTGCAGGAATTCACTTGCTGGCTTCTGACACTTCCCCTCCAGCTCACTGATCAGGTTACTGAGATGGGAAATTTCCTCAGAGACTTTGGTGATATTTTCATTCTGTATCTTCATTATCTCCTCCTCCAGCTTTTCCAGCTGGGCCAGCAGGAGCTCCTCTTGTTCCTCCAGGAATTGGTGCAATTGCTGAAAATCAGCTACAATTTGCTGCCTCTTCTTTTCTATCTGTTTCTGTAAAGCTACAGGGAAAGGGCTGGTCAGGGACATGGAGGCAGCCTAGAGGGGGAGGAGGGGATCCTTTCATTGAGTGCTGAGTGTGCAGGAGGGAAAACTTCTTTGTAACCCTTAAGGTTTCTGACACTTGACTCTACCCTGTGGTTACCAGGAAAAAGTTTCCCTCACACCTTTTTCCATTTCTCCCCGTGTCTCTAAAAAGGGATGTTTTCACATCTGACCTGGTTAAAACTTTGCATTATCAATGAACCCTGAGCATGAAGATCCTGAGCAGCGGGAGTCAGGAATCAGCATTACACTGATAGAAGTTCCCAGGGGGTGGGGGAGGAAAATCAAATGATTTAATAATGCAAGAAATGACACAGACCCAGGCAAAGCCACTAGAAATTAATTCATTCACTGGAATGGAAGGAAGTCTAGATTCTGCACATGAATCTAACAGAGAAAAATCCATGATCATGGAGAAACAGACATGCCCACATTCACCAGTGCCACAGAGGAATCTGCCTACAAACAGACCTCTCACCACAAGTCTTTGCACATCAGTAACAAGAGGCACCTACCAGATACTTCGGGCTTTTCTCCTCTCTAGTCACTTTAGATCCCAGCAGCTTTTCTCTCTCCTCCCTCAGAGTCTTCAAATGAGCCTGGATTTTTTCCTGTAGAAACAGAGATGATTTGGGAGGTTTTATTTCGAGTTTGAGAGGGGTGCGTAGGGGGATATTTTCCCACACAAATCCAATTTAACTGTTGGTCCTAATAGGTTCATGGCATTAGAGTCACCAAGGAAAAGAAATCTAAGAATGAAGACTGGGGATGTGTCATATTCTGGCATGTTACCAATTCAGGTTCAGTCTTTTTAGTAACTGGAGAAAGACCTGAATTATCCAAGCTTGCCTGGTATTTATTAATTCATTAGTATTACAGAACAGAACAGGAAAATGGGAACACATGGTGGTGAATCACTACATTTAATTTTGAAAAGATCAAACTACCAAAGAGATAAATCCCAGAAACCTTGTCTCCCTGCTTGGCCTGGGAGTTTTATCAGGGCCTCTGTCCCTTTTAATGGGCTCACTTCATCATTGCTCAGGGCTGCTGCTGGAGTGGCAGCATGGCCTAGTGGTGTGGTTGCTCAACTTGGGCCTTAGGAGACTTAAGTTCTATTCCCAACTCTGTCACGGACCTGCTGGATGACACTGGGCGAGTCAAACTGCCCCCCTCTCAGTGCCTCTGTTTCCCCTCCCACCCTTTTTCCATCTTGTCGAGTTAGACTGTAGCCTGTTCAGGGCAGAGATTGTCCCTCGCTGGGGTTTGTGCAGGGCCCAGCAACATAGGCTCAAGCACCTATATGGTGCGCTCAGCCCCCACTGGTGGCCCAACTGATCAGTGCCTCCCACCTGTCTCAGATCAGTTGCTCAGTAGTGGGTTGGAGGTGCTCAGGGGGAGAGGATGGGGCACACTCAGGGGAGGAGGTGGTACAGGTGAGAAGAGGGGGCTGGGAGGAGGCCAGGTGAGGTGGGGCCTTGGGAGAAGGGGTGGAGTGGGGGGCAGGGCCTAGGGTGGAGCACTGTAGACGGCCGGACTCATCCCTGCAGCACCTCCTGCTGGTGATTTACAGGAATTAGCTCAAATTCCAGGCCAGAGCACCCTCTGCAGGCCAGTGATCCACCTGTCCTCTGGGCCCAAGTCCCTCCCTGGACCCCAGTGCCCCTTTTAACTGGGTCTCCCCCTCCCAGGGGAGCCCCCCCCCACTATCTCCACTTTGCCTCAGTATTGGCTACTGCCCAGTCTCCATCTAGCCCCCGTTCCCTGGGGCAGACTGCAGTATCCGCCACTCATCATCAGCAAAGCGGTTCAGACCTGCTGCCTTTGCCTACCCCTGGGCTGCCCCCTGCAACCCCCAGTACCTCTTGGCCTTACACTAGGCCGCAGCCTCTGCCTTTCCCCAGCCCTGCTCCACTCTAGGTACCTTATCTAGCTCCCTGCAGCCAGGCCCTTCTCCCCCTACAGGCAGAGGGAGACTGCTGAGCTCCTGGCTCCCAGCCTTTTTATAGGGGCCAGCTGGGCCTGACTGGGACCCGGCCACAGCTAAGCCTGCTTTCCCCCAATCAGCCCAGGCTTCTTGCCCCAGCCACAGCCCCCTCCTGGGCTGTTTTAAGCCCCACAGGGCAGGAGCAGGTACTCACCCCACGACAAGCATGGGTTGAGCACCCCTGTGGAAATGAGGAAGCCAGCAGCTGCGCCCAGAACAATCACGGTCAGATCTCATTTGGGGTCTGTTGGGGCTACTGAGATGCAAATAGTGATAATAAACACTGTGGTACAAATCAGTAACAACAACAGCTTGTAACTGCCTATTCTCCACTCTGAAGGCAACACTCTCAGATAGACTGGCCTGCAAGTGTCTTAAACCTTACTGGTCATTTAACAACATCTGTTCTGTAGAAAGTTCCCAGATGTCACCAGTGGGAGCTGGGTTTGAAGAAGAGCCAGCTTCTCAGAAAAAACTATCTCACATCAGACATCTTTAAATTTCTCAGGTCCTATATCTCTCTTGCCACACTGCCATATCATTTACTTTTTCCAGCATCTATCACTCAACAAAGGCGTTACAGAGCAGAGGTATGCAGTTACACTGGGTTCTCGGCAGCCATGGGACCCTCTTGCCCAAGTGACCCAAAGTGGGAAATGGTTTGGAAAAGAATTCAGCTTCTCAGAGACATGTTTCTCGCACTGGGCATCTTTAAAGTCTTCATGCTGCATAATTTGCTTTTTATAGTATGCTTCACACAATGGAGGATATACAGAGCTCAGTGATGCAGTTACACCAATAGCCATGGTAGGCAACTTGCTATGAAATTAAGCTGTATTTAAAATCCAAAGTTGTTACTCCAATTAATAGCTTGATAAAATATCCAACTTATCAGCAATTCCTTCCTTTGTAGGCCTGGGCAGCCTCCTCCATGGGACCTCCATGGGAGCTGCTTTTGCCCCTCCAGGCCCATGAACATGATACAGGTTCTGTGGTGACCTAAAATCCTACTTTCGACGTCTCCGACTCAAGGAATATTTCCAACACACCTATACTGACAATATACTAACCCACAGAAACCTTCCTACCAGCACTACAAAAAGAAGGATTCTGCCTGGACTCCTCCTGAAGGTCGAAACAACAGACTGGACTTCTACATAGAGTGCCTCCATCGACGTGCATGGGCTGAAATGGTGGAAAAGCAGCATCACTTGCCCCATAACCTCATCCGTGCAGAACACAAGGCCATCCACAGCCTCAGAAACAACTCTGACATTACAAGAAAAAAGGCTGACAATGGAGGTGCTGTCGTCATCATGAATAGGTTGGAATATGAACAAGAGGCTGCTAGACAACACTGTAACACCACATTCTACAGGTCTTTACCTGCTGATCCCACTGACGGTTACCAAAAGAAACTACACCATCTGTTCAAGTAACTCCCTGAAGAAGCACAGGAACAAATCTACACAGACACACCCCTAGATCCCCGACCAGGGGTATTCTATCTGCTATCCAAAATCCATAAACCTGGGAATCCTGGATGCCCCATCATCTCAGGCATTGGCACCCTGACAGCAGCATTGTTTGGCTATGTTGACTCTCTCCTCAGGCCCTACGCTACCAGCACTCCTAGCTATCTTCGAGACACCACTGACTTTCTGAGGAAACTACAGTCCTTCGGTGATCTTCCAGAAAACACCATCCTGGCCACTCTGGATGTAGAAGCTCTTTACACCAAAATTCCACACAAAGATGGACTACAAGCCATCAGGAACAGTACCCCGATAATGTCATGGCAAACCTGGTGACTGAACTCTGTGACTGTGTCCTCACCCACAACTATTTCACATTTGAGGACAACGTGTACCTTCAAATCAGCGGCACTGCTATGGGTACCCGCATGGCCCCACAGTGTGCCAACATTTTTATGGCTGACTTAGAACAACACTTCCTCAGCTCTTGTCCCCTAACGCCCCTACTCTCCTTGCACTACATTGATGATATCTTCATCATCTGGACCCATGGAAAAGAAGCCCTTGAGGAATTCCACCATGATTTCAACAATTTCCATCCCATCATCAACCTCACCCTGGACCAATCCACACAAGCGATCCACTTCCTGGACACTACAGTGCTAATAAGCGATGGTCACACAAACACCACCCTATACTGGAAACCTACTGACCGTTGTACTTACCTACATGCCTCCAGCTTCTATCCAAGACACACCATACAATCCAATGTCTACAGCCAAGCTCTAAGATGCAAATGCATTTGCTCCAATCCCCCAAACACCTACAGGATCACTATCAAGCATTCTTAAAACTACAGTACCCACCTGCTGAAGTGAAGAAACAGCTTGACAGAGCCAGAAGGGTACCCAGAAGTCACCTACTACAGGACAGGTCCAACAAAGAAAGTAACAGAATACCACTAGCCGTCACCTTCAGCCCCGAACTAAAACCTCTCCAGCGCATCATCGAGGATCTACTATCCTGAAAGACAGATCTTGAGAGACAGACCAGTCCTTGCTTATAGATAGCCTCCCAACCTGAAGCAAATACTCACCAGCAATAACACATCACACAACAAAAACACTAGTCCAGGAACCTGTCCTTGCAACAAAGCCCGGTGCCAACTCTGTCCACACATCTATTCAAGTGACACCATCATAAGACCTAATCACATTAGCCACACCATCAGGGGCTCGTTCACCTGCACATCTACCATTGTGATATATGCCATCATGTGCCAGCAACGTCCCCCTGCCATGTACATAGGCCAAACCGGACAGTCTCAACACAAAAGAATAAATGGACACAAATCTGACATCAGGAATCGTAACATTCCAAAACCAGTAGGAGAACACTTCAACCTCTCTGGCCATTCAGTAACAGACTGAAAAGTGACAATTCTTCAACAAAAATACTTCAAATACAGACTCCAATGAGAGACTGCTCAACTGGAATTAATTTGCCAACTGGATACCATTAAATTAGGCTTGAATAAAGACTGGGAGTGGCTCGGTCTTTACACAAATTGATATTTATTTCCCCATGCTAAGTTTTCACCTACTGTTACTCACACCTTCTTGTCAACTGTTTGAACAGGGACATCCTGATTATCACTAAAAAAGTTTTTTTTCTCCTGCTGATAATAGCTCACCTTAATTGAGTCACCTATTAGAGTTGGTACGGCAACCTCCACCTTTTCATGTTCTCTTTGTGTGTGTATATGTATATACAATCTTATATATACAATCTTCTTACTGTATGTTCCACTCGATGCATCTGATGAAGTGGGTTCTAGCCCCTGAAAGCTTATGCCCAAATAAATGTGTTAGTCTCTATGGCCTGGTCTACACCAGGGGGAGGGGTTGATGTAAGATATGCAACTTCAGCTACGGGAATAGCGTAGCTGAAGTCGAAGTATCTTATTTTGATTTACCTCCCATCCTCACGGCGCGGGATCGATGGCCGCGGTTCCCCCTGTTGACTCTGCTACCGCCACTCGCCCTGGTGGAGTTCCGGAGTCGACAGGAGCGCGTTCGGGGATCGATATATCGCGTCTAGATGACACGCGATATATCAATCCCAGATAAACCGATCGCTACCCGCTGATCCGGCGGGTAGTGTAGACATCCCTAAGGTGCCACAAGTACTCCACGTTCTTTTTGTGAATACAGACTAACACGGCTACTACTCTGAAACATGTGAGCTCTGTCTCAAACCAGGCATGAAGAAGTTTGATCCTCTTCACAGAAGGTTTGCAGAGGCTCCTGGTGTTTCCCACACACCCGCTGCCTTCCTGCTCCCTTCGCTGCCTCTAATCCCAGCTGTTTCTATCTCCTTCACCAGCTGCCTGTTTGGCCTGAGGTTTCTATGTTGCACCATTTCTCTTTACTAAGGGCCAGTGGCAGATTAACACACAGGGCCACTGAGTCCCGGCCAATCTTGGGCCCAAGAGCAGGGCTGTCTGTACCCACATGCAAAGGACGCAGCTGTGTAGGGCACCAGGAAATTTGGGGCACCACATTTCCTGGTGCCCAACACCGCTGCGTGGTGCTCCAGCCCCTGCCCAGCCTATTCAGCATGGCCCTGCCACAGCACCTCCTCTTCCCACCCCTGCTCTGCTCTAGCCCCGCCCCACTCCACCCATTCCCCAAAGCCCCCACCCCTGCTCTGCCTCTTCCTGCCCCAGCTCCCCTGAGGACTGCAGCAGGGGGCGGCCTGCACTCACCCAGCGGCAGGAGGTGGAGCACCCCGGCCCCAACCCGCTCCACTGGCCGTGCTGGGGGGTGTTTCCCCCTTGACCCCGCCCAAAGCCAGCCCCTCCCACGGAGGCCTGGGGCCCATACAGCGCCCCCACCCCAGGAAGACTGCGTAGGGAACCAAAATGGCTAGGGACAGCCCTGCCCGGGAGTGTTGGAACTTGCGTAGAAGGTGGGAGGGCAACAACCACAAGATCTGTGGCCCTGTCCCCTGCTCTTCCTTTTCTCCCAAGGGCCCTCCCCCCATCCAGGCTGGAAATGAGAGCCAGGCCACAGTGAGAGCCACTCAGGGAGCCCAGGCAACTGTGGGGAGCCTCGGACGCTTCATTTGCCCTGGGTGGGGGACTGGAGGGCCTGAGAGCAGCCTCTGGCCCATGTGCTGCCCAGGGCATCTGGAGGGCCTGGTCTCCCTGGGTAGCTCTTAGGTGCCTTCTTGGAGGGGGAGGGGGAGTGGGCAGAGGAGGATCGGGGGCAGGGTGCCATGGTGATGGAGGGACTAAGGCCCACCTCAGTCCCTCCCCCACCAGGAGAAGGCACTGATGTCACAGCCCCTGCTGCTCCGTGTCTACCCAAGGCTAAAGAGGCAACATGTGGTGGAGGCATGTGCCCCCAGATGTATTGGGATGCCTGTGGCAGGGACACCCAACAGCAAGGAGGCAGCATTTCCCCTGGCAGTAGCACTGCCCCTGTCGGTCGAGGAGGGAGGAAGAAAACAGCAGAGTGGCTCACTGCCAGCTGAGCCCTTTCCCCACCACATGGGGCAAGGTGGCTGAGGACCCCAGAACAGTAGTTCTTGGAGTGACCACCCTATTGAGATCCGTGGGGCAGTTACCTCTTCCCAGAGCTATTGGCTCAGGCTCTGTGCAGACTCAGGCACACGGCACTCTGTCAGTGAGGCTTGAAAGTTTTAACTCACTCAAACTTTTCTTTTCAATCCTATGGGCTAGAAAATTACTTTTTGGTTGCGGATTTTTTTATTATGAAACCTGAAGTTCTGTTTTAATCATGTGACTCCAGAGGTGGGTCCCTAGGGAAGAACCCATAGTACCAGTGCTTAAACCCACTCCTGTAGATATGTTCCATCAGGGGTGAAAGATTCTTCCTAAAATTGGAGGTGCCATGAGGCCCTGCCCCCTCTGTGCCCCTGCCCTGCCTGCCTCTTCCCCAAAGGCCCTGTACCCGGCCAACCCAGAAGCTGGAGCTGAGTTGCGGAGCCCAGGTCCCTCCATCTGCCCAGGGTTGGGGGGATCTGAGAGCAGCCCCCAGCCCATGTCCCTGACCCCCAGGCTCTCTGCCCTGGGCAAGTGGAGGGTCTGTGGCTCCCTGCAGCTGCGCGCAGCTCTTACCATGGCCTGGCTGTGGCTCTTTGGCTCCTGAGTCCCAACCCCCGCCCGGGCCAAGCTGGAAGCTGGAGCTGGGTCAGAAGAAGAGCTGCACTGGCACCTGTGGGGAGCCATGGACCCTCAGCCTGCCCTGGGCAGGTAAAGAGTCTGCGGCTCCCCACAGATGCCTGGGCTCCCTGGGCTTATTCAGGCCGGGCTCCAGCTTCCAACCTGGGTGGGGCCTTAGGGGGAAGAGGAGAGGCAGGGGACCGGGCTGTGGGGAATAGTGGGAGAGCCATGACCCCTTGGCCCTCTCTGTTCCAGAGCCCGTCTGTTCCATGCAGCAGAGTGGGGGCTGATTTGTTCATTATTCATGTGAATGCCCTGCTGGCAGTGCCTCCCTGCATCTTGCTTCAGTCCGGTGTGCGAGGAAAATGCCTCACACAGAGCTCTAGTGCCCACCTCTCCCTAATGAACAATGTGGGGTTGATAGGCTGGGTGCCATCTGTGGCCAAGGCTCCCTGCACCTGCCCAGAGGAAGGAGCCTGCAGGGCAGAGATTTAGGTGGAGCCAGAGAACAGGGGAGATTCTGTGGCTCTGAGTCTGAAAAGGGAAGGATTGAATTAACCTGGATCCAGAATGTGTCCTACCTTGTATTTCTGGGCAGCGTCCTCCATGAGCTGCACCGTGTGAGATCTGTGCTCTGGGGATCTCTCACAAACCACACACATGGCTTCCCCGTCCTCTTCACACAACAGATCCAGGGCTTTGCCGTGTCTCTCACACAGAGTCTCTTTTCCTGGTTTGAAATGCAGTTGTTTGATTTTTTCCACTATGTTTCCTAGCTGATAGTTATTCCGGAGAGCCCCTTTCCGGATTCGGGCTCTGCAGCTAGGGCAGCACAAAGGGTCAGAGCCCACCTCTGCCCATGTCTCACAGTGCTGAGTGATGCAGCCTCCGCAGACGTTGTGCCCACAGTGTATGGTGACTAGGTCCGTCAGATATTATAGGCAGAAGGGACATTTGATTTCCTCTTGGATTTCCTGTACAGGAGTCGCTGAGGCCATGGCTGCTGGGATCTCTGGGCTTCTGTTCTCTCTGCAGCAGAAATGCTTTTGCTGATTATGGGCAGTCCCTGCCCCACCTCTTATCAGCTGCACAGGTGCAGAATGAGATGAAGAGAAAGGAGAGGCCGGGAGGTGGAGCAGGAGAAAGATAAGGAAAGAAGGAAGCAGGAACTACATACGCCAGGAGAGGGGTGTAAAGGAGCAGAAAGAGAAGGAAAGGAAAAGGTGGGACGGATACAAACAAGATCACAACAACTTAAACTCAGGGTCTTTCTACACAGCACATGTCCAGGCGGGGGTCAGGCAGGACTGTCCTCGTCCAGCTAGTCCAAGCCACCCCCTTGGCGCTGTGGCCACATTGCTCTTGGTAGTGTGGTTGAACCAGCAGTCAGCATGTGTATGTGTACCCAAGCTGGGAATCACATCTCCCAGGTGCTGTGTAGACGTGCCCTCAGTCGAACGAGACCATTCTTAATTCACAGTGAGGGCAGTGATGAGCTGCCAAAATTTTAACAACCGGTTCCCTATAAAAAGTTCTGATTTAAGGGGAGGAGCAGGGGAGGGGCCGGGGCAGGCGGAGACATACTTGTGGGGCGGGAGGCCCCTGCAGGGCCTGGGGCAAATTGCCCCACTTGCCCCACCCAGCAGCCCTAGAGCTTGCAGCCTCCTCCCCCTTTATGTTGCTGGCAGCTCAAAGCAACTCTGGAGCTCAGCTGAGCTGCCCAGCTGATGCCAGCAGCTGGCCACGCTGCAGCTGGGGGCAAGGGCTGGGGGAGCCTCAGCCTCCCCAGCTGGGAATCCTGGGAGCAACAGGATGGTCCGGCCCGTGGACCGGAGTTCTTTGCCCACCCCTGGCCCTTTAACAACCGGTTCTCCACGGAGGTCTAATTTTAGCAACCGGTTCTTGGGAACCTGTGGGAACCGGCTCCAGCTCACCACTGAGTGAGGGTGTCCACAGTCACTCACAGACTTGCACTGGAACAACACAAGGTGGGAACTAAACCCCCTTGAGTGAGTTCAGTGACAATGTGTGTGCAGAGGAGCCTTGGCGTGGCTGGGTCTTGCTGAACATCTAACCACCCACCTGGGACCAGCCGAGCTACAGGGGCTCCCTGGGTTAAGGGCAGAGGCAGCTGGTGTGTGCTAGTGACAAGGCAGGAAACCGTAAACAGCTCATTAATCTGGAGGAGCAACCCTTGAGCTGAAGGGTGATTTTACGGTAAATATAAATGCCAGCTAAGAGCTGGAAAGAAGTTTTACAGGTTTAAAATTTGTAACAATCCTGCCCACTCCCCTCCCCCCAACTCCAGCTGCCCCAGGCTCTTCCTGTCTTTTTTTCTCCTTGGGCCAATACTGAGCCCATCATCACAAAACATTGCAGCCTGCAGGCGTTTGTGTGACATGTGCCCCAGGGCCCTGTGGCTGGTGGGCATCTTCCTATGGAGATACCCTGAAAGGAGCAGAGTGTGTGTGTCTAAGGAAGAATAGTCAGGCTTGGTAGAATTCATTTTATGTATAGAAATTATATATATATTTAACAGATAGTACTGCAGCTAGTTTTAAGCATTTTTTCAATATTTATTGAGTTAAATTTTCACAATTGCACAAAACTCTGGGTTTAGCATTTCCTTCCAATTGTTCTCAATTTCACTTTTCACAGTTGCTGGAAATTATGCAGGATACATCAATACCAAGTCAGACCCCAATGATTTAATGTCAACAGACACCAAGTTTCAAAAAGCTGAAGCTTTATAAACATGAAAACACAGATGGTCGCATCACCTGTCAAAAGATGCAGAGTCACTGTCCTTCAATCAAACACAAATAAGTTCTCAAGCAGCCTTGTTCTTACTTTGTGTATCTCTAATTTTCATTTATTATCAATTGAAATATTTTATTCATTGGTCTGTGTGTAGACAGAATTCAGACCATAAATCTCTCTCAGTTACCCAAGAGAATCCCCTAAATGAGTGTCATCATTGATCTAACACAGCACAGTGAGTGATGTGGAGAAAGTGGATAAGGAAAAGTTATTTACTTATTCCCATAATACAAGAACTAGGGGTCACCAAATGAAATTGATAGGCAGCAGGTTTAAAACAAATAAAAGGAAGTTCTTCTTCACACAGTGCACAGTAAACCTGTGGAACTCCTTCCCTGAGGAGGTTGTGAAGGCTAGGACGATAACAGCGTTTAAAAGAGAACTGGATAAATTCATGGAGGTTAAGTCCATTAATGGCTATTAGCCAGGATGGGTAAGAATGGTGTCCCTAGCCTCTGTTTGTCAGAGGGTGGAGATGGATGTCAGGTGAGAGATCACTTGATCATTGCCTGTTAGGTTCACTCCCTCTGGGGCACCTGCCATTGGCCACTGTCGATAGACAGGATACTGGGTTAGATGGACCTTTGGTCTGACCTGCTACGGCCGTTCTTATGTTCTTAAAGGGAAACGGTCACAGAGGACAAGCTATGGGAACGCACAGCGCTGGGCTGTGGGCCCCAAGCAGGACATGAGCAGAGTCCCCCCAGGCCCA
The DNA here is from genome assembly GCF_020497125.1 of Mauremys mutica. Taxonomy (NCBI): domain Eukaryota; kingdom Metazoa; phylum Chordata; order Testudines; family Geoemydidae; genus Mauremys; species Mauremys mutica. Next base: position 25,248,605 of record NC_059083.1, read on the forward strand.
ACAACAGCAATTCCGGGCCCCAGGGCAGAACACTCAATGGGCCCCCACTGGTGCCCGCATGCACAAGCTGCGCCCATGTGGACTCCATCTGTCTGACATTTGGGCGGTGCTGCGCCTGTGCTGGCTGGTGCCCAGTGAGCTGTCAATTGCGCTGCTGGGGGCTCTTCCGGCACGGCCAGGGCTTCCACATGCCCACCTGCCTGCCTTCGCTCCTGCCACTAGTACCACCCCACGCGCCAGAGGTGCTGACTTTTGGTTGTGCCAGTGGGTGCCCCATCCCGGCTCCTCCTCCTTCCCTGAGGCCAAGCCCCCACTTTACCCCACTCCACGGCTTCCTGCACCTGCTCTGCCCCCTCCCCCAGGTCCCCTCCCCTGACAGCCTCCTCCTACCTACTGCTCACTCCTTTCTGCCCCCTCCTGCCTTAAGGGTGAGGTGTGTGTGTCTGGGGGGGCTCAGTCTGTCCCCAGAACTGACAATTTTCAGCATATTTATACACTTCTTTCATACTCTAGTTATTGAATGTGTGTCTATCACGGGTATCACACAATGTCATTATTAAAATAGCAGTGAACTACAGCATTACATTACCATGAATTACAGTGTATTAAAATCATTACACTCAGCTACAAGCTGCCTTCACTGACACCCCTGTGTAAAGACACTGTGGTCACTCTGTGCCCCACCCCGGCTTAGCGCCTGGTGATGGCTGCTCCCCCCTCACCACACAGCGCCACTGATGGCTGTGGGAAGAAGGTGGATGGGAGACACAAGCAGTGGGGAGTTTTCCCCCCTCTCCTTTCCTATCGCTCTCCCTGCCCCTTTCTCTCGCTCTTGTTTCTTTTCTAAGTCCTTGCTCCCCTTCTTGATGTTTCCCCCTTCTTGCTTCCCACCCATGCAGGGGTGGCATCTTATATGGGCTTGATGTGCTTAAGCACCAGGAATATTCAAGGCTGAGGGCTCTGCTCCACCAATATTTGGAGCTGGGTTTCTCCCCTGCCCCCACCTCCAAGCTTCCCTGCCTAAAATAAAACAGCAAGTGCCTCTTTTCTTTGTTTGTGCTGCTTCTGCCTAAGGTTATAAAGATCAGTGGCTAGCAGCCTCTTGGAGCACCAGGGGAGGGGAAGAGGGAGAGAGGAGGAGGAAGGAGGCACACAGGTGCTTGGGAGGTCTCTCCCCCACCCCGGCACCCAGAGGCAGCAGCAGGGGTGGGGAGGCCACACATGATGGCAACCCCCCACCCCGGTGTGATGAACTGGGAATGTTCTTAATGTTTTCTCTGAATACTGTGTTGGTGCCTCAGTGTCCCCTATGCAGTTCTTAAGTATCCAGGTGGTGGAATAAGGGTGTGTGATTGCTACAGAGCAAAGGTGCCAGCTAAAGGTGTTGGAGACAAAGAGGTCAGGTGACCTCCTGGCCCGGGGAAAGAAACTGAGCAGAGAGGAGGAGCTGGAGGGTGTTTGGGAGTCTGGAGCTGGCTGGGGACGAGGAGTGAAGTGCAGACAGGGCGGGTCTGGCTCACTGCGCCCAGAATGGACCCTGTACCTACAAGCTCTGTGTTAGACTGTGTTCCTGTCATCGAATAAACCTCTGTTTGTCTGGCTGGCTGGCCGAGAGTCACGTCTGACTGTGAAGTGGGGGTACAGGACCCTTTGGCTTCCCCAGGACCCCACCGGGGCGGGCTCACTGGGGGAAGCGCACAGAGGGGCAGAGGATGCTGAATGCTCCAAGGAGAGACCCAGGAGGTGAAGACATGTGAGCTTCTTGCCCTGAAAAACTCTGCTCCGAGGGAGAGGAGGCTCCCCAAAGTCCTGACTGGCTTGGTGGGGAGCAGTTCCAGAGCATTACCTGGGGACTCCATGACACCCGGTACCCACCATAGGGGAAGCGAGTGGGCTTTCTGGACCTAAGAGAGTCCCTAGGAGCATGTGCCTTGACTGTGGTGCAGAGTGAGTGTGCTGCGGAGCGGGGAGAGGAGGGGTCCCTCCCCTGGAGCTTGCTGCTGCTGGTAACGGGGTGGGGGGGAGTCCTCTCTGGCCCTAGCCTTGGGGCAGCCTGTCTGCATCCCAAGTTCCTTATCCCCAGCCTTGCCTCACCCCAGAGCCTGCGCCCCCCAGCACCCCAACCCTGAGCACCCTCCTGCACTGTGAAACCCTCATCCCCAGCCCCACCCCAGAGCCCTCACCTGAGGGGAAAAACGTGCAACTTAAACTTGGTGGTCAGTTTGGAGTATCGTTGTGTTTAGCACAATACTTGATTATTTTACACCCCTTTAAAGTATATAGTCATATACAGGTGTTACAAAGTGGGAATGCTCTTAATGGTTTCTCTGAATACTGTGTTGGTGCCTCAGTTTCCCCTATGCATTTCTCAAGGATCTAGATGGTGGGATAAGGGGCTGTGATTGTTGTAGAGCCCTAGAGTGCCAGTGTGATGCCATCTGTACAGAGAATGGCCGAAACCCTGTCTCCGGGCAACTGATGGCCTGGGCCGCACTCCTGCAAGCTGCCAACTGAAGGTGTTGGAGAACAAAGAGATCAGGTGGCCTCCTAATGCCTGGAAAAGAGACAAAGGCCAGAGGAGGGAGTGTCGGTGCCTGTGCGGACTTCCGGGAAGCACATGGTGTGGAAGGGGATGCTGGGATGCTTTGGAACCACTCCTTCAAAGCCAGTCAGGACTCTGGGGGAGCCTCCTCTCTCTGAGCAGACTGTCTCCAGGGCAAGAAGCTTACACCTTCCTGGGTCTGACCTCGGAGCATTCAGCCCTTTCACACCGTGCGCTTTCCGCAGTGAGTCTGCCCAGGCAGGTCCTGGGCAACCAGAGGTCCCTGCACCCCAACTCTGCAGTCAGACGTGACTCTCAGCCAGACGGTGAAACAGAAGGTTTATTAGACGACAGGATCACAGTCTAAAACAGAGCTTGTAGGTACAGAAAACAGGACCCCTCAGTCAGGTCCATCTTGGAGGGTGGGGAGCCCAGACCCAAGTTCTGGGTCTCTCCCCATTTCCCCAGCCAGCTCCAAACTGACACTCCCTCCTCTAGCCTTTGTCTCTCTTCTGGGAAAGGAGGCCACCTGATCTCTTTGTCCCCAACACCTTCAGTTGGTACCTTGCAGGGGAAACTGAGGCACCCACACAGGATTCAGAGAAAACATTAAGAACATTCCCACTTTGTCACAACAGGTGCAACAAAATATAATACCGTATATTGAAGCAGGCAAGTGCTGCTCCTGACTTTCCACTTTTAATTGACCCTTGTAATCTTGTGGTGCCGACACATTGTAGCTTCATTTTATATCGGCTTACAGGGCGAGAGCTGGGGGACCACCATTTTGGGCACCACCAAAAATTATACAAACCTGCCGCCTATGCACTCATGTCCATTTTCTCATGTCTCTCTGCTCCCCATCTCCTGGGGGCTCTGTCTAGTGCCCGCTCCCACCCACCCACTCAAAACAGCAGAGGAGGTTCCCCCTCCTCAGGTAGGAAGGGTGGCCTAGTGGCTCAAGCACAGGCCTGGGGCTCAGGTGTGCTGGGTTTGGTTCTCTGCTCTGCCACTGACTCCCTGCTTAGCCTTGGGAAAGTCACTTCACCTCTGTGTACCCTAGATCCAACCTGCCACGTGGGGCTAATGCTGACCCTGCCTCCGAGGCTGAATCCCTTCATGGCTGTGTGGTGAGGGGGGAGCTGGAGATACCAAGGTGAGTAGTTTGGGCTGAATTTCTCCACAGCCGGAGAGTGAGAGCCAGCTCCACACCGAGGGCATGGGAGAGAGAGGGACTCAGCTATCAGAGCTTCTGCCCCCCACCCCACCCTGCATGGTTCCTGCTGGAGTCCAGGGCTTCTCCTACTCACTCTGCCCAACCCCGCACCCAACTACCACGGTCCAGGGCTTCTTCTCCCCACCCCTGCTCAGTGCGGCTCCTGCCAAGGTCCAGTGCTTTTCCTTCCCCTAATGTGCCACTGCACTAGGAGCCCTGCAGCCTGCTGGGGCGATTTCAAAGGGCCTGGGGCTCCCAGCTGCTGCCACCATCACTACCAGGCATTGGCAGCTGCTGCAACTGGAGGCCCCAGACATCAGACGGTGGGTTCCTGTTTGTGGGTTGCTAAGCAGAGAGATACACCCCTCTGCAGCCCAGATATAGGCACCTAACTGTGAGAGGGGTGTGACTTAGGACACCCCTTCCCCCCTTGTCAGCATCTCCCATTGGCTAGCTGACATGGCTGCCCGCCTACTGAGGTGGCTTTTGTGAATCGCATTGTAAGGTGCCTGTGTTGCCCATGGATTGTCTAGGGAGTTTAGACCACTGACTCAGCTCTGAGGGTCACAGTGCTGCTGTCCCTGTGATTTTCTCACTGCCTAAAAATTACTCACTGTGATTCTCAGCATTGCAACACCTGAGTCCCTTCATGGATTGCACCCTGTGCAAACAGTCACCTCTCTGCAGAGCACAGCTGAGCAATTCCTGATTGACATGGGTGTGCACAGGACAGAGGCAGAGCACAGGCTGGTTAGTGACACATCACACAGTAAAATCCAAACTCTCTTCCCAGAGGCACAATATTCCTTGCAGCTGGGACATTAAAGTGGAACAAACAAGAATTATTGTTTGTAATGTTTTATTTACAGTAAGTTGCTGGAAAGTAGCAAAGTAAAAGGAGCTAAGAAGGAGCTTTAATAACCACAGCACGGCCAGGAGATCCCCAGCTACTGAGAACAGTTTTCTTTATGGCACTAAAATTGCACCAATGGCCAGGAATTAATATAGGGAATTAATGAGTTACAGTCTCACTTTCATAAACATGTAATAAATCTCCCCGCCCATGTTCCCTTTCCTTCCATACTGTCCTTTTCTATTCATTATTGTTCTAGCCTCTCTTCCTATCCCCGTTTATTTCCCTGTGTCTCTCCTCCCTGTCACAGATCATCCCCCTCGTCTGCTCTCTTCTTTCCCTGATCTTATCCTGGGGCTGCAGAGAGGGCGGGGGAGGTGCTTCCAGCAGCCATAGAGATGAGGAGCCAGAGGCTGGGTAGATGGGAGTCCTTCAGGGTCATAGAGACTGGGGTCCATGAGGCTAGAGAGGCTGATTTCCGGTTCCTGCCTCTGCTGCATGTCTCAGGGACACAGTCTGAGCTGGGATTCTGGCCCCACCGAGAACCAGGGTCGGATTCTCTCCCCAGGGACGGAGCCCGGCGGGAAAGTGAAGATCGGGGCCTGGTCACCAGCATCGATAAATGTCACCTGCCCCCGGTCACAGTCCAGACAAACCCGGATCCTGCTGGGGACCTGGCTCAGGGGCAGGGGGGTCGCAGGGGAGGTGAGAGCCTGGAACCGATTCCCCAACCGCCTCACAGCCCAGATCCCCCCGTCAGGGCTGAGGCTGATCTTTCCCTTCCTCCCCACAGACTCTCCGGCCACCCCCACAGCCCAGCGTTCCCCAGCCCCCACCTCCACCTCCCAGCAATGTCTCCCCGAGGTGAATCCCTCACAGCCCAGCACACAGGGCCGAGTGTCAAATCTCTCAGGGTTGTCAGGCAGATCCTGCCGTGTGTCTCCCCGTCTCACACTTTTCCGATCCTCAGACAGGACGAGGATGGGATGAGCCGTGTCTGGATCCAGAGTCACATTCACTGGGGAGAGAGAATCAGAGCGTTAGGGGCAGAGCTCAGCCCTGGGGAGTCTGGGGCCATTTCTCACGCTCCCCAGCAGCCCCATTCAGGCTGGGACAGTCCCAGATCCCAGGGAACTGCCTCTCTCCTGGACACCTGAGAGTACGTCTAGACTACCCGCTGTATCGGTGGGTAGTAATTGATTGAGATGCGATATATCGATTCCCGAACGTGCTCCTGTTGACTCCGGAACTCCACCAGCACGAACTGCGGTAGCGCAGTCGACAGGGGGAGCCGCGGACGTCGATCCCACGCCGTGATGATGAGAGGTAAATTGATCTAAGATACTTCGACTTCAGCTATGCTATTCACGTAGCTGAAGTTGCGTATCTTAGATCGACCCCCCACCCCCACCCAGTGTAGACCAGCCCTGAGACTGAGCAGAGATGTCACTGCAGCTCCTCAGTCTTTGTAACGGGTCCCACTTCATTAGTTTCTCATTTATCACAGAGGCTTCAGCTCCCACATCCCGCTGCTGGTGTTGCCCCATTCCCAGCAGCACAGACAAAGCCAGGAAGGTGTCAGAAGTTTTTATTGAGGGAGCAGAAGTGGCAGGTACCAGCTTTAAACCACAGAGGGAAGCTCCCTCCCCTAATGCAGCCTCCACTCCCAGGCCAGGGAACAGAGAGGAAGGTGCAGCAATGGGGAACAGCCACTTAAGACCAGAGAGTAGGAGGTGGCACTGGGTGGGGTAGCGCCAGCTCCAGCCTAGAGAGAAAGGAGGAGCTGCCAGTCTCACAGGAAGAGCATCTCCCCAATCCAGGAAGCAGGGAGCGGCTCCAATGGGAGAGCCCAGCCCTGCCCAGAGGAAAGGCAGGATGTTGGAGAAGAGCGATGGGGGACCCCCTGCACCGGGGTGAAGCAGAGGGATGTGGCAGGGAGCTCTGTTCGCGTGTGACTCAGTTAAGAGTGTTTCTGTTCATCAGAATGGGGATGAACTCAGCACTAAGGGTGGTGTCAGGACTCTTTTTGTGTCCCTGCCCATTCCATGGCCCTGACTGAGGCCCCCTGGCCAGGCTGGGAGACTTGCCCGCTATGGAGAGCCCCTGACACTCCACCTGCCCTGGACATGGGTCCATGGGCCTTTGGCAGCAGTCCCCAGCCCATGTCCCCACTCCCCGGGGTGCACCACCCTGGGCAGGTGGAGGATCCAGGGCTTCCCAGTGCAGTCCCTGGATGGCAGCCTGGTTCTGGCTTCTGGCCTGGCCAGGGCCCGAGGGAAAGAGGAGCAGGGGTGGGGCCATTGAGAGAGGTCAGCACCAGGGAGAGATTGGTGCTGTGGGCAGGGGCTGCACTAAACAGAGAGGAGCTGCTCAGCTGCCCTGCCCAAAGCACAGACACTGCCTGCCATGCTCCACCCCTGCCAAGGCTTGCAGTGTGTGTGTGGGGGGGCAACATGGCCCTCTTCCCCCAAAATATGCCCATGCTGAAAAGTGTCCTGGTTATCCCACCTTTAAAAGTGTGTGGGTGGGTGGGTGGGGGACGGGACATGGGCCCCTGGATCTCCTGACCGTTTAATGTGTTATTTTTAGGGTGTGTGTCATGGTCGCTGTCAGTTTGGTTGGTAACTTCAGCTACAATCTCATGAAGACATTTTCTCTGGAATATTCTCATAATTTAAAGGCAATCTTCACCCACAGACTCACCCTGTCTGTGTGCTCCAAAGAATTCTCCTCTTTTTCTCTCCAATTCAGACGGCAGAGTGTCTTGGGGGAGAAAGGAGAAGAGAGGTGAGATTTCAGACTTTCATATTCATAAGAGCATCCCCACTCTGAAACTGTTTTATAATTATGACAGAGAGGCCCAGAGACACACTCAGGTATTTAATATAAAAAGGTCTGAAATCTATTTCCCCTCTCAATCAGGCTTCTCTCAGCAATGGAGCCAGCAGCCTTACAGCCTCACAACTATTCCAGGACACACAATTTGTAAGAGATTTACTTTTCCCTCCTCATCCCCTCCCACCTTTCAGACTCCAGTTGGTTTGTCTCATTCACTTACTGCCTTTTGTCGTAACCTAGACCCAGAGCCTGCAAAGACTTTGGCATAAAAGTAACTTTACCCACTTGGGTCCCTTTGACACTGATGGGATGTGGAGAGTTTCCTAAATCCTGGCTCTAATTGTGAGCTGTTGGGTCTGTTTACTCAGCACCTCTACAGAGAGCAGCACGACGGGGCCTCGTCCTCCATAGGCAGAAATGGAAATAATAGTAAAATTATTTTATCAAGGTGGAAATTGAGGTGGGGGAGGATTGGCTCAAAGGGTCCGATTCCCCCCTGTACCGGGAAAAGGAGAGAGGGGAGGGGCCATTTGTGACTCTGCTGTTCAGTGGCTGCAGGGGCCGGTGCAGACCTTGGCACAGGCTGAGGAAGTTCTGAAGCCAGCCAGAGCTACATCCCTGTGACAATGGCCCCCGTGTCTCTTGCCCAGCGTGCAGAGTGTCACAGGCCCAGCTTTACACTGCCCACCTCCCTTTGTCCCTCGTCCACCCCCCTCCCTCTTCCACCCGCCCTCACCACCCCCACCCCATTCCCAGCCCTCTCAGGAACACGCCTTGTGCCTGCAACTGCTGTGCAGGAGACACAAGAGGCCCCTGTGCTGGAGGGATCCCTGATCATGGGGGAAAGGCTTTCTCCTTCCCTCCAGCCCATTTGGCCCAAACTAGCTGCAAACAGGACCAAAGCTCAGTGATTGGCTGGATCTGCCTTTGAGAAATGTGCCCCATGGCTGGTGATGGGGCAGTAGACGGGGAGGGCTCTGAGCTATAGAGAGTTCTTTGCCACGTGTCTGGCTGTTGGGTCTTGCCAAAATGCTCAGTATCCAACAGACCATCATATCTGGGGTGGGGAAGGAATTTCCCCCCAAGTCAGATTGACAGAGAGCCTGGGGATTTTTTTCCTTCCTTCCTCTGCAGCCTGGGGCACGAGTCAGTTGAGTTTGAAACTAGAGTCAATGGTGGATTCTGTGTAACTTGTGTAGCGGGGCAGTTACCCTGTTCCTGGGATAAAAGGAGGTAAAAGGTGAAAAGCAGCTGAGGTCGGCTGACTGTGGAGGCAGCCACAGCTGGGGCCACACCCAATTAGGCCACAACTGGCCCTGATCAAAGGGCTGGGAGCTAGGCAGGCAAGAGTCTCACTGCAGGGCTGCCTGGGAGCACAGGGTACCTTACACAGAGCAGGGCTGGGGGTGGGGCAGGCAGAACTGGGGAGCTCTGGCCTGGCAAGTCCCCAGGCTGAGGCCTTGTTAAGGGCCAGGGATGGTACTAGGGTTAGAAAGGCAGTAGGTCCAACCCCTTTGCTAATGATGAGTGGACATTGTGGACTGCAGGCTGCCCCAGAGAAAGGGGGCTAGATGACTGGCAGTAACCACTGAGGCAAGGTGGGTTGGGATTCCCCTGGGAGAGGAGACCCAGAGTGTGGGGGTACTGCTGTGGGCAGAACCCCAAGGTAAGGGGCACTGGGGTCCAGGAGGGACATGGAGGGGCCTGAGGCAGGAAAGACACTGGCCAGCAGTGGGCGCTCTGGAGCAGGAAAACTAATTCCCTGACTGACCAGCAGGAGGCGCCGCACCGCTGAGTGCTCAACCAGTTACAGTTGAAGTTTTAAAATCATGTTTTGAGGACTTCAGTAACTTGGCCAGAGGTTAGGGGTCAACTGCAGGAGTGGGTGGGTGAGATTCTGTGGCCTGCAATGTGCAGTTGGTCAGACTAGATGATCATGATGGTCCCTTCTGGCCTTAAACTCTTTGAGTCATTTCTTAATTTAACAGCATCATCTAAGTGTGAACAAATTGATCAGCACCATTCTCTTCTCAGAGACTCATCCCAATTTCCATTCCTAGATCCCTTCTAGGTACCTTTGAACTGCCCCAGAATGTCCAATAGCAGAATCATTTTCTGGGAGAAATCACTGACTCGCTCTTCCACTTCAGGAGAAATCTCTTCTGGCTGCTGAAACTTCCCCTTCTCAGACCTGGAGAGAAACAATTTTACATGATTGTATTTTACTGTGTGACTCATTATAAGTTCTGGCTTGTGAGTCGCTGCTCTAATAGGCCTGGAGTTAGAATTCCTCGACTTCTCCCAGCCTCAGAGCAGATGCAACACAACCCAGGACCAAGCAACCTTCTCGTCAAAGGTCATTAATCTTCAGCTCTGGTCTGGAGAGATCAGTTCTGGGGACAAAAGGGGAATTGTGTCTCCATGGCCAATTCGCTCCTTGGCCTCCATGCTCTGAGGGAGAGGAGGTTCCCAGGTGAAGTGCTGTAGAAATCTGCCTCTAGGAACTAGACTGAGACACCAACTACCCCTTCCCCAGCTCATTCCACACAGGTCTCCAAACAGTCCTCAGGTGGGAAAGACTCTTGATCGCTTCTGCCCTGGGCTGAATAGTGACCAGGACCCAGCAGTGACAGGCCCATATTCCATCCCCACAATTCTGAGGCAGCCAGTCCCCCAGGGATGTGACATCTCTATGAAATACTTGAGGTCAGTCCTTGCCACTGACTGGAGAATTCCAGAGTCTTCTGTACAAGAGTGAGCACCCCAGGATGGAGCTGATCAGAAAGATTTGTATCCAACATGTGATCTCCCCACACATTTTGCTGTAGAGCCCTGGGGAAATGCAGTGCTACCCTCATGATCAAGCTCTTTCCCAGCATTGTGGAGTGCGAGGGAGCCACATACCTGCTCAAGGTGGTTCTGACATCCTAGAGGAAAGAGAGACAAAAGAATTTCAGTCCTCTCTGACACACACACAAGGGATCCCAGGGAAGGGGTTTAGGAAGTATGGGGGAAGAGACCCTGCCCTGGCCCCAGGGCCATTGATTCCCTGAGCTAATGGGGCTTTTCCATCTTTCATCTCTCTGTGACTCTGCTAAGAATAATACTCACTCAGAGGTCAGCAATGCACATGCCGAGTTACACTGAGATCTCCGACTACTGGACTCCAGTGCTTATGATTCAGCAGCCCGCTCCTCCCTCTGTGGGGGTCTGGCATGTTTCTAATGATGAGTGCGGGTTTCCAATTGTCCCTGGGGGTGCTCAACCCCATGCCCCACCTCCATTCCAAACCTTTCCCCAGTGCCACACCCCAACCCAACTCTTCCCACTCCCACTCAACCTCCACACTGTCTCTTCCTCGCCTCCTCTTGTGAGCTGCCATAAATATAAAGGAAAGAGTAACATAAAATACCTCCTTGCAGCTGTACTGAATCGCTTTACCTCTAAGGGGTTAAGAAGTTCAGATAACCTGGTTGGCTCCTGACCAGAAGGACCGATAAGGAAAGAAGCTACTTTCAAATCTGGTGGGTTGCGGGAGGTTTTGTTTGGGCTCTGTTTGTTTGTTCCCTCTCCTGATAGAGAGATAGACCAAGCAGGGACAACATCTCCTGAAAACCTACCTGAAATGATCCATCTAAGATTACAAAAATTCTAACTAAGGCAAGGAAATGCGTTAGGTTATTTTTTTGTTTTAGCTTGTGAATTTTCCCTATGCGAAGAGGTAGTTTTAGTCCTGTTTTTGTAACTGTGAAGCTGAGTCCAGAGCGGAGTCCTCTGTGTTTTAAATCTTTTTATTACCCTGTAAAGTTACCTTCCATCCTGATTTTGCAGATGTGATTCTTGTACTTTTTTCTTTATAATAAAGTTCTTCTTTAAAGAACCTGGTTGATTTTAGTGTCCTAAAGATAAGGGTCTGGTCTGTACTTACATTAAAGGCAATTGGTCGGTATATTATTCTCAAGCCTCCCCAGGAAAGGGGGTGAAGGCGCTTGGGGGGATATTTTGGGGGAATAGGGATTCCAAGTGACCCATCTCTGAATTTTTGTTTAAATCACTTGGTGGTGGCATCAAGGAGAAGGAAAGGAATTTGTGCCTTGGGGAAGTTTTTAACCTAAGCTGATGAGGGGGTCTTTCATGTGGGTCCCCACATCTGTCCCCCAGAGTTCAAAGTGGGGAGCGAATCCTAACGTGAGCACACTCCCTCCCCGCTCCTCCCGCTCCCTCCCAGCATCTCCTGCACAAAGTGGAACAGCTGATTGCAGCAGGCAGATGGTGCTGGAAGAAGGGGGAGGAGTTGAGCGGCAGGGTCCACGGTGGGTAGCACTGAGGGGGAGAGCTGTCTGTCCTGGAGCACCCACTTATGTTTCTCATTCAGTCTCACCTGTAGGAATTCACTTGCTGGCTTCTGACACTTCCCCTCCAGCTCACTGATCAGCTCACTCAGACAGGAAATCTGCTCGGAGAGTTTACTGAGATTTTCATTCTGGATCCTCACAATCTCCTTGTCCAGCTTCTCCAGCTGGGCCAGCAGAAGTCGCTCTTGTTCCTCCAGGAACTGCTGCAATTGCTGAAATTCAGACACAATCTTCTGCCTCTCGGTTTGTGTTTGTTTCTGTATGAAATAGGGCAAGGGTTGGTCTGGGGTATGGATGGAGCCCAGGGTCCTTTCATGGAGAGCTGAGTGTGCAGGAGGGTGATTTTCTGTGAAAATCCTCAGATTTCTGACATTTGACTCTACCCTGTGGGTACTAGGCAGGGGATTCTCTCACACCTTCCCTTTCGGCCCCTGTGTCCCTGTGAAAGGGATGTTTCTCTGTCAGTCATGGTCAGCATCTTCTGTTATTTATGGTCTGTGGAAATTCAGACCCAGAGCAGCAGGAGGCAGGACTCAGCACTACACTAACAGAGACGTCAGGGGAGTTAAAAGAAACAAATGTTTTAAAAATGCACAAAATGTCTAGACCCAGTGGACAAGCACTTCACGGGGACATTTGTGTGAATTCAGGCAAGCCACAAGGGCTACTCATCAACTGAAATGGAAGCTTAGGGCTTGTCTACACATGAATCAAACCCAGCAATCCATGATTATGGAGAAACACACACAAAGCCCATGTTCACGTAGGCCACACAGGAGTCTGCCTCCAAACAGACCTCCCACAGCCAGTCCCACAGCTGGTTCATAACAACAGGCACCTACCAGATATTCCCGGCAATTCCTCTCTCCAGTCGCTTTCAATCCCAGCAGCTTTTCTCTTTCTTCCCTCAGAGTTTTCAAATGGGCCTGGATTCTTTCCTGAAGAAACAGAGATGATTTGGGAGGTTTCATCTGGATAGTTGAGAGGTGCTTGGAAGTGGGTGTTTTTCCACCCAAAACCCAAGATGACTGTGGTTCTAATCGCTTTGCAACATCAGGACCACCAAGGTGATGAAACCTCATTAATGGAAACTGGGAGCGTGTCACATTCAGACTCGTTACCAATTCTGGTTCAGTGTTTTTAGTAATTAGCAAGAGATCTCAATTATACCCAAGCTTTACTGTTATTTGTGAACTGATTAATGGTACAGAGCATAACAGGGCACTGGAGTCACATGGGGGTGAATCAAGAAACCTGTTTGTTGAAGGTTTAACAAACAAAGTGATACAAATCTCAGAAGCCACCAGGGTTTAAATATGGGCTGGGATTTCAGCCCTGAAGCCCTGGGGCTGCACTGGTTGGGCAGAGCTGGTCTAAGCACCAGGGCAAAACTCGTGAGATGTCGGGAGGCCATTCGTCTGGTTGGAAGCTGCACAGTCCAGTTTTGTGGAGCACTGTCCCTGTCCGGTAGGGACTCAGCACTGGACGTGGCTTTGTCTGGTGCAAAAGGGAGAGGAGGAGACTGAGGATGCAGGAGGACACCCGTGAGGCTGGGGGCACGGCTGGGGTGGCACCTTCATGCAGAATGATGCAGGTGGGTGGCACGCTGAAAAAAACGGTGGTGGGGTCCACACAGGGTGACTGATACTGGTGAGGACGGGCCCATGCAGGCAGCTGTGAGGGTGTCCCATGTTCTGGGGATGCCTCAGTGACCTCCCTAATTAGACAGGATGCAGATTTGTATAAAGGACGGGTTGGAGGTTGCCCCAGTGCTGTCCTAACCCCTCTCCATGGCAATGTCCCCTGGGCAGGTACCCCACGGTCCCATTCCCTGGTAAAGATCCCGGAAGCAGTGCATTCTGGGAGATTTCAAAAGGCTGCCTGCTGGGACTAATGGAACCACTCTGGCTGGTCCTTGCCCACGTACACAACAGAGCAGGTCAGACTGGCACCGGTCAGCTCCAGCCTGGGGTTGGTTTTGCTACAATCCAGTGTAATCCCAGTGGTACTTGGCATGGACCTGAGCTGTCTGGAGCCCTTTTGTGTGCGGACTGAAGGTGCTCGGGGTCCCACACAGCGTTCAGCCCAGTGATCTCCTCTAGTGCAGGCCGGCAGCATCTGAGTTTAACCCCTCGTGGAGCGACACAGGAGTTCAGAATCCCAGTGAGAAACCTCCTCTCCCTGGTGCGCCTGGGACCTTTATCAAGGTGTCTCTGCCTCCTAACGGAGACACTTCATCACTGGGTGGGGCTGATGCTAAGATAGCAGCATGGCAAAGTGATTCAGGTCTGGGGAGATCTGGGTTCTATGCTAAGCTCTGTCACTGACATGCTCAGTGACTATGTGCAACTTGCTGCCACGCTTTGTGCCTCAGTTTCCCTTCCCACTTTTTGTCTAGCTAGACCAGTGGTCACCTACCAGTCGATTGCGATCAGCTAGTTGATCCTGGAGATTCTCCCAGTCGATCGCAATCTCTGGCAGCCGTGCGGCACTCCCAGAAGGGGCCAGCATGCCCCTGCAGCCTGGGGTGAGGGCAGGGTTCTCTTCACATGGCTCTTGCCTGCAAGCACCACCCCCGCAGCTCCTATTGGCCAGAAATGGGGAACTGTGGCCAATGGGAGCTGCGGGAGTGGTTCCTGCAGAGAGGGGCAGCGTGTGTAGCCACATGCTCCCCTCCAGGGGCCACAGGGGCACATTGGCCCCTTCCAGGAGTGGCGCAGTGTTGGGACAGGCAGGGAGCCTGCATTAGCCCCGCTGCACTACTGACCGGGAGCCGCCTGAGGTAAGTCAGTGCTGTCCAGCTGGAACCAGCTTCCCAGACCCCCTCCTGCCTCCCAACCCCCTACTCCAGCCCTGACCCTCCTCCCAGAGCCAGCACCCTGTGCCCTCACCTGCACCCCAACCCCCTGCCCCAGGCTCAGCCCAGAGCCCCCTCCCCGACTGCAAACCCCTCGGCCCCAGCCCAGAGCCCGCACCCCCTCCTGAATCCCAACCTCCTGCCACAGACCGGTGAACGTGAGTCAGGGTGGGGGAGAGCAAGCAATGGAGAGAGCGGGGGTATGGAGTGAGCGGTGCTTCGGGGGTAGTGGTGTAGATCCTGCTTTCAAGATTTGATATTTTGCCTCTGTGGCCACACTGCCTGACCATTAATTTTGTTACAGCATCTCCCCACACAATGAAGACTGTACAGAGCTGAATGATGAGTCAAACCTGTGCTAGGTAACTTTCAGTGAAATTAGCCAGTAATTAAAACCCCAAAGTTAACCCATTAAATCTGACAGCATTTCCCTACCTTGTACTCCTGTGCAGCCTCCTGGATGGGAACCACCGTGTGAGCGCGGTGAGCCCGGGATCTGTCGCACACCACACAGATGGGGGTTTGATCCTCTTCACAGAACAGTTTCAGAGCCTCCTGGTGCTCCCCACACACCCCGTCCTCTCCTGTTCCCTTTGCTACCTGTAAATTCAGTCGCTTGGCGATTTCTACAACATTTGCCAGCTGCCTGTTGGGCCTGAGGTTTCTCTGTTGCACAGTTTCTCTGCACTGAGGGCAGGAGGCGGCTGTATCGGATCCCTCCCAGCACTGGCTGATGCAGGCTCGGCAGAAATTGTGCCCACACTCCAGAGTGACAGGTTCTGTGAAATACTCCAGACAGACGGGACATGTCACTTCCTCCTGGAGACTTTCCACAGGGTTCTCTGCAGCCATGGCTCCCTCTGGGCAGTGGATCAGGGTTAGTTTCAATTTCCTGAATTCACACTCTGCCCCGCCTGCAGCAGCAAGGGAGTGTTTCCTTGCCTGAAAATGACTCAGGCTGTTTGCAGAGCAGGAAGGACCCAGCCAATTTCACCCCTGGAGGCTTTACTGAAAAAAGGTACCACTAGGGATCCGGTCCTGCAATGAGCCCCTGTGCGGGTGTGGAAGGTCACTGAGGCATCCCTCTGTGAGGATGAGCCTGCAGGAGCAGGAGCTGTGTGTTAGGAGTGATAGTCAGGCTGGGCAGAATTTTGTTATAATATATAATTTTGACAGATGATGTTTATTTTAAGCAATTTATATATTTATTGATTTAAACTTTCACAGCTGCACAACAATCTGGGGTTTAAGCATTTCATTCCAATTAAAATTTTCACAGTTGTGGGAAATTAGGGGGGGATCAGAGAATATTTTGGTCAAACCAGAACTATTTAATGACACTGGACACTGAGATTCAAAAAGTTGAAGCTTTAGAACTATTAAAATTGTCTGTGAGCAGGTAAATCTCCTCCCTCCCCCAGCAGCTCCCCCAGGGCAGTAACCCAGTGCCTCCCCCACCACCACACGGACCGAGGCTGAAAGTCCATCTGATGGCAGCTCAGGGGCCTGTGGAATGTGCTGGGAGCTCAGCCTGGGCCCTAGTGGGGCAGGTGCCCCTGTAACACAATCACACCCAGCAAGGCCCTGCCCCCATTTTCTCCCTGTTTGTCAGGGCAGCGGGTGTGCGGGGAGCTCGCACTAGGGGCTGCAGGGTACCTGGTGTGGGATAAACAGAGACTTCTTAGGCCACTTGCCCATTGCGGCTGCAGGAGGGAATGTGGGGACAGACTGAGGAGGCCTGGGGCAGTCTGGGAAGTCGCCATCGGGGACAAGGAGAGGGAATTCAGCTGTGGCGGGGGAGCCATGCTGGGCAGAGATGATGCTGCGGATGCAGCTAGTTACCCGGGTCCAGCGTTGCAGCAGTTTAACAACGTGGTTAATAGACGTTGCAGCTCAGCAGAGGGAAGTGCTGATCTTTTGCTGGTCTCCGTGGGGCTTGAGATTTGCAGGCATCGTTCAAACAGCTCAGCGTCTGCTCAGAGCTCAGCACCGTGAGGCCCTCGTCCTCCATAGACTGTAATGCGAAGAGACACACAGGCATTGTATAGATGGGGAAACTGAGGCAGAGAGAGGGGTGGTTCAGTAGGCCCCTATTCAGTGACTGCAAGGGCCAGTGCAGACCTTAGCAGCAGCCAGGCAAGTCCTGAGCTCCAGCCAGAGCCGCATCACAGCTTTAATGGTCCCAAGGGGCTTTGCCAGGGTGCAGGATATAAGAGATGCAGCTTCATCCTGGCCACACCCCTGTAGTCCTTTCCACCCCTCCCTCCTCCAGCCTGTCCCTGCCCCAACCCCACTCCCTCCCACCCCTCCCAGGGGCGCTCCCTGTGCCTGCAGCTGCTGGGGAGGAGGCACAAACAGCCGTTCTAGCCGGCTCAGGAGCCAGAGCACACTGAGGGGCTGGATCCAAATGTCAAGAATCTCTTTTGATTTAGGGTCCTAATTTGGGTACTGACCTAAGTGCTGAGGGGCTGGTTCTCCAAGGGGCTGGGCACCCGCAGCGCCCACTGACTCCAGTTCCTGCTGTGGATGCAGCTGGAACACGTGCCCTGGAGTCCCGTATTTTGAAGAGGTATTTCAAGACATACAGAATTAGGCGATTGTTTAAAATTTAGGGTTTTACCGATTTGCCCATTGTGATGTTACTGAAATGAACTGTGATCGTATAGATCATTGTTGCAACCAAGGTCCTAGAGCTGCACCAAATATTATACAAAGAAGGTCAAGTAAGATGTCCATGAAAAGGTTGTAATTTGCTGGTTATGGTTATGCTGTCTGTATGTGTGTATCGTTTTTGTATTTGAGGTTATGAATAGTGGCTATCTGCTTGTTTCTCAATGTGTTTGATTTTAAGTAGCATCAGTGAAGCATTTGGTCAGCTGCTTGAGAAAGGACTCTTCTGAGTAAGTGCCAAATCAAGAAACACTTAACTGACAGTGGAGCTTGGGAGACTCCAATCCACTTCTGAGGAGCCTTCCTGGGAACGTTCAAGATAGCATGTGAGCAATGGCTGTTCTACCAGCAAACTGAGTCATGCATGGACCTGTGACTCACCCATGTGACTCCAAACACCATTTTGCTGCTGTGATTTTCCGCAGTAAGAACAAAGGGGTTTCCGTCCAGATGGCAGAGGCTATAAGCCTGAACCAAGAACTTTGCAATTGTTGTATGTATTTGATTCCAGTTAACCAATTTTAACTCTCATCTATATTTCTTTCTTTTTATGAATAAACTTTTAGGTTTTAGATTCTAAAGGATTGGCAACAGCATGATTTGTGGGTAAGATTTGACTTGTATATTGACCTGGGTATGGGGCTTGTAACCTTATTTTTCCTTTTACTGGGGTATTGGTTTTCATAACTGTTCATCCCCATATAGAGTGTTGCTGGTGGTGATACTGGGAATCTGGAGGGAATTGCTTGTTTGACTTCTGGTTAGCCACTGGGATGAAAATGAGGTCCTCTCTGTTTGGCTGGTTGGGTGTAGCCTAGGACTGTGAATGCCCTGCTCTTTCCTGAATTGATCCTCTCAGTAGTGTCCCCCAAGAGCATGCCTTGTTATACCCATTAACAGCAGTACGTGGGCTACGACTCATTGTATATCCCTGTTTATACTTGGTCTCTGCTCAATCCCGTTATTCTAAGCAGAAGAGGAACCAACTCCAGGGGTTCTCTGGAGCTCAAACCCCCCACAGAAAAAAATAGCAAGTGCTCAGAACCCACCTGCTACAGCTGTTCGATGGGGCCATTGATCAGCTGTTTGGCAGCTGGAGAAAGTGCTTGGGTGAGGGCAGAGAGCAGCAAGCTGCAGGTGGAGGGGGGGGCTTCTGGGGAAGGGTTGGATCAGGGGTAGGAAGCGGTGGAGAGAGGGCGGGCTCGGGGCTGGAGCACTCTGAGGGAAAAATAAAAGTCTGCACCTATGGTAAGCAAAGAGCTGGCAGTGAAAGGCCCATGTTACATCCCCAGTGTCTACAGGCAGCCAGTCCCCCCAGGATGTAACAAGTTAATAATTGACCATTACCTGTTCTGTTCATTGGATCGTTGCCTTTTCTGTTCATTCCCTCTGGGGCACCTGGCACTGGCCATTGTCAGAAGACAGGACACTGGGCTACATGGACCTTTGGTCTGACCCAGTGTGGCCGTTCTCATGTTCTTATAATCTTTCCCACGGGATGGGAAAATCCACTGTTTTGTTCACGGGCTGAGAACCTCAAGGTTAATTTGAACAAAGTGAAAGTAGTGGAAATGGGATCCCTGCGCCGCACACTGTGCTGAGGTGCCCTGGGGAGACGTGGCTTTCACCTGGTGTCCAAGCCCCTGCCCAGGCTCAGGAAGTGTGAGGGAGGGTGAGGGCTTGGCTACACTTACAAGTTGCAGCGCTGGTGGAGGCTTTCCAGCGCTGCAACAACACCCCGTCCACACTTGCAGGGCACAACCAGCGCTGCAACTCCCTGGTTGCAGCGCTGGCTGAAAACCCATCCCGGCAGGGGTATAAGGAGTGCAGCGCTGGTGATCCAGCGCTGCCCAGCAGGTGTGGACACTCACCAGCGCTTTACCTGTCCTCCAGGGAATAAGTAGTTATCCCAGAATTCCTGTTCAGCCACTCTGCACATCAGTTTGCACTCTACTGCTCTTGCCTCAGGTGACCCGCCCTGTAAATGCCCCGGGAAATTTAAAAATCTCCTTCCTGTTTGCTGCAGCCAGGTGTGGAGTGCAATCAGTTTTAATCAGTTACAGGTGACCATGCCTCCACGCGGCAAACGAGCCCCAGCATGGAGCACTGGTGAATTGCAGGACCTCATCAGTGTTTGGGGTGAGGCATCTGTTCAGGCACAGCTGCGCTCCGGCCGTAGGAATTACGATATCTTTGAGCAGATATCAAGGGCCATGCTGGATCGGGGCCATGATCGGGACGCAGTACAATGCAGGGTGAAAATTAAAGAGCTGCGGAGTGCCTATTACAAAGCCCGAGAGGGGAATCGACGATCCGGAGCTGCTCCCACGACCTGCCGTTTTTACAGGGAGATGGATGAGATACTTGGGGGTGACCCCACTGCCAATCCCAGGATAACGATGGACACTTCTGAGCAGGCTGGGGGACAGGAGGAGGAGGCGGAGGAGGCGGCGGAGGCGGAGGCGTGGGGGGGGGAGGAAACCGCGAGTGAAGCTCCTGGCATGGGGGAAGAAACCGCAGATTCCCTGGAGGCATGCAGCCAGGAGCTCTTCTCAAGCCAGGAGGAAAGCACCCAATCGCAGCAGCCAGCAGTTGCAGAAGGACAAGCAGAGGAGCGTGTTACCGGTAAGCGGCTTTTATTTTCTGGGTGAAATGTTTCTGGAGAGGAGGGGGGGTTATGGATGCATGCATGCCAGCCTCTAGATGTGGAATAGCCCGTTGATGTGGTCTATCACGTCGCGGTAATCTGCCTCAGTTATCTCAGCAAAAGCTTCATCCAGAGCGTGGGCAATATGCCTGCGCAGGTTTATAGGCAGAGCCACTGTGTCCCTTGTCCCAGTGACGGTGACGCGTCCGCGCCACTCTTCTGCCAGTGGTGGGGGGACCATTTCTGAACACAGGCAAGCCGCATAGGGTCCCGGGCGGAATCCACATTGCTCTAAAAGAGCCCCCCGCTGTTCCCTAGTGACTCGCAGTAGGGAAACATCTTCCAGGATTAAGTCCTGTGAAAAATGTTGGGAGACTCTTTAGTGAAGAGATAGGGAGATAAGATCACCCCTGCATCTGCATCTTCATTTCACTCAACCCCTCTAGCACTCCAGATTACCCGAAGCAACCAGCTCCCCTCTTACACCCAAGCCCCACTTCTCCCCATATAAGCACTGCTCACTCACCATGTCGTGGCTTCTGTAGTGTTATGCGTGTGGGTAAAAGAATGCTTAAATAAGAACTCACTCCCTCAGTGTAACAATTCATGTCTGGAGATAGTGGATACAATGCTGCCCGTGTTAAATGTTGTCATTTCTGTTTCTACAGTGACCTTGACTACTGGACTGCCCAGATGTTCAACATCACAGAGGCTTCAAAATTTGAGAAAAAATCCCCGAAAGAGCAAAGAAGACATGCTGAAAACTGTTCTTAATCAGTCTGCTCGAGAGAGTAAGGACTTGAAGGATTGGCGAGAGAAAGAAAGCAGGACACGCAAGAGAAATGCAGTGGCCAAGAGGAAAACCACGGAGCGGCTGCTAAGCATCCTGGAGCGCCAAGCGGAGTCTATAGAGTCACTCGTTGCCATGCAAGCAGAGCACTACCGTGCTACTCCCCCACCCGCCCCGTCCTTTGTGCCTTGTGCCCCAATGTCAGCTCAAACCACCTTTCCCCAGCATCCAGGTTCTTACCACCACCAGCTGCCTCCAACACCTGTATGTTCCCCAACCAGCCCTGATACCTACCACCACCCTTACCCTCTGCATTCAACCCCCATCACCATGCAGTATATGCACCCTGAAGTGCAGGATTCATTAAACAGCAATCCAGACAGGGCATATGCAAACTTGTGACTGTACAGTTCACCAACCCACACCCCTGCCCTCTTGTGTTCATGAAATGTTGTGTGTCTGTCTGTCTGTCAAGGAAGTTTTTTTCTTTTCAATAAAACAATTCTTGGCTTTGAAAACAGTCTTTATTATAGCAGATAGTGAAAGATACCTTAGCCCAGTAAAGAAAGAGGCACTACAAATCATATTATTATTATGGATAATAGAATAACAGTGTAAGCAGTGCAATTCACTCCCATGCAAGGCAGCAAACATTATTGTTGGCTTTCAGCCTCAAATTCTTCCCTCAAGGCATCCCTAATCCTTGTAGCCCTGTGCTGGGCCTCTCTATTAGCCCTGCTCTCTGGCTGTGCATATTCAGCCTCCAGGACTTGAACCTCGGTGGTCCATGCCTCACTGAATGTTTCACCCTTCCCTTCACAAATATTATGGAGGGTACAGCAAGCGCATATAACCGCGGGGATGCTGCTTTCCCCCAAGTCTAGCTTCCCATACAAGCAACGCCAGCGGGCTTTTAAACGCCCAAAAGCACACTCCACAGTCATTCTGCACCGGCTCAGCCTGTAGTTGAACCGGTCCTTGCTCCTGTCAAGCTTCCCTGTATAGGGTTTCATGAGCCAAGGCAGTAACGGGTACGCGGGGTCTCCAAGGATCACAGTGGGCATTTCGACATCCCCTACTGTGATCTTCCTGTCTGGGAAAAAAGTCCCTGCCTGCATCTTCCTGAACAGGCCACTGTTCCGAAAGATGCGTGCATCATGCACCTTTCCAGGCCAGCCTGTGTAAATGTCAATGAAACGCCCGCGGTGATCCACAAGCGCCTGGAGAACCATAGAGAAATACCCCTTCCGATTAACGTACTCTGATGCCAGGTGGGGGGGGGCCAGAATAGGAATATGCGTCCCATCTATCGCCCCTCCACAGTTAGGGAAACCCATGTGTGCAAAGCCATCCACAATGTCCTGCACGCTCCCCAGAGTCACGGTCTTTCTTAGCAGGATGCGATTAATTGCCTTGCAAACTTGCATCAAAACGATTCCCACGGTCGACTTTCCCACACCAAACTGGTTCCCGACCGACCGGTAGCTGTCTGGAGTTGCCAGCTTCCAGATTGCAATAGCCACTCGCTTTTCCACCGTCAGGGCAGCTCTCAATCTTGTGTCCTTGCGCCGCAGAGTGGGGGCGAGCTCAGCACACAGTCCCATGAAAGTGGCTTTTCTCATACGAAAGTTCTGCAGCCACTGCTCGTCATCCCAGACTTCCATGACGATGTGATCCCACCACTCAGTGCTTGTTTCCCGAGCCCAAAAGCGGCGTTCAACGGTGCTGAGCATTTCCGTAAATGCCGCAAGCACTTTAGTGTCACACGCGGCAGGCAAATCCATATTGATATCATCGTCGGAATCCTCACTGTCACTTTGGAGCTGAAGGAATAGCTGGACTGCCAAACGTGTTGTGCTGGTGACACTCATCAGCAGAGTCCTCAGCAGATCGGGCTCCATTTGCCACAGAAATCGCGATTCACACAGAGAGTAACAGAAAGACACTCACAATGGCGCCAAACGCTGCTGGAAAGAGTGAATGCTGGGATGTGAAGCGATGCACCACGGGGCGCTGGCAAACAGGAAGCGGAATGACCCGCACACTTCCTTCCCCTTCCCACAATACTCAGCGCCAAAACGGCGCCAAAACGGGACGAGGTGCTCTGTGGGATAGCTGCCCACAATGCACCTCTCAATACAGCGCTGGAAAGTGCTGCAAGTGTGGCCACACTGCAGCGCTGGTAGCTGTCAGTGTGGCCACACTCCAGCGCTGGCCCTTCCACAGCTGCATGACCAGCGCTGTAACTCCCAGCGCTGCAACTTGTAAGTGTAGCCAAGCCCTGAGAAGGAGCCACGTGCCTGTTCGTGGTGCCTCTGATGTCCTAGAGGGGGAAAGGAGAGAAAAGAGCTCTCAGTCTAATACCTCACACAGTGGGGAGCCTTCCATTATGCCGGGGGAGGGGGATGCTTGACTTCCATCTCTGCCCCTGGCCCCACCCCCACTCCACCCCTTCCATCAGGGCTACAATCCAGCCCATTTCTGCCCCCTCCCCTGAGTGTGCCCTGTCCTCGCTCCTCCCTTCTCCCCTCAGCCTCCTTCCTGCATGCCACAAAACAGCTGGTTGCGGCAGGTGGTAGGCACGGGAAGGGGAGGGGGAAGCACTAATCAGTCCCGTCTGTGGGCAGGAGGCGCTGGGAGGATGGGAGGTGCTGATAGGGGGCTGCCGGTGGGTGCTCAGCATCCACCAGTTTTTCCCTGTGGGGGCTCCAGCCCCAGAGCACCCAGGGAGGGAGTCGCTGCCTATGGGTGGGGCTGTCACACTCTGGGATCCAGGGTGATTGTCCTGTGCATGGTAAGTTTAGACCCTCTTTACAGAATGAGGGAAGGGATCAGAGTTTGCAGCAGCACCAGGAGATGAAATTTCAGCAAACCATGTGCTGGCAGCTGCAGAATCCAATCTGTGAAAGGCCCCAGCCCAGCAGAGCCCCTGGATACAGGTGTTATCAGTGGAGCTCTCAGCACACTGGGGAGTTCTGCATAAAAATGGCTGGCTGGGTCCAGCCACTGAACTCCAGCCCAGCACCAGCCTGTGACTGCCCTGACAACGCTGAGCTGAGAGCAGGACTGAGAATCAGGCAGTGGCTCCCTAGGGGGTTGTCCCGAGGTCTGAGGCTAAACCAACCTGTCCTGGGAATGGAAAGGGGGAAGCAGCCTAAGAAACAAGACTATCCAGGGACAGTAAAGGCTGCAGGGAAAGAATTAGGGAAAACAAGCAAAGCAGTGACACGGTAACCGCCAGGCGTCAACGGGGATCAGAAGGGATTTTACAAACACTGAAAATAGAGACCCTGCCCTGGCCCTAAAGCCATGGATTGTCTGACCGAATGGGGCTTTTCATCTCTAACATCTGCAAGTCTGTAACTCTGCAAAGAACTGTTATAATTCCCGTCTCTGCCGTGCACTCGCCGAGTTACACTGTGATCTCTGAGTGCTGGACGCCAGTGCCCAGGATTCAGGAGCTGTCCTGTCTCTGTGCAGGGGTCTGGGTGACTGGAACAGTCTCACCTGCAGAAATTCACTCGCTGGCTGCTGGCCCTGCCTCTCCAGCTCACTGATCAGCTTGTTGAGATGAGATATTGGCTTGGAAAAGTTGGTGGCATTTTCACCTAGTTTCTTCCCAATCTCCCTGTCCAGTTCCCCCAGCTGAGCCAGCAGGAATTGCTCTTGGTCCTGGATACACCAGCCCAGAGAGTCAAAATGAGAAACAATTTCCTGCCCATAAGTTTCTCTTTCCCTGTGATGGCAGGTCACGGACATAAGGAGACTCGTGGGTCATTTCATCATCAGCATTGTCCCCTAGCCATTACATGGCACTTTTCATCTGTAGCGCTCAAGCATTTTACAGTGAAGGTAAGTGACGTTACCCCATTTCACAAATGGGAAACTGAGGCACGGAGCGGTGAAGACCCAAATCTGCAATTGGACTTAGGTGCCTAAAGCCCAGGTTTAGACCCCTGACTCCCAGAATTAGGTGCCACTGAAATCCAGAAAACCTCTGCCTGGCTGCTCACTCAGCACCACAGTTCTATGGTAAAATTACCCAAGGTTCCTAAATTTCTGCAAATCATCTGTGAATGCTAGTAAATGGGCAGTTACCTTATGTTAGTCTGTGTAGCTAGTTACCAATGATGCTTACGAAATAAGTTCGCCTAAAGACTGAACTGTAAAGAGAAGCCTGGGATTGTATAGAGACCCTTGGGACCTGATCCTTTTAATCTCAGATCTGCTTGGTGCTTTATCAGGGAAACCTTTAAATCATAAGATTGAGATCTCCAATCCCACCTGGATCACCCTGAATATGGACATTGGACTGTAACCTATGGACTAAGGGTTTGTCTATATTACCAAGTTGTCGACAAAACTTTTGTTTTTCACAGGTGCTTAAAAAAGCCCCCCCCATCCCCATCCCCCAAAAGACAAAAGTTTTGCCACGGCAAGTGGCAGTGTGAATGCCACTCCCACTGAAAAAGCGAACACTGCTTGCAGGCATGGAAGCATTTTTTCAGCAAAAGTGCCCACAAAATACTGAAAAAAAGCATTTACACAGACTGAGTTTTAGCAACAAGACTGTGTGTTGACAGAGCGCTGTCGCTAGAAGCTGCATGGTGTAGACAAGCCCTAATTCTGTAAGAACTCTTTCCAACTGCAAAGCTCAACATCTCTACTATGAATCTGATCTCAGAACTGTACTCACCTGTCTGTGTGCTGATCTCTCTTTTAACCTATTTTCTACTTTAATAAACATTAGTTGAGTTAATAAGAATTGGCTGTAAGCATGAATTTGGATAAGATCTGAAATATTCATTAACTTGGGAGGTAAAGTGTCTGATCTTTCGGGATTGGTAGAACTTTCTTATTTGATGAATAAGATTTTCAGTAATGACCATCATATTTGCCTTGGGTGTCTGTGGGGAGGCCTAAGGCTGGGTTTCTTTAACTTTGTTGTTGGCTTCTGGGTAACCAGTGAGGTACCATAGAGGCGGTTTCATGCTGGCTTGGTAAATCTAAATATTGGAAAATCCACCAGCTTTGGGGAGTGGCTCCCCCATTTTCACAGTTTGGCCAGAATTGAGTAACCTCAGTTGCTCCCTTGTGACCCTGGTCACACCATGTTTTTAAGAAAATGACTTGCATTATTCAGTAAGTAATATAATGTCCTTCATTCTCCTTCCTCCTGTTCAGTTTACATTAAGCCAGAACAGAAATTGCTTTGCACAGAGGAAACAATAAATAGCCTCTCAAAGGGAGGAGCATGTTACTCGCTGTTACTCACAAAGATCTGAGCATTGATAACGTCCCTGTGCAGATTTATTGGTGAGTAACAATGGCACCTACCAGCAGGTGCTGGATTTTTCTTTGCTCCACTCTAGTTAAACACCATATTCTCATCTCCCTCTTTCTTCAAACCCCCCAGACAGCTCCACATTTGATCCTAAGAAGAGAAAGCTGCTTCTGAATTTTCTGTATTTTGGCAGATTTACCTCAGGAACAAAATTTATCAAAGGACATTGGGCACTAGCCAGTCACAGAAACAACCCTGCAATCCACAAAGCTGAGTGAGAGGCCTGGACTCCCTCTGGTCAGCATCTCCCATTGACTGGCTTAGGCAGCTCCCTGCCTAGCACGCTGGCTTTTGTGTCATCCATTCTAAGACATTTACATCTCCCCATAACTCAGGCTTTGTGGCTCACAGTGTCATTCCAGTGACTTTCTAGGCAGCTGCAATTTAGACGTGGTGACATACAGCCTTGTAATACCTGAGTCCCTTCCTGGATCCCGCTCTTTGGGCTTGGCTACACTTACAAGTTGCAGCACTGGTGGAGGCTTTCCAGCGCTGCAACAACACCCCGTCCACACTTGCAGGGCACAACCAGCGCTGCAACTCCCTGGTTGCAGCGCTGGCTGAAAACCCATCCCGGCAGGGGTATAAGGAGTGCAGCGCTGGTGATCCAGCGCTGCTCAGCAGGTGTGGACACTCACCAGCGCTTTAATTGTCCTCCAGGGAATAAGGAGTTATCCCAGAATTCCTGTTCAGCCACTCTGCACATCAGTTTGCACTCTACTGCTCTTGCCTCAGGTGACCCGCCCTTTAAATGCCCCGGGAAATTTAAAAATCTCCTTCCTGTTTGCTGCAGCCAGGTGTGGAGTGCAATCAGTTAATCAGTTACAGGTGACCATGCCTCCACGCAGCAAACGAGCCCCAGCATGGAGCACTGGTGAATTGCAGGACCTCATCAGTGTTTGGGGTGAGGCATCTGTTCAGGCACAGCTGCGCTCCGGCCGCAGGAATTACGATATCTTTGAGCAGATATCAAGGGCCATGCTGGATAGGGGCCATGATCGGGACGCACTACAATGCAGGGTGAAAGTTAAAGAGCTGCGGAGTGCCTATTACAAAGCCCGAGAGGGTAATCGACGATCCGGAGCTGCACCCACGACCTGCCGTTTTTACAGGGAGATGGACGAGATACTTGGGGGTGACCCCACTGCCAATCCCAGGATAACGATGGACACTTCTGAGCAGGCTGGGGGACAGGAGGAGGAGGCGGAGGAGGAGGCGGCGGGGGGGGGAGAGGAAACCGCGAGTGAAGCTCCTGGGATGGGGGAAGACACGGCAGAGTCCCTGGAGGCATGCAGCCAGGAGCTCTTCTCAAGCCAGGAGGAAAGTACCCAATCGCAGCAGCCAGCAGTTGCAGAAGGACAAGCAGAGGAGCGGGTTACCGGTAAGCGGCTTTTATTTTCTGGGTGGAAATGTTTCTGGAGAGGAAGGGGGGTTATGGCTGCATGCATGCCAGCCTCTAGATGTGGAATAGCCCGTTGATGTGGTCTATCACGTCGCGGTAATCGGCCTCGGTAATCTCCTCAAAAGTTTCAGCCAGAGCGTGGGCAATGTGCCTTCGCAGGTTTATAGGGAGAGCCACTGTGTTCCTTGTCCCAGTCACGCTGACGCGTCCGCGCCACTGTGCCGCGAGGGGTGGGGGGACCATTTCTGAACACAGGCAAGCCGCATAGGGTCCCGGGCGGAATCCACATTGCTCTAAAAGAGCCCCCCGCTGTTCCCTAGTGACTCGCAGTAGGGAAACATCTTCCAGGATTAAGTCCTGTGAAAAATGTTGGGAGACTCTTTAGTGAAGAGATAGGGAGATAAGATCACCCCTGCATCTGCATCTTCACTCAACCCCTCTAGCACTCTAGATTACCCGAAGCAACCAGCTCCCCTCTATCACTCAAGCCCCACTTCTCCCTATATAAGTAAGCACCCCTCACTCACCATTTCGTGGCTTCTGTTGTGTTATGCGTGTGGGGAAAAGAATGCTAAAGTGAGAACTCCCTCAGTGTAACAATTCATGTCTGGAGATAGTGGATACAATGCTGCCCGTGTTAAATGTTGTCATTTCTGTGTGTTTCTACAGTGACCTTGACTACTGGACTGAGCAGATGTTCCACAGGACAGAGGCTTCAAAATCTGAGAAAAAATCCCCGAAAGAGCAAAGAGGACATGCTGAAAACTGTTCTTAATCACTCTGCTCGAGAGAGTAAAGACTTGAAGGAGTGGCGAGAGAAAGAAAGCAGGATCCGCAAGAGAAATGCAGTGGCCAAGAGGAAAAGCACGGAGCGGCTGCTAAGCATCCTGGAGCGCCAAGCGGAGTCTATAGAGTCACTCGTTGCCATGCAAGCAGACCACTACCGTGCTACTCCCCCACCCGCCCCGTCCTTTGTGCCTTGTGCCCCAATGTCAGCTCAAACCACCTTTCCCCAGCATCCAGGTTCTTACCACCACCAGCTGCCTCCAACACCTGTACGTTCCCCAACCAGCCCTGATACCTACCACCACCCTTACCCTCTGCATTCAACCCCCATCACCATGCAGTATATGCACCCTGAAGTGCAGGATTCATTAAACAGCAATCCAGACAGGACATATGCAAACTTGTGACTGTACAGTTCACCAACCCACACCCCTGCCCTCTTGTGTTCATGAAATGTTGTGTGTCTGTCTGTCTGTCAAGGAAGTTTTTTTCTTTTCAATAAAACAATTCTTGGCTTTGAAAACAGTCTTTATTATAGCAGATAGTGAAAGATACCTTAGCCCAGTAAAGAAAGAGGCACTGCAAATCATATTATTATTATGGATAATAGAATAACAGTGTAAGCAGTGCAATTCACTCCCATGCAAGGCAGCAAACATTACTGTTGGCTTTCAGCCTCAAATTCTTCCCTCAAGGCATCCCTAATCCTTGTAGCCCTGTGCTGGGCCTCTCTATTAGCCCTGCTCTCTGGCTGTGCATATTCAGCCTCCAGGACTTGAACCTCGGTGGTCCATGCCTGACTGAATGTTTCACCCTTCCCTTCACAAATATTATGGAGGGTACAGCAAGCGCATATAACCGCGGGGATGCTGCTTTCCCCCAATTCTAGCTTCCCATACAAACATCTCCAGCGTGCTTTTAAACACCCAAAAGCACACTCCACAGTCATTCTGCACCGGCTCAGCCTGTAGTTGAACCGGTCCTTGCTCCTGTCAAGCTTCCCTGTATACGGTTTCATGAGCCAAGGCAGTAACGGGTACGCGGGGTCTCCAAGGATCACAGTGGGCATGTCGACATCCCCTACTGTGATCTTCCTGTCTGGGAAAAAAGTCCCTGCCTGCATCTTCCTGAACAGGCCACTGTTCCGAAAGATGCGTGCATCATGTACCTTTCCAGGCCAGCCTGTGTAAATGTCAATGAAACGCCCGCGGTGATCCACAAGCGCCTGGAGAACCATAGAGAAATACCCCTTACGATTAACGTACTCTGATGCCAGGTGGAGGGGGCCAGAATAGGAATATGCGTCCCATCTATCGCCCCTCCACAGTTAGGGAAACCCATTTGTGCAAAGCCATCCACAATGTCCTGCACGCTCCTCAGAGTCACGGTCTTTCTTAGCAGGATGCGATTAATTGCCTTGCAAACTTTCATCAAAACGATTCCCACGGTCGACTTTCCCACACCAAACTGGTTCCCGACCGACCGGTAGCTGTCTGGAGTTGCCAGCTTCCAGATTGCAATAGCCACTCGCTTTTCCACCGTCAGGGCAGCTCTCAATCTTGTGTCCTTGCGCCGCAGAGTGGGGGCGAGCTCAGCACACAGTCCCATGAAAGTGGCTTTTCTCATACGAAAGTTCTGCAGCCACTGCTCGTCATCCCAGACTTCCATGACGATGTGATCCCACCACTCAGTGCTTGTTTCCCGAGCCCAAAAGCGGCGTTCAACGGTGCTGAGCATTTCCGTGAATGCCACAAGCACTTTGGTGCCACACGCGGCAGGAGAATCGATATCGATATCATCGTCAGACTCCTCACTGTCACTTTGGAGCTGAAGGAATAGCTCGACTGCCAAACGTGTTGTGCTGGCGACACTCATCAGCACAGTCCTCAGCAGCTCGGGCTCCATTTGCCACAGAAATTGCGATTCACACAGAGAGTAAAACAGAAAGACACTCACAATGGCGCCAAACGCTGCCGGAAAGAGTGAATGCTGGGATGTGAAGCGATGCACCACAGGGCGCTGGCAAACAGGAAGCGGAATGACCCGCACACTTCCGTCCCCTTCCCACAATACTCAGCGCCAAAATGGGACGAGGTGCTCTGTGGGATAGCTGCCCACAATGCACCTCTCAATACAGCGCTGGAAAGTGCTGCAAGTGTGGCCACACTGCAGCACTGGTAGCTGTCAGTGTGGCCACACTCCAGCGCTGGCCCTACACAGCTGCATGACCAGCGCTGTAACTCCCAGCGCTGCAAATTGTAAGTGTAGCCAAGCCCTTTGTCTCCAACTCAAAAGGAGAGAGCAAATCCCCCAGCATGCAGCAGGTTTATGAGGTGAGGGGGCCCTGCCTGCTTTTCCTGAGCCCAAATGGCCCCCAGGACTCCCAAGAGAAGGGGGAGCTAGTGGGGGGCACTGCAGTTAGGTTGGTCATTTTGTGCTACGGGATCTGAACTCTCCTGTGCTTTATCTGGTTAAGAGATTAAGTGAAAGAGCAATAATGTTGGATGTTTGCAGAGAGTCTCTCCGTGTGTTAAATGGTCACAATGTGCCCCCGGAGAGAATTCAGCTGAAACCAGCAGGCTCTCACCTTAGCCCGGAGTTCTGGGAGATGGTGCATTCAGGCATGTGGGAGTCTGGTGGGTCAGCTCTGCACTATGGGTTAGGCAGCGGGTTTCACGCCTCAGATAGGGGGCTAGAGAGCCCCCCAAGAATGTGCCTAGGGACCCCAAGACTGGAGCAGTGGATGGGCTCTGATCCAGTCCCAGAGGCTTGAATTATCTGGGGATCCTGGGGCCCAGTTGCTTGGGTTCCCCTTACTGCAGTCCGGTGGCACCTAACCAGGTCCGGGAGATATATACACACACACGCAAAGAGAAATCTTCTCACTGCCCATCATTCAAACACCCTTAACTCTGACCAGCTGAGTTCTGGTGACTATTTCTACATGTCTGAAATATTAAATTCAGAGACATGAATGGAGATGTCTCCCCCTCAGGGCTGCCACATCCCTTTGCCTTGGGCTGATGGGGGCTCTTTCCTGTTCCTGGATTAGGGAGAGTCTCTCCCTCCAGTGCTGCCACTTCCTGCTCCCTTTGTCTTCGGGTACAACGGGTTCTATTAATGGCTCTTCCTGGGCTGGGCAGACACTGTCTCCTGCTCCAGGCAGGGTCCGATTACCCATTAGGCTAATGTGGCTTTAGCCTTAGGCCCTCCTATTTTTTAGGCCCTACTGGTCAGGCAGGGGGCCGGGCTGAGTGGGGTGGGGAGTGAGCTTGCTGCGGGAGCCCTGTTGGAGCCAGCAGCAAAGGCAGAGCAGCCCCCTGTGGCTTGGAAACTGCTCAGCTGGCAGCTGCGCTTTGGCTTGCGGTGGGCTGCGGGTTCCGCCGCCGCGATGAGGAGGTGCGGGGGGCTGACGGGCGCCCAGCCGGCCACCCCGAAAGCGCAGCAGGTTGCCGACGAGGTGAAACTTCAGGTGGAAGAAAAAGAAGGGAAGAAATTTGAGGTATTCACTGCTGTGGAGTTTAAAACTCAGGTGGTTGCTGGAATAAACTACTTCATCAAGGTCCATGTTGGCAATGAGGAGTTCTTGCACTTGCGGGTGTTCAAAAGCCTTCCTCATGAGAACAAACCTCTGAGCCTCTCCAGTTATCAGAGCAGCAAGACTAAGCATGATGAGCTGACTTACTTTTAGTGGCTCTTTGGAAGAGCCTCTCTCAATTTTTTTTATAGGCTACAAAGTGATGTTTCCTATATGTTTCATTTATAGAATGAAAGTGCATTTAAAAATCTTGTCTGAAATATCAATTCCTTTTCTAGAGTTCCCTCCCTCCTCAGTATCCCAAAGAAGGGGCCTGGTTCTCCTCTCACTTACACTAGTGTAAAACAGGCGACGTTCCACTGAAATCAACGGATTTACACTGGCATAAATTCCATGTAAGTGACTAGAGACTCATGCCCATATAATCTGTTGTGAGCTAAAGAGAAAAGGGAGTGTAATCAGTACAACTGTGACATAGAGCAGTATAATAATTAGAATTTCTTCTAGCCCTGTTACAGAATGCAATGTTACTCAATACATAGTAGAGAACAAACACATGTTATTGTTAGGGAGCTAAAGATGGAGGTTTACAACACTGGAGCAAACCTGAAAAAGTGAAAAGAAATAGGATCATAGTCATTTGACATAGAAGCATTTCCTAGGCAATCAAATCCATCCCCCTACAAGGATATGATGTAGTTCTCCATAGAGGAAATGTCACATATGACAGCGCTTCTTCACCAAATCTTAACCAAAAGTCCTTGTAAGGCAGTAGAACCACATAGGCACTTCTAAACAGATAATATTTCTACAGAAGGTACAGGGTGTATTTAACAGGAGTTTCACTCTGTTCTCTTAGCTGTTGTTGAAAATGTATGTGTTGATTTGCATTGTTTTATTTATAAGGGCCATCTTCCTCACAGCCCCAAGAAAGGGCAATCTCCCTGACAGAGGAGCTGCCATTAAAGTACAGATTAAAAATGCTAAAAAAAAAAAAGAGCCTGCTGCTTCCGCTCCCTCCTGTCTGTGTCTCCTGGCGCTGCAGGATCACACTCACAGGCGTGCGCAGCACATTTCATTCGGGTGTGCACCCCGGGAATTTTATTTATTTTTTTAAAGGCGAACATCATAAAGGTTGGTGTGTGTGAGGGGGTGCGGTGTGCAGGAAGGGGCTCAGGACAGGGAGTTGGGGTGCAGGAGGGGTGCGGTGTGCAGGAAGGGGCTCAGGACAGGGAGTTGGGGTGCAGGAGGGGGGCAAGGTTCAGGCAGGGGCCTCAGGACAGGGAGTTGGGGTGCAGGAGGAGTCTCAGGACATGAAATTGGGGTGCAGGAGGGGTGCGAGTTTCAGGGAGGGGGCTCAGGACAGGGAGTTGGGGTGCAGGAGGGGTAAAAGGTTCAGGCAGGGGGCTCAGGACAGGGAATTGGGGTGCAGGAAGGGTACAAGGTTCAGGCAGGGGCCTCAGGACAGGGAGTTGGGGTGCGGGAGGGGTGCAAGGTTCAGGCAGGGGGCTCAGGACAGGGGGTTGGGGTGCAAGGTGCAGGCAGGGGTCTCAGGGCAGAGAGTTGGGGGGGCGGGGTGCAGGAGGGATTTGAGCTCTGACCTGGCGCCGCTTACCTGCAGCGGCGCGCTCCCTGCGTGCCTGCCCTGGCTCCACGCCGCACCACTCACCACATCCCTGCGTGGCCCCTGGGGGTGGGGGGGGGGCACAGGACTCTGTGTGCTGCCCTTGTCATGCCTCCAGGTACCTCCCTCGAAGCTCCCATTGGCCACAGTTCCTGTTCCCAGCCTATGGGAGCTGCTGGGGGTGGTGCCTGGAACAGCACATGGAGCCCTTTGCGGCCCCCCGCCCCCGGGGGGCCCCAGGGACCTGGTGCTGTGCCAGCCGCTTCTGAGAGCGGCACGGGGCCTGCGGTACCACGGGTGGCCACCCCGGCAGGGGGAGCAGGGAGACGAAGCAGGAGAGGAGGCAGAAAAGCAGCGAGACAGACGGGAGAACCCAAGGGGACTGTCTGTGACTCCATGTTCAGGCTGTTCTAGTGCATGAGTGTTCTCACTTGATACCTGGGAGGTGAGGTCTAAATACAGGACACACGACCAGTGGGAGTCTGTGCCCTGGTTTATAACTGTTTGCCCTGAGGTTGGTGCTCATGTTCGTGAGCTGCTGCCCACAGCTTGATGGGAGAACTGAACTTGGGTCTCACAGGTGCCAGCTGAGTGCTCTCACCATGGGGCTGTTAGAAGGCAGGTGATAGCACCAAAACCACCTCCTGCTTCTCTCCACTCACCCTTTCCTGTGGAGCGAGGCAGGTGCTGACCTCATTCCAGCAAGAAACGCCTTAGGCGCCTGAGCCACCTGACTTCAGATGCTGGGTTCCTGTCTCTGGGTTGCTAAGCAGACACAGATGTCCCTCTGCAGCTCTGATTTAGGCACCTGTCTGTGAGAGGGGTGTGGCTTAGGACACCCCTCCCCCCTTGTCACCTCTCCCATTGCCTAGCTGAGATGGCTCCCCGCCTAGTGAGCTGGCTTTTGTGAATCGCACTGTAAGGTGCCTGTGATGCCCATCCATTGTCTAGGGAGTTTAGGCCCCTAACAGATTTGCAGACTTTGATTTTCTAGTTGCCTACAAATTAAGGACAGAGACAGAGCCCCGGCTGGAGCATGACACATCCCAGTAAACCCCAAACTCATCCTAGGGGCACAATATTCCCTGTGGGGGTTGTTGGGGGGGCACAACCAAGTCAGGAAGCAAATCCCAGGACTCTGCCACCAGCACCTGCAGCTGGGACAGTAAAGTGGAACAAGCACAAAGAATCGTTTGTAAAGTTTTATTTACAGTCAGTAATTAAAGGTGGTAAGTAAATGGAGCCGAGAAGGAGCCTTAATAACCACAGCATGGAAAGGAGATTCCCCAACCACTGAGAACAGTTTTTTTTAATGGCACAACAACAGGACAGTCGTCCCGGAATTAATACAGGGAATTAATGAGTTACAGTCTCACTTTCAGTAAAGTGTAACAAATCTCCCCATCCCGCTCACGTTCCCTTTCCTTTCGTACTGTCCTTTTCTATTCATTATTGTTCTAGCCTCACTTCCCATCCCTGTTTATTTCCCTGTGTCTCTCCCCCGTGTCACAGATCATCCCCCTCGGCTGCTCTCTTCTTTCCCTGATCTTATCCCTTCCCCTCGTGCTGATCCCCGGCTGGGAGCCCCCAGTGAGATCTAAGGACACAGATCTGTACAAAATGCTCCTCGCTGCTGCTGCTTCTCCCCAACCCTCCAAACCCTGATTGATTCACGCTGTGACCCTGCCACCCCCACCTCAGCCTGACCCCTGTCCAGCTGTTAGTGCCACCCCCTGCCCAGCCCCCACCTCTGCCCCTCAGGGCCCCTCCTGCAGCTTCAGGGGTTCTTCCCCCTCCCATCCCTGGGGCTGCAAAGAGGGTGGGGGAGGTGCTTCCAGGGGCCATAGAGATGAGGTGCCAGAGGCTGGGAAGATGGGAGTCCTCCAAGGTCATAGAGACTGGGCTGTGTGTGGCTAGAGAGGCTGATTTCCAGTTCCCCCCTCTGCTGTGTGTCTCAGGGACACAGGCTGAGCCGGGATCCCCCCACCCAGAACCAGGGTCGGATTCTGCCCCCAGGGATGGAGCCCGGCGGGAAAGTGAAGATCGGGGCCTCATCACCAGCATCGATAAATGTCACCTGCCCCCGGTCACAGTCCAGACAAACCCGGATCCTGCTGGGGGCCCGGCTCAGGGGCAGGGGGGTCGCAGGGGAGGTGAGAGCCCGGAACTGACCCTCCCACTGCTCTACAGCCCAGATCCCCCCCTCAGGGCTACGGCTGATCCGTCCCTTCCTCCTCACACACTCTCTGGCCACCCCCACAGCCCAGTATTGCCCAGCCCCCACCATCACCCCTATCTCCACCTCCCAGCAATGTCTCCCTGAGGTGAATCCCTCACAGCCCAGCACACAGAGCCAAGTGTCAAATCTTTCAGGGTTGTTGGGCAGTCGCTGCTGCGTGTCTCCCCATCTCACACTTTTCTGATCCTCAGACAGGATGAGGTTGGGATGAGCCGTGTCTGGATCCAGAGTCACATTCACTGGAGAGAGAATCAGAGCGTTAGGGGCAGAGCTCAGCCCTGGGGGAGTCTGGGGCCAATTCTCACGCTCCCCAGCAGCCCCATTCAGGGTGGGACAGTCCCAGATCCCAGGGAACTGCCCCTGTCCTGGACACCTGAGAGTACGTCTAGACTACCCGCTGTATCAGTGGGTAGTAATTGATTGAGACGCGATATATTGATCCCCAAACGCGCTCCTGTTGACTCTGGAACTCCACCAGCATGAACAGCAGTAGCGGAGTCGACAGGGGGAGCCGCGGACGTCGATCCCACGCCGTGAGGATGAGAGGTAAATCGATCTAAGATACTTCGACTTCAGCTACGCTATTCACGTAGCTGAAGTTGCGTATCTCAGATCGACCCCACACCCCCACCCAGTGGAGACCAGCCCTGAGACTGAGCAGAGATGTCACTGCAGCACCTCAGTCTTTGTAACAGGTCCCACTTCATTAGTTTCTCATTTATCACAGAGGCTTCAGCTCCCACAACCCGCTGCTGGTGTTGCCCCAATCCCAGCAGCACAGACACAGCCAGGAAGGCGTCAGAAGCTTTTACTGAGGGAGCAGAAGTGGCAGGTACCAGCTTTATACCCCAGAGGGAAGCTCCCTCCCCTAATGCAGCCTCCACTCCCAGGCCAGGGAACAGAGAGGAAGGTGCAGCAATGGGGAACAGCCACTTAAAACCAGAAAGTAGGAGGTGGCACTGGGTGTGGTAGCACCATCTCCAGCCTAGAGAGAAAGGAGGAGCTGCCAGTCTCACAGGAAGAGCATCTCCCCAATCCAGGAAGCAGGGAGCGGCTCCAATGGGAGAGCCCAGTGCTGCCCAGAGGAAAGGCAGGATGTTGGAGAAGAGCGATGGGGGACCCTCTGCACCGGGGTGAAGCTGAGGGATGTGGCAGGGAGCTCTGTTCGCATGTGACTCAGTTAAGAGTGTTTCTGTTCATCAGAATGGGCATGAACTCAGCATGAAGGTTGGTGTCAGGACTCTTTTTGTGTCCCCGCCCCCTCCGTGGCCCTGACTGAGGACCTGCCCCCTGGCCAGGCTGGGAGACTTGCCCGCTATGGAGAGCCCCTGACACTCCACCTGCCCTGGACACAGGTCCATGGGCCTTTGGCAGCAGTCCCCAGTCCATGTCCCCACTCCCCGGGGTGCACCACCCTGGGCAGGTGGAGGATCCAGGGCTTCCCAGTGCAGTCCCTGGATGGCAGCCTGGTTCTGGCTTCTGGCCTGGCCAGGGCCTCAGGGAAAGAGGAGCAGGGGTGGGGCCATTGAGAGAGGCCAGCACCAGGGCAAGATTGGTGCTGCGGGCAGGGGCTGCACTACACAGAGAGGAGCTGCTCAGCTGCCCTGCCCTAAGCATAGATACTGCCAGCCATGCTCCACCCCTGCCAAGGCTTGCAGTGTGGGGGGGCAACGTGGCCCTTTCCCCCCAAACTATGCCCATGCTGAAAAGTGTCCTGGTCATCCCACCTTTAAAAGTGTGTGTGTGTTGTGGGGGGAGACATGGGCCCCTGGATCTCCTTACTGTTTAATGTGTTATTTTTAGGGCTGTGTGTGTCATAGTCGCTGTCAGTTTGGTTGGTAACTTTAGCTACAATCTCATGAAGACGTTTTCTCTGGAATTTTCTCATAATTTAAAGGCAATCATCACTTGCAAACTCACCCTGTCTGTGTGCTCCAAATGATTCTCCCCTTTTTCTCTCCAGTTCAGATGGCAGAGTGTCTTGGGGGAGAAAGGAGAAGAGAGGTGAGATTTCAGACTTTCATATTCATAAGAGCATCCCCACTCTGAAACTGTTTTATAATTATGACAGAGAAACAGACAGAGAGGCCCAGAGAAACACTCAGGTATTTAATATAAAAAGGTCTGAAATCTATTTCCCCCTCTCAATCAGGCATCTCTCAGCAATGGAGCCAGCAGCCTTACAGCCTCACAACTATCCCAGGACACACAATCTGTAAGAGATTTACTTTTCCCTCCTCATCCCCTCCCACCCTTCAGACTCCAGTTGGTTTGTCTCAATCACTTACTGCCTTTTGCCGTAACCTAGACCCAGAGCCTGCAAAGAATTTGGCATAAAAGTAGCTTTACCCACTTGGG
The DNA here is from genome assembly GCF_020497125.1 of Mauremys mutica. Lineage (NCBI taxonomy): Eukaryota > Metazoa > Chordata > Testudines > Geoemydidae > Mauremys > Mauremys mutica. Next base: position 25,286,664 of record NC_059083.1, read on the forward strand.
TCCCTTTGACACTAACCAGATGTTCAGAGTTTGTGAAATTCTGGCTCTAATTGTGAGCAGTTGGGTCTGTTTACTCAGCACCTCTACAGAAAGCAGCACGACAGGACCTCGTCCTCCATAGGCAGAAATGGAAATAATAGTAAAATTATTTTATCAAGGTGGAAATTGAGGTGGGGGAGGATTGGCTCAAAGGGTCCGATTTCCCCCTGTACCAGGAAAAGGAGAGAGGGGAGGGGCCATTTGTGACTCCACTATTCAGTGCCTGCAGAGGCCGGTGCAGACCTTGGCACAGGCTGAGGAAGTTCTGAAGCCAGCCAGAGCTACATCCCTATGACGATGGCCCCCGTGTGTTTAGGCCACTGTGCAGAGTGTCAGAGGCCCACCTTTATATGGCCCATGGCCCTCTGTCCCTTGTCCACCTGCTCCCTCTTCCACCTGCCCTCACCACCACTCCCAGCCCTCTCAGGAACACGCCTTGTGCCTGCAGCTGCTGGGGAGGAGGCACCAGAGGCTCCTGTGCTGGAGGGATCCCTGACCGTGGGGGAGGGGCTTTCTCCTTCCCTCCAGCCCATTTGGCCGAAACTAGCTGCAAATGGGACCAGAGCTCAGTGATGGCCTGGATCCGCCTTTGAGAAATGTGCCCCATGGCTGGTGATGGGGCAGTAGATGGGGAGGGCTCTGAGCTATAGAGAGTTCTTTGCCACGTGTCTGGCTGTTGGGTCTTGCCAAAATGCTCGGTATCCAACTGACCATCATATCTGGGGTGGGGAAGGGATTTCCCCCCAAGTCAGATTGACAGAGAGCCTGGGGATTTTTTTCCTTCCTTCCTCTGCAGCCTGGGGCACGGGTCAGTTGCAGATTTAAACTAGAGTCAGTGGTGGAATCTCTGTAACTTGTGTAGCGGGGCAGTTACCCTGTTCCTGGAATAAAAGGAGGTAAAAGGTGAAAAGCAGCTGAGGTCGGGTGGTTGGGGAGGCAGCCACAGCTGGGGCCACACCCAATTAGGCTACAACTGGCCCTGATCATAGGGCTGGGAGCTAGGCAAGCAAGAGTCTCACTGCAGGGCTGCCTGGGAGCAGAGCACAGGGTACCTTACACAGAGCAGGGCTGGGGCGGGGCAGGCAGACCTGGGGAGCTCTGGCCTGGCAAGTCCCCAGGCTGAGGCCTTGTTAAGGGCTAGGGATGGTATTGTTGGAAATATTTTGCTAGCTTGGCACCTGGTAGTGTGGGAAGCTAGGATGTTTAGGTTTTTAGGAGATAGTGTGGGAAACCTGGGATGTTTAGGTTTTTAGATTAGGTTAATTAAGTTGTGAGTTTTGTTATGAGAAGTTGGCCTTGGCTAGCTTCTCTCTAGCAGGCATAATAGGATAATAAATTTGAAGCTGTCTAGGATGATGTTACCCTATGAAGTTATAGCAGTGCTTGTGTGTATTTTGTTAACCAATTAGCAATTGCTTGCTTGCCTGCTTCAAAAGTATAAAGATGTATGCTGGAGAGAAATAAATGACTCTGTTACCAATCAAACTGATTGTTGAGCTCTGTCCACGTCCGCCATGCGACGCAACAAATGGTGACCCCGACGTGATTCGAATCGAATGGTGATAGTGTCGGTGGCCTGACCCAGGCGGAGGAGCCGCGGCGGGAAGTGCTGGAGAAGGGCCGGCCCCCGGGCGTCCAAAGGAGAGGCGCATCTGAGCTCAGAGGTGAGCGGCTAACATGGGGACCGCTGCATCAGCGGAAGAAAAAACGGTGCATGAATATTTGATACGCATCGCGGAACGGCAGGGAGAAAAGCTCCCCTCTGACACGTTATCCCGCCTGCTACGGTGGGGACAGAAAAGGGGACTTTTCGTTAAGCCGAGTACAATTTTTGATAAAGCTGTTTGGGAGCAGCTAGGCTCCGAGCTTTGGAAGTCGGTGGCTCAGGGCGATAAGGAAGCCTTCTCCCTGAGCCCAGTGTGGGACAAAACGAAGAAGATAGTGGAGACTCTCGCGGCCGAGGCAGGAGTGCAGGCGGCTCTTTCTGAGATTTTCCACCCACCGCCCGAAGTGCCTTCTGTGTTGCCGGTTGGAGCCCGGGAGTTTTTTGGTGGCGAGCCCACGGTGATACCTTTGGCTTCCGACCCGGATGACTTTGCCCCTGCTATGGACCCATTACCCTCCAATGTGGCTCTTGGCCCCGACGAGATTGATCCTGCTACAGTTCCACTACCCCCCGATACGCCCGAGCCTATGGACATAGCTTCACCGTATGCACCCCCCCCCAAAGCCATGCCGTGTTCACGGGGTCTGGGGGTGCCACGATTGCGGGGAAGCAGAGGGGGCTCGGCTGGACAATGCGCCATCAAAGACATATCCCGACTTGACTACGCTTACCCAATTTACTCAGCCTGATCCCTTTTATAAGGAGATGGAGCGCCAGGGTCAACAGCTCCAAGACATTTATAATAAGTTGGATCAAATGCAAGGTTTTCCACCTGGATCATTGCGTTCGCATCTTCACGAGTGTTTCCATCCAACGACTCGTCCTTCCGCCCCACCTGCCCCTGGGGACCCTTCAACTGGGGACCCTCCGGATCCGGTACAGCGCTGGCATGGAGTTTTAAAGGAAGCCATCCTTGAAGGTTTGACACCTGAGGCTTTTCCAGTGATTACGCCAGACCCTCAACAGCCAAACCGTCGCCAGTGGGTTCCTTTGGATTGGAAGTTGATTCGTGAGGCACAGAAATCGATTATGGCTTATGGACTAGATAATCCGTATGTACAGTCTATAATTGAACAGGTGTTTATTGGACAGGCAATGTGTCCGTATGATGCGATTAAGCTAGCTGATATGCTTCTTACGCCTACCCAGAAACTTTTGTGGAAAGATGATTGGGCTAAAAGAATTGATTTGGCCCTTGTCCGCAATTTGGATTTACCGGACGGTGATATTCGGCGTGTGGCTACTGTCGATATGCTTTTGGGGACCGGACGCTTTGTTGAACCGCATTTGCAAGCCCGCCTTGACCCCCGAATCCTGCAGCAATCACAGAATTGGCTCTGGCTGCCCTTAAAGCGGTGCCCCAGATGGGGAAGCCGGCCCCTCCCTATGCTAAAATTACACAAGGCCCGTTGGAACCTTATGCTACCTTTTTGGATCGCCTTCGAGAGGCTATTGATAGATCTCCTAATTTGACACCAGAGGCCAGAACCGCAGTTGGACTTGATCTGGCCACCCAGAATGCAAACCCCACTTGCCGCCGCATACTAGCCACCTTGCCAAGGACTGCGACCCTGATGGACATGATTGAGGCGTGTAACAGGGCCGCTATGTTTGAAGAATCGGATAAAGCTACAATTCATGCTAAGGCACATGCCACTGCACTGGCCGTTGCATTACAACCTCTGGTCGGGCGCAAGCGAGGGGCCAGACGGCCTGCCCGGTCAAACGGCCTCTGTTTCGCTTGTGGAAAGCCCGGACATATTCGGCGGAACTGCCCTGTGCAATGTGGGCAGCGACCCCCTGATGTGTCGCCTAAAGCCGCTACCGGCGTTTGTGCACGATGTCAAAGGTATGGCCATCGCGCCTTTGAGTGTTGGTCGCGCCGCAGCAAGGATGGAACACTGCTGCCGGGAAACGGACCGCAGAGCGCCCCTCGGAGGAGCGCGACGACACAAATGCCTCCGGCCACCAATCCGGCTGCCTGGAACGCCTCACCGGAGCAACCCGTGGCAGTGCCGGAGTGGATGTGGCCACAGCGACAGACACAGTCATAGAGGATGACAAAGTCCATGTTCTTCCTTCTAATACTGATGGCCCACTAGGATTTGGACTGAGTGCCCTTTTGATCGGCCGCTCGTCAACATCAAAACAAGGTATTTTTGTTTTGCCTGGCCTTATTGATGCTGACTATACGGGAAATATTGGGATAATGGTACGTGCCCTTTGTCCCCCTATAACCATCACTGCTGGCACGCGTTTGGCTCAATTGATACCTTTTAAGGGGTGTGTGCCCAGGACGACCCAGCTTGACCGCGGGTCTCGGGGGTTTGGATCTACTGGACCTCCCCAAATTGCCTTTGCCATGGAAGTCACCCCATGTAAGCCCATTCGAACTGTTCGCCTCCAGGGCTCCGATGGGCGACAGATTGTTCATGATGCCCTCTTGGACACGGGGGCCGATGTGACTATAATTCCCTCTCGGTTTTGGCCGGAGTCTTGGCCCTTGCGGGATGCCGCCACGCCTGTGAGCGGGATTGGCGGGACTCAGTTGACTCGCATTAGTGTGGATTTTATTACCATTGTTGATGTGGAAGATCCGGCCACGAGCGCGAAGGTTCGCCCTTATGTGATGCAGGCTCCGATCTGGTTACTAGGTCGAGATTGCTTAAGTCAGTGGGGCGTTGTGTTGCAGAATTCACCTTTTGCCTAGCGGCCATTGAGGGGCGACCGATCCTTCAGCTGGAATGGGCAACTACCACACCGGTCTGGGTCGCTCAGTGGCCGCTGCACAAAGACAAGCTCGCCCGAGTACATGAACTTGTGCAGGAACAACTGGCTAAGGGTCATCTTGAACCTTCCCTTAGCCCCTGGAATACTCCTATTTTTACCATACCCAAAAAATCTGGGCGTTGGCGTTTGCTACAAGATCTGCGCGCTGTTAATGCTGTGATGAAGGACATGGGCGCCCTCCAACCTGGGCTGCCCACACCTACTATGCTTCCGCATGGATGGCCCTTGCTTGTTATTGATCTCAAGGATTGCTTTTTTACCATTGCTTTGCATCCTGCGGACCGAGAGAAGTTTGCCTTTTCCGTGCCTTCTGTTAATAAGGCTGAGCCTGTAAAGCGGTATCAATGGACTGTTCTGCCACAAGGTATGAAAAACTCTCCTACCATTTGTCAGTTGTATGTTGCTTGGGCCATAGCGCCCCTGCGAGCGGCACATCCTGACTGGATTATTTATCATTACATGGATGATCTTTTGTTTACCAGCGCCCACCTTTCAATGGAAGCAGCCATTGCTGAGATTGACTCTGTGTTACAAAAGGCTGGTTTGGTTATTGCCCCAGAAAAGATTCAACAGCAAGCTCCGTATCGGTATCTTGGCATGGAGATAACCGATTCGATTGTGCGGCCACAGAACTTAACCATTCAATTGGATATTCGGAATTTACATGATGTGCAACGTTTTGTGGGTGACCTACAGTGGATTCGCGGTCTCTGTGGAATTACAAATGAAGATCTTGCACCCTTTCTTTCCTTGCTTAAGGGTGGTCGTGCCCCGGAGGAGCCTCGCTCTCTTCAAGCTGAACATCATGTTGCCCTGCAAACCATTGCAAATAAGTTAGCCACGCGGTACTCTGGACGCATTTATCCGGATTTGCCTGTTTTTTTGGCCATTTTGTCCACGGATATTTCCCTGACAGCCCTGCTTTTTCAGTGGCATGAAGCCCTTTTAGATCCACTTGTGGGCATTGAGTGGATCTTTCCGCCTTCGCATTATGCCACCACTGTGACCACGCGACTTGATGCAGTCGCTCATCTTATTCGAGTGGCCCGACAGCGTTTGTTAGCCATTGCGGGCATGGATCCGCACGTGATTTACCTGCCCTTTGATGATGCTACCGTGACTCAGTTGCTTGTTATTCACCTTTCCTTTGTACTTGCCACCATGGATTATGCCGGTCGGTTTAGTAGCCATTTTCCCCCACATCGGTTTTTTGCTACTATGCTGCCCTTGGAGAAAGCTTTGATGTTACGGTCCAGTCCTGTTGCTGGCCTCACCGTTTTTACTGACGCCAGCGGCAGTGCTCAGCGTGCGGGACTTCTTTGGTTTGCTGATAATTGCTGGCACCACGAATTTGTCCTTGCTGATGGCTCCTTGCAGGTTCTGGAGCTTCGTGCTATTGTTCGAACCTTTGAAAAGTGGCCCAATACTCCATTGAACATTGTTAGTGACTCCTTGTATGCTGTGGGTGTGCTTCGTCGTTTGGAGCGATCCCTGTTGGGCCGAGTCACGAATTCCGTTTTGTGGACTGCTCTTTTTCAGCTGTGGCATTTGTTGAATGCTCGCCGGTGCCCTTATTTTGTCATGCATATTCGGAGCCATTCGGGACTGCAGGATGGTCTTGCCGAAGGCAATGCCCTGATTGATCATTTGGTTGGCACTGCCCAAGTTCCAAATTCCTTTGCTCAGGCACGGGTCTCTCATGAATTTTTTCACCAGTCTGCTCGTGCTTTGGCACGCCAGTTTGCGATTTCTATCACTGATGCTCGCGCTATTGTGGCCTCCTGCCCTGATTGTCAACAACATGTGCTGCCCCTTGTTTCCGGTGTTAATCCCCGTGGCCTTTTGTCCCTTCAGATTTGGCAGTCTGATGTTACCACGTTTGCTGAGTTTGGCACCTTGCGCAATCTTCATGTTACCATTGACACCTTTTCTGGTTTTATTTGGGCAACAGCATTAACCTCTACCAGCTCCCGCGATGTGATTAAGCATTGGCAAGCCTGTTTTGCTGTTATGGGGGTTCCTGCGCTTATTAAGACTGATAATGGCGGAGGTTATGTTTCGCATCGCACTGCCCAGTTTCTTTTACAATGGGGTGTGCAGCATTCTACCGGTGTTCCTGGCAATTCTACTGGACAAGCTATTATTGAGCGTGCCCATGCGTCCTTAAAGGCGCTTCTTTTGAGACAGAAGGGGGGCATTCGGAGTGAAAGGGCAGACGCTTTGGATAAGACGCCTGCCGCTCGTTTGCTGAAAGCTCTTTATGTGCTCAATTGGCTACAGCTTGGGAAAGACAGCCAAGTACCCCCCGCGATTAAACATGTTGGTGGAATAACCGGGGACGAGCAGGGTACAAGCCCACGACCCTCGGTCAAATGGTTCGATTATCAGCAGCAAGTTTGGAAAGGACCAGTTGACTTGCTAACGTGGGGGAGGGGTTATGCTTGTGTCTCCACTGACGCAGGTCCTAGGTGGATACCGGCGAAATGGGTCCGACCTTGGCTGCATCCTCGGGCGCAACAACAGACAGACTCGGAAGAGCCACACGAGACGCGCCCAGACGCCGAGGAGCCAGAGCCCCTGGAGAATAATTGCTCGCTGGCCACGCCAGGACTTCTGCCCGCCTTTTTTGATTCTGTGTGATTGCATATTAATTGTTTTGTACCCTTTTGTTGCCCATAGGTTTGGAGACGTGCGCCCCGGGCAGTACAGCATGGCCCGTCTTTCACTGCGTCCCACAGGCCGCCGTGATCCTGGCCTGGGCTCCTATTCTGCTGGATGCGGAGAGTCAGCCTCACCTGGTTTTGCTCTGTTGCTTGTTTTGGCGCTCCTTGTGAGGGGAGGCGCCACGTATGATCTTATACCCCCAGTGAATGCCTGGCTGACTTTGGCGCAGAGTGCCATAAATACAACGGCCTTCTGCCTGCCCCATGTTCCTGCAGTGGGGGCCCTTATGGAAACCTGCTTTGTGGGTGTGTGTACTGAATTGGAGGTGTTGCAGCAGCACACTTGGTTGTCTCGTATCCCCAAGGATATACCTTATGCAGAGTTGTATGCCTTGGGCCCTGGAGCCACTTTAGATAAGTTAGATGCCAGCATGTATTCATTTCGTTTGGCTAATGTGACAGCTGCTACTACGTGTATGAATTTTGTTAATGCTAAGCATGTAGCTGTTAATCATGATAATGTGGAGCTTGTTTGTCGCCATAAGAGGGATGTATCCTTTGCCTATGGACACATGAAGTTACCCCTGGGGTGGTTTTTGTTGTGCGGCCGCACAGCCTTTACTTATGTTCCAGCTAATAGTTCAGGTGGCCCCTGTGCTATTGGCCGTGTGGCCCCTTTGTTGTTTCCCCATCCCAGTGTGAGAGGGCCTCGCCAACGGCGTGACAGTATTCCCTTGAGCCCTACCTGTAAGGCAGATGTTACCTTGTTTTCAGAACAAGAGGCAGCAGCCCTTGCCTTTACCCTGGTGGGCATCCCGGGTTTGGTGGTGCATAATTACCATGCTGTCGCACACCTTGCCTGTACTGTGGCAAAGGCCTTGAATTTGACCTCCACTGTTCTTGCCTTGTTAACTCAAGAGATGGGAGAAGTTCGTCGAGGAGTTTTGCAAAATCGCTTAGCCATTGATTATTTGTTGCTGCGACATGGTCATCCCTGTTCTGATTTTGTGGGTATGTGCTGCTTTAATATTACAGATGCGAGTGCGGCTATCGAAAAAGATTTGGATCGTTTGCGCCATCTAGCGGAGGGCATTCGCCAGCACCAGGGTGATTTCTGGTTGTGGTCATGGCTGTCGTCGCTACGTGGCTGGGCTGCACATTTGTTACAAGGGTTAATGTTAGGCATGCTTTGTATTTTTGTTGCCTGCCTTTTGTATTTTTGCTATGGGTGTGCCCGCCGCTGTTGCTGTGTGGCACGCACCTTGGCAGGCCCCTCCTGGCCCCTTGCATTACCTGGAGGGAGAATGTGATAGGTGAGAGCAGGGCACTGCGGAAGATATTGTTACGGTTTAGTCAGACAGTTGGTGTTTTTAATTTGTGTTTTTTATTTGCCTTTGCTTTGGTTTGTGTAGCTTGCAGTTTGATATTATGAGCTGGATTTGTTTTGCTAATTTTTTTTGTTTTGATTTTGAGTTAAAGGGGGGAGGTGTTGGAAATATTTTGCTAGCTTGGCACCTGGTAGTGTGGGAAGCTAGGATGTTTAGGTTTTTAGGAGATAGTGTGGGAAACCTGGGATGTTTAGGTTTTTAGATTAGGTTAATTAAGTTGTGAGTTTTGTTATGAGAAGTTGGCCTTGGCTAGCTTCTCTCTAGCAGGCATAATAGGATAATAAATTTGAAGCTGTCTAGGATGATGTTACCCTATGAAGTTATAGCAGTGCTTGTGTGTATTTTGTTAACCAATTAGCAATTGCTTGCTTGCCTGCTTCAAAAGTATAAAGATGTATGCTGGAGAGAAATAAATGACTCTGTTACCAATCAAACTGATTGTTGAGCTCTGTCCACGTCCGCCATGCGACGCAACATGGTATTAGGGCTAGAAAGGCAGTAGGTCCAACCCCTTTGCTAATGATGAGTGGACATTGCGGACTGCAGGCTGCCCCAGAGAAAGGGGGCTAGATGACTGGCAGTAACCACTGAGGGACGGTGGGTATAGAGGGTTGGGATGCCCTTGGGAGAGGAGACCCAGAGGGTGGGGGTACTGCTCTGGGCAGAACCCCAAGGTAAGGGGCACTGGAGTCCAGGAGGGGTATGGGGGGCTCTGAGGCAGGAGAGACACTGGCCAGCAGTGGGCACTCTGCAGCGGGAAAGCTAATTCCCTGACTGACCAGCAGGAGGCGCCGCACTGCTGAGTGCTCAACCAGTTACACTTAAGTTTTAAAATCATGTTTTGAGGACAGAGGTTAGGGGTCAATTGCAGGAGTGGGTGCGTGAGATTCTGTGGCCTGCAGTGTGCAGTTGGTCAGACTGGATGATCATGATGGTCCCTTCTGGCCTTAAAGTCTTTGAGTCATTTCTTAATTTAACAGCATCATCTAAGTGTGAACCAATTGATCAGAACCATTCTCTTCTCAGAGGCTCATCCCAATTTCCATTCCTAGATCCCTTCTAGGTACCTTTGAACTTCCCCAGAATCTCCATTAGCACAATCGTTTTCTGAGAGAAACCACTGACTCGCTCTTCCAGTTCAGGAGAAATCACCTCTGGCTGCTGCAACTTCCCCTTCTCACACCTGGAGGGAAACAATGTCACGTGATTATATTTTACTGTGTGACTTATTATAAGTTCTGGCTAGTGAGTCGCTGCTCTCATGGGCCTGGAGTTAGAATTCCTCGACTTCTCCCAGCCTCAGAGCAGGTGCAACACAGCCCAGGGCCAAGCAACCTTCCCCTCAATGGTCATTAATATTCTTCAACTCTGGTGTGGAGAGATCAGCTCTGGGGACAAAAGGGGAATTGAGTCTCCATGGCCAATTCGCTTCTTGGCCTCCATGCTCTGAGGGTCAGGAGGTTCCCAGGTGACGTGCTGTAGAAATCTGCCTCTAGGAACTAGACTGAGACACCAACTCCCCAGGTCGTTCCACACAGGTCTCTAAACAGTCCTCAGGTGGGAAAGACACTTGATCGCTGCTGCCCTGGGCTGAATAGTGACCAGGGCCCCAGCAGTGACAGGCCCATAGTCCATCCCCACAATCCTGAGGCAGCCAGTCCCCCAGGGATGTGACATCTCCACAAAATACTTGAGCTCAGTCTTTCCCACTGACTGGAGAATTCCAGAGTCTTCTGTACAAGAGTTAGCACCCCAGGATGGAGTTGATCAGAGAGATTTGTATCCAACATGTGATCTCCCCACACAGTTTGCTGTAGAGCCCCGGGGAGATGCGGTGCTACCCTCATCATCAAGCTCTTTCCCAGCATTGTGGAGTGCGAGGGAGCCACATACCTGCTCAAGGTGGTTCTGACATGCTAGAGGAGAGAGAGACAAAAGAATTTCAGTCCTCTCTGACACACACACACACGGGATTCCAGGGAAGGGATTTAGGAAGTATGGGGGAAGACACCCTGCCCTGGCCTCAGGGCCATTAATTTCCTGAGCTAATGGGGCTTTTCCATCTTTCATATCTCTGTGACTCTGCTAAGAATAATACTCACTCAGATGTCAGCAATGCACATGCCGAGTTACACTGAGATCTCTGACTGCTGGACTCCAGTGCTTATGATTCAGCAGCCCGCTCCTCCCTCTGTGGGGGTCTGGCATATTTCTAATGATGAGTGCCAGTTTCCAATTGTCCCTGGGGGTGCTCAACCCCATGCCCCACCTCCACTCCAAACCTTTTCTCATATGCCATACCCCAACCCAACTCTTCCCACTCCCACTCAACCTCCACCCTGTCTCTTCCTCGCCTCCTCTTGTGAGCTGCCATAAATATAAAGGAAAGAGTAACATAAAGTACCTCCTTGCAGCTGTACTGAATCGCTTTACCTCTAAGGGGTTAAGAAGCTCAGATAACCTGGTTGGCTCCTGACCAGAAGGACCGATAAGGAAAGAAGATACTTTCAAATCTGGTGGGTTGGAGGAGGTTTTGTTTGGGCTCTGTTTGTTTGTTCCCTCTCCTGATAGAGAGATAGACCAAGCAGGTACAACATCTCCTGAAAACCTACCTGAAATGATCCATCTAAGATTACAAAAATTCTAACTAAGGCAAGGAAATGTGTTAGGTTATTTTTTTGTTTTAGCTTGTGAATTTTCCCTATGCTAAGAGGTAGTTTTATTCCTGCTTTTGTAACTGTGAAGCTGAGTCCAGAGGGGAGTCCTCTGTGTTTTAAATCTTTTTATTACTCTGTAAAGTTACCTTCCATCCTGATTTTGCAGGTGTGATACTTGTACTTTTTTCTTTATAATAAAGTTCTTCTTTAAAGAACCTGATTGATTTTAGTGTCCTAAAGATAAGGGTCTGGTCTGTACTTACATTAAAGGCAATTGGTTGGTATATTATTCTCAAGCCTCCCCAGGAAAGGGGGTGAAGGGGTTTGTGGGGATATTTTGGCGGAATAGGGATTCCAAGTGACCCATCTCTGAATTTTTGTTTAAAATCAGTTGGTGGTGGTGGCAGCAATACCGTCCAAGGACAAGAAAAGGAACTTGTGCCTTGGGGAAGTTTGTAACCTAAGATGATGGAATATAAGATTAGGGGGTCTTTCATGTGGGTCCCCACATCTGTCCCCCAGAGTTCAAAGTGGGGAGGGAATCCTAACATGAGCACACTCCCTCCCCGCTCCTCCCCCTCCCTCCCAGCATCTCCTGCACACAGTGGAACAGCTGATTGCAGCAGGCAGATGGTGCTGGAAGAAGTGGGAGGAGTTGATTGCCAGGGCTGATGGTGGGTAGCACTGAGGGGGAGAGCTGGCTGTCCTGGAGCACCCAACTATGTTTCTCATTCAGTCTCACCTGTAGGAATTCACTCGCTGGCTTCTGACACTTCCCCTCCACCTCATTTATCAGCTCACTCAGACGGGAAATCTGCTCGGAGAGTTTACTGACATTTTCATTCTGGATCCACACAATCTCCTTGTCCAGCTTCTCCAGCTGGGCCAGCAGGAGTCGCTCTTGTTCCTCCAGGAACTGCTGCAGTTGCTGAAATTCAGACATGATCTTCTGCCTCTCGGTTTGTGTTTGTTTCTGTATGAAATAGGGCAAGGGCTGGTAAGGGACATATGGATGGAGCCCGGAGTCCTTTCATGGAGAGCTGAGTGTGCAGGAGGGTGATTTTCTTTGAAAATCCTCAGATTTCTGACATTTGACTCTACCCTGTGGGTACTAGGCAGGGGATTCTCTCACACCTTCCCTTTTGGCCCCTGTGTCCCTTTGAAAGGGATGTTTCTCTGTTAGTCATGGTCAGCATCTTCTGTTATTTATGGTCTGTGGAAATTCAGACCCAGAGCAGCAGGAGGCAGGACTCAGCATTACACTAACAGAGACATCAGGGGAGCTAAAAGAAACAAATGTTTTAAAAATGCACAAAATGTCTAGACCCAGTGGACAAGCACTTCACGGGGACATTTGTGTGAATTCAGGCAAGCCACAAGGGCTACTCATCAACTGAAATGAAAGCTTAGGGCTTGTCTACACATGAATCAAACCCAACAATCCATGGTCATGGAGAAACACACACATAAGCCCATGTTCACGTAGGCCACACAGGAGTCTGCCTCCAAACAGACCTCCCACTGCCAGTCCCACAGCTGGTTCATAAGAACAGGCACCTACCAGATATTCCCGGCAATTCCCCTCTCCAGTCGCTTTCAATCCCAGCAGCTTTTCTCTCTCTTCCCTCAGAGTTTTCAAATGGGCCTGGATTCTTTCCTGAAGAAACAGAAATGATTTGGGAGGTTTCATCTGGATAGTTGAGAGGTGCTTGGAAGTGGGTGTTTTTCCACCCGAAACCCAAGATGACTGTGGTTCTAATCGCTTAGCGACATCAGGGCCAGCAAGGAGATGAAACCTCATTAACGGAAACTAGGAGAGTGTCACATTCAGACTTGTTACCATTCTGGTTCAGTGTTTCCAGTAATTAGCAAGAGATCTCAATTATACCCAAGCTTTACTGGTATTTGTGAATTGATTAATGGTACAGAGCATAACAGGGCACTGGAGTCACATGGGGGTGAATCAATAAACCTGTTTTTTGAAGGTTTAACAAACAAAGTGATACAAATCTCAGAAGCCACCAGGGTTTCAATATGTGCTGGGATTTCAGCCCTGAAGCCCTGGGGCTGCACTGGTTGGGCAGAGCTGGTCTAAGCACCAGGGCAAAACTCATGAGATGTCGGGAGGCCATTCGTCTGGTTTAAAGCTGCACAGGCCAGTTTTGTGGAGCACTGTCCCTGTCCGGTAGGGACCCAGCACTGGACATGGCTTTGTTTGGTGCAAAAGAGAGACAGGAGACTGAGGCTGCAGGAGGACACCCGTGAGAGTGGGGGTGGGGCTGGGGTGGCACCTTCATGCAGAATGATGCAGGTGGGTGGCACGCTAGAAAAAACGGTGGTGGGTCCACACAGGGTGACTGATACTGGTGAGGACGGACCCATGCAGGCAGGTGTGAGGGTGTCTCGTGTTCTGGGGATGCCTCAATGAGCACCCTAATTAGACAGGATGCAGATTTGTGTAAAGAACAGGTTGGGGGTTGCCCTAATGCTGCCCTAACCCCTCTCCATGGCAATGACCCCTGGGCAGGTACCCCACAGTCCCATTCCCTGGTAAAGATCCCGGAAGCAGTGCATTCTGGGAGATTACAACAGGCTGCCTGGTGGGACTAATGGAACCACTCTGGCTGGTCCTTGCCCATGTACACAACAGAACAGGTCAGACTGGCACCGGTCAGCTCCAGCCTGGGGTTAGTTTTGCTACAATCCAGTGTAATCCCAGTGGTACTTGGCATGGACCTGAGCTGTCTGGAGCCCTTTTGTGTGCGGACTGAAGGAGCTCGGGGTCCAGACAGCATTTAGCCCAGTGATCTCCTCTAGTGCAGGCCGGCAGCATCTGAGATTAACCCCTCATGGAGCAGCACAGGAGTTCAGAATCCCAGTGGGAAATGTCATTGCCCTGCAGGGTCTGGAACCTTTATCAAGGCGTCTTTTCCTCCTAATGGCCACACTTCATCACTGCTCAGTGCTGCTGGGGGTGGGCAGGGGGAGGCAGCATAGCCTAGTGGATAGAACACTGCATTTGGCCTTGGAAAAGTGGGGGTTACACTCAGCTCTGCCACTGACCCACTATGTGACTTTGGACAAGTCACTTCTCCTCACTGTGTCTGAGTTTCCCCTCCCACCCTTTGTCTGTCTTGTCCAGTTAGACTGTAAATGGCTCAGGGCAGGGATTGTCCCTCACTGGGTTTTGTGCAGGGCCCCTTACAATCGAGGTCAGAGCTCATCTGGGGGCTGTAGGGGCTGCTGGGATGCAAATAACAATATTAAACACTGTGACACAGTCAGTAATAACAGACACAGCTTGTAACTCCCCCTCTGCGAGCTGAAAGCAGCACTCTCACACAGACTGCCCTGCAGCTCTTGGGAATCCAGCACCACCTAGAATCAAACCTCACTGATCATTTAACAGCATCTGGGCTGTAGGAAGGTCCCATAGTTCACTAGTGGGAGCTGGGTTTGAAAAGGATTCAGCTGCTCAGAGAAAAAACTCCCCCCCCCCCCCATCAGACAAATTTAAAATCTTCCTCTGTTGCTTTCCTTGTGAGGCTGGAGTATCGTTTATGTGTATATCCGCTTTCATGCAATGTAGGCTACACACAGCTGAACGATGCAGTTACATACCTGTGTCAGGCAAGGTCGCCAACAAACGAGGCAAAAGGGGCTGCTGCCCTGGGGTGCGGTGATTTAAAAGGGCCCGGGGCTCCTGGCAGCCGCCGCTGCTCCTGCAAAAACCGTGGTGGCCAGAGCCCCAGGCCCTTTAAATCGCTGCTAGAGCCCCAGGTGATGTGGCCTGGGCAGTGCTGAAGGGCTGTCTGGGGTAGGCTAGCCCCAACCCTGCCCCTTCTCCCTGAGGCCCTGCCCCTTCTGGAGGCCTGGAGCTGCCCCTCCCTCCCCGCGTCTTGCCCAGAGGCCTGGCAAGTCTGTCAGCAGCCCTAGTGTCAGGCAACTTGTGATGCCATTAACCTGTAATTAAAATCCAAAGTTATTACCCATGAGAGTGAACAGCAACTCTGTATCTTGTGCTCCCGGACAGCTTGCTTGATGGGAACCACCGTGTGAGCTCTGTGAGCCCAGGACAGACGCGAAACCCGACAAATTGAACTTAGATCCTCTTCACACAGAACAGTTTCAGAGCCTCTTCCTGATGTTCCCCACACACCCTCTTCCCTCCTGCCCCCTGTGCAGCCTCTAAACTCAGCTGTTTCTATGGGGGCAGGACCCCAGACCCCGAGCACCCCCAATCTCCCACTCACCCGCTAAGTGGGCAGAATGTGTCCCCAGCCCCCCATGGCCCCGGAGCACGGGGATGGCGCGTGGCCCCAGCCTGCCCCAGCCTAAAGCCCAGTCAGCCCCAGGAGACTGAGGATTCGAGAGCCATGGCAGAAGGAGGGGGGGTGTCTGGGGGCAAAGTGTGGGTGGGGCTATGCCTGGCAGTTTGGGAAGGCATTGCCTTCCCCTGCTTCTGGTACCCGCCGCCCATGCTGTCAGGGGTGTGGTGAGCGCAGCTCATGTCTTCCATGCTTGGCCGGGCAGCACCATGGATACATCTTGCTTCAGTCCTGTGTGTGAGGAAAGTGCCTCACATGGAGCTCTAGTGCCCATGTCTCCCTAATGACAGGCTGGGTGCCTGCCATCAGTGGCCAAGGCTCCCTGCACCTGCCCAGAGGAAGGAGCCTGCAGGGCAGAAATTTAGGAGGATCCAAAGATCAGGGAGAAAATCTGGGAAATTAGGAGATTCTGTGACTCTGAGAGACTGAGTCTGAAAAGGAAAGAGCTGAATTAACCCGGATCCACGTGTGTCCTACCTTGTATTTCTGGGCAGCCTCTTCTATGAGAAGCACCATGTGAGATCTATGCTCTGAGGATCTCTCACAAACCACGCACACGGCTTCCCCGTCCTCTTCACAGAACAGATCCAAGGCTTTGCCGTGTCTCTCACACAGATTCTCTTTTCCTCGTTTGAAATCCATTTGTTTGATTTTTTCCACTATATTTGCTAGCTGATAATTACTCTGGAAAGCCCCTTTCCAGATTCGGGCTCTGCAGCTGGGGCAGCACAAGGGGTCAGAGTCCTGCTCTTCCCATGTCTCACAGTACTGAGAGATGCAGCTTCGGCAGAAGTTGTGCCCGCACTGTATGGTGACTGGGTCCGTCAGATATTCCAGGCAGATGGGACAGTTGGTTTCCTCTTGGATTTCCCGTACAGGAGTCCCTGAGGCCATGGCTGCTGGGATCTCTGGGCTTCTGTTCTCTCTGCTTCTGCTCGGGACCATAAATTGTTATGTAGCTAGTGGAAAAATATAAATAAATTTATAAAATGTTAGTTTTTATTCCATTCCATTTGTTTTATGAAAGACATTCTTTTCAGTTGATTCATTAAAAAACAGAATTGTAAAAATGAAACAAAAATAATTTTGTTCAAAAGTAGTGATGAAAAATAATTTCCATGGGTTAACCATGCCCGCAGATTTGCTCATGAAAATGAGGCTTTTCACACGGCAGAGAACAATCTGTCTCAAAATATGTTACACTGCCTCTTTCACAGGCATGTCATCAGACCTTCCCCAAACACAGAACCATAAATCACCCCTGCTACCCTCTATTCCAGGGGTCAGCAACCTTTCAGAAGTGCTGTGCCGAGTCTTCATTTATTCACTCTAATTTAAGGTTTCACGTGCCAGTCATACTTTTTAACATTTTTAGAAGGTCTCTTTCTATAAATCTATAATATATAACTAAACTATTGTTATATGTAAAGTAAACAAGGTTTTTAAATGTTTAAGAAGCTTCATTTAAATTAAAATGCAGAGCCCCCCAGACCGGTGGCCAGGACTCTGGCAGTGTGAGAGCCACTGAAAATCAGCTTGCGTGCCGCCTTTGGCACACGTGCCATAGGTTGCCTACCCCTGTTCTACTCCATAGCTCTGCAGCCACAAAAAAATACAAGGCAACGTGAACTTGCCCATGGGATACCAATGTTACCCTGGATACACACAATCAGTTAGGTACCAAAGTCCCTGTTTAAGATGCTTAAGTGTCAGTTTCAGAAACACTTCAATGCAGAAAATACCTAATGAATCCTATAGGTGCCTAAACTCACTCAGTGCATTGGTGCCAGATCCAGGAGGGTCCAGGGGGGCCATGGTCTCTGCACCTTTTAATATGGGCACGAAGCAGCAGAGGCAGGGGCTGTGATTCGCAGTGAAGGAGCTGATCACGCCCTGCCCACTGTTCCTCCTCTTCCCCCCCCACCCCCCCACACCCAGGTCCTGTCCCCTGGCCAGGCTGGAAGCCAGAGCCAGGCTGTGGTAAGAGCTGCCCAGGGAGCCTGGGCTGCTGTGGGGAGCCCCATATCCTCCACCTGCCCCAAGGTGCAGGGACAAAGGTCAAGGGCTGCTCTCAGGCATCTTGGCGGCTGCCCAGGACAATGGAGTTGTAAGGATCAGGCCTTTTTCTGTAGCCTTATTGTAAGGCCTAAAGCCGAAGGTCTTCGTCTGCAGCCAGATTAGAAGAGCAGCAGCCCTTAGCTGAGAAGCAGGAAGTCACATCCTCACATTCCATCTAAATGACATTCAAACAATATAATATCAGGCTGTTAAGAAGGAGGCCCTGTCCTAATGGCCCCCGCTGTCACCAGATAAGGAAACAGATCTTAAGATGGTTAAAGACAACTTAGTTTGATAAGTAATTTCTTGTCAGACAGAATGCTGTCAGTAGTTGTAGTTGTGAAATCCTCATTTCTTTATTGTTTTGTCTTTATGGTCCCCACTTCCCTATTGTTTGTCTGGAGGGTCTTTGTCTGGTTGTTTGATAGTTTTTGTTGTATAATTAATTTTGCTAGCTGTAAATCAGTTAAGGTGGTGGGGTATGATTGGTTAGAGAATTTTCTTACACTATGTTAGGATTGGTTAGTAAAATGTTACTAAAATGATTGGTTAAGGTAGAGCTAAGCAGGACTCAGGTTTCACTCTATAAACTGGGGTTCAAAAGGAAGTTCTTTGGGGAGCCAACTCCAGGACACGGCCCCAAAGATCAGAGCTGCCAGACCTCAGCACTCTGCCAATGACACCGTGCAGAAACTGGAGTCCCCCAGATGGACCTGATCCTGACTGGCCACCAAGAAAAGTTCATCTGTCTTAGTGGGAGTGGGGAGCATTGTATGCTTAGCGTGTGTATTCTGTTTTGGTGATTGTTAATAAATAGAGGTTATGTAGGATATTACTCTGTAAGGCTCTTTCACTGATAAAAGACCCCACACACCTGCAGAGTGTAAGGTTACGCCTGAGCCCTAGGAACGAGTGGGTGCCCCTAGAGTGTGTGAGTAACAGAGAATTTTGTGAGGGTAACAGAGTGTCTGGGGCTCCCCACAGAAGCCCAGACTCCCGAGGTGGCTCTTACCACTACCCAGCTCTGGCTTCCAGCCTGGGCAGCACCTAGGTCATGGGTGGGGTCACGGGCAGCTCATGACCCTGTGGCTGGGGGAGGCTAGCCCCCAGCCCCACCCCTTCTGGCCAAAGTGCCACCACTTCCGGGAGCCTGGAGCCTCCCCCCACCCCAGCTGCCAACACCCATCCCAGGCTGGCTAGTGCCCGCAGCACCACCCCCACCATATGCTG
Organism: Mauremys mutica; assembly: GCF_020497125.1. Taxonomy (NCBI): domain Eukaryota; kingdom Metazoa; phylum Chordata; order Testudines; family Geoemydidae; genus Mauremys; species Mauremys mutica. Next base: position 25,305,483 of record NC_059083.1, read on the forward strand.
GGGCAGGCGGAAGTGCTGCAGCCCCCACCCTGAGCCCCTGGAGCCCAGCGGCTCTGCCGAAGCGGGGCCCTGGGAGGTGGAGTGTGGGTGGGGCCATGCCTGGCCATTTGGGGAAACTCAGCCTCCCCCAGCCTCCCCTACCCAGTGCCAATGGGTGGGGCCCCATCTGGTAGCCTCCTGTGAGTATGCCTAAAGGATCAGGCCTTGCAGGCAAGTTCACACAAAACACCTGGGGGCAGGGGGAAGATAAGAGAGGGAGAGAGGAGGAGCCTCCCTCATAACTTTTATCCCAGAACTTCGGGCACTGCCCTGAGATGTGGGACCCCTCTGCTTCAAGTCCCCCCCAACTTCAACATGCTGCCTACACGACTGTTTTAGAGCACTAATGCAAGCGCCAGTTTGTCGACCCAGGCGGGAGGCTCAGAGCCATGGACTGTGTAGACGTACCCCACGGGCTTCTCTCTCCTCGTTCTTTTTTTTTTTTAAAAATAGGAGTTTAGGCACCTAATTTGGGCTTTGAAGTTCATAGTGATTTTCTCATACCTAACACTTATACACGGTGCCCCAGACCAGAGCCCCCTGCTGCACCCCAAATCCCTCATAGAATCGTAGGACTGGAAGGGACCTCACAAGGTCATCAAGGCCAGTCCTCTGAACTCATGGCAGGACTAGGTATTATCTAGACCACTGGTTCCCTACCAGGGGTCCGGAGCCGCCTAGGGGGCCTTCAAGCAGGTTTCGGGGGGGGCCTTCAAGCAGGGCCAGCATTAGACACGCTGGAGCCCAGGGCGGAAAGCTGAAGCCCCACTGCATGGGGCAATGCGGCTTCATGAGGGTCCCTGTGGCATGGGGCCCCAGGCAACTGCCCTACTTGCTACCCGCTAACACGGACTCCAGCTTTTATATGCAGAAAACCAGTTATTGTGGCACAAGTGAGCCACGGAGTTTTTATACCATGTCGGGGGAGCCTCAGAAAGAAAAAGGTTGAGAACCTCTGATCTAGACCATACCTGACAGGTATTTGTCTAACCTGCTCTTAAAAATTTCCAGTGAAGGCGATTTGACAACTTTCCTAGGCAATATATTCCAGTGCTCAGCCACCCTGACAGTTAGGAAGTTTTTCCTAATGTTCAACCTAAACCTCTCTTGCTGCAATTTAAGCCCATTGGCTTCTTGTCCTATCCTCAGAGGTTAATGAGAACAATTTACCTCCCTCCTCCTTGTAACAACCTTTTAGGGACTTGAAAACTGTGATCATGTCCCCACTCGGTCTTCTCTTTTCCAGACTAAACAATCTTCCCTCATTGGCCATGTTTTTTAGACCTTTAATCATTTTTGTTGCTCTTCTCTGGACTTTTTCCAATTTGTCCTCATCTTTCCTGAAATGTGGCACCCACAACTGGACACAATACTCCAGCTGAGGCCGAATCAGCGTGGAGCAGAGTGGAAGAACTACTTCTCATGATGTTTGCTTTTTTTGCAACAGTGTTACACTGTTGATTCATATTTAGCTTGTGATCCACTGACCCCCAGATCCCTTTCCACAGTGCTCCTCCCTAAGCCGTCATTTCCAGCCCCAGAGCCTGCAACTCCTCCCACCCTGCTCTCCAATCCCCTCGGCCACAGCCTGGAGGTCCCTCCTACATCCCAAACCTCTCAGCTCTGGCCCCACCCCAGAGTCCTCCTGCCCCAGCCTGGAGCCCCCTCCTGCACCCTGAATCCCTTGTTTCTGGTTCTACCCTAGAGCCTGCATCCCCAACCAGAGCCCTTACCCCTCCTGAGCACTGTGAGAGGGGCAGGGCCAGTGCAAGGATGTTTTGCACCCTAGGCGAGACTTCCACCTAGCACCCTCCCCTGTTCCCGAGCCCCTGTCCTGAGGCACCCCACCCCCCGCCTTGAGGGCCCACCCTATGGCAGCTCCCCACCCCCCATCGAGGCACCACCCCCCACCCCAGCTCACCCCTGTTCTGTGCACGAGCACGGGTACCCCGAGCACACCGTCGCTGCTTCACTTCTCCTGCCTCCCACGCTTGCGGCGCCAATCAGCTTAGGTGCCGCAAGCCTGGGAGGCGGGAGAAGTGAAGCAGCGATGGCATGCTCAGGGAGGAGGCGGAGCAGGGCTGAGCTGTGGCAGGGAGTTCCCCTGAGTGCCGCCCCTCCCTCCTTACTTGCTGCAGGCGGCCCTTCCCGCACTCCCCTGCCCCAGCTCCCTGTGCTTAATGCCGGCGGCGACCGAGTCAGCCAAAGATCCGGCCGCTGTGGTCGCTGCCGAAGAAAATCCTGCCCCCCAAATGCTAGTGTCCTAGGTGACCGCCTAGGTCGCCTAAATGGTTGCACCAGCCCTGGAGAAGGGGTTTGGGGTGCAAGCTCTGGGTGGGAGTTTGGGTGCAGTAGGGTGCAGGCTATGGAAGGAGTTTGGGTGAGGGGTGCAGGCTCTGACCTCCCCCCCCCCAGTTTAACCACGGCTCCCACCCCCCACCCCCGATTTTTCCCCTCCAGCTCCTCTTCTGCTGCTACCTACAGTTGCTTGATCTCCCCTGGTCAGTACATTTCTGCCCCCTGCTCAGATCGTGACACTGCTCTGCTGCAGGAGGTGCCAACTTTCTAAATTCCCAAGGGGTGCTCGACCCCTGCTCTGTCCCAGGCCCTGACCCCACTCCCTCCCTTCCCCAAAGGCCTCACTCCCAACCCGCTTCTTCCTTCCCCGACTCCACCCTGCCTCTTCCCGCCCCACTGAAATCCAGAAAACCTCTGCCTGGAGGCCTTTAACTCTACAGGCACCTAAACTCACTCAATGCCGAGTTCATTTCTATGGTAAAATTCCCTAAGGTTCCTAAATTTCTGTTTCTGGGCCTGGGCACTGCTGCCTCACTAGGTGTCCAGACACCTGCCTCACATGTAAACCCCAGAAGGATCCTCCAAGCAGAAGACAGGCAGCAGAAAACCTGTGGGGCCAAACCCTGTAGAATCCAGAATGATGTCATAAAAATCCTGCTTTGGCTGAAGCCACACTTTCAGGTGAGAGACGATCCTGTGTGAAAAATGTCAACACGCTGTAATTACGGAGGGCTTTAGCTGCAGAGGAATAGAGATCTCTAATAGAGATCGTTCAGATTGTTCATGTTTTAAAGAAAACTATTTGGACTATTCAGTAAGGAAATATAATTTCCTCAATTCTCCTGTTTCATTTTCATTAAGCTAGAACAGAAATTATGTTGCTCAGAGGAAACAAATTGTCTCTCACATGGGGGAGCACGTTACTCGCTGTTATTCTGGTCTTACTCACAGAGATCTGAGCATTGATAACGTCCCTGTGCAGATGTATTGGTGAGTAACAATGGCACCTACCAGCAGTTCCTGCATTTTCCTTCTCCCCACTCTAGTTAAACACCATATTCTCATCTCCCTCTTTCTTCAAACTCCCCAAACAGCTTCACATTTGATTCTAAGAGGAGAAAAGTTGCTCTGTGTTTTGGGGATTTTACATCAGGAACAAAATTGATCAAGATACTATGGGCCTAGAGAGTCACAGGAACAGCCCTGCAACCCACAAAGCTGAGTGAGGGGCCTGGACTCCCTATACAACATCCCTCTGGTCGGCATCTCCCATTGGCTGGCTTAGGCAGCTCCCTGCCTGGCACGCTGGCTTTTGTGTCACCCATTCTAAGGCACTTACATCTCCCCATCACGCAGGGTTTGTGGCTCACGGTGTGGTCCCAGTGACTTTCTAGGCGGCTGCAATTTAGACCTAGTGACATTCAGCTTTGTAATACCTGAGCCCCTTCATGGATCCCGCTCTTTGTCTCCAACTCAGAAGGAGAGAACAAAATCTCCCAGCATGCAGCAGGCTCATGAGGCCAGGGGCCCTGCCTGCTTTTCCTGAGCCCAGATGGCCCCCAGGACTCCCAAGGGAAGGGTGAGCTAGTGAGAGGCACTGCAGTTAGGTTGGTCATTTTGTGCTACATGATCTGAACTCTTTTGTGCTTTATCTGGTTAACTGGGGCTGGGGAGACAGATTTCCTGCTTTCGTAATTATAAAGCATCCCCACTCTGAACTGACTTAACACACACAGAGCTGAGCTTTTAATAATAATAAATAAATAATAATAATAGAAGAAGAAAGCATTACTGGGCCGACCCTAGGTACCGCTGGGGAGCCGGGGGGCGCACAGGGGCTGCCGCTCGCATGCATCTGTTGCAGGAGCCCCACAGAGAACAGACCCAGCCCAGCCAGGACTCTGGCACCAGCCCAGCTGGGGGCATTTTCACCCTCATCCCACATCACTGTCCTGTGCTTCTGACCCCCCCCCCCCAGCATTGCCCTGCAGCCTGTGCCTGGGATGCACTTGGGCGCACAGCTGGATGCCAGGGGGTGTGTGAAAAACATCACCGGATTCAGGGTAACCATAGGTGGGTTTTTTAATAACTTCAGCAAAAAAAAAATTTCAAGTCACCCCTGCCAGGACCCCTCCGAGAATGTTTGAATTAGGCCGGGCCCTTCCTAAAGCCGGCCCTGACTGTAACTGCCAGGCGAGCAGGGCAAAGGCAGGTAAATCAACGCTGCAGCTACTGCTATTCCCCCTCCCCCCAAACCACAACCCACCTGCAGGGAGCCAGCGGCAGACACGGGCTGGTGGTGAGCGCAGGAGGGAGACGGGGGGCGGGCAGTCAGCAGCCCCCACGAACAAGTCAAGGCCCCCGCACCCGAGCCAGGCGCCCGCAGCAGCCACGTGGCGCCGCAGGAGGAGCGAGGAACGGGGCCAGCAGCAGCGGAAGATCCCAAAAGCGAAACGAAAAATCGCGCAGGCGCAGTAACGCCCCTTTAAAGCTTTTTTTAAAGCCGATTGGGTAACCGGGAGCCAATCACGCTCTCGGGAGGGAAATTAAAAACCAACCAACAGAAGAGGCAGAAGCCCCGCCCCCAGGGGCAGCCCCAGAACAGGCAACATTCGCTGCAGGAGAGAAGCCGAGCGAGGCCGGCCGGGCTCTGCCTTAGCAGCTCCTGCAGCAGCCGCCGGGTGTTTCCCTTCCTGGGACTGACTCGGCTGCTGCTGGGCGGGGAGGAGCCCCGGGAACATTGCAGCCTGCGGGCGTTTGTGTGACGTGTGCCCCCGGGCCCTGTGGCTGGGGGGCATCCGCCTATCGGGGTGCCCTTGAAGGAGCAGAGTCTGTGTGTGTCTGAGGAGGGATTGTCAGTATTCACTGATCTCAGTGTCTATCACTGCCAGTTTTAAGCATTTTTTCCAAAATTTATTGAGTTAATTTTTCACAATTTCACTGGTACCACCCCACACACCCTAGGTGCTGAGTTTTGGTTTTCCCAGTGGGTGCCCCATCCCGGCTCTGCCACCTTCCAAGGTCAAGCCCCCACTTTGCCCCACTCCACCTCTTCCTGCCCCTGCTCTGCCCCCCTCCCTCTAGATCCCCGCCCCCCCAAGTGCCTCCCACCTACTGCTCACTCCTTTATGCCCCATCCTGCTTCAAGGGTGAGATGTGTGTGTTGGGGGGGGGCTCAGCATCCTCCCAAAACTGACAATTTTCAGCATATTTATACACTGCCTTCATATTGTAGGTATTGAATGTGTGTATATCACTGGTATCCTAACAATGTCGTCATTAAAATAGTAGAACTACATCATTACATTACCATGAATTACAGAGTATTAGAATAATTACACTCAGATACAAGCTGCCTTCACTAACACCCAGTGGTGAGCTGGAGCCAGTTCACGCTGGTTTGCTGAAACCGGTTGTTAAATTTAGAAGCCCTTTGTGAAGGATAACCGGTTTTAAAAGGACTTTTAAATTTAACGACCAGTAAAGCTCCAGCAGTTCCCTGCCCCCAGCCCCAGCTCACCTCTGCTCTGCCTCCTCCTCTGAACTCTCTGCCCCGCTTCTCCCCTTCTCGCCCCCCCCCCCCCCGCTTTCTGCAAATCAGCTGTTCGCATGGGAAGCCTGGGAGGGCTGAGAAACAAGCGGTGGCTTCGCGCTCAGGTTCAGGGAGATGGAGCGGAGGTGAGCTGCTGCGGCGGGCGTGAGGAGGGCCACAGGCCATGGCAGGTAACCCCCTGCTCCCCCCCAGCTACACTACCCCACCCCTAGGAGCCAGAGGGACCTGCCAGATTCTTCCCGGGAGCCGCTCCAGGTAAGCACTGCCGGGACTCCCCACCTCATCCCCGCAGGTCCCTCTGGCTCTTTGGGGCGGGGCGGGGTGGGCACCCACTACGGTGGCCCACGAGACCCTCCTGCCCGGCCCCTGAACTCCCGGCCAGGGAGGCTAGTCCCTGGCTGTTCCCCATCCCCTGCAACTTCAGCTCGCTCCGCCGCCGGCACATGCTCTGGGCGACGGGCTGCGAGCTCAGCCTGACCCGGTGCTCCAGGCGCTGCAACATGGCGACTCGGCCCGACTGGAGCCAGGTGCTGCGTGGCCCGGATCCAGCCGAGCGACGTGACCCAGCTCCAGGCGCTGTGAGGCAGCGGCCCAGCCCAGCTTCAGGTGCGCGGCGTGGCCCAGCCTGGCTCCAGCTGTGTGGTGCGGCCCAGCCTGGCCCGGCCCAGCTCCCGCGGTGTGGCCCTCCTCTGCCCAGCTCCAGCCATGCAGCCTGGCCCGGCTCCAGCCGAGCGGCGTGGCTGTAGCTCCACCAGCCACCTCCAGGCAGCGCAGTAAGGGGGCAGGGATCAGGGAGGGGGTGTTGGATAGAGGGCAGGGGAGTTCGGGGTGGTGGGGGGTGTGGATAGGGGTCAGGGCGGTCAGAGGGCAGGGAACAGGGGGATTGAATGAGGACAAGGGTCCCAGGGGGACAGTCAGGAAGGAGCAGGGGTTGGATGGGGCAGTGGGAGGCAGTCAGGGGCAGGGGTTCCAGGGGCAGTCAGGGGTGGTTGGATGGGGCAGGGGTCCCGGGGGGCCATCAGGAAAGAGAGGAGGGGTTGGATGGGGTGGTGGGGAGCAGTCAGGGGACAGGGAAGGGGGGTGGATGGTGCAGGGGTCCGGGGGGGGCGTCAAGGAATGCGGGGGGTTGGATGGAGCAGGTGTCCCGGGGGCAGGCCCGACCCCCTCGTGGGGTGAGGAGGGAACCGGTTGTTAAGATTTTGGCAGCTCATCACCACTAACACCCCTGTGTAAAGACACTGTGTTCACTCTGTGCTTTACTCCTGCTTAGTGCCTGTTTGGGAGCTGAGGACCACTGATGGCTGTGGGAAGAAGGTGGATGGGACGCACAAGCAGGGGGGAGTCTTTCCCGGCTCCTTCCTCTTTTCTCCTCTCCTTTCCTATCGCTCTCCCTGCCCCTTTCCCTCCCTCTTGTTTCTTCTCCAAGTCCTTGCTCCCCTTCCTGATGTTTGCCCCTTCTTGCTTCCCACCCATGTCCTTTTACCCATCTCTCTCTGCTCCTCATCTCCTGGTGGCTCTGTCTAGTGCCTGCTCCCACCAACACACTCAAAGCAGCAGAGGAGATTCCCCTTCCTTGGGGAGGAAGGGTGGCCCAGTGATTCAGGAAGAGGCCTGGGGCTCAGATGTGCTGGGTTTGGTTCTCTGCTCTGCCACTGACTCACTGCTTAGCCTTGGGAAAGTTACTTCATCTCTGTGTACCCTAGATCCCACCTGCCACATGGGGCTAATGCTGACCCTGCCTCCTAGGCTAAATCCGTTCATAGCTGTGTGGCGATGAGGGAAATAATGATACCAAGGTAAGTAGATGTGGGCTGAATTACTCCACAGCCTGACAGTGACAGCCAGCGCCGTGCAGGGGTCACGGGAAAGGAAGGGGCTCAAGCCAGCCCTGCACAGAGGGAGGTCAGGGCTTCAGCCCCACATCTGCTGGGGTCATGGGCTTCTTCTCACCGCCCACCTCATCCACTGTGGCTCCTGCTGGGGTCCAGGGCTTCTCCTTCCCCTAATCTGCCACTGCACCCATCCAGCGCGTGCACCTAGGAGCCCTGTGGCCTGCTGGGGCGATTTCAAAGAGCCTGGGGCTCCCAGCCATTGCCACCACTACCAGGCACTGGCAGTCGCTGCGACTGGAGGCCCCAGACGTCAGAGGTTCCTGTTTGTGGATTGCAAACCAGAGACACACACCCCTGTGCAGCCCAGATTTAGGCATCTATCCATGAGAGGGGTGTGGCTTAGGACACCCATTCCCCTCTTGTTGGCATCGCCCATTGGCCAGCTGACAGGGCTCCCCGCCTACTGAGGGGGGCTTTCATGTAACGCATTGTAAGGTGCCTGTGTTGCCCATGGATTGTCTAGGGAGTTTATACACCTGACTCAGCTCTGAGGGTCATAGCGCTGCTGTTCCTGTGATTTTCTAGCTGCCTAAAAATTAGGCCCTGTAACACTCAGCATTGCAACACCCGAGTCCCTTCATGGATCGCACCCTGTGCAACCAGTCACCGCTCCACAGAGCACAGCTGAGCAATTCCTGATTGACAGGGGTGTGCACAGGACAGGGACAGAGCACAGGCTGGAAAGTGACACATCACAATAGGCGCCAACTTTCTCGGCGCTGGTGGGTGCCTGCACCCCCCCACAACTTTCCCCACCCCGGCCCCCCTGACTCCACCTCATCCCTGGCCCTGCCCCCTTTCCAGCCCCATCCCCAAAATCCCTGCCCTAACTCCGCCCCCTCCCTGCACCTATTGGATCCCTTCCCCAAATCCCCGCCCCGGCCTCGCCTCTTCCCCCAGCGCACCACGTTCCCACTCCCTCCCTGCCCCGTGAATCAGCTGTGTCACGGCACAAGCACTGGGAGGGAGGGGGGAGAAGCAGGACGTGGAGGCGCGCTCGCAGAGGAGACGGAGGTAAGCTGGAGTAGGGGGGTGGGGCCACGGGGAGCTGCCAGTTGGTGCTGAGCACCCACCAATTTTTTTCCGTGGGTGCTCCAGGCCTGGAGCACACACGGAGTCAGTGCTTATGCACATCACAGCAAAACCCAAACTCTCCTTCTAGAGGTTCAATATTCCCTGCAGGGCCGGCTTTAGGCTGATTCAGCCAATTCCCCTGAATCAGGCCCTGCACCTAAGAGGGCCCCACACTCTTGAAGCCGCTGGTACGCCATAACGGGGCAGTCCAGCTTCCCCAGGGGGCAATTTAATGGTCCTGGGACTCCCAGCAGAGGCTGGAGCCCCAGACTTTTTAATTGCCACCAGAGCCCCACTGCTGGAGCCCTGGGGTAGGGCTGTGGGGGCTATTTAAAAAGTCCGGGGCTCCCGTTGCTTCTACCGCCCCCACCCCCAGCCCTTTAAATAGCTGCTGGAGCCCCGCCACTTCTCCAGGGCTCCCTCAGCTATTTAAAGGGCCGGGGCGATAGAAGGAGGGGAGCCCGGGACCCTTTAAATAGCTGCCGGAGCCCTAGGGTAGTGGGGGGCTCCGAGGGCTATTTAAAGGGCTGAGGCTCCAGCTGCCTCTGCCGTTCTGGTCCTTTAAATAGCCATGAGAGCCCCGCTGCTTCCCCAGGGCTCTGGCAGCTATTTAAAGGACTGGGATGGTAGAAGCAGGGGAATCCCTGCCCTGCCCACAGCCAACCCTTGCTGCACCCCCTGCCTGCATCAGCCCCGCACTCCGCACCCTCTGCCCTGCCCGCAGCCAGCCCGTCTCCAGCCAGCCCTGCACCCCCTGCCCACACCAGTCCCTGCTGCACCCCCTGCCTTGCCTCCAGCCCCGCACCCCCTGCTCTGCCCGCAGCCAGCCCCATACCCCTTGCCCTGCCTCCAGCCAGACCCTACCTCCAGTCAGCCCCTGCCCTGCCTCCAGCCAGCAATGTACGTAATATATCATTTTATTATTATTTATATAGTTACGGAAAGTAAATAATACATGGAGGAAATGAAAAGGGTTTTTTAATGTGATTTTGTTTTTAGTCACCCCTGCCGAGGCCCTGCCGAAAATGTTCAAATTGGGCCCCGCACTTCCTAAAGCCGGCCCTGATTCCCTGTGGGTGCTGGGGGGACACAACCAAGTCGGGAAGCAAATCCCATGATGCTGCCCCCAGCACCTGCAGCTGGAACAGTAAAGTGGAACAAACAAGAATTGTTTGTAATGTTTTATTTACAGTAAGTAGCTGGAAAGTAACAAAGTAAAAGGAACTGAGAAGGAGCTTTAATAACCACAGCACAGCCAGGAGATCCCCAGCTACTGAGAACAGTTTTCTTTATGACACTAAAATAGCACCAATGGCCAGGGATTAATATAGGGAATTAATGAGTTACAGTCTCACTTTCAGTAATGTAATAAATCTCTGTCCTGCTCACGTTCCCTTTCCTTTCGTACTGTCCTTTTCTATTCATTATTGTTCTAGCCCTCACCTTCCATGTCTCTTTATTTCACTGTAGCAGCCGTGTTAGTCTGTATCCGCAAAAAGAACAGGAGTACTTGTGGCACCTTAAAGACTAACAAATTTATTTTAGCATGAGCTTTCGTGAGCTGCAGCTCACTTCTTCAGATGCATAGAATGGAACACACAGACAGGGGAAATTTATACATACAGAGAACATGAAAAGGTGGAAGTATGCATACCAACAGGCAGAGTCTAATCAATTGAGATGAGCTATCGTTAGCAGGAGGAAAAAAAACTTTTTGAAGTGATAATTAAGATGGCCCATAGAAGGTGTGAGGAGAACTTAACATAGGGAAATAGATTCAATTGGTGTAATGACCCAACCATTCCCAGTCTTTGTTTAGGCCACAGTTAATAGTATCTAGTTTGCATATTAATTCAAGTTCAGCAGTTTCTCTTTGGAGTCTGTTTTTGAAGTTTTTTTGTTGCAAAATTGCCACCTTCAAGTCTGTCACTGAGTGGTTAGAGAGGTTGAAGTGTTCTCCCACTGGTTTTTGAATGTTATGATTCCTGATGTCAGATTTGTGTCCATTTATTCTTTTGCGTAGAGACTGTCCGGTTTGGCCAATGTACATGGCAGAGGGGCATTGCTGGCACATGATGGCATATATCACGTTGGTAGATGTGCAGGTGTACGAGACCCTGATGGCGTGTCTGATGTGATTAGGTCCTATGATGGTGTCACTTGAATGGATATGTGGACAGAGCTGGCATCGGGCTTTGTTGCAAGAATAGGTTCCTGGGTTAGTGTTTATGTTGTATGGTGTGCGGTTGCTGGTGAGTACTTGCTTCAGGTTGGGAGGCTGTCTATAAGCGAGGACTGGCCTGTCTCCCAGATGATCCCTCACTCTCACAGATCTTGGGAGACCCATCCACTTCCAGTCTTTACTGAGGTCTAATTTGACGGTGTCCAGTTTGCAAATTAATTCCAGTTCTGCAGTTTCTCGTGGAAGTCTGTTTTTGAAGTTTTTTTTGTTGAAGACTTGCCACTTTTGCGTAGATACTATCTGGTTTGGCCAGTCTACATGGTAGATGTGCAGGTGAACAAGCTCCTGATGGTGTGGCTGATGTGGTTAGGTCCTATGATGGTGTGACTTGAATAGATATGTGGACAGAGTTGGCAACGGGTGTTTGTCTCTGTCTGAGGGAGTGGAGCAAATGCAGTCTACAGCCACTAGCTGTCACCTTCAGCCCCCAACTAAAACCTCTCCAGCACATCTTCAAAGATCTACCACCTATCCTGAAAGATGATCCCTCACTCTCACAGATCTTGGGGGGCAGGACAGTGCTCGCTTACAGACAGCCCCCCAACCTGAAGCAAATACTCACCAGCAACTACACACCACACAATAAAAACACTAACCCAGGAACCAATCCCTGCAACAAACCCCGTTGCCAACTCTGTCCACATATCTATTCAAGTGACACCATCATAGGACCTAATCACATCACCTAATCACATCAGCCACGCCATCAGGGGCTCATTCACCTGCACATCTACCAATGTGATATATGCCATCATGTGCCAGCAATGCCCCTCTACCATGTACATTGGCCAAACCGGACAGTCTCTACACAAAAGAATAAATGGAAACAAACCAGACATCAAGAATTATAGCATTAAAAAAAACAGTCGGAGAACACTTCAACCACCCTGGACGCTCAATAACAGACTTAAAAGTTTGAAATATATGTTCCATTCTAAGCATCTGATGAAGTGGGTTGTAGCCCATGAAAGCTTATGCCCAAATAAATTTGTTAGTCTCTAAGGTGCCACAAGTACTCCTTGTTTTAGATCTGTACAAAACACTCCCTGCTCTTGCTTCACCACAACCTTCCAAAACCAGATTGATTCATGCTGTGTCCCTGCCACCCCCACCTCTGCCTTTCCCCAGCCCAGTTGCTAGTTCTGCCCCCTGCCCAGCCCCCACCTCTGCCCCTCGGGGCCCCTCTGCCCCTCCTGAAACTCCAGGGATTGTTCTTCCTTTCCCTTCCCCCTCCCATCCCTGGGGCTGAATAGAGGGAGGGGGAGGAGCTTCCAGGGACCATAGAGATAAGGAGCCAGGTTCTGGGTAGACAGGAGTCCTCCAAGATCATAGAGACTGGGGTCCATGAGGCTAGAGAGGCTGATTTCTGGTTCCCCTCTGCTGTGTGTCTCAGGGACACAGGCTGAGCCGGGATTCCCACCACACCCGGAGCCAGGGTCGGATTCTCTCCCCAGGGACGGAGCCCGGTGGGAAAGTGAAGATCGGGGCCTCGTCACCAGCATCGATAAATGTCACCTGCCCCCAGTCACAGTCCAGACAAACCCGGATCCTGCTGGGGACCCGGCTCAGGGGCAGGGGGGTCACAGGGGAGGTGAGAGCCCGGAACTGACTCCAGTCCCGCTCCACAGCCCAGATCCCCCCCTCTGGGCTACGGCTGATCTCTCCCTTCCTCCCCACAGACTCTCTGGCCACCCCCACAGCCCAGCCTCCCACACCCCCCATCTCCACCTCCCAGCAATGTCTCCCCGAGGTGAATCCCTCACAGCCCAGAACACAGGGCTCAGTGTCAAATCTCTCAGGGTTCCTGGGCAGATCCTGCCACATGCCTCCCCGTCTCACACTTTTCTGATCCTTAGATAGGATGAGTTGGGGATGAGCCGTGTCTGGATCCAGAGTCACATAAGCTGGGGGAAGAGAGAATCAGAGCGTTAGGGGCAGAGCTCAGCCCTGAGGGAGGCTGGGACCATTTCTCACACTCCCCCACAGCCCTGTTCTGGCTGGGACAGGCCTGGATCCCAGGGAGCTGCCTCTGCTAGACTGAGCAGAGATGTCACTGCAGCTCCTCAGACTTTGTATCAAATCCCACTTCATTAGTTTCTCATTTATCACAGATGCTTCAGCAGCTCCCAGATTCCGCTCCTGGTGCTGCCCCATTCAGAGCAGCAGAGACACAGCCAGGAAGGTGCTAGAAGCTTTTATTGAGGAGGGATCAGAAGAGGCAGGCACTAGCTATAACACCTCCCTACCCGCCCCCCCTGCAGGGAAACTCCCTCCCCTAATGCAGCCTCCACTCCCAGGCCAGGGAACAGAGAGGAAGGTGCAGCAATGGGGAACAGCCACTTAAGATCAGAGAGTAGGAGGTGGCACTGGGTGGGGGAGCCCCATCTCCAGCCTAGAGAGAAGGGAGGAGCTGACAGCCTCACAGGAAGAGCATCTCCCCAATCCAGGAAGCAGGGAGCAGCTCCAATGGGAGAGCCCAGCCCTGCCCAGAGGAAAGGCAGGATGTTGGAGAAGAGCGATGGGAGACCCCCTGCACCAGGGTGAAGCTGAGGGATGTGGCAGGGAGCTCTGTTCGTGTGTGACTCAGTTAAGAGTGTTTCTGTTCATCAGAATGGGCATGAACTCAGCACTGAGATTGGTGTCAGGACTGTTTGTGTGGCCCCGCCCCCTCCGTGGCCATGACCAAGGTCCTGCCCCCTGGCCAGGCTGGGAGACTTGCCCACTATGGAGAGCCCCTTACACTCCACCTGCCCTGGACATGGGTCCATGGGCCTTTGGCAGCAGTCCCCAGCCCATGTCCCCACTCCCAGGGGTGCACCACCCTGGGCAGGTGGAGGATCCAGGGCTCCCCAGTGCAGTCCCTGGATGGCAGCCTGGTTCTGGCTTCTGGCCTGGCCAGGGCCTCAGGGAAAGAGGAGCAGGGGTGGGGCCACTGAGAGAGGCCAGCACCAGGAAGAGGTTGGTGCCATGGGCACAGGCTGCACTACACAGAGAGGAGCTGATCAGCTGCCCTGCCCAAAGCACAGACACTGCCTGCCATGCTCCACCCCTGCCAAGGCTTGCAGTGTGTGGGGGGCAACGTGGCCCTCTTCCCCCAAAGTATGTCCATGTTGAAGAGTGTCCTAGTCATCCTACTTTTAAAAGTGTGTGTAGGGGGGTGGGGGTGGGGGTGGGGGAGACACGGACATCAGCCCTAGGATCTCCTTACCATTTAATGTGTTATTTTTAGGGCTGCATATGTCATGATAGATGTCAGTTTGGTTGGCAACTTTAGCTACAATCTCAAAGACATTTTCTCTGGAATTTTCTCAAAATTTAAAGACAATCTTCACCCGCAAACTCACCTTGTCTGTGTGCTCCAAATGATTCCCCCTCTCCAATTGAAGAGAAAAATCATTTTTCTCTTCAATTCAGACAGCAGAGTGTCTGGAGGGAGAAAGGAGAAGAGAGGTGAGATTTCAGACTTTCATATTTATAACAGCATCCCCACTCTGAAACTGTTTTATAATTATGACAGAGGCACAGAAACACACTCATTTATTTAGTATAAAAAGGTCTGAAATGTCTCTTTCCTCTCCGATTTGTACATCTCTCAGCAATGGAACCAGCAGCCTTGCAGCCTCACAACTATCCCAGGACACACAATCTGTAAGAGATTTACTTTCCCCTCCTCATCCCCTCCCTCCCTTCAGACTCCAGTTGTTTGTATCATTCACTTGCTGCCTTTTGTCCTAACCTAGACCCAGATCGTGCAAAGACTTTGGCATAAAAGTAACTTTACCCACTTGGGTCCCTTTGACACTAATGGGATCTTGAGAGTTTGTGAAATCCTGGCTCTAACTGTGAGCTGTTGGGTCTGTTTACTCAGCGCCTCTACAGAGAGCAGCACTACAGGGCCTCATCCTCCATAGGCAGAAATAGAAATAATAATAAAACCATTTTATAAATGTGGAAATTGAGGCGGGGGAAGGTTGACTCAATGGGTCCGATTCCCCCCTGTACCAGGAAAAGCAGAGAGGGGAGGGGCCATTTGTGACTCTGCTGTTCAGTGGCTGCAGGGGCCGGTGTAGACCTTGGCACAGGCTGAGGAAGTTCTGAAGCCAGCCAGAGTTACATCCCTAGGACAATGGCCCCCGTGTGTCTTGCCCAGCATGTCAGAGGCCCAGCTTTACACTGCCGACCTCCCTCTGTCCCTCGTCCACCTCCTCCCTCTTCCACCCGCCCTCACCACCCCAACCCCATTCCCAGCCCTCTCAGGAACATGCCTTGTGCCTGCAGCTGCTGGGGAGGAGGCACAAGAGTCACCTGTACTGGAGGGATCCCTCACCGTGGGGGAGGGGCTTTCTCCTTCCCTCCAGCCCATTTGGCCCAGACTAGCTGCCGTATGGGACCAGAGCCCAGTGATGGGCTGGATCCGCCTTTGAGAAATGTGCCCCATGGCTGGTGATGGGGCAGTAGACGGGGAGGGCTCTGAGCTATAGAGAGTTCTTTGCCACGTGTCTGGCTGTTGGGTCTTGCCAGAATGCTCAGCATTCAACTGACCACCATATCTGGGGTCGGGAAGGAATTTCCCCCCAAGTCAGATTGACAGAGAGCCTGGGTGTTTTTTTTCTGCCTTCCTCTGCAGCGTGGGGCACAGGTTAGTTGCAGATTTAAACTAGTGTCAATGGTGGATTCTCTGTCACTTGTGTAGCGGGGCAGTTACCCAGCTCCTGGGATAAAAAGGTGAAAAGCAGCTGAGATCGGCTGATTGGAGAGGCAGCCACAGCTGGGGCCACATCCAATTAGGCCACAGCTGGTCCTAGGAGCACAGGGTACCTCAGACAGAGCAGGGCTGGGGAGCTCTGGCCTGGCAAGTTCCCAGGCTGAGGCCTTGCTAAGGGCCAGGGATGGTACTAGGGCTGCAGGGAGGCACTGAGGCAAGGTGGGTATAAAGGGTTGGGGTTCCCCTGGGAGGGGAGACCCACAGTGTGGGGGTACTGCTGTGGGCAGAACCTCAAAGTAAGAGGCACCGAGGTCCAGGAGGGACAAGGGGGCCTGAGGTAGGAGAGACACAGGCCAGCAGGGGGTGCTCCAGAGCTGAAGAGCTAATTCCCAGGATGACCAGCAGGAGGTGCCGCACTGGAGAGTGCTCAGCCTGTTACACTTGAAGTCTTTAAATCATGTTTTGAGGACTTCAGTAACTCAGCCAGAGATTAGGGGTCAATTACAGGAGTGGGTGGGCGAGATTCTGTGGCCTGCAATGTACAGAAGTCAGACTGGATGAGTGTGATGGTCACTTCTGGCCTTAAAGTCTCTGAGGCATTTCTTACTTTATAGTAATTGTAATGGCAAGGCTTTTGGTAGAAATAAAGGTTTGAATTAATCCATCTGATTGGCTTGGACCCCAAGCGTCTGGCATTCTCACCCAACATTAAATAGAAGCATCATCTAAATGTGAACGAATTGACCAGCACCAGTCCCTTCCCACAGTCTCAGCGGCTCATCCCATTTTCCATTCCTAGATCCATTTTAGGTACCTTTGAACTTCTCCAGAGTCTCCGATAGTCCAGTAGTTTTCTGGGAGAAACCACTGACTCGCTTTTCCAGTTCAGGATAAATATCCTCTGGCTGCTTCAACTTCCCCTTCTCACACCTGGAGAGAAACAATTTCATGTGATTATATTTCATTTAGTTACTCGTTATAAATTCTGGCTAGTGAGTCGCTGCTCTAATGGGCCTGAAGTTAGAATTTCTCAACTTCTCCCAGCCTCAGAACAGGTGCAACACAACCCATGGCCATGAAATGTTCCCCTCAAAGGACCATTAATATACTTCAACTCTGGTGTGGAGAGACCAGCTCTGGGGACAAAAGGGGAATTGAATCTCCATGGCCAATTCACTCCTTGGCCTCCATGCTCTGAGGGACAGGAGGTTCCCAGGTGAAGTGCTGTAGAAATCTGCCTCTAGGAACTAGACTGAGACACCAACTACCCCTTCCCCTCTCATTCCACACAGGCCTCCAAACAGCCCTCAGATGGGGAAATGCTCTTGATCGCTGTTGGCCTGGGCGGAATGGTGACCAGTGGCCCAGCAGTGATGGGCCCATATTCCATCCCCACAATCCGGAGGCAGCCAGTCCCCCAGGGAGGTGACATCTCTAGGAAATAACATCACCACCAAGCTCCTTCCCAGTGTTGTGAAGTGTGAGGGGGAGTGAGAGAGAGACACATACCTGCTCAAGGTGGTTCTGACATCCTAGAGGAGAGAAAGAAAAAACAATCTCAGTCCCCTCTGACACACACAGGGGATGCCAGGGAAGGGATTTAGGAAATATGGGGGAGGAAGGCCCTGCCCTGGCCACTATGCTCCAGTGCTAATGTTTTTCACTCAGTCTCACCTGCAGGAATTCACTCGCTGGCTTCTGACACTTCCCCTCCAGCTCACTGATCAGCTCACTGAGATGGGAAATCTGCTCGGAGAGTTTACTGACATTTTCATTCTGGATCCTCACAATCTCCTCATCCAGCTTCTCCAGCTGGGCCAGCAGGAGTCGCTCTTGTTCCTCCAGGAACTGCCGCAGTTGCTGAAATTCAGTCACAATCTTCTGCCTCTCAGTTTGTGTTTGTTTCTGTATGAAAATAGGGAAAGGGCTGGTCAGGGACATGGATGGAGCCCGGGGTCCTTTTATGGAGAGCTGAGTGTGGAGCAGGGAGAATTTCTTTGAAAATTTCTGACGACTGACTATACCCTGTGTGCATTGGTGCTGGCACTGTGGGTGCTCTGGGACTGGAGCACCCATGGGGGAAAATTAGCAGATGCTCAGCACCCACCAGGAGCCAAGTTCCCCCTCTGCCCCCTTCACCTCCACTGACCAACTCCTCCCACTCCCTCCCAGGGCTTCCCACCTCCCCTGAAACAGCTGTTTTGTGGTGCTTGGGATGCTCCAGGGGGCAGGGGAAAGAGCAGGAATGTGGCAAGGTGGGGCTGGGGCAAGGACTTGTGGGAAGGGATAGAATGTGGACAGGGCGATGGCGGAGCAGGGGCAGGAAGAGGCTGGGCAGGCAGGGGCAGAGTCTTGGGTAAAGAAGTGGAATGGGAGCAAGGCCTGTTGGATTAAACATAATAATTAATACACTTATGTTGTGGAAAATGTAATGATTCCAGAACAAACCCCGGATTTGGCCTGACCATTAGCAAGAAATATGTCTCTCCGCCTGCTCTCTCAGTTTGTCCTCATTAAAACAGGCCTGCCAGTTTGCAAGATCTGTGCTAATTGTAGAAAAACATTCAGAGACAAAGAGTTTGTCCTAAAAGTGATACGATAACAACGTGTTACAAATGTTTTTTTCTAAACTCAGGAACCAGATTTGTTTTTCCTCCACTCTTACATTCCTATCTTGCTTGTTTTCTTTTCATGTGTGACAAGTGGCATGGTGTGGCAGGGCAGAGGTATAAACCCCTTGGATGCCCTGCCAAAGAGGTGGCTTCCCCCGGCTTCCCGGCAGAGCGGCTGGGTGTGGAAGCCCAGACATAGGCACTGACTCCGTGGGTGCTCTGGGGCTGGAGCACCCATGGAAAAATATTGGTGGGTGCTCAGCACCCATGGGCAGCTCCCCGTGACCCTGCCCCCGTGCTCCAGCTCGCCTCCGCCTCCTTCACAAGCACGCTGCCACGTCCTGTTTCTCCCCCGCCCCATCCCAGCACTTGCGCCACGAAACAGCTGATTTGCAGGGCAGGGAGGGAGGGGGATGAAGGGGAACGCGGCGCGCAGTGGGAAGAGGTGGGGCTGGGGTGGGGATTTGGGGGAAGGGATCCAATAGGGGCAGGGAGGGGGCGGAGTTAGGGTGGGGACTTTGGGGATGGGGTTGGAATGGGGGCAGGGCCAGGGGCAGGGATGGGGTGGATTCGGGCCGAGGCCAGGGGCTGGGGGCATGGGCACCCACCGGCACCGGAGAAAGTTGGTGCCCATGAGCCCAGACACTCAGCAAGGAGCTCAGCTGCAGGCCCTAAGGAGGGCAGGCTCAGGGGAATCAGCTGAGTCAAGTGGAACCAGCTGGGCTGGTGACTGGGAGGAGATATAAGCCCAAGGAAAGGCTTAGACAGGAGGTTAGCCGGGGAGAAGAGAGGGGGACTGCAGTTCTGTCTCTACTGGCTGCAGGGAGCCTCAAGGGCGAGAAGACCCAGGGAAGGGTCAGCGTGGGGATCGGTGTTGGATGAATTGGGATTGCACTAAGCACTGTAAATAAAGAGAGACGGGTTGAAACACCTGAAAGAGGTGTTGGGACCCTTTTCTTTGACCAGCCTAAGCACAGAGCATAGGGATGAGAGGGAGGGAACCTTTGCAGACCCTGTGACACTGGGGGCTGGTCTGGGATTTCTCCTAGCCACCGCTCTTTGTGGCTGCCAGCATGGAGGAGACCCTAAAGTGGCTGGTCAGTACAGTGCAAATGATGCAGCAGTCACACCAGACAGAAAGGCAAGCTCTGATGATGTGGCAAAGAGACCAACAGCGGGCTCTCCAGGAGTTCATAAGGGAGCAGTCAGCAGCCCAGCAACAGATCCTTCAACATGTGGTAAGTCCGGCATCCGGGGATGGAACCAGGGTGGGGGGCTCTATCAGATGGGCCCCATGGACGACCCAGACGCCTTTCTGGGGATGTTCGAATGGGTGGCTATAGTGGCTGGACGGGAGAGTTCGACGTGGGCCCTGCGACTGGCCCCGTACCGGGGAGGGGAAGCTCAGGCGGCGTTTATGGCTTTGAGTGAGGCCCAAACCAGGGACTACGAGGCAGTAAGGGCCACTATCCTAGATAGGGTCAGGCTCTCAACAGAGAGGAACCGTCAGCGGTTTCATACCACCCGTTGGACCGAGGGCCTGAGGTCCAGGAAATTCACCCAGATGCTGACGGACTGGGCCACTAGGTGGCTGAGGCCCACCGCCCAGACAGTGGAGGAGATCATGGACCAAGTGATCCTAGAGCAATTCCTCCTGGGGCTCCCGGACCCGGTGCATGTTTGGGTCCGAAAACACTGGCCAGCCCACGTGGCCAATGCAGTCCGGCTGATGGAAGAGTATATAGAGGCAGAGGGGCCCAGGCAGGCGGTGAAGCCTGGTAAGGGAGCCAGACCTGTAAGGAGCCCACCTGACTCTACACCCAAGAAGGGGTTGGACCCGGGTCCCACCTGCAGCCGCGAATTGACCTGTTGGCAGTGCGGGCGCCCGGGTCATAAAAAACGGGACTGTCCGCACATCGAGTGTGGACCGTCTGACATTTGTGGGTGGACTGGGGGGCGGAAGGGATCAGGGAAACAGCCCCTGACCACCGTGCTGGGGAGGAAGCCCCGGACGGGGGTGGTGGACTCTGCCACCACCTGCTCACTGTTTCAGAAAGGTCTAGTGAAAGAATGCTGGATGATTCCAGGGGAAAAAGTGGCCCTTCGTTGTGTCCATGGTGACACCAGGAGCTACCGGATGACCCGGGTACCTATGGAGGTCCAGGGACGCTTCCGGTGGTAGCAGGTAGGGGTAATAGAGAACTTGCCCTACCCGGTCCTGCTGGGAAGCGATTGGGGACCCCCTACTGGTGAGGCACAAAGTCGGGAGGGGGATCCTGAGGAAGGGGGCATGGAGAACCCAATTAAAGAAGTGAGAAGAGGGGAGGGAACAGTGGAACCCCCTAAGGTAGCAAGAACCCCCCTCACGATGCCGGGGAAAAGCGGGGGGAATGAAGTAGAAACTCCTAGACAACAAGTAGACCAACTCAAAGAATGTTGGTTATGCGGCAACAAAGGACCCTCCGGGCAGGAGTGCCAAGAGTGTGGCCCTCGGGAGCCTGATGGAGGCAAGGGCCATGAGGCCGTGGAGCCGAACCCAGACTTGGGGTACCTAGGCACCCCGCTGGGTCAGAGGGACGGCCCAGAGAGGCGGCGGGGGGGCAACCAGCCATGGCCAGAACAGGGGTGTGCACTCTGTTGGGCAAATGGACATATGGGGGAGACCTGCCCCTACCCACTGCAACCCACAGCAGGGGCACAGGAACTCCCGCCAAAGGGACGATATGTCCGGCCAAGAAGGGACAGGGGCTGGTGGAGCCTGGCGGCTCATTAAAGCGGGGAGATGTGTGGCAGGGCAGAGGTATAAACCCCTTGGATGCCCTGCCAAAGGGGTGGCTCCCCCCCCCCACCCCCACTTCCCAGCAGAGTGGCTGGGTGCGGGAGTCCAGACACTCAGCAAGGAGCTCAGCTGCAGGCCCTAATGAGGGCAGGCTCAGGGGAATCAGCTGAGTCAAGTGGAACCAGCTGGGCTGGTGACTGGGAGGCGATAAGGCCAAGGAAAGGCTTAGACAGGAGGTTAGCCAGGGGAGAGGAGAGGGGGACTGCAGTTCTGTCTCTACCGGCTGCAGGAAGCCTCAAGGGCGAGAAGACCCAGGGAAGGGTCAGTGTGGGGATCGGTGTTGGACAAATTGGGATTGCACTAAGCACTGTAAATAAAGAGAGAGACGGGTGAAACACCTGAAAGAGGTGTTGGGGCCCTTTTCTTTGACCAGCCTAAGCACAGAGCACAGGGATGAGAGGGAGGGAACCTGTGCAGACCCTGTGACACATGGATAGATTCATTGGAGTCTGTCATGCCCCAATGATTTGAGAATAGTTATGTTAAGTGAAATAGGGTGTGATTGTAAATGTATGTTTGAATGAGTAATAAAAGGTTGAAGTGCCAGCCTAATAAATAACAACTACCCAGGAACATTTGTCCGAAGAACGCGCAGGATGGAGATAACTGGATGACCCTGTAGGGCAAACCAGAATCCACCCCCAACTACCCCAAGGACAGAGGCAGGGCCAGCTCCAGACCCCAGCGCGCCAAGCGCGCGCTTGGGGCGGCATTTTGCCTGCAGGGAGGCAGGCGGGTCCGGCGGACCTCCCGCAGGCATGACTGCGGAATGTCTGCTGGTCCCACGGCTCCAGTGGACCTCCCGCAGGCATGACTGCGGATGCTCCACTGGAGCCGCGGGACCAGCGAACCCTCCGCAGCTGCGGGAGGTCCACTGGAGCCGCGGGACCAGCGGACCCTCCGCAGTCATGCCTGCGGGAGGTCCGCTGGTCCCGCGGCTCCGGTGCACCTCCCGCAGGCATGACTGCTTGGGGCGGCCAAATTGCTAGAGCCGCCCCTGGACAGAGGGGCCGAAAAACTGAAGAACAAGATAACAACAAGCGGTCACTGCTGTGCCATCTGCATGATGGACTATCATTTCAAACGTGAGAACAGTGATTGATTATCACTTCAGACATAAGAGCAGCATGACAAAGCAAACCTTATAGATTTGAATGAGGATGAATTCCTATAAAGGCAGACTCTGAAGACTGAGAACTTGGAGTCTGGTTCTGCAACCACCCTCCAGGAGCATCGGATGCGAATCTGACAAGACTTGGCTCCATCCTTGTGTCCAGGCCACCTGGCTAGTGGCTTGGCACAAGCAACTCTAAGGCTGGTAACTATGATAACAACGTTGCAGAACCTGTGTGTGTATGAATGAATGTGAAATTGAATGGAATGTTATAGCTATAACTGGCTGCTTAAGATTATTCTTTTTGTATTCACAATAAATGTGGCATTTTGCCGTATCCCTTTTAATAAAATCTTGCTAGTTTTTATTTTACTGGTATAACAGACCAGGGGCAGAGTGGGGGATTGAGCACCCCCCGGCTAGAGGCGAAGTTTGCGCCTATGGCTGTGTGTACTAGACTGAGGACTCTCACACCTTCCCTTTTGGCCCCTGTATCTCTCTGAAAGGGATGTTTCCTTGTTGTTATGGTCAGTGTATTCTTATTCATGGCCTCTGTGAATTCAGACCCAGAGCAGCAGGAGGCAGGACTCAGTACTACACTGACAGAGATGCCAGGGCAGTTAAAAGAAACAAACATTTAAAAAATGCACAAAAGGACCAGACACGGGACAGCACTTCACGGGGACATTTAGTTCACTTGGGGGATTTCTCTGAAAGCCACAAGGGCTAGATATTAACTCATCAACTGAAATGGAAGCTTAGGGCTTGTCTACACATGACCCTAACGCAGCAATCCATGATCATGGAGAAACACACACAAGTCCATGTTCACCAAGGCCACCCAGGAATCTGCCTCCAAAGGGACCTCCCACTGCCAGTCCCTGCCAATTAATAACAGGCACCTACCAGATACTCCCGGCATTTTCCCTCTCCAGTTATTTTAAATCCCAGCAGCTTTTCTCGCTCTTTCTTCAGAGTCTTCAAATCGTCCTGGATTTTTTCCTGAAGAAACAGAAAGGATTTGAGAGGTTTCATATAGATGGGTGAGAGGGGTGTGGAGCTGGGTGTTTTTCCACTCAAAACCCAAGATGCTTGTTGATGAATTGCTTTGTGACATGAGGACCACCGAGGAGATGAAACCTTATTAATGCAGACTGGGAGTGTGTCATATTCAGACTTGTTACAAAATCAGGTTCGGGTATTTTAGTAATTAGAGTGAGATCTCAATTACAACCAAGCTTTATTGGTATTTATGAACTGATTAGTGGTACAGAGCATAACAGGGCACTGGAGTCACATGGGGGTGAATCAATAAACCTGTGTTTGAGAAGGTTTAATGAACAAAATTATGCAGCCCCAGCTTGTAGCTCCCCCTCTGCGAGCTGAAAGCAGCACTCTCACACAGACTGTCCTGCAGCTCTAGTGAATCCAGCACCACCTAGAATCAAACCTCACTGATCATTTAACAACTTCTGGGCTGTAGGAAAGTCCCATAGTTCACTGGTGGGAGCTGGGTTTGAAAAGGATTCAGCTGCTCAGATAAAAAACTCTCCCCTGCCCCATCAGACAAATTTAAAATCTTCCTCTGTTGCTTTCCGTGCGAGGCTGGAGTATTGTTTATGTGTATAGCCGCTTTCACGCAATGTAGGCTACACACAGCTGAATGATGCAGTTACACACCTGTGTCAGGCAAGGCCGCCAACAAGGGAGGCAAAAGGGGCAGCTGCCCTGGGGTTCAGTAATTTAAAAGGGCCCGGGGCTCCTGGCAGCCGCCGCTGCTCCTGCAAGAACAGTGGTGGCCAGAGCCCCAGGCCCTTTAAATCGCTGCTGGAGCCCCAGGTGATGTGGCCTGGGCAGTGCTGAAGGGCTGTCTGGGGTAGGCTAGCCCCAACCCTGCCCCTTCTCCCTGAGGCCCTGCCCCTCCTGGAGGCCTGGAGCTGCCCCTCCCTCCCCCGCGTCTTGCCCAGAGGCCTGGCAAGTCTGTCAGCAGCCCTGGTGTCAGGCAACTTGTGATGCCATTAACCTGTAATTAAAATCCAAAGTTATTACCCATTAGATTGAACAGCAACTCTGTATCTTGTGCTCCCGGACAGCTTGCTTGATGGGAACCACCGTGTGAGCTCTGTGAGCCCAGGACAGACGAGAAACCCGACAAATTGAACTTAGATCCTCTTCACACAGAACAGTTTCAGAGCCTCTTCCTGGTGTTCCCCACACACCCTCTTCCCTTCTGCCCCCTGTGCAGCCTCTACACTCAGCTGTTTCTATGGGGGCAAGACCCCAGCCCCTGAGCACCCCCAATCTCCCATTCACCCGCTAAGTGGGCAGAATGTGGCCCCAGCCCCCCATGGCCCCGGAGCACAGGGATGGCGCCCGGCCCCAGCCTGCCCCAGCCTAAAGCCCAGGCAGCCCCAGGAGGTGGCGGAAGCAGGGGAGGTGCCTGGGGGCGGAGTGTGGGTGGGGCTACACCTGGCACTTTGGGAAAGCATTGCCTTCCCCTGCCTCTGGTACCCGCCGCCCATGCTGTCAGGGGTGTGGTGAGCCCAGCTCATGCCTTCCATGCCTGGCCTGGCAGCACCATGGACACATCTTGCTTCAGTCCTGTGTGTGAGGAAAGTGCTTCACGTGGAGCTCTAGTGCCCATGTCTCCCTAATGACAGGCTGGGTGCCGGCTATCAGTGGCCAACGCTCCCTGCACCTGCCCAGAGGAAGGAGCCTGCAGGGCAGAGATTTAGGAGGATCCAGAGATCAGGGAGAAAATCTGGGAAATTAGGAGATTCTGTGGTTCTGAGAGACTGAGTCTGAAAAGGAAAGAATTGAATTAACCCGGATCCACAGTGTGTCCTACCTTGTATTTCTGGGCAGCATCATCCATGAGAAGCACCGTGTGAGATCTGTGCTCCAGGGATCTCTCACAAACCACACACACGGCTTCCCCGTCCTCTTCACAGAACAGATCCAGGGCTTTGCCGTGTCTCTCACACAGATTCTCTTTTCCTCGTTTGAAATCCATTTGTTTGATTTTTTCCACTATATTTGCTAGCTGATAGTTATTCCGGAGAGACCCTTTTGGGATTCGGGCTCTGCAGCTGGGGCAGCACAAGGGGTCATAGTCCCCCTCTGTCCATGTCTCACAGTACTGAGAGATGCAGCCTCGGCAGAAGTTGTGCCCGCACTGTATGGTGACTGGGTCCGTCAGATATTCCAGGCAGATGGGACAGTTGGTTTCCTCTTGGATTTCCCGTACAGGAGTCCCTGAGGCCATGGCTGCTGGGATCTCTGGGCTTCTGTTCTCTCTGCTATGTAGATAGTGGAAAAATACAAATAAATAAATAACTAAAATGTTAGTTTTTATTCCATTCCATTTGTTTTATGAAAGACATTCTTTTCAGTTGATTCATTAAAAAACAGAATTGTAAAAATGAAACAAAAATAATTTTGTTCAAAAGTAGTGATGAAAAATAATTTCCATGGGTTAACCATGCCCGCAGATTTGCTCATGAAAATGAGGCTTTTCACACGGCAGAGAACAATCTGTCTCGGAATATGTTACACTGCCTCTTTCACAGGCATGTCATCAGACCTTCCCCAAACACAGAACCATAAATCACCCCTGCTATCCTCTATTCCAGGGGTCAGCAACCTTTCAGAAGTGCTGTGCTGAGTCTTCATTTATTCACTCTAATTTAAGGTTTCGCGTGCCAGTCATACTTTTTAACATTTTTAGAAGGTCTCTTTCTATAAATCTATCATATATAACTAAACTATTGTTATATGTAAAGTAAACAAGGTTTTTAAATGTTTAAGAAGCTTCATTTAAAATTAAATTAAAATGCAGAGCCCCCCGGACCGGTGGCCAGGACTCTGGCAGTGTGAGTGCCACTGAAAATCAGCTTGTGTGCCGCCTTTGGCACACGTGCCATAGGTTGCCTACCCCTGTTCTACTCCATAGCTCTGCAGCCACAAAAAATACAAGGCAACGTGAACTTGCCCATGGGATAACAATGTTACCCTGGATACACACAATCAGTTAGGTACCAAAGTCCCCGTTTAAGATGCTTAAGTGTCAGTTTCAGAAACACTTCAATGCCAAAAATTCCCAATGAATCCTATAGGTGCCTAAACTCAGGGCTTGGCTACACTTACAAATTTGCAGCGCTGCAGCAGGGTGTGAAAACACACCCTCTCCAGCGCTGCAAATTGCGGCGCTGCAAAGCGCCAGTGTGGTCAAAGCCCCAGCGCTGGGAGCGTGGCTCCCAGCGCTGTACGTTATTCCCCACAGGGAGGTGGAGTACGGACAGCGCTGGGAGAGCTTTCTCCCAGCGCTGGCGCTTTGACTACACTTAGGGCTTCAAAGCGCTGCCGCGGCAGCGCTTTGAAGTGTAAGTGTAGCCAAAGCCTCACTCAGTGCAGTGGTGCCAGATCCAGGAGGGTCCAGGGGGGCCATGGTCTCTTCACTTTTTAATATGGTCACGAAGCAGCAGAGGCAGGGGCTGCGATTCGCAGTGGAGGAGCTGATCACGCCCTGCCCACTGTTCCTCCTCTTCCCACAAGGTCCTGTCCCCTGGCCAGGCTGGGAGCCAGAGCTGGGCTGTGGTAAGAGCTGCCCAGGGAGCCTGGGCTGCTGTCGGGAGCCCCATATCCTCCACATGCCCCGAGGTGCAGGGACAAAGGTCAAGGGCTGCTCTCAGGCATCTTGGAATCTGCCCAGGGCAGTGGAGTTGTAAGGATCAGGCCTTTTTCTGTAGCCTTATTGTAAGGCCTAAAGCCTAAGGTCTTCGTCTGCAGCCAGATTAGAAGAGCAGCAGCCGTTAGCTGAGAAGCAGGAAGTCACATCCTTACATTCCATCTTAATGACATTCAAACAATATAATATCGGGCTGTTAAGAAGGAGGCCCTGTCCTAATGGCCCCCGCTGTCACCAGATAAGGAAACAGATCTTAAGATGGTTAAAGACAACTTAGTTTGATAAGTAATTTCTTGTCAGACAGAATGATATCAACAGCTGTAGTTGTGAAATCCTCATTTCTTTATTGTTTTGTCTTTATGGTCCCCACTTCCCTATTGTTTGTCTGGAGGGTCTTTGTCTGGTTGTTTGATAGTTTTTGTTGTATAATTAATTTTGCTAGCTGTAAATCAGTTAAGGTGGTATGATTGGTTAGAGAATTTTGTTACACTATGTTAGGATTGGTTAGTAAAATGTTACTAAAATGATTGGTTAAGGTAGAGCTAAGCAGGACTCAGGTTTCACTATATAAACTGGGGTCCAAAAGGAAGTTCTTTGGGGAGCCAACTCCAGGACACGGCCCCAAAGATCAGAGCTGCCAGACCTCAGCACTCTGCCAATGACACCATGCAGAAACTGGAGTCCCCCAGATGGACCTGATCCTGACTGGCCACCAAGAAAAGTTCATCTGTCTTTTGGGGAGTGGGGAGCATTGTATGCTTAGCGTGTGTATTCAGTTCTGGTGATTGTTAATAAATAGAGGTTATGTAGGATATTACTGTGTAAGGCTCTTTCACTGGAAAAAGACCCCACACACCTGCAGAGTGTAAGGTTACGCCTGAGCCCTAGGAATGAGTGGGTGCCCCTAGAGTGTGAGAGTAACAGAGAATTTTGTGAGGGTAACAGAGTGTCTGGGGCTCCCCACAGAAGCCCAGACTCCCGAGGTGGCTCTTACCACTGCTGAGCTCTGGTTTCTGGCCTGGGCAGCACCTCGGTGGTGGGAGGAGGAGCAGGGAATGGAACCAGGGTTCGGGTGCCAGTGACGCCCCCACTTCTGCACAGACTCCAGCACTCCTGACTCAGTGCCTCTGTTCTTGTAAAAAAAGTTCCCTCAGCACCTATGGTATGAGCTCTGGGCACCTGCTTTGCTGTCTCCCTCTTGGCAACCAGGCTAAGTCCTAGAATGATCCATAAACTCGGGATCACTGCCTAAGTCATGGGTGGGGTCATGGGCAGCTCGTGACCCTGTGGCTGGGGGAGGCTAGCCCCCAGCCCCACTCCTTCCGGCCAAATGCCACCACTTCCAGGAGCCTGGAGCCTCTCCCCACCCCAGCTGCCAACACCCATCCCAGGCTGGTTAGTGCCCGCAGCACCACCCCCACCATACGCTGGGGCAGGTGGCAGTGCTGCGGCCCCCACCCTGAGGCCCTGGAGCCCAGTGGCTCTGCCAAAGCGGGGCCCTGGTAGGTGGAGTATGGGTGGGGCCATGCCTGGCCATTTGGGGAAACTCAGCCTCCCTCAGTCTCCCCTACCCACTGCCAATGGGTGGGGCCCTGTCTGGTAGCGTCCTGTGAGTACGCCTAAAGGATCAGGCCTTGCAGGCAAGTTCACACAAAACACCTGGGGGCAGGAGGGAGATAAGAAGAAAGGGAGAGAGGAGGAGCCTCCCTCATAACTTTTATCCCAGTACTTAGGGCACTCCCCTGAGATGTGGGACCCCTCTGCTTCAGGTCCCCCCAACTTCAACATGCTGCCTACACAGCTGTTTTAGAGCACTTGTGCAAGCGCCAGTTTGTCGACCCAGGCGGGAGGCTCAGAGCCATGGACTGTGTAGACGTAACCCCAGGGGCTTCTCTCTCCTCATTCTTTTTTTTTTTTAAACAGGAGTTTAGGCACCTAATTTGGCATGGGGCCCCAGGCAACTGCCCTGCTTGCTACCCGCTAACACCGACTCCAGCTTTTATATGCAGAAAACCAGTTATTGTGGCACAAGTGAGCCATGGAGTTTTTATAGCACGTTGGGGGAGCCTCAGAAAGAAAAAGGTTGAGAACCTCTGATCTTGACCATCCCTGACAGGTGTTTGTCTAACCTGCTCTTAAAAATCTCCAATGAAGGAGATTCGACAACCTCCCTAGGCAATTTATTCCAGTGCTTAACCACCCTGACAGTTAGGAAGTTTTTCCTAATGTTCAACCTAAACCTCCTTTGCTGCAATTTAAGCCCATTGCTTCTTGTCCTATCCTCAGAGGTTAATGAGAACAATTTACCTCCCTCCTCCTTGTAACAACCTTTTAGGGACTTGAAAACTGTGATCATGTCCCCACTCGGTCTTCTCTTTTCCAGACTAAACAATCTTCCCTCATTGGCCATGTTTTTTAGACCTTTAATGATTTTTGTTGCTCTTCTCTGGACTTTTTCCAGTTTGTCCTCATCTTTCCTGAAATGTGGTACCCAGAACTGGACACAATACCCCAGCTGAGGCCTAATCAGTGTGGAGTAGAGCGGAAGAATTATTTCTCATGACGTTTGCTTTTTTTGCAACAGTGTTACACTGTTGACTCATATTTAGCTTGTGATCCACTATGACCCCCAGATCCCTTTCCACAGTGCTCCTTCCTAAGCCGTCATTTCCAACTCCAGAGCCTGCAACTCCTCCCACCCTGCTCTCCAATCCCCTCGGCCACAGCCTGGAGGCCCCTCCTACATCCCAAACCTCTCAGCTCTGGCCCCACCCCAGAGTTGGCCTGCCCCAGCCTGGAGCCCCCTCCTGCCCCTGAATCCCTTGTTTCTGGCCCTCCCTGGAGCCTGCACCCCCAGCCAGAGGACTTACCCCCTCCTGAGCACTGTGAGAGGGGCAGGGCCAGTGCAAGGATGTTTTGCACCCTAGGCGAGACTTCCACCTTGCGCCCTCCCCCGTCCCCGAGCCCCCATCCTGAGGCACCCCCCCTCTGCCCTGAGGGCCCACCCTATGGCAGCTCCCCACCCCCCACCGTGAGGCACCACCCGCCACCCCAGCTCACCTCTGCTCCGTGCACGAGCACGGGTACCCCGAGCACACCGTCGCTGCTTCACTTCTCCTGCCTCCCACGCTTGCGGCGCCAATCAGCTTAGGTGCCGCAAGCCTGGGAGGCAGGAGAAGTGAAGCAGCGATGGCGTGCTCGGGGAGGAGACGGAGCAGGGGTGAGCTGGGCCGGGGAGTTCCCCTGAGTGCCACCCCTCCCTTCTTACTTGCTGCAGGCGGCCCTTCCCGCACTCCCCTGCCCCAGCTCCCTGTGCCTAAATGCCGGCGGCGACCGAGTCAGCCAAAGATCCGGCCGCTGTGGTCGCTGCCGAAGAAAATGCTGCCCCCCAAATGCTAGTGTCCTAGGGGACCGCCTAGGTCGCCTAAATGGTTGCACCAGGCCTGGAGAAGGGGTTTGGGGTGCAAGCTCTGGGTGGGAGTTTGGGTGCAGTAGGGTGCAGGCTATGGAAGGAGTTTAATCCCGGCTCCCACCCCCCACCCCCGATTTTTCCCCTGCAGCTCCTCTTCTGCTGCTACCTACAGTTGCTTGATCTCCCCTGGTCAGTACATTTCTGCCCCCTGCTCAGATCGTGACACTGCTCTGCTGCCAGAGGTGTCAAGTTTCTAAATTCCCAAGGGGTGATTGACCTCCCCTCTGTCCCAGGCCCTGACCCCACTCCCTCCCTTCCCCAAAGGCCTCACTCCCAACCCGCTTCTTCCTTCCCCCACTCCACCCTGCCTCTTCCCGCCCCACTGAAATCCAGAAAACCTCTGCCTGGGGGCCTTTAACTCTACAGGCACCTAAACTCACTCAACGCCGAGTTCATTTCTATGGTAAAATCCCCTAAGGTTCCTAAATTTCTGTTTCTGGGCCTGGGAACTGCTGCCTCACTAGGTGTCCAGACACCTGCCTCACATGTAAACCCCAGAAGGATCCTCCAAGCAGAAGACAGGCAGCAGAAAACCTGTGGGGCCAAACCCTGTAGAATCCAGAATGATGTCATAAAAATCCTGCTTTGGCTGAAGCCACAATTTCAGGTGAGAGACGATCCTGTGTGAAAAATGTCAACACGCTGTAATTATGGAGGGCTTTAGCTGCAGAGGAATAGAGATCTCTAATAGAGACTGTTCATGTTTTAAAGAAAACTATTTGGACTATTCAGTAAGGAAATATAATTTCCTCAATTCTCCTGTTTCATTTTCATTAAGCTAGAACAGAAATTATATTGCTCAGAGGAAACAAATTGTCTCTCACATGGGGGAGCACGTTACTCGCTGTTATTCTGGTCTTACTCACAGAGATCTGAGCATTGATAACGTCCCTGTGCAGATGTATTGGTGAGTAACAATGGCACCTACCAGCAGTTCCTGGATTTTCCTTCTCCCCACTCTAGTTAAACACCATATTCTCATCTCCCTCTTTCTTCAAACTCCCCAAACAGCTTCACATTTGATTCTAAGAGGAGAAAAGTTGCTCTGTGTTTTGGGGATTTTACATCAGGAACAAAATTGATCAAGATACTATGGGCCTAGAGAGTCACAGGAACAGCCCTGCAACCCACAAAGCTGAGTGAGGGGCCTAGACTCCCTATACAACATCCCTCTGGTCAGCATCTCCCATTGGCTGGCTTAGGCAGCTCCCTGCCTGGCACGCTGGCTTCTGGCACTTACATCTCCCCAACACTCAGGCTTTGTGGCTCACGGTGTGGTTCCAGTGACTTTCTAGGTGGCTGCAATTTAGACCCAGTGACATTCAGCTTTGTAATACCTGAGCCCCTTCATGGATCCCGCTCTTTGTCTCCAACTCAGAAGGAGAGAACAAAATCTCCCAGCATGCAGCAGGCTCATGAGGCCGGGGGCCCTGCCTGCTTTTCCTGAGCCCAGATGGCCCCCAGGACTCCCCAAGTGAAGGGTGAGCTAGTGAGAGGCACTGCAGTTAGGTTGATCATTTTGTGCTACATGATCTGAACTCTCTTGTGCTTTATCTGGTTAACTGGGGCTGGGGAGACAGATTTCCTGCTTTCGTAATTATAGAGCATCCCCACTCTGAACTGACTTAACACACACAGATCTGAGCTTTTAATAAATAATAATAATAATAATAATAAAAGAAGAAAGCAGCACTGGGCCGACCCTAGGTATCGCAGGGAAGCCGGGGGGCGCACAGGGGCGGCCGCTCGCATGCATCTGCTGCAGGAGCCCCACAGAGAACAGACCCAGCCCAGCCAGGACTCTGGCACCAGCCCAGCTGGGGGCATTTTCAGCCTCATCCCACATCACTGTCCTGTGCTTCTGACTTCCCCCCCCCCCCCCCGCCCCAGCATTGCCCTGCAGCCTGTGCCTGGGATGCACTTGGGCGCACAGCTGGATGCCAGGGGGTGTGTGAAAAACATCACCGGATTCAGGGTAACCATAGGTGGGTTTTTTAATAACTTCAGCAAAAAAAAATTTCCAAGTCACCCCTGCCAGGACCCCTCCGAAAATGTTTGAATTAGGCCGGGCCCTTCCTAAAGCCGGCCCTGACTGTAACTGCCAGGCGAGCAGGACAAAGGCAGGTAAATCAACGCTGCAGCTACTGCTATTCCCTTCCCCCCAAACCACAACCCCTGCAACCAACAACCCACCTGCAGGGAGCCAGCGGCAGACACGGGCTGGTGGTGAGCGCAGGAGGGAGACGGGGGGGGGGGCAGTCGGCAGCCCCCAAACGAGCAAGTCAAGGCCCCCGCACCCGAGCCAGGCGCCCGCAGCAGCCACGTGGCGCCGCAGGAGGAGCGAGGAACGGGGCCAGCAGCAGCGGAAGATCCCGAAAGCGAAACCAAAAATCGCGCAGGCGCAGTAACGCCCCTTTAAAGCTTTTTTAAAGCCGATTGGGTAACCGGGAGCCAATCACGCTCTCGGGAGGGAATTTAAAAAACACCCAACCTAAAAAGCAGCCCCAGAACTGGCAACATTCGCTGCATGCGAGAAGCTGCGCGAGGCCGGCCGGGCTCTGCCTTGGCAGCTCCTGCAGCAGCCGCCGGGTGTTTCCCTTCCTGGGACTGACTCGGCTGCTGCTGGGCGGGGAGGAGCCCCCGGGAACATTGCAGCCTGCGGGCGTTTATGTGACATGTGCCCCAGGGCCCTGTGGCTGAGGGGCATCCCCTTATCGCGGTGCCCTTGAAGAAGCAGTGTGTGTGTGTCTAAGGAAAAATAGTCAAGCTTGGCAGAATTCATTTTATATATATATATATATACACACATACACAGCTAGTATTGCAGCTGGTTTTAAGCATTTTTCAATATTCAATTAGTTAAATTTTCACACTTGCACAAAACTCTGGGTTTAGCATTTCCTTCCAATTGTTCTCAATTTCAGTTTTCACAGTTGTGGGAAATTATGGGGGATGCATCAATTGCAAGTCAGACTCCAAAGATTTAATGGCAGCAGACACCAAGATTCAAAAAGCTGAAGCTTTATAACCATGAAAACACAGATGGTCATGTCACCTGTCAAAAGATGCAGAGTCACTGTCCTTCAGTCAAACTCGAATAAGTTCTCAAGCAGCCTTTGCATATCTGTAATTTTCATTTATCAATTGAAATATTTTTCATTGATATGTGTGTAGGCAGCAAAAGCAACGTTTGCCAACATTTATGAATAAAAGCTCATTCTTCCAAGCCTTGTGATGATAAACTCTCAGGCTAAAAGCTGGGTTAAGCTGGAATCAGTGTTTTCAAGACACGATTCTCGTTTACACTAACGCTGCTTGTCCCAGTAGAAATGGGCTGCAGCATCACCAACTTTCATGATTTTATCATGAGTCTTGTGATATTTGTTGTGTTTGATGAAGCCCCAGCTCCTGGAAGCATGTGAGGAGGTGAGACTCTTGGCTTTTGCTTTCTAAACAAAGGAAGTATCTAGTTCTCTTTGTTGCAGAGAAACACTTAAAAAGTTCACCGCAGTGCAGTCTAAAGCTCTGAGACACCAAAAGGCAAATAAAATAATACTAATACTTACTATATTGTTCTTATTAAACCTCATGATTGTGGGGGGCTGGCCTGCTTAAGATTTTTAAAGCACCGTGCCAGTGAGAATTCAGAGCGTAAATCTCTCTGTTACCCAAGGGAAGCCCCCTAAATGCGTGTCATCGTTGATCTAAACCAGCACAGTGAACAGAAAGGGGAACAAACACAGAGGACAAGCTATGGGAACGCACAGGGAGCTGGGCTGTGGGCCCCAAGCAGGACATGAGCAGAGTCCCCCCCAGCCTAACAACAGCAATTCCGGGCCCCAGGGCAGAACAGTCAATGGGCCCCCACTGGTGCCCACATGCACAAGCTGCGCCCATGTGGACCCATCCACCTGACATTTGGGTGGTGCTGCGCCTGTGCTGGCTGGTGCCCAGCGAGCTGCCAGCTGTGCTGCTGGGCGCACTCTTCCGGCATGGCCAGGCCTTCCATATGCCCCCCGGCTGCCTTCGCCGCCACCGCTGGTATCATCACCCCATGTGCCATAGGTGCTGAATTTTGGTTTTGCCGGTGGGTGCCCCCTCTCGGCTCTGTCCCCTTCCCAAAGGCCAAGCCCCCACTTCACCGCACTCCACCTCTTCCTCCCCCGCTCTGCCCCCTAGGTTCCCTCCCACAAGCGCCTCCTGCCCACTGCCAACTCCTTTCTGCCCCTCCTGCTTTAAGGGTGAGGTGTGTGTGTTTGGCTCAATCTCCCCATCCAAAATGGCAATTTCCAGCATATTTATACACACACTTCCTTCATATTCTAGTTATTGAATGTGTGTCTATCACTGGTATCACAGCAATGTCATTATTAAAATAGTAATGAACTACAGCATTACATTACCATGAATTACAGTCTGTTAAAATCATTACACTCAGCTACAAGCTGCCTGCACTGACACCCCTGTGTAAAGACACTGTGTTCACTCTGTGCCTCACCCTGGCTTAGCGCCTGCTTGGGAGCTGAGGGCCACTGTTGGGAAAAAGGTGGATGGGACTCACAAGCAGTGGGGAGTCTTTCCCCGCTCCCTTCCTCTTTTCTCTGCTCCCTGCCCCTTTCCCTCCCTCTTGTTTCTTTCCTAAGTCCTTGCTCCCCATCTTCCTGATGTTTCCCCTTCTTGCTTCCCACCCGTGTCCTTTTTCTCATCTCTCTCTGCTCCCCACCCCCTGGGAGCTCTGTCCAGTGCCCGCAGAGGAGGTTGCCCCTGCTCAGGTAGGAAGGGTGGCCTAGTGGTTCAGGCACAGGCCTGGGGCTCAGGTGTCCCGGGTTTGGTTCTCTGCTCTGCCACTGACTCCCTGCTTAGCCTTGGGAAAGTCACTTCACCTCTGTGTACCCTAGATCCCATCTGCCAAATGGGGCTAATGCTGACCCTGCCTCCTAGGCTGAATCCCTTCATGGCTGTGTGGTGATGGGGGAAATGGAGATACCAAGGTGAGTAGTTTGGGCTCCACGCAGGGGGCACAGTAGGTGGAGGGGCTCAGGCCAGCTCCGTGGGGGTGGGGCGTCAGCCCATCCTCCGTCGGGGTCATGGGCTTCTTTTTCTCCCCCTCCACCCAGTGTGGCTGCTGCTGGGGTACAGGGCTTCTCCCATCCACCCTGCATGGCTTTTGTCGCAGTCCGGGACTTCCACTGCCCCCACCCAGCAGCAAGTGTCCTGGGCTGCTTCTCCCCACCCCTGCTCAGTGCGGCTCCTACCGGGGTCTAGGACTTTTCCTTCCCCTAATGTGTCACTGCACCCATCCAGCGCATGTGCCTAGGAGCCCTGCAGCCTGCTGGGGCGATTTCAAAGGGCCTGGGGCTCCCAGCCACCACCATCACTACCAGGCAATGGCAGCTGCCGTGACTGGAGGCAGGGCCGGCTCTAGGTTTTTTGCCGCACCAAGCAAAAAAATTTTTGGCTGCCCCCCGCCCCCAGACATGAGCTCCCCCTGCTGCCCACCGGTGCCCCCCCACTCACACCCCCTGCTGCTCCAGCACTGGGCTCCCCCCCAAACGTGGGATCCGCTACCAGCACACTGCAGCCGAGCCCTGGCCCAGCTGCGACTCTGTTCCCAAGCGGGTGGAGCTGCAGGGCAGCACGGAGCGGGAGTACTTCCAGGTGGCGGCGCGGCTACGGGGTGGCGCGAAGAACACAGCCCCCTCCCTGGGCTTCGCAGCACTGCTGGTGGCCAAGGTGGATCAGTTCGCGCTCAAAGCCCTCACCCCTGACATGCTGGCGGCCGAGAACCTGGAGAGCCCCCCTGGACCTGCTGCTCTTCAGCCTCACGGTGCCCTGGCCCAGCCCCAGCAGGAGGGAAGGCGAGGATCTCCGGCTGCGGGGCTACCTGCTCAGCACCAACGAACCCAGCCGGCCACTCACCTCCTCACACACTCCAGGAGCCCCTCGCCGCCATCGCAGCCCGGGCTCGGCTCCAGGGGACCCCGTTTCCCTCCCTCCCCGGCTCCTCACACACACTGGGCAGGGCCGCCCAGAGGATTCAGGGGGCCTGGGGCAAAGCAATTTCGGGGGCCCCTTCCATAAAAAAAAGTTGCAATACTATAGTAACATGTATTTGGAAATGTAAAAAATAACTAGTGAAATACATTAAAAAATCAGTTTGTAATAATTTGAAAATACACCAAATACATGATTTAAAAACATTAAATGCTTTACTGGTCTGTATACATTTGCAATTACATAATGGGCTGTTGCTGGGTGATGGTGATGGTTGGTGCTAATGGGCTGTCGCCTGGGGGTGGTGCTGCTGTTGCCCAGGGCTGGGTGGGGAGCTGGGCTCTGGGTTGGGGGGTGCCCGGCTCAGGACTGGGGGGAGATGAGGTCGGCGATTGTCTGGCTCAGAGGGGCTGGGCTCGGAGCTGGGGGTCAGGGCTGTGGGGGGAATGGGGTCAGGGGGGTGCCCAGCTCAGAGGGGCTGGGCTCAGAGATGGGGGTCAGGGCTGTGGGGGGAATGGGGTCAGGGGGGTGCCCAGCTCAGAGGGGCTGGGCTCGGAGCTGGGGATCAGGGCTGTGGGGGATGGGGTCGGAGGGTGCCCGGCTCTGGGGGCTGGGCTCAGAGCTGGGGGTCAGGGCTGGGGGGGATGGGGTCGGGGGGTGCCCGGCTCTGAGGGGCTGGGCTCGGAGCTGGGAGTCAGGGCTGTGGGGGATGGGGTCGGGGGTGCCCGGCTCAGAGGGGCTGGGCTCAGAGCTGGGGGTCAGGGCTGTGGGGGGAATAGGGTCAGAGGGTGCCCAGCTCAGAGGGGCTGGGCTCGGAGCTGGGGGTCAGGGC
Organism: Mauremys mutica; assembly: GCF_020497125.1. NCBI lineage: Eukaryota > Metazoa > Chordata > Testudines > Geoemydidae > Mauremys > Mauremys mutica. The sequence continues at coordinate 25,342,836 of NC_059083.1, forward strand.
TGTGGGGGATGGGGTCGGGGGGGTGCCCGGCTCAGAGGGGGTGGGCTCAGAGCTGGGGGTCAGGGCTGTGGGGGGAATGGGGTCGGAGGGTGCCCAGCTCAGAGGGGCTGGGCTCGAAGCTGGGGGTCAGGGCTGTGGGGGATGGGGTCAGGGGTGCCCGGCTCATACTCTAGTTATTGAATGTGTGTCTATCACTGGTGTCACAGCAATGTCATTATTAAAGTAGCAGTGAACTACAGCATTACATTACCATGAATTACAGTGTATTAAAATCATTACACTCAGCTACAAGCTGTCTTCACTGACACCCCTGTGTAAAGACACTGTGTTCACTCTGTGCCTCACCCCGGCTTAGTGCCTGCTTGGAAGCTGAGGGCCATTGATGGCTGTGGGAAGAAGGTAGATGGGACTCACAAGCAGTGGGGAGTTTTACCCCCTCTTCTTTCCTATCGCTCTCCCTGCCCCTTTCTCTCGCTCTTGTTTCTTTTCTAAGTCCTTGCTTCCCACCTTCCCAATGTTTCCTCCTTCTTGCTTCCCACCCATGTCCTTTTTCTCATCTCTCTCTGCCCCTCACCTCCTGGGCAGGGCCGGCTCTAGGTTTTTTGCTGCCTCAAGCAAAAAAATGTGGCTGCCCCCGGTCCCAGCCCTGGGCTCCCCCCTGTACCCCCCTGCTGCCCCAGTCCTGGGCTCTCTCCCCACCCACACCCCCTGCTGCCCCAGCGCTGGGCTTCCCCCTTTCTTCCCCACCAGTGCCCTCCCCCCAGCCCGCTGCTGCCCCAGCCCTGGACTCCCCCCCACCAGTGCCCCCCCCACCTCCTGCTGCCCCAGCCCTGGGTCACTGGTAACTCGCTCCCAGGGTGGGTCATTCAGCAGGAATTTTGGATGTGCACAAAACACAGACAGGATTGGTTCCCATATGGTTACAGAGCTGCAGTAAAGTGGAATAATTTTCAGCTTGTGTGATTGGAGGATATCTGGATGCATATTATAAGACTGTCCTCCATAAATGAGGAAAAGTTGAGGTGCCTTTATTATTCTTTTGTTGGAGAGTGGGAGTGGGAGTCCTGAGGGGCAGTTAGGGCAGGGGTCCGTGGAGGGGGCAATCAGCGGCTGCGGGCCGGGATTCAAAGGGCTCTGGGCTTCCCTCCGCTGCGGGGGATTCAGAATCCCCCCGTGGGCAGCACAGTGAGGCTCCGCCGGCTGCATATGTTGTGCAGGACTGAGTTACAGTCTCACTTTCAGTAACATGTAATAAATCTCCCCGTCCCGCTCACGTTCCCTTTCCTTCCATACTGTCCTTTTCTATTCATTATTGTTCTAGCCTCACTTCCCATCCCTGTTTATTTCCCTGTGTCTCGCCTCCCTGTCACAGATCATCCCCCTCGGCTGCTCTCTTCTTTCCCTGATCTTATCCCTTCCCCCCGTGCTGAACCCGGGCTGGGAGCCCAATGAGATCTAAGGACACAGATCTGTACAAACCGCACCCTGCTGCTGCTGCTTCTCCCCAACCCTCCAAACACTGATTGATTCACGCTGTGTCCCTGCCACACCCACCTCTGCCTGTCCCCTGCCCGGCTGTTAGTGCTGCCCCCTTCCCAGCCCCCACCTCTGCCCCTCAGGGCCCCTCTGCTCCTCCTGCAGCCCCAGGGGTTCTTCACCCACCCCCCCGCCCCTCTCATCCCTGGAGCTGCAGAGAGGGAGGGGGAGGATCTTCCAGGGGACATAGATGAGGCGCTGGGGGCTGGGTAGACAGGAGTCCTCCAAGGTCATAGAGACTGGGGTCCATGAGGCTAGAGAGGCTGATTTTCGGTTCCCCCCTCTGCTGCGTCTCTCAGGGACACAGGCTGAGTCGGGATCCCACCGCACAGAACCAGGGTCGGATTCTCCCCCCAGGGACGGAGCCTGGCGGGAAAGTGAAGATCGGGGCCTCATCACCAGCATCGATAAATGTCACCTGCCCCCGGTCACAGTCCAGACAAACCCGGATCCTGCTGGGGGCCCGGCTCAGGGGCAGGAGGGTCCCAGGGGAGGTGAGAGCCCAGAACTGACCCCCCCACCGCTCCACAGCCCAGATCCCCCCCTCAGGGCTATGGCTGATCCGTCCCTTCCTCCCCACAGACTCTCTGGCCACCCCCACAGCCCAGCGTCCCCCACCCCCCACCTCCACCTCCCAGCAATGTCTCCCCAAGGTGAATCCCTCACAGCCCAGCACACAGAGATCAGTGTCAAATCTCTCAGGGTTGTCGAGCAGTCGCTGGCATGTGTCTCCCCATCTCACACTTTTCCGATCCTCAGAAAGGACAAGTTGGCGATGAGCCGTGTCTGGATCCAGAGTCACATTCACTGGAGAGAGAATCAGAGCGTTAGGGGCAGAGCTCAGCCCTGTGGGAGGCTGGGACCATTTCTCATGCTCCCCAGCAGCCCCATTCAGGCTGGGACAGTCCCAGATCCCAGGGAACTGCCTCTGTCCTGGACACCTGAGGGTACGTCTAGACTACCCGCTGTATCGGCGGGTAGCGATCGATTGAGATGCAATATATCGATCCCCGAACGCGCTCCTGTTGACTCCAGAACTCCACCAGCACAAACGGCGGTAGCAGAGTCGACAGGGGGAGCCGCGGACGTCGATCCCACGCCATGAGGACGAGAGGTAAATCGATCTAAGATACCTCGACTTCAGCTACGCTATTCACATAGCTGAAGTTGCGTATCTCAGATCGACCCCCCTTCCCCAGTGTAGACCAGCCCTGAGACTGAGCAGAGATGTCACTGCAGCTCCTCAGTCTTTGTAACAGGTCCCACTTCATTAGTTTCTCATTTATCACAGAGGCTTCAGCTGCCACATCCCGCTGCTGGTATTGCCCCATTCCCAGCAGCCAGGAAGGCATCAGAAGCTTTTATTGAGGGAGCAGAAGTGGCAGTACCAGCTTTAAACCCCAGAGGGAAGCTCCCTCCCCTAATGCAGCCTCCACTCCCAGGCCAGGGAACAGAGAGGAAGGTGCAGCAATGGGGAACAGCCACTTAAGACCAGAGAGTAGGAGGTGGCACTGGGTGTGGTAGCGCCATCTCCAGCCTAGAGAGAAAGGAGGAGCTGCCAGTCTCACAGGAAGAGCATCTCCCCAATCCAGGAAGCAGGGAGCGGCTCCAATGGGAGAGCCCAGCCCTGCCCAGAGGAAAGGCAGGATGTTGGAGAAGAGCGATGGGGGACCCCCTGCACCGGGGTGAAGCAGAGGGATGTGGCAGAGAGCTCTGTTCGCGTGTGACTCAGTTAAGAGTGTTTCTGTTCATCTGAATGGGGATGAACTCAGCACTAAGGGTGGTGTCAGGAATGTTTGTGTGTCCACGCCCCCTCCGTGGCCCTGATTGAGGCACTGCCCCCTGGCCAGGCTGAGAGACTTGCCCGCTATGGAGAGCCCCTGACTCTCCACCTGCCCTGGACATGGGTCCATGGGCCTTTGGCAGCAGTCCCCAGCCCATGTCCCTACTGCCCGGGGTGCACCACCCTGGGCAGGTGGAGGATCCAGGGCTTCGCAGTGCAGTCCCTGGATGGCAGCCTGGTTCTGGTTTCTGGCCTGGCCAGGGCCTCAGGGAAAGAGGTGCAGGGGTGGGGCCATTGAGAGAGGCCAGCACCAGGGAGAGATTGGTGCTGTGGGCAGGGGCTGCACTACACAGAGAGGAGCTGCTCAGCTGCCCTGCCCAAAGCACAGACACTGCCTGCCATGCTCCACCCCTGCCAAGGCTTGCAGTGTGGGGGGGGCAACGTGGCCCTCTTCCCCCAAACTATGCCCATGCTGAAAAGTGTCCTGGTCATCCCACCTTTAAAAGTGTGTGTGTATTGTGGGGGGAGACATGGGCCCCTGGATCTCCTTACCGTTTAATGTGTTATTTTTAGGGCTGTGTGTGTCATGGCCGCTGTCAGTTTGGTTGGTAACTTTAGCTACAATCTCATGAAGACGTTTTCTCTGGAATTTTCTCAAAATTTAAAGGCAATCTTCACCTGCAGACTCACCCTGTCTGTGTGCTCCAAATGATTCTCCCCTTTTTCTCTCCAGTTCAGACGGCAGAGTGTCTTGGGGGAGAAAGGAGAAGGAGGTGAGATTTCAGACTTTCATATTCATAAGAGCATCCCCACTCTGAAACTGTTTTATAATTATGACAGAGAAACAGACAGAGAGGCCCAGAGACACACTCAGGTATTTAATATAAAAAGGTCTGAAACCTATTTCCCCTCTCAATCAGGCATCTCTTAGCAAAGGAGCCAGCAGCCTTGCAGCCTCACAACTATCGCAGGACAGACAATCTGTAAGAGATTTACTTTTCCCTCCTCATCCCCTCCCTCCCTTCAGACTCCAGTTGGTTTGTCTCATTCATTTACTGCCTTTTTGTCGTAACCTAGACCCAGGTCATGCAAAGACTTTAGAATAAAAGTAACTTTACCCACTTGGGTCCCTTTAACACTAATATGGGATGTTCAGAGTTTGTGAAATTCTGGCTCTAATTGTGAGCTGTTGGGTCTGTTTACTCAGCGCCTCTACAGAGAGCAGCACGACAGGACCTCGTCCTCCATAGGCAGAAATAAAAATAATAGTAAAATTATTTTATCAAGGTGGAAATTGAGGTGGGGGAGGGTTGGCTCAAAGGGTCCGATTCCCCCCTGTACCGGGAAAAGGAGAGAGGGGAGGGGCCTTTTGTGACTCTGCTGTTCAGTGGCTGCAGGGGCCGGTGCAGACCTTGGCACAGGCTGAGGAAGTTCTGAAGCCAGACAGAGCTACATCCCTGTGACAATGGCCTCAATGTGTCTTGGCCACTGTGCAGAGTGTCAGAGGCCCAGCTTCACACTGCCCACCTCCCTCTGTCCCTCTTCCACCCCCTCCCTCTTCCACCCGCCCTCACCACCCCCACCCCATTCCCAGCCCTCTCAGGAACACGCCTTGTGCCTGCAGCTGCTGAGGAGGCACCAGATGCTCCAGTGCTGAAGGGATCCCTGACCATAGGGGAGGGGCTTTCTCCTTCCCTACAACCCATTTGGCAGAAACTAGCTGCAAATGGGACCAGAGCTCAGTGATGTGCTGGAATCGCCTTTGAGAAATGTGCCCCATGGCTGGTGATGGGGCAGTAGACCGGGAGGGCTCTGAGCTATAGAGAATTCTTTGCCACGTGTCTGGCTGTTGGGTCTTGCCAAAATGCTCGGTATCCAACTGACCATCATCTCTGGGGTGGGGAAGGAATTTCCCCACAAGTCAGATTGACAGAGAGCCTGGGGATTTTTTCCCTTCCTTCCTCTGTAGCCCGGGGCGCGGGTCAGTTGCAGATTTAAACTACAGTCAATGGTGGATTCTCTGTAACTTGTGTAGTGGGGCAGTTACCCTATTTCTGGGATAAAAGGAGGTAAAAGGTGAAAAGCAGCTGAGCTCGGCTGACTGGGGAGGCAGCCACAGCTGGGGCCACACCCAATTAGGCCACAACTGGCCCTGATCAAAGGGCTGGGAGCTAGGCAGGCAAGAGTCTCACTGCAGGGCTGCCTGGGAGCAGAGCACAAGGTACCTTACACAGAGCAGGGCTGGGGCGGGGCAGGCAGAGCTGGGGAGCTCTGGCCTGGCAAGTCCCCAGGCTGAGGCCTTGTTAAGGGCCAGGGATGGTATTAGGGCTAGAAAGGCAGTAGGTCCAACCCCCTTGTTAATGATGAGTGGACATTATGGACTGCAGGCTGCCCCAGAGAAAGGGGGCTAGATGACTGACAGTAACCACTGAGGCAAGGTGGGTATAGAGGGTTGGGATGCCACTGGGAGAGGAGACCCAGAGTGTGGGGGTACTGCTGTGGGCAGAACCCCAAGGTAAGGGGCACTGGGGTCCAGGAGGGACATGGGGGGGGCCTGAGGCAGGAGAGACACTGGCTAGCAGTGGGCGCTCTGGAGCGGGAAAGTTAATTCCCTGACTGACCAGCAGGAGGCGCCGCACTGCTGAGTGCTCAACCAGTTACACTTGAAGTTTTAAGATCATGATTTAAGGACGTCAGTAACTTGCCAGAGGTTAGGGGACAATTGCAGGAGGGGGTGGGTGAGATTCTGTGGCCTGCAGTGTGCAGTTGGTCAGACTGGATGATCATGATGGTCCCGTCTGGCCTTAAAGTCTTTGAGTCATTTCTTATTTTAACAGCATCATCTGAGTGTGAACCAATTGATCAGCACCATTCTCTTCTCAGAGGCTCATCCCAATTTCCATTCCTAGATTCCTTCTAGGTACCTTTGAACTTCCCCAGAATCTCCGATAGCACAATCGTTTTCTGGGAGAAACCACTGACTCGCTCTTCCAGTTCAGGAGAAATCTCCTCTGGCTGCTGGAACTTCCCCTTCTCACACCTGGAGGGAAACAATTTCACGTGATTATATTTTACTGTGTGACTCATTATAAGTTCTGGCTAGTGAGTCGCTGCTCTAATGGGCCTGGAGTTAGAATTCCTCGACTTCTCCCAGCCTCAGAGCAGATGCAACACAACCCAGGTCCAAGCAACCTTCTCTTCAAAGGTCATTAATATTCTTCAACTCTGCTCTGGAGAGACCAGCTCTGCGGACAAAGGGGAATTGAGTCTCCATGGCCAATTCGCTCCTTAGCCTCCATGCTCTGAGGGTCAGGAGGTTCCCAGGTGAAGTGCTGTAGAAATCTGCCTCTAGGAACTAGACTGAGACACCAACTACCCCTTCCCCAGCTCATTTCTCACAGGTCTCCAAACAGCCCTCGGATGAGGAAAGGCTCTTGAAAACTACTGCCCTGGGCTGAATAGTGACCAGTACCCAGCAGTGACAGGCCCATATTCCATCCCCACAATCCTGAGGCAGCCAGTCCCCCAGGGATGTGACATCTCTAGAAAATACTTGAGGTCAGTCCTTCCCATTGACTGGAGAATTCCAGAGTCTTCTGTACAAGAGTGAGCACCCCAGGATGGAGTTGATCAGAGAGATTTGTATCCAACACGTGATCTCCCCACACATTTTGCTGTAGAGCCCCGGGGAGATGCGGTGCTACCCTCATCATCAAGCTCTTTCCCAGCATTGTGGAGTGCGAGGGAGCCACATACCTGCTCAAGGTGGTTCTGACGTCCTAGAGGAGGGAGAGACAAAAGAATTTCAGTCCTCTCTGACACACACACACAGGGGATTCCAGGGAAGTGATTTAGGAAGTATGGGGGAAGAGACCCTGCCCTGGCCCCAGGGCCATTGATTTCCTGAGCTAATGGGGCTTTTCCATCTTTCATATCTCTGTGACTCTGCTAAGAATAATACTCACTCAGATGTCAGCAATGCACATGCCGAGTTACACTGAGATCTCCGGCTGCTGGACTCCAGTGCTTATGATTCAGCAGCTCGCTCCTCCCTCTGTGGGGGTCTGGCATGTTTCTAATGATGAGTGCTGGTTTCCAATTGTCCCTGGGGGTGCGCAACCCCCTACCCCACCTCCATTCCAAACCTTTCCCCAATGCCACACCCCAACCCAACTCTTCCCCCTCCCACTCAACCTCCACCCTGTCTCTTCCTCGCCTCCTCTTGTGAGCTGCCATAAATATTAAGGAAAGAGTCACATAAAATACCTCCTGGCAGCTGTACTGAATCGCTTTACCTCTAAGGGGTTAAGAAGCTCAGATAACCTGGTTGGCTCCTGACCAGAAGGACCGATAAGGAAAGAAGCTACTTTCAAATCTGGTGGGTTTGGGGAGGCTTTGTTTGGGCTCTGTTTGTTTGTTCCCTCTCCTGATAGAGAGATAGACCAAGCAGGGACAACATCTCCTGAAAACCTACCTGAAATGATCCATCTAAGATTACAAAAATTCTAACTAAGGCAAGGAAATGCGTAAGGTTATTTTTTTGTTTTAGCTTGTGAATTTTCCCTATGCTAAGAGGTAGTTTTATTCCTGCTTTTGTAACTGTGAAGCTGAGTCCAGAGGGGAGTCCTCTGTGTTTTAAATCTTTTTATTACCCTGTAAAGTTACCTTCCATCCTGATTTTGCAGGTGTGATTCTTGTACTTTTTTCTTTATAATAAAGTTCTTCTTTAAAGAACCTGATTGATTTTAGTGTCCTAAAGATAAGGGTCTGCTCTGTATTTACATTAAAGGCAATTGGTTGGTATATTATTCTCAAGGCTCCCCAGGAAAGGGGGTGAACGGGGTTGGGGGGATATTTTGGGGGAATAGGGATTCCAATGACCCATCTCTGAACTTTTGTTTAAATCACTTGGTGGTGGCAGCAAGGACAAGGAAAGGAATTTGTGCCTTGGGGAAGTTTTTAACCTAAACTGATGGAATGTAAGATTAGGGGGTCTTTCATGTGGGTCCCCACATCTGTCCCCCAGAGTTCAAAGTGGGGAGGGAATCCTAACATGAGCACACTCCCTCCCCGCTCCTCCCCCTCCCACCCAGCATCTCCTGCACACAGTGGAACAGCTGATTGCAGCAGGCAGATGGTGCTGGAAGAAGGGGGAGGAGTTCATCGGCAGGGCTGATGGTGGGTAGCACTGAGGGGGAGAGCTGGCTGTCCTGGAGCACCCACCTATGTTTCTCATTCAGTCTCACCTGTAGGAATTCACTCTCTGGCTTCTGACACTTCCCCTCCATCTCAGTGATCAGCTCACTCAGATGGGAAATCTGCTCGGAGAGTTTACTGACATTTTCATTCTGGATCCTCACAATCTCCTTGTCCAGAATCTCCAGCTGGGCCAGCAGGAGTCGCTCTTGTTCTTCCAGGAACTGCTGCAGTTGATGAAATTCAGACACAATCTTCTGTCTCTCGGTTTGTGTGTTTCTTTCTGTATGAAATAGGGCAAGGTCTGGTCAGGGACATGGATGGAGCCCGGGGTCTTTTCATGGAGAGCTGAGTGTGCAGGAGGGTGATTTTCTTTGAAAATCCTCAGATTTCTGACATTTGACTCCCAAGCACTTCACAGGGACATTTGTGTGAATTCAGGCAAGCCACAAGGGCTACTCATCAACTGAAATGAAAGCTTAGGGCTTGTCTACACATGAATCAAATCCAGCAATCCATGATCATGGAGAAACACACACAAGCCCATGTTCACGTACGCCACATAGGAGTCTGCCTCCAAACAGACCTCCCACTACCAGTCCCACAGCTGGTTCATAACAACAGGCACCTACCAGATATTCCCGGCAATTCCTCTCTCCAGTCGCTTTCAATCCCAGCAGCTTTTCTCTCTCTTTCCTCAGAGTTTTCAAATGGGCCTGGATTCTTTCCTGAAGAAACAGAAATGATTTGGGAGGTTTCATCTGGATAGTTGAGAGGTGCTTGGAAGTGGGTGTTTTTCCACCCGAAACCCAAGATGACTGTGGTTCTAATCGCTTTGTGACATCAGGACCACCAAGGAGATGAAACCTCATTAATGGAAACTAGGAGCGTGTCACATTCAGACTCGTTACCAGGGACCCAGCACTGGACGTGGCTTTGTCTGGTGCAAAAGGGAGAGGAGGAGACTGAAGCTGCAGGAGGACACCCGGGAGGGTGGGGGCAGGGCTGGGGTGGCACCTTCATGCAGATTGATGCAGGTGGGTGGCACGCTGGAAAAAACGGTGGTGGGGTCCACACAGGGTTACTGATACTGGTGAGGACGGGCCCATGCAGGCAGGCGTGGGTACAGCCGATGTTCTGGGGATGCCTCAGTGACCTCCCTAATTAGACAGGATGCAGATTTGTATGAAGAACGGGTTGGGGTTTGCCCCAGTGCTGTCCTAACCCCTCTCCATGGCAATGCCCCTAGGTAGGTACCCCACAGTCCTATTCCCTGGTAAAGATCCCGGAAGCAGTGCATTCTGGGAGATTTCAAAAGGCTGCCTGGTGGGACTAACAGAACAGCTCTGGCTGGTCCTTGCCCATGTACACAACAGAACAGGTCAGACTGGAACCGGTCAGCTCCAGCCTGGGGTTGGTTTTGCTACAACCCAGTGTAATCCCAGTGGCACTTGGCATGGACCTGAGCAGTCTGGAGCCCTGTTGTGTGCGGACTGAAGGTGCTCGGGGTCCCACGCAGCGTTTAGCCCAGTGATCTCCTCTAGTGCAGGCCAGCAGCATCTGAGTTTAACCCCTCATGGAGCAGCACAGGAGTTCACAATCCCAGTGACAAACCTCCAATCCCTGCTGGGCCTGCGACCTTTATCAAGGCATCTCTCCCTCCTAACGGAGACACTTCATCACTGGGTGGGGCTGATGCGAAGATGGCAGCATGGCAAAGTGGTTCGGGTCTTGGACTGGGTCTGGGGAGATCTGGGTTCTATGCTAAGCTCTGTCACTGACATGCTCGGTGACTATGTGCAACTCACTGCCCCGCTTTGTGCCTCAGTTTCCCTTCCCACCTTTTGTCTAGCTAGACCAGTGGTCACCTACCAGTCGATTGTGATCAACTAGTTGATCGTGGAGATTCTCCCAGTCGATCGTGATCTCTGGCAGCCGTGCGGCACTCCCAGAAGTGGCCAGCTTGCCCCTGCAGCCTGGGGTAAGGGCAGGGTTCTCTTCACGGGGCTCCTGCCTGCAAGCGCCACCCCCACAGCTCCTATTGGCCAGAAAAGGGGAACTGTGGCCAATGGGAGCTGCGGGAGTGGTTCCTGCAGAGAGGGGCAGCGTGTGTAGCCACATGCTCCCCTCCAGGGGCCACAGGGGCACATTGGCCCCTTCCAGGAGTGGCGCAGGGTCGGGACAGGCAGGGATCCTGCGTTAGCCCCGCTGCACTACTGACCGGGAGCTGCCTGAGGTAAGTAAGTGTCGCCCAGCTGGAGCCAGCTTCCCAGACCCCCTACTGCACCCCAACCCCCTACTCCAGCCCTGACCCTCCTCCCAGAGCCAGCACCCTGTGCCCTCACCTGCGCCCCAACCCTCTACCCCAGGCTCAGCTCAGAGCCCCCTCCCGACTGCAAACCCCTCGGCCCCAGCCCAGAGCCCGCACCCCCACCTGAATCCCAACCTCCTGCCACAGACCGGTGACCGTGAGTGAGGGTGGGGGAGAGCGAAGGAGAGAGGGGGGCTATGGAGTGAATAGCCTTTCTGTGGGGTGTGTGCAGATCCTGCTTTCAAGATTTGATATTTTGCCTCTGTTGCCGTGCTGCCAGATCATTAATTTTGTTACAGCATCTCCCGCACAACGAAGACTTTACAGAGCTGAATGATGAGTCACACCCGTGCCAAGTAACTTTCAGTGAAATTAGCCTGTAATTAAAACCCCAAAGTTAACTCATTAAATCTGACAGCAATTTCCTACCTTGTACTCCTGGGCAGCCTCCTCAATGGGAACCACCGTGTGAGCGCGGTGAACCCGAGATCTGTCACACACCACACAGATGGGGGTTTGATCCTCTTCACAGAACAGTTTCAGAGCCTCCTGGTGTCTCTCACACACCCTGTCTCCCCCTGCTCCCTTTGCTGCCTGTAAACTCAACCGTTTGGCGATTTCTACAACATTTGCCAGCTGCCTGTTGGGCCTGAGGTTTCTCTGTTGCACAGTTTCTCTGCACTGAGGGCAGGAGGCGGCTGTATCGGATCCCTCCCAGCACTGGCTGATGCAGGCTCGGCAGAAATTGTGCCCACACTCCACACTGACAGGTTCTGTGAAATACTCCAGACAGATGGGACATGTCGCTTCCTCCTGGAGACTTTCCACGGGGTTCTCTGCAGCCATGGCTCCCTCTGGGCAGTGGATCAGGGTTAGTTTCAATTTCCTGAATTCACACTCTGCCCCGCCTGCAGCAGCAATTTCCTGAAAATGACTCAGGCTGTTTGCAGAGCAGGAAGGACCCAAACAATTTCACCCCTGGAGGCTTTACTGAAAAAAGGTACCAATAGGGATCCGGTCCTGCAATCAGCCCTATGCTGGTGGGGAGGGTCCCTGAGGCAGCCCCCTGTGAGGATGAGCCTGCAGGAGCAGGAGCTGTGTGTTAGGAGTGATAGTCAGGCTGGGCAGAATTTTGTTTATAATATATAATTTTGACAGATGATGTTTATTTTAAGCAATTTTTATATTTATTGATTTAAACTTTCACAGCAGCAGAACAATCTGGGTTTTAAGCATTTCATTCCAATTAAAATTTTCACGGTTGTGGGAAATTATGGGGGGATCAGACAATATTTTGGTCAGACCAGAACTATTTAATGACACTGGACACTGAGAGTCAAAATGTTGAAGCTTTAGAACTGTTAAAATTGTCTGTGAGCAGCTAAATCTCCTCCCTCCCCCAGCAACTCCCCCAGGGCAGTAACCCAGAGCCTTCCCCACCACCACACGGATCGAGGCTGAAAGTCCATATGATGGCGGCTCAGGGGCCTGTGGAATGTGCTGGGATCTCAGCCTGGGCCCTAGTGGGGCAGGTGCCCCTGTAACGCAACCACTCCCAGCAAGGCCCTGCCCCCATTTTCTCCCTGTTTGTCAGTCCCAGCAGAGAGACCAGGGACTGCAGGGAGACCAAGCTCCTGTCCCCCATGTGAGGGCTGGGGCCCAATGGCCGAGGGCAGCGGGTGTACGGGGAGCTCGCACTAAGGCCTGCAGGGTCCCTGGTGTGGGATAAACAGAGACCTCTCAGGCCACTTGCCCATTGCGGCTGCAGGAGGGGATGTGGGGACAGACTGAGGAGGCCTTGGGCAGTCTGGGAAGCTGCCATCAGGGACAAGGAGAAGGAATTCAGCTGTGGCGGGGGAGCCATGCTGGGCAGAGATGCTGCTGCGGATGCAGCTAGTTACCCAGGTCCAGCGTGGTTAATAGACGTTGCAGCTCAGCAGAGGGAAGTGCTGATCTTTTGCTGGTCTCCGCGGGGCTTGAGATTTGCAGGCATCGTTCAAACTCCTTTCCCCTGCTGCTTCCTCAGGTAGCTGGGTCTTCACTCAGCATTGCAGAGCAGAGCAGATTCAGTGCTTTGGTTCAGGGTTACAGAAAGGAAAAAGACTGGAATGGTACATATCGTACCTGTCATTTCTCTTCCCTGGACTGGGGATGTACCGTGTGCAGCTGGTTACTGAGAGACATTCAGTCAGACAGCTGAGGTGGCATTTTTGTGCTCTGCCCCTTTCTCAGTAAATTGAGACTTTTCAGGATCAGGACACTGACTCATTCGCTTTCTGGGTCTACTTGCTCAGCATCTGCTCAGAGCTCAGCACCGTGAGGCCCTCGTCGTCCATAGACTGTAATGCGAAGAGACACACAGGCATTGTATAGATGGGGAAACTGAGGCAGAGAGAGGGGTGGTTCAGTAGGCCCCTATATAATGACTGCAAGGGCCAGTGCAGACATTAGCAGCAGCCAAGTAAGTCCTGAGCTCCAGCCAGAGCCGCATCGCAGCTTTAATGGTCCTAAGGGGCTTTGCCAAGGTGCAGGATAAAAGAGAAGCACCTTCACCTGGCCACACCCCTCTAGTCCTTTCCACCCCTCCCTCCTCCAGCCTGTCCATGCCTCAACCCCACTCCCTCCTGCCCCTCCCAGGGGCGCTCCCTGTGCCTGCAGCTGCTGGGGAGGAGGCGCAAACAGACGTTCTAGCCGGCCCAGGAGCCAGAGCACACTGAGGGGCTGGATCCAAATGTCAAGAATCTCTTTTGATTTAGGGTCCTAATTTGGGGTACTGACCTAAGTGCTGAGGGGCTGGTTCTCCAAGGGGCTGGGCACCCGCAGCGCCCACTGACTCCAGTTCCTGCTGTGGATGCAGCTGGAACACGTGCCCTGGAGTCCCGTATTTTGAAGAGGTATTTCAAGACATACAGAATTAGGCCATTGTTTAAAATTTAGGCCTTACCGATTTGCCCATTGTGATGTTACTGAAATGAGTGTCCATTGTGATGTTACTGCAATGTGACCGTATAGATCATTGTTTCAACCAAGGTCCTAGAGCTGCACCAAATATTATACAAAGAAGGTCAAGTAAGGTGTCTATGAAAAGGTTGTAATTTGCTGGTTATGGTTATGCTGTCTGTATGTGTGTATCGTTTTTTATTTGAAGTTATGAATAGTGGCTTTCTGCTTGTTTCTTAATGTGTTTGATTTTAAGTAGCATCAGTGAAGCATTTGGTCAGCTTCTTGAGAAAGGACTATTCTGAGTAAGTGCCAAATCAAGAAACATTTAACTGACAGTGGACCTTCGGAGACTCCAATCCACTTCTGAGGAGCCTTCCTGGGAACGTTCAAGATAGCATGTGAACAATGGCTGCTCTACCAGCAAACTGAGTCATGCATGGACCTGTGACTCCCCCATGTGACTCCAAACTCCATTTTGCTGCTGTGATTTTCCACAGTAAGAACAAAGGGGTTTCTGACCACATGGCAGAGGATATAAAAGGCCCTGAAAACGCCTATATTTTGATCTTCAGTCCTGCTTCTGACATCTGGAGGAACTTGGCTAGAAACTGAAGCTCTTAAGAAAGAACTGAACGACCCATCCAAAGCTGTTTTGATTGTACTCCAGAGACTTGATTTGAGCTTGCAGTTTATTCCACCACTGCTATAAGCCTGAACCAAGAACTTTGCAATTGTTGTATGTATTTGATTCCAGTTAACCAATTTTAACTCTCATCTATATTTCTTTCTTTTTATGCATAAACCTTTAGATTGTAGATTCTAAAGGATTGGCAACAGTGTGATTTGTGGGTAAGATTTGACTTGTATATTGACCTGGGTATGGGGCTAGTAACCTTATTTTTCCTTTTACTGGGGTATTGGTTTTCATAACCATTCATCCCAATATAAAGTGGGGCTGGTGGTGATACTGGGAATCTGGAAGGAATTGCTTGTTTGACTTCTGGTTAGCCACTGGGATGAAAGTGAAGTCCTCTCTGTTTGGCTGGCTGGGTGTAGCCTTGGGCTGTGAATGCCCTGCTCTTTCCTGAATTGATCCTCTCAGTAGTGTCCCCCAGCAGCATGCCTTGTTATACCCATTAACAGCAGTACGTGGGCTAAGACTCATTGTATATCCCTGTTTATACTTGGTCTCTGCTCAATCCCGTTATTCTAAGCAGAAGAGGAACCAACTCCAGGGGTGCTCTGGAGCTCAAACCCCCACAGAAAAAAATAGCAGGTGCTCAGAACCCACCTGCTACAGCTGTTCGATGGGGCTGTTGATCAGCTGTTTGGCAGCTGGAGAAAGTGCTTGGGTGAGGGCAGAGAGCAGCAAGCCGCAGGTATGGGGGGGGCTTCTGGAGAAGGGTTGAATCAGGGGTAGGAAGCCGTGGAGAGAGGGCGGGGCTCGGGGCTGAGCGGGAGTGGAGCACTTTGAGGCAAAATTAAAAGTCTGCACCTATGGTAAGCAGAGAGCTGGCAGTGAAAGGCCCATGTTACATCCCCAGTGTCTACAGGCAGCCAGTCCCCCCCGGATGTGATAAGTTCATAATTGACTATGACCTGCTCTGTTCATTTGATCGTTGCCTGTTCTGTTCGTTGCCTCTGGGGCACCTGGCACTGGCCACTGTCAGCAGACAGGACACTGGGCTACATGGACCTTTGGTCTGACCCAGTGTGGCCGTTCTTATGTTCTTATAATCTTTCCCACGGGATGGGTGAATTCACTGTTTTGTTCACGGGCTGAGAACCTCAAGGTTAATTTGAACAAAGTGAAAGTAGCGGAAATGGGACCCTTGCGCCGCACACTGTGCTGAGGTGCCCTGGGGAGACGTGGCTTTCACCCGGTGTCCAAGCCCCTGCCCAGGCTCAAGAAGTGTGTGAGGGGGGGTGAGAAGGAGCCACGTGCCTGTTCGTGGTGCCTCTGATGTCCTAGAGGGGGAAAGGACAGAAAAGAGCTCTCAGTCTAATACCTCACACAGTGGGGAGTCTTCCATTATGCCGGGGGGAGGGTGCTTGACTTCCATCTCTCCCCCTGGCCCCACTCCCACTCCACCCCTTCCTTCAGGGCTACAATCCAGCCCATTTCTGCGCCCTCCCCTGAGTGTGCCGTGTCCTCGCTCCTCCCTTCTCCCCTCAGCCTCCTTCCTGCATGCCACAAAACAGCTGGTTGCGGCAGGTGGGGGAGGCACGGGAAGGGAGGGGAAAGTGCTAATCGGACCCATCTGTGGGCAGGAGGCGCTGGGAGGATGGGGAGGTGTTGATAGGGGGCTGCCGGTGGGTGCTCAGCATCCACCAGTTCTTCCCTGTGGGGGCTCCAGCCCCAGAGCACCCAGGGAGGGAGTCGCTCTCTATGGGTGGGGCTGTCACACTTTGGGATCCAGGGTGATTACCCTGTGCATGGTAAGTTTAGACCCTCTTTACAGAATGAGGGAAGGGATCAGAGTTTGCAGCAGCACCAGGGGATGAGATTTCAGCAAACCACGAGCTGGCAGCTGCAGAATCCAATCTGTGAAAGGCCCCAGCCCAGCAGAGCACCTGGATACAGGTGTTATCAATGCAGCTCTCAGCACACTGGGGAGTTCTGCATAAAAATGGCTGGCTGGGTCCGGCCCACTGAACTCCAGCCCAGCACCAGCCTGTGACTGTCCTGACAACGCTGAGCTGAGAGCAGGACCGAGAATCAGGCAGTGGCTCCCTAGGGGGCTGCCCCAAGGTCTGAGGATAAACCAACCTGTCCTGGGAATGGAAAGGAGGAGGCAGCCTAAGAAACAAGACTATGCAGGGACAGTAAAGGCTGCAAGGAAAGAATTAGGGAAAACAAGGAAACCAGTGAAACGGTAACCACCAGGCGTCAACGGGGATCAGAAGGGATTTTACAAACACCAGAAATCGAGACCCTGCCCTGGCCCCAAAGCCATGGATTGTCTGACCGAATGGGGCTTTTCATCTCTATCATCTGCACGTCTGTAACTTTGCAAAGAACAGTTATAATTCCCATCTCTGCCATGCACTCGCCGAGTTACACTGTGATCTCTGAGTGCTGGACGCCAGTGCCCAGGATTCAGGAGCTGTCCTGTCTCTGGCTGGAACAGTCTCACCTTTAGAAATTCACTCGCCGGCTGCTGGCCTTGCCCCTCCAGCTCACTGATCAGCTTGTTGAGATGAGCTATTGGCTTGGAAAAGTTGGTGGCATTTTCACCTAGTTTCTTCCCAATCTCCCTGTCCAGTTCCCCCAGCTGAGCCAGCAGGAATTGCTCTTGGTCCTGGATACACGAGCCCAGAGAGTCAAAATGAGAAACAATTTCCTGCCCGTAAGTTTCTCTTTCCCTGTGATGGCAGGTCACGGACATAAGGAGACTCGTGGGTCATTTCATCATCAGCATTGTCCCCTAGCGCTTACATGGTACTTTTCATCTGTAGCGCTCAAGCATTTTACAGTGAAGGTAAGTGACGTTATCCCCATTTCACAGATGGGAAACTGAGGCATGGAGCGGTGAAGACCCAAATCTGCAATTGGACTTAGGCGCCTAAAGCCCAGGTTTAGACCCCTGACTCCCAGAATTAGGTGCCACTGAAATCCAGAAAACCTCTGCCTGGCTGCTCACTCAGCACCACATTTCTATGGAAAAATTACCCAAGGTTCCTAAATTTCTGCAAATCACCTGTGAATGGTAGTAAATGGGCAGTTGCCTTATGTTAGTCTGTGTAGCTAGTTACCAATGATGCTTACGAAATAAGTTCGCCTAAAGACTGAACTGTAAAGAGAAGCCTGGGATTGTATAGAGACCCTTGGGACCTGATCCTTTTAATCTCAGATCTGCTTGGTGCTTTATCAGGGAAAGCTTTAAATCATAAGATTGAGATCTCCAATCCCACCTGGATCACCCTGAATATGGACATTGGACTGTAACCTATGGACTAAGGGTTTGTCTATATTACCAAGTTGTCGACAAAACTTTTGTCTTTCACATGTGCTTAAAAAAGCGCCCCCCATCCCCATCCCCCGAAAGACAAAAGTTTTGCCGTGGCAAGTGGCAGTGTGAATGCCACTCCCACTGAAAAAGCGAACACTGCTTGCAGGCGTGGAAGCATTTTTTCAGCAAAAGTGCCCACAAAATACTGAAAAAAAGCATTTACACAGACTGAGTTTTAGCAACAAGACTGTGTGTTGACACAGCCCTGTCGCTAGAAGCTGCGTGGTGTAGACAAGCCCTAATTCTGTAAGAACTCTTTCCAACTGCAAAGCTCAACATCTCTACTATGAATCTGATCTCAGAACTGTACTCATCTGTCTGTGTGCTGATCTCTCTTTTAACCTATTTTCTTCTTTAATAAACATTAGTTTAGTTAATAAGAATTGGCTGTAAGCATGAATTTGGATACGATCTGAAATATTCATTAACTTGGGAGGTAAAGTGTCTGATCTTTCGGGTTTGGTAGAACTTTCTTATATGATGAATAAGATTTTCAGTAATGACCATCATATTTGCCTTGGGTGTCTGGTGGAGGCCTAAGGCTGGGTTTCTTTAACTTTGTTGTTGGCTTCTGGGTAACCAGTGAGGTACCATAGAGGTGGTTTCATGCTGGCTTGGTAAATCTAAATATTGGAAAATCCACCAGCTTTGGGGAGTGGCTCCCCCATTTTTACAGTTTGGCCAGAATTGAGTAACCTCAGTTGCTCCCTTGTGACCATGGTCACATCATGTTTTTAAGAAAATGACTTGCATTATTCAGTAAGTAATATAATGTCCTTCATTCTCCTTCCTCCTGTTCAGTTTACAGAAATTGCTTTGCACAGAGGAAACAATAAATAGCCTCTCAAAGGGAGGAGCATGTTACTCGCTGTTACTCACAAAGATCTCAGCATTGATAACGTCCCTGTGCAGATTTATTGGTGAGTAACAATGGTACCTACCAGCAGGTGCTGGATTTTTCTTCGCCCCACTCTAGTTAAACACCATATTCTCATCTCCCTCTTTCTTCAAACTCCCCAAACAGCTCCACATTTGATCCTAAGAAGAGAAAGCTGCTTCTGAATTTTCTGTATTTTGGCAGATTTACCTCAGGAACAAAATTTATCAAAGGACATTGGGCACTAGCGAGTCACAGGAACAGCCCTGCAATCCACAAAGCTGAGTGAGATGCCTGGACTCCCTATACAACATCCCTCTGGTCAGCATCTCCCATTGACTGGCTTAGGCGGCTCCCTGCCTAGCACGCTGGCTTTTGTGTCATCCATTCTAAGACATTTACATCTCCCCATAACTCAGGCTTTGTGGCTCACAGTGTCATTCCAGTGACTTTCTAGGCAGCTGCAATTTAGACGTGGTGACATTCAGCCTTGTAATACCTGAGTCCCTTCCTGGATCCCGCTCTTTGTCTCCAACTCAAAAGGAGAGAGCAAATCCCCCAGTATGCAGCAGGTTTATGAGGTGAGGGGGCCCTGCCTGCTTTTCCTGAGCCCAGATGGCCCCCAGGACTCCCAAGGGAGGGGGAGCTAGTGTGGGGCACTGCAGTTAGGTTGGTCATTTTGTGCTACGTGATCTGAACTCTCCTGTGCTTTATCTGGTTAAGCGATTAAGTGAAAGAGCAATAATGTTGGATGTGTGCAAAGAGTCTCTCCATGTGTTAAATGGTCACAATGTGCCCCCGGAGAGAATTCAGCTGAAACCAGCAGGCTCTCACCTTGGCATGGAGTTCTGGGAGATGGTGCATTCAGGCATGGGGGAGTCTGGAGGGTCAGATCTGCACTATGGGTTAGGCAGCGGGTTTCACACCTCAGATAGGGGGCTAGAGAGCCCCCCAAGAATGTGCCTAGGGACCCCAAAACTGGAGCAGTGGATGGGCTCTGATCCAGTCCCAGAGGCTTGAATTATCTGGGGATCCTGGGGCCCACTTGCTTGGGTTCCCCTTACTGCAGTCCGGTGGCACCTAACCAGGTCCGGGATATATATATATATATATATATATATATATATATATATATATATATATATATATATATAGACACACACACACACACACAGAAATAGAAATCCTCTCACTGCCCAGCATCCAAACACCCTTAACTCTGACCGGCTGAGTTCTGGTGACTATTTCTACATGTCTGAAATATTAAATTCAGAGACATGCATGGAGCGGTCTCCCCCTCAGGGCTGCCACATCCCTTTGTGCTGTGCTGAGGGGGGCTCTTTCCTGTTCCTGGATTAGGGAGAGTCTCTCCCTCCAGCGCTGCCACCTCCTGCTCCCTTTGTCTTCGGGTACAACGGTTCTATTAATGGCTCTTCCTGGGCTGGGCAGACACTGTCTCCTGCTCCAGGTCTCCAGGCAGGGCCCAATTACCCATTAGGCTAATGTGGCTTTAGCCTTAGGCCCTCCTATTTTTTAGGCCCTACTGGTCAGGCAGGGGCGAGGCTGAGTGGGGTGGGGAGCGAGCTTGCTCCGGGAGCCCTGCTGGAGCCAGCAGCAAAGGCAGAGCAGCCCCCTGTGGCTTGGAAGCTGCTCAGCCGGCAGCCTGCTGCTTCCGCTCCCTCCTGTCTGTGTCTCCTGGCGCTGCAGGATAACACTCACAGGCGTGCGCAGCATATTCCATTCGGGTGTGCACCCCGGGCATTTTATTTATTTATTTATTTTAAGGCGAACATCATAAAGGTTGGTGTGTGTGAGGGGGTGCGGTGTGCAGGAAGGGGCTCAGGACAGGGAGTTGGGGTGCAGGAGGGGTTCAAGAGGGGTCTCAGGACAGGAAATTGGGGTGCAGGAGGGGTGCAAGGTTCAGACAGGGGGCTCAGGACAGGGAGTTGGAGTGCAGGACGGGTATGGGGTGAAGGCAGGTGGCTCAGGGCAGGGGGTTGGGGTGCAGGATGGGTACGGGGTGAAGGCAGGTGGTTCAGGGCAGGGGGTTGGGGTGCAAGGTGCAGGCAGGGGCCTCAGGGCAGAGAGTTGGGGGCATGGTGCAGGAGGGGTTTGGGATCTGACCTGGTGCCGCTTACCTGCAGCGGCGCGCTCCCTGCGTGCCTGCCCTGGCTCCACGCCGCACCACTCACCACGTCCCTGCGTGGCCCCTGGGGTTGCGGGGGGGGGCGCACAGGACTCTGTGTGCTGCCCTTGTCATGCCTCCAGGTACCTCCCTCGAAGCTCCCATTGGCCGCAGTTCCTGTTCCCAGCCTATGGGAGCTGCTGGGGGTGGTGCCTGGAACAGCACATGGAGCCCTTTGCCCCCCCCCGCCGGGGGGGCCCCAGGGACCTGGTGCTGTGCCAGCCGCTTCTAAGAGCGGCACGGGGCCTGCGGTACCACGGGGGGCCGCCCCGGCGAGGGGAGCAGGGAGATGCAGCAGGGGAGGAGGCAGAAAAGCAGCGAGACAGACGGGAGAACCCAAGGGGACTGTCTGTGACTCCATGTTCAGGCTGTTCTAGTGCTTGAGTGTCCTCACTTGATACCTGGGAGGTGAGGTCTAAATACAGGACACACGACCAGTGGGAGTCTGTGCCCTGGTTTATAGCTGTTTGCCCTGAGGTTGGTACTCGCATTCCTGAGCTGCTGCTCACAGCTTGATGGGAGAACTGAACGTGGGTCTCCCAGGTGCCAGCTGAGTGCTCTCACCATGGGGCTGTTAGAAGGCAGGTGATAGCAGCAAAACCACCTCCTGCTTCTCTCCCCGCACCCTTTCCTGTGGAGCGAGGCAGGTGCTGACCTCATTCCAGCAAGAAACGCCTTAGGCGCCTGAGCCACCTGAAGTCAGATGCTGGGTTCCCGTCTGTGGGTTGCTAAGCAGACATAGATGCCCCTCTGCAGCCCTGATTTAGGCACCTGTCTGTGAGAGGGGGCAGGGCTTAGGACACCCCTCCCCCCTTGTCACCTCTCCCATTGCCTAGCTGAGATGGCTCCCCGCCTAGTGAGCTGGCTTTTGTGAATCGCACTGTAAGGTGTGTGATGCCCATCCATTGTCTAGGCAGTTTAGCCCCTAAAGCTTTGCAGACTTTGATTTTCTAGTTGCCTACAAATTAAGGACAGAGACAGAGCCCTGGCTGGAGCATGACACATCCCAGTAAACCCCAAACTCATCTTAGGGGCACAATATTCCCTGTGGAGGTTGGGTGGGGGGGCACAACCAAGTCAGGAAGCAAATCCCAGGACTCTGCCACCAGCACCTGCAGCTGGGACAGTAAATTGGACCAAATACAAAGAATCGTTTGTAAAGTTTTATTTACAGTCAGTAACTAAAGGTGGCAAGTAAATGGAGCCGAGAAGGAGCCTTAATAACCACAGCACGGAAAGGAGATTCCCCAACCACTGAGAACAGTTTTTTTTAATGGCACAACAACAGGACAGTCGTCCCGGAATTAATACAGGGAATTAATGAGTTACGGTCTCACTTTCAGTAACGTGTAATAAATCTCCCCATCCCGCTCACGTTCCCTTTCCTTCCATACTGTCCTTTTCTATTCATTATTGTTCTAGCCTCACTTTCCATCCCCTATTTCCCTGTGTCTCTCCTCCCTGTCACAGATCATCCCCCTCGGCTGCTCTCTTCTTTCCCTGATCTTATCCCTTCCCCTCATGCTGATCCCCAGCTGGGAGCCCCCAGTGAGATCTAAGGACACAGATCTGTACAAAACGCTCCTGGCTGCTGCTGCTTCTCCCCAAACTCCAAACCCTGATTGATTCATGCTGTGTCCCTGCCACCCCCACCTCCGCCTGCCCCCTGCCCGGCTCTTAGTGCTGCCCCCTGCCCAGCCCCCACCTCTGCCCCTCAGGGCCCCTCCTGCAGCTTCAGAGGTTCTTCCCTAGTCTCATCCCTGGGGCTGCAGAGAGGGCGGGGGAGGTGCTTCCAGGGGCCATAGAGATGAGGCGCCAGAGGCTCCGTAGATGGGAGTCCTCCAAGGTCATAGAGACTGGGCTTCATGAGGCTAGAGAGGCTAATTTCCGGTTCCCCCCTCAACTATGTGTCTCAGGGACACAGGCAGAGCCGGGATCTCAGCCCCACCCAGAGCCAGGGTCGGATTCTCCCCCCAGGGACGGAGCCCGGCGGGAAAGTGAAGATCGGGGCCTCGTCACCAGCATCGATAAATGTCACCTGCCCCCGGTCACAGTCCAGACAAACCCGGATCCTGCTGGGGACCCGGCTCAGGGGCAGGGGGGTCACAGGGGAGGTGAGGGCCCGGAACTGATCCTTCCACTGCTGCACAGCCCAGATCCCCCCCTCAGGGCTATAGCTGATCTCTCCCTTCCTCCCCACAGACTCTCTGGCCACCCCCACAGCCCAGAATGGCCCATCCCCCACCTCCACCTGCCAGCAATGTCTCCCCGAGGTGAATCCCTCACAGCCCAGCACACAGGGCTGAGTGTCAAATCTCTCAGGTTTGTTGGGCAGTTGCTGCTGTGTGTCTCCCCATCTCACACTTTTCTGATCCTCAGACAGGATGAGGTTGGGATGAGCCGTGTCTGGATCCAGAGTCACATTCGCTGGGGGAAGAGAGAATCAGAGCGTTAGGGGCAGAGCTCAGCGCTGGGTGAGGCTGGGACCATTTCTCACACTCCCCAGTGGCCCGTCCTGGCTGGGACAAGCCTGGATCCCAGAGAGCTGCCTCTGTCCTGGGCACTTGAGACTAAGCAGAGGTGTCACTGCAGCTCTCCAGTCTTTGTAATGGCTCCCACTTCATTAGTTTCTCATTTATCACAGAAACTTCAGCTCCCACATTCCGCTGCTGGTGCTGCCCCATTCCCAGCAGCACAGACACAGCCAGGAAGGCTTCAGAAGCTTTTATTGAGGGAGCAGAAGTGGCAGGTACCAGCTTTACACCCCAGAGGGAAGCTCCCTCCCCTAATGCAGCCTCCACTCCCAGGCCAGGGAACAGAGAGGAAGGTGCAGCAATGGGGAACAGCCACTGAAGACCAGAGAGTGGGAAATAGCATTGGATGGGGGAGCCCCATCCCCAGCCCAGAGAGAGGGGAGGAGCTGCCAGCCTCACAGGGAGAGCATCTCCCCCATCCAGGAAGCAGTGAGCAGTTCCAATGGGTGAACCCAGCCCTGCCCAAAGGAAAGGCAGGATATTGGAGAAGAGCGATGGGGAGACCTCCTGCACCGGGGTGAAGCAGAGGGATGTGGCAGGGAGCTCTGTTCATGTGTGACTCAGTTAAGAGGTTTCTGTTCATCAGAATGGGGATGAACTCAGCACTAAGGGTGGTGTCAGGACTGTTTTTGTGTCCCCGCCCCCTCCGTGGCCCTGACCGAGGCCCTGCCCCCTGGCCAGGCTGGGAGACTTGCCCGCTATGGAGAGCCCCTGACACTCTATCTGCCCTGGAAATGGATCCGGGGGCTCTGAGAGCAGCCCCCAGCCCATGTCTCCACTCCCCAGGGTTCACCACCCTGGGCAGGTGGAGGATCCAGGCAGGGGCGGCTCTACAAATTCGGCCGCCCCAAGCAGTCATGCCCAGGAGGCGCCCCCGAACCGCGGGAGCAGCGGACCTCCCGCGGGCATGACTGCGGAGGGTCCGCTGGTCGCTCGGCTCGGCTGGACCTCCCGCAGCTGCGGGCGGTTCGCAGATCCGGCGGCTCTGATGGAGCTGCCGCAGTCATGCCTGCGGGAGGTCCAGCCGAGCCGCGGGACCAGCGAACCGTCCGCAGTCATGCCTGCGGGAGGTCCACTGGAGCCGCCGGCAGAGCGTCCCCTCCGCAGTCATGCCTGCGGCAGGTCCGCTGCTCCCGGGGCTCCGGTGGACCTCCCGCAGGCATGACTGCGGCAGGTCCGCCGGCCCAGCCTGCCGCCCCCCCGGGAAAGGGCCGCCCCAGGCGGGTGCTTGCCCCGCTGGGCTCTGGAGCCGGCCCTGGATCCAGGGCTCCCCAGTGCGGTCCCTGGATGGCAGCCTGGTTCTGGCTTCTGGCCTAGCCAGGGCCTGAGGGAAAGGGGAGCAGGGGTGGGGCCATTGAGAGTGGCCAGCACCAGGGAGCGGTTGGTGCCATGGGCACAGGCTGCACTACACAGAGAGGATCTGATCAGCTGCCCTGCCCTAAGCACAGATACTGCCTGCGATGCTCCACCCCTGCCAAGGCTTGCAGTGTGGGGGGGGCAACGTGGCCCTCTTCCCCCAAACTATGCCCATGCTGAAAAGTGTCCTGGTCATCCCACCTTTAAAAGTGTGTGTGTGTTGGGGCGGGGGGGGGGGGGGGGGAGACATGGGCCCCTGGATCTCCTTACTGTTTAATGTGTTATTTTTAGGGCTGTGTGTGTCATGGTCGCTGTCAGTTTGGTTGGTAACTTTAGCTACAATCTCATGAAGACGTTTTCTCTGGAATTTTCTCATAATTTAAAGGCAATCTTCACCTGCAGACTCACCCTGTCTGTGTGCTCCAAATGATCCTCCCCTTTTTCTCTCCAGTTCAGACGGCAGAGTGTCTTGGGGGAGAAAGGAGAAGAGAGGTGAGATTTCAGACTTTCATATTCATAAGAGCATCCCCACTCTGAAACTGTTTTATAATTATGACAGAGAAACAGACAGAGAGGCCCAGAGACACACTCAGGTATTTAATATAAAAAGGTCTGAAATCTATTTCCCCTCTCAATCAGGCATCTCTCAGCAATGGAGCCAGCAGCCCTACAGCCTCACAACTATCCCAGGAGACATTTACTTTTCCCTCCTCATCCCCTCCCTCCCTTCAGACTCCAGTTGGTTTGTCTCATTCACTTGCTGCCTTTTGTCGTAACCTAGACCCAGAGCCTGCAAAGACTTTGGCATAAAGGTAACTTTACCCACTTGCGTCCCTGTGACACTAACTGGATGTTGAGAGTTTGTGAAATTCTGGCTCTAATTGTGAGCTGTTGGGTCTGTTTACTCAGCGCCTCTACAGAGAACAGCACGACGGGACCTCGTCCTCCATAGGCAGAAATGGAAATAATAGTAAAATTATTTTATCAAGGTGGAAATTGAGGTGGGGGAGGATTGGCTCAAAGGGTCCGATTCCCCCCTGTACCGGGAAAAGGAGAGAGGGGAGGGGCCATTTGTGACTCTGCTGTTCAGTGGCTGCAGGGGCCGGTGCAGACCTTGGCACAGGCTGAGGAAGTTCTGAAGCCAGCCAGAGCTACATCCCTATGACAATGGCCCCGGTGTGTCTTGCCCAGCGTGCAGAGTGTCAGAGGCCCAGCTTTACACTATCCCTCATCCACCCCCTCCCTCTTCCACCCGCCCTCACCACCCCCACCCCATTCCCAGCCCTCTCAGGAACACGCCTTGTGCCTGCAGCTGCTGGGGAGGAGGCACAAGAGGTGCCTGTGCTGGAGGGATCCCTGACAGTGGGGGAGGGGCTTTCTCCTTCCCTACAGCCCATTTAGCCCAAACTAGCTGCAAACGGGACCAGAGCTCAGTGATGGGCTGGATCCACCTTTGAGAAATGTGCCCCATGGCTGGTGATGGGGCAGTAGACGGGGAGGGCTCTGAGCTATAGAGAGTTCTTTGCCATGTGTCTGGCTGTTGGGTCTTGCCAAAATGCTCGGTATCCAACTGACCATCATATCTGGGGTGGGGAAGGGATTTCCCCCCAAGTCAGATTGACAGAGAGCCTGGGGATTTTTTTCCTTCCTTACTCTGCAGCCTGGGGCACGGGTTAGTTGCAGTTTGAAACTAGAGTCAATGGTGGCTTCTCTGTAACTTGTGTATCTATTGGGTTTCCGGGAAACAGGGCGGGCAAAGCCCGCCCCATGCTAACGGAACCCCCCCCAGCCTAAGGGGAGCTTCCACAGGGCCTCAGAAACCCACTAATTGCGGGGGATAACTAATAAAATAACAGGGACAGGGGTATCTATTGGGTTTCCGGGAAACGGGGTGGGTGAAGCCCGCCCCATGCTAATAGATCCCCCCCCAGCCTAAGGGGAGGTTCCACAGGGCCTCAGAAACCCACTAATTGCGGGGCACAACTAATAAAATAACAGGGACAGGGGTATCTATTGGGTTATCCGGGAGAGGGGGCGGGCGGAAGCCCGCCCCATGCTAACGGATCCCCCCCCCCCAGCCTAAGGGGAGGATCCACAGGGCCACGGAAACCCACTAAGTGCGGGGGACAACTAATAAAAGAACAGGGACAGGGGTAGTGGGGCAGTTACCCTGTTCCTGGAATAAAAGGAGGTAAAAGGTGAAAAGCAGCTGAGGTCGGCTGACTGGGGAGGCAGCCACAGCTGGGGCCACACCCAATTAGGCCACAACTGGCCCTGATCAAAGGGCTGGGAGCTAGGCAGGCAAGAGTCTCACTGCAGGGCTGCCTGGGCGCAGAGCACAAGGTACCTTACACAGAGCAGGGCTGGGGCGGGGCAGGCAGAGCTGGGGAGCTCTGGCCTGGCAAGTCCCCAGGCTGAGGCCTTGTTAAGGGCCAGGGATGGTACTAGGGCTAGAAAGGCAGTAGGTCCAACCTCTTTGCTAATGATGAGTGGACATTGCAGACTGCAGGCTGCCCCAGAGAAAGGGGGCTAGATGACTGGCAGTAACCACTGAGTCAAGGTGGGTATAGAGGGTTGAGATGCCCCTGGGAGAGCAGACCCAGAGTGTGGGGGTACTGCTGTGGGCAGCACCCCAAGGTAAGGGGCACTGGGGTCCAGGAGGGACATGGAGGGGCCTGAGGCAGGAGAGACGCTGGCCAGCAGTGGGCGCTCTGGAGCGGAAAAGCTAATTCCCTGACTGACCAGCAGGAGGCGCCGCACTGCTGAGTGCTCAACCAGTTACACTTGAAGTTTTAAAATCATGATTTAAGGACTTCAGTAACTTGGCCAGAGGTTAGGGGTCAATTGCAGGAGTGGGTGGGTGAGATTCTGTGGCCTGCAGTGTGCAGTTGGTCAGAATGGATGACCATGATGGTCCCTTCTGGCCTTAAAGTCTTGGAGTCATTTCTTAATTTAACAGCATCATCTAAGTGTGAACCAATTGATCAGCACCATTCTCTTCTCAGAGGCTTATCCCAATTTCCATTCCTAGATCC
Organism: Mauremys mutica; assembly: GCF_020497125.1. Classification (NCBI taxonomy): domain Eukaryota; kingdom Metazoa; phylum Chordata; order Testudines; family Geoemydidae; genus Mauremys; species Mauremys mutica. The sequence goes on from NC_059083.1 coordinate 25,370,605, forward strand.
TTTCTAGGTACCTTTGAACTTCCCCAGAATCTCCATTAGCACAATCGTTTTCTGGGAGAAATCACTGACTCGCTCTTCCAGTTCAGGAGAAATCTCCTCTGGCTGCTGGAACTTCCCCTTCTCACACCTGGAGGGAAACAATTTCACATGATTATATTTTACTGTGTGACTCATTATAAGTTCTGGCTAGTGAGTCGCTGCTCTAATGGGCCTGGAGTTAGAATTCCTCGACTTCTCCCAGCCTCAGAGCAGGTGCAACACAGCCCAGGGCCAAGCAACCTTCCCTTCAAAGGTCATTAATATTCTTCAACTCTGGTCTGGACAGATCAGCTCTGGGGACAAAAGGGGAATTGAGTCTCCATGGCCAATTCGCTCCTTGGCCTCCATGCTCTGAGGGACAGGAGGTTCCCAGGTGAAGTGCTGTAGAAATCTGCCTCTAGGAACTAGACTGAAACACCATTTCTCACAGGTCTCCAAACAGCCCTGAGATGGGGAAAGACTCTTGAAAACTACTGCCCTGGGCTGAATAGTGACCAGGACCCAGCAGTGACAGGCCCATAGTCCATCTCCACAATCCTGAGGCAGCCAGTCCCCCAGGGATGTGACATCTCTACGGAACACTTGAGGTCAATCCTTCCCACTGACTGGAGAATTACAGAGTCTTCTGTACAAGAGTGAGCACCCCAGGATGGAGTTGATCAGAGAGATTTGTATCCAACATGTGATCTCCACACACATTTTGCTGTAGAGCCCTGGGGAGATGCGGTGCTACCCTCATCATCAAGCTTCTTCCCAGCATTGTGGAGTGCGAGGGAGCCACATACCTGCTCAAGGTGGTTCTGACATCCTAGAGGAGAGAGAGACAAAATAATTCAATCCTCTCTGACACACACACACAGGGGATTCCAGGAAAGGGATTTAGGAAGTATGGGGGAAAAGACCCTGCCCTGGGCCCAGGGCCATTGATTCCCTGAGCTAATGGGGCTTTTCCATCTTTCATATCTCTGTGACTCTGCTAAGAATAATACTCACTCAGATGTCAGCAGTGCACATGCCGAGTTACACTGAGATCTCCGACTGCTGGACTCCAGTGCTTATGATTCAGCAGCCCGCTCCTCCCTCTGTGGGGGTCTGGCATGTTTCTAATGATGAGTGCCGGTTTCCAATTGTCCCTGGGGGTGCTCAACCCCATGCCGCACCCCCACTCCAAACCTTTCCCCAATGCCACACCCAAACCCAACTCTTCCCACTCCCACTCAACCTCCACCCTGTCTCTTCCTCGCCTCCTCTTGTGAGCTGCCATAAATGTAAAGGAAAGAGTAACATAAAATACCTCCTTGCACCTGTACTGAATCGCTTTAGCTCTAAGGGGTTAAGAAGCTCAGATAACCTGGTTGGCTCCTGACCAGAAGGACCGATAAGGAAAGAAGACACTTTCAATTCTGGTGGGTTGCGGGAGGTTTTGTTTGGGCTCTGTTTCTTCGTTCCCTCTCCTGATAGAGAGATAGACCAAGCAGGGACAACAGCTCCTGAAAACCTACCTGAAATAATCCATCTAAGTTTACAAAAATTCTAACTAAGGCAAGGAAATGCGTAAGGTTATTTTTTTGTTTTAGCTTGTGAATTTTCCCTATGCGAAGAGGTAGTTTTAGTCCTGTTTTTGTAACTGTGAAGCTGAGTCCAGAGGGGAGTCCTCTGTGTTTTAAATCTTTTTATTACCCTGTAAAGTTACCTTCCATCCTGATTTTGCAGGTGTGATTCTTGTACTTTTTTCTTTATAATCAAGTTCTTCTTTAAAGAACCTGATTGATTTTAGTGTCCCAAAGATAAGGATCTGGTCTGTACTTACATTAAAGGCAATTGGTTGGTATATTATTCTCAAACCTCCCCAGGAAAGGGGGTGAAGGGGCTTGGGGGGATATTTTGGGGGAATAGGGATTCCAAGTGACCCATCTCTGAATTTTTGTTTAAATCACTTGGTGGTGGCAGCAAGGACAAGGAAAGGAACTTGTGCCTTGGGGAAGTTTTTAACCTAAGATGATGGAATATAAGATTAGGGGGTCTTTCATGTGGGTCCCCACATCTGTCCCCCCGAGTTCAAAGTGGGGAGGGAATCCTAACCTGAGCACACTCCCTCCCCGCTCCTCCCCCTCCCTTCCTCCCAGCATCTCCTGCACACAGTGGAACAGCTGATTGCAGCAGGCAGATGGTGCTGGAAGAAGAAGGAGGAGTTGATCGGCAGGGCTGACGGTGGGTAGCACTGAGGGGGAGAGCTGGCTGTCCTGGAGCACCCACCTATGTTTCTCATTCAGTCTCACCTGTAGGAATTCACTCGCTGGCTTCTGACACTTCCCCTCCATCTCACTGATCAGCTCACTCAGACAGGAAATCTGCTGGGAGAGTTTACTGAGATTTTCATTCTGGATCCTCACAATCTCCTTGTCCAGCTTCTCCAGCTGGGCCAGCAGGAGTCGCTCTTGTTCCTCCAGGAACTGCTGCAATTGCTGAAATTCAGACACAATCTTCTGCCTCTCGGTTTGTGTTTGTTTCTGTATGAAATAGGGCAAGGGCTGGTCAGGGACATATGGACGGAGCCCAGGATCCTTTCATGGAGAGCTGAGTGTGCAGGAGGGTGATTTTCTTTGAAAATCCTCAGATTTCTGACATTTGACTCTACCCTGTGGGTATAGGCAGGGGATTCTCTCACAGCTTCCCTGTTCGCCCCTGTATCCCTGTGAAAGGGATGTTTCTCTGTCAGTCATGGTCAGCATCTTTTGTTATTTATGGTCTGTGGAAATTCAGACCCAGAGCAGCAGGAGGCAGGACTCAGCACTACACTGACTGAGACGTCAGGGGAGTTAAAAGAAACAATCTTTAAAAAAATGCACAAAATGTCTAGACACAGTGGACAAGCACTTCATGGGGACATTTGTGTGAATTCAGGCAAGCCACAAGGGCTACTCATCAACTGAAATGAAAGCTTAGGGCTTGTCTGCACATGAATCAAACCCAGCAATCCGTGATTATGGAGAAACACACACAAGCCCATGTTCACGTAGGCCACACAGGAGTCTGCCTCCAATCAGACCTCCCACTGCCAGTCCCTTCTGGTTCATAACAACAGGCACCTACCAGATATTCCCGGCAATTCCTCTCTCCAGTCGCTTTCAATCCCAGCAGCTTTTCTCTGTCTTCCCTCAGAGTTTTCAAATGGGCCTGGATTCTTTCCTGAAGAAACAGAAATGATTTGGGAAGTTTCATCTGGATAGTTGAGAGGTGCTTGGAAGTGGGTGTTTTTCCACCCGAAACCCCAAGATGACTGTGGTTCTAATCGCTTTGCGACATCAGGACCACCAAGGTGATGAAACCTCATTAATGGAAACTGGGAGCGTGTCACATTCAGACTCGTTACCAATTCTGGTTCAGTGTTTTTAGTAATTAGCAAGAGATCTCAATTATACCCAAGCTTTACTGGTATTTGTGAACTGATTAATGGTACAGAGCATAACAGGGCACTGGAGTCACATGGGGGTGAATCAATAAACCTGTTTTTTGAAGGTTTAACAAACAAAGTGATACAAATCTCAGAAGCCACCAGGGTTTAAATATGGGCTGGGATTTCAGCCCTGAAGCCCTGGAGCTGCACTGGTTGGGCAGAGCTGGTCTAAGCACCAGGGCAAAACTCGTGAGATGTCGGGAGGCCATTCATCTGGTTTGAAGCTGCACAGTCCAGTTTTGTGGAGCACTGTCCCTGTCCAGTAGGGACCCAGCACTGGACGTGGCTTTGTCTTGTGCAAAAGGGAGAGGAGGAGACTGAGGATGCAGGAGGACACCCGTGAGGGTGCGGGCAGGGCTGGGGTGGCACCTTCATGCAGAATGATGCAGGTGGGTGGCACGCTGGAAAAAACGGTGGTGGGGTCCGCACAGGGTGACTGATACTGGTGAGGACGGGCCCATGCAGGCAGGTGTGAGGGTCTCCCGTGTTCTGGGGATGCCTCAGTGACCTCCCTAATTAGACATGATGCAGATTTGTATAAAGAATGGGTTGGGGGTTGCCCCAGTGCTGCCCTAACCCCTCTCCATGGCAATGCCCCCGGGTAGGTACCCCACGGTCCCATTCCCTGGTAAAGATCCCGGAAGCAGTGCATTCAGGGAGATTTCAAAAGGCTGCCTGGTGGGACTAATGGAACCACTCTGGCTGGTCCTTGCCCACGTACACAAGAGAACAGGTCAGACTGGCAGTGGTCAGCTCCAGCCTGGGGTTGGTTTTGCTACAACCCAGTGTAATCCCAGCGGTACTTGGCATGGACCTGAGCTGCCTGGAGCCCTTTTGTGTGCGGACTGAAGGTGCTCGGGGTCCCACACAGCGTTTAGCCCAGTGATCTCCTCTAGTACAGGCTGGCAGCATCTGAGTTTAACCCCTCATGGAGAAACACAGGAGTTCAGAATCCCAGTGAGAAACCTCCTCTCCCTGCCGGGCCTGGGACCTTTATCAAGGCGTCTCTCCCTCCTAACGGACACAATTCATCACTGGGTGGGGCTGATGCTAAGATGTCAGCATGGCAAAGTGGTTCGGGTCTTGGACTGGGTCGAGGGAGATCTGGGTTCTCTGCTAAGCTCTGTCATTGACACGCTCGGTGACTATGTGCAACTCGCTGCCCCGCTTTGTGCCTCAGTTTCCCTTCCCACCTTTTGTCTAGCTAGACCAGTGGTCACCTACTAGTCGACTGCGATCAACTAGTTGATCCTGGAGATTCTCCCAGTCGATCGCAATCTCTGGCAGCTGTTTGGCACTCCCAGAAGGGGCCAGCTTGCCCCTGCAGCCTGGGGTAAGGGCAGGGTTCTCTTCACGGGGCTCCTGCCTGCAAGCACCGCCCCCGCAGCTCCTATTGGCCGGAAACGGGGAACTGTGGCCAATGGGAGCTTCGGGAGTAGTTCCTGCAGAGAGGGGCAGCGTGTGCAGCCACATGCTCCCCTCCAGGGGCCACAGGGGCACATTGGCCCCTTCCAGGAGTGGCGCAGGGTTGGGACAGGCAGGGAGCCTGCGTTAGCCCCGTTGCTCTACTGACCAGGAGCCACCTGAGGTAAGTCAGTGCTGCCCAGCTGGAGCCAGCTTCCCTCACCCCCTCCTGCACCCCAACCCCCTACTCCAGCCCTGACCCTCCTCCCAGAGCCAGCACCCTGTGCCCTCACCTGCACCCCAACACTCTGCCCCAGCCTGGAGCCCTCTCCTGCTCCCCAACCCCCTGCCCCAGGCTCAGCCCAGAGCCCCCTCCCAGACTGTAAACCCCTCGGCCCCAGCCCAGAGCCCGCACCCCCACCTGAATCCCAACCTCCTGCCACAGACCAGTGAACGTGAGTGAGGGTGGGGGAGAGCAAGCAATGGAGAGGGGGGGGTATGGAGTGAGCGGTGCTTCGGGCGCGGGGTGTAGATCCTGCTTTCAAGTTTTGATATTTTGCCTCTGTTGCCTCGCTGCCAGATCATTAATTTCGTTATAGCATCTCCCCACACAATGAAGACTTTACAGAGCTGAATGATGAGTCACACCCGTGACAGGGAACTTTCAGTAAAATTAGCCTGTAATTAAAACCCCAAAGTTAACCCATTAAATTTGACAGCAATTCCCTACCTTGTACTCCTGGGCAGCCTCCTGGATGGGAACCACCGTGTGAGCGCGGTGAGTCCGGGACTCTCTGCAGATCACACAGATGGGGGTTTGATCCTCTTCACAGAACAGTTTCAGAGCCTCCTGGTGTTCCCCACACACCCCGTCCCCTCCTGTTCCCTTTGCTGCCTGTAAACTCAACCGCTTGGCGATTTCTACAACATTTGCCAGCTGCCTGTTGGGCCTGAGGTTTCCCTGTTGCACAGTTTCTCTGCACTGAGGGCAGGAGGCGGCTGTATCGGATCCCTCCCAGCACTGGCTGATGCAGGCTCGGCAGAAATTGTGCCCACACTCCACACTGACAGGTTCTGTGAAATATTCCAGACAGACGGGACATGTCGCTTCCTCCTGGAGTCTTTCCACGGGGTTCTCTGCAGCCATGGCTCCCTCTGGATAGTGGATCAGGGTTAGTTTCAATTTCCTGAATTCACACTCTGCCCCGCCTGCAGCAGCAAGGGGGTGTTTCCTTGCCTGAACATGACTCAGGGCTTGGCTACACTTGAAAATTGCAGCGCTGGGAGTTACAGCGCTGGTCGGTCAGCCGTGTAGGGACAGCGCTGGTGTGTGGCCACACTGACAGCTACCAGCGCTGCAGTGTGGCCACACTTGCAGCATTTCCAGCGCTGTATTGAGAGGTGCATTGTGGGCAGCTATCCCATAGAGCACCTCGTCCCATTTTGGCGCTGTGGGTTGTGGGAAGGGGACGGAAGGGTGCGGGTCATTCCGCTTCCTGTCCCAACGCCCCGTGGTGCATTGCTTCACATCCCAGCATTCACAGTTTTTCCGGCCACGTTTGGCGCCATTGTGAGTCTCTTTCTGTTTTTTACTCTCCGTCTGTGAATCGCGATTTCTGTGGGAAATGGAGCCCGAGCTGCTGAGGACTGTGCTGATGAGTGTCACCAGCACAACACGTTTGGCAGTTGAGCTATTCCTTCAGCTCCAAAGTGACAGTGAGGAGTCCGACGATGATATCGATATCGAGTCGCCTGCCGCGTGTGACACTACATTGCTTGTGGCATTCACGGAAATGCTCAGCACCATTGAACGCCACTTTTGGGCTCGGGAAACAAGCACTGAGTGGTGGGATCACATCGTCATGGAAGTCTGGGATGACGAGCAGTGGCAGCAGAACTTTCGTATGAGAAAAGCCACTTTCATGGGACTGTGTGCTGAGCTCGCCCCCACCCTGCAGCGCAAGGACACGAGATTGAGAGCTGCCCTGACGGTGGAAAAGCAGGTGGCTATTGCAATCTGGAAGCTGGCAACTCCAGACAGCTACCGGTCGGTCGGGAACCAGTTTGGAGTGGGAAAGTTGACCGTGGGAATCGTGTTGATGCAAGTTTGCAGGGCAATTAATAGCATCCTGCTAAGAAGGACCGTGACTCTGGGGAACGTGCAGGACATTGTGGATGGCTTTGCACAAATGGGTTTCCCTAACTGTGGAGGGGCGATAGATGGGACGCATATTCCTATTGTGGCACCACCCCACCTAGCATCCGAGTACGTTAATCGGAAGGGGTATTTCTCTATGGTTCTCCAGGCGCTTGTGGATCACCGTGGGCGTTTCATTGACATTAACACAGGCTGGCCTGGAAAGGTGCATGATGCAGGCATCTTTCGGAACACTGGCCTGTTCAGGAAGATGCAGGCAGGGACTTTTTTCCCAGACCGGAAGATCACAGTAGGGGACGTCCAAATGCCCGTTGTGATCCTTGGAGACCCCGCTTACCCGTTACTGCCTTGGCTCATGAAACCCTATACAGGGAAGCTTGACAGGAGCAAGGACCGTTTCAACTACAGGCTGAGCCGGTGCCGAATGACTGTGGAGTGTGCTTTGGGGCGTTTAAAAGCCCGCTGGAGGTCCCTGTATGGGAAGCTAGACTTGGGGGAAAGCAGCATCCCCGCGGTTATATCCGCATGCTGTACCCTCCATAATATTTGTGAAGGGAAGGGTGAAACATTCAGTCAGGCATGGACCTCCGAGGTTCAAGTCCTGGAGGCTGAATATGCACAGCCAGAGAGCAGGGCTACTAGAGAGGCCCAGCACAGGGCTACAAGGATTAGGGATGCCTTGAGGGAAGAATTTGAGGCTGAAAGCCAACAGTAATGTTTGCTGCCTTGCATGGGAGTGAAGTGCAGTGGTTACACTGTTAGGATTCTATTATCCCTAACATGATTTGCAGTGACTGTTTCTTTACTGGGATAAGGTATATTTCACTATCTGCAATAATAAAGACTGTTTTCAAAGCCAAGATTTATTTTATTGAAAAGAAAAAAACTTCATTGACAGACACACAACATTTCAGGAACCTAAAAGGTTATGGGGGTGGGTTGGTGAACTGTACAGTCACAGGTTTGCATATGTCCTGTCTGCAGTGCTGTGGAATGGCTGCTGCACTTCAGGGTGTGTATACTGCATGGTGATGGGGGTTGAGTGCAGAGGGTAAGGGTCGTAGTTCTCAGGGCCGGTTGGTGAACGTACAGGTGTTGGAGGCAGCTGGTGGTGGTAAGAACCTGGATGCTGGGGAAGGGGGTTTGGAGCTGACATTGGGGCACAAGGGGAAAAGCTTTGGGACGGGGGGGCGGGGGAGTAGCACGGTAGTGCTCTGCTTGCATGGCTACGAGTGACTCGATAGAGTCCGCTTGGTGCGACAGGATGCTTAGCAGCTGCTCTTTGCTTTTCCTCCTGTCCACTGCGTTTCTCTGGCGGATCCTGCTTTCCCTCTGGCGGATCCTGCTTCCCCTTTCTCTCCACTCCTGCAGCTGTTTACTCTCTCTCGAGCAGAGTGTTCAATAACTGTTTTCAGCATGTCTTCCTTGGTTTTTCGCGGCTTTTTCCTCAGATTCTGTAGTCTCTGTGCTGTGGTAGATCTGGGCAGTCCAGCAGTCAAGGTCACTTCTTGAAGGCAAAAATGGCAACATTTAACAGGGTGGCATTGTTAATTATCTCATCCAAACAGTAATTCCCACACACTGAAGGAGTTTTCAGTGTTCACTTTAGCATTCTTTGCCCATACCAAATAAGACCACACATAACACAACAGGAGCCACGAAATGGTGAGTAAGGGGTACTGAGATTGCCTCAGGGCTGTGCAGGGGTTTCTGTGCGTTGGGGACAGCAAACAGCTACAGGGGGGATCTGCACTAAACAGTCTCCCAACATTTTCCACAGGAGTTACTCCTGGAAGATATCTCCCTGCTGCGGGTCACTAGGGAAGAGCGGGAGGCTCTTCTACAGCAATGCGGATTCCGCCCTGGCCCCTATGCAGCTTGCCTGTGTGCAGCAATGGTCCCCCCACCCCTCGCGGCACAGTGGCGCGGACGCGTTAGCCTGACTGGGACAAGGACCACAGTGGCTCTCCCTATAAACCTGCGCAGGCACATTGCCCATGCTCTGGCTGAAACTTTTGAGGAGATTACTGCAGCCGATTACCGCGACGTGATAGACCACATCAATGGGCTATTCCACATCTAGGCATGCATGCATGCAGCCCTAACCCCCCCTCCTCTCCCGAAACAGTTCCACCCTGAAAATAAAAGCCGCATACCGGTAACCCGCTCCTCTGCTTGTCCTTCAGCAAGTGCTGGCTGCTGCGATTGGCTACCTTCCTCGTGGCTTGAGAAGAGCTCCTGGCTGCATGCCTCCTGGGACTCTGGGGTGTCTTCCCCCATCCCAGTAGCTTCACTCGTGGTTTTCTCCACCCCCCCTCCTCCTCCTCCTGCTGCTCATGTCCCCCACCCTGCTCAGAAGTGTCCATCGTGGTTCTCGGATTGGCAGTGGGGTCACCCCCAAGTATCGCGTCCATCTCCCTGTAAAAACGGCAGGTCGTGGGGGCAGCGCCAGAGCGGCAGTTTCCCTCGCGGGCTTTGCAATAGGCACTCCGCAGCTCCTTTACTTTAACCCTGGATTGCAGCGCGTCCCGCTCATGGCCCCTATCCAGCATGGACCTTGATACCTGCCCAAAGGTATCATAATTCCTACGGCTGGAGCACAGCTGGGACTGCACAGCTTCCTCCCCCCAAACACTAATGAGGTCCAGCAACTCGCCATTGCTCCATGCTGGGGTTCGTTTGTCACGTGGAGGCATGGTCACCTGGAAAGATTAACTGATTGCACTCCACACCTGGCTGCAGCAAACAGGAAGGGGATTTTTAAAATTCCCGGGGCATTTAAAGGGCGGGTCACCTGAGGGGCCAGAGCAGTAGAGTACAAACTGATGAGCAGAGTGGCTGAACAGGAATTCTGGGACATCTCCTAATAGCCTGGAGGCCAATAACAGCGCTGGTGTGTGTCCACACTTGATGAGCAGCGCTGGATCACCAGCGCTGCATTCGCTACACCCCAACCAGACCAGGTGTACAGCCAGCGCTGCAGCCAGGGAGTTGCAGCGCTGGATGTGCCTTGCAGGTGTGGACGGTTACTAATTGCAGTGCTGGAAAGCCTCCACCAGCGCTGCAACTTTCAAGTGTAGCCAAGCGCTGAGTTCCTTGATGTTTATGTGAAGGGTCAGGTCCTGCAGAGACCACAGGCCTTGGGTCTGAAAATTCCCCTCATGGGCCCCCCAGCCCAGGTCTGATGCACTGGACACCAGCTCCAACAATGGGGCCCTGTCCCAGAACAGGACCCTCTGGAGCCTGTTGCTTGGGGCATACCACCACCGCAGGGTGGTGAGCACTGAGTTTGGCACGGTGAGGACCTAGTCCTCCTGCGGGATGGAGCGGGTCAGGGTCACAATCAGGTCGTCCGGACGGGGCGAGGAGGCCGGTGCGGTGCTTTGGGTGTTGGCTGGCACTGGAGGATCCACCACCTGGTTGGACTCTGGGCACGGTACTGAGGACACGGGTCCCACCGATTCCTTTCCTAGTGGTGTAGTGGAGGCCAACAGGGCTTCCAATGCCTTGGCCACCGAGCGAGCCCACAATGATGCTCAGTGCCATCACACTTGCTGCAGCACCGACGGATCTGGCTGTTCGAGTTGGCTAGCCTGGCCTGTAGATGAATGGCCTTGAGCAGAGGCTGGGCTGGCATATGACTCGCTGCTGTTTCTGAACTGGGAGTAGAGGTGGTGTCGGGATCTGCGTCGGCCACAGGACCGCGATCTCGATGCGGAGGAATAGCACCAACGGTAGTAGCTGCTCCGTGATTGGTCTCGATGGGCGGACCTACGACAGCGGGACGCCGGCGATCGACACCCAGGGCTACGGTGCCTTGGCGGAGATTTGGAGCGGGAGTCCGAGTGGGAACAGCATCGACGATCGTGCCACGACCAACTGCAGTACCTCCTTCGATATGAGGACCGCTGGTGACCTCCGCCACAGTCCCGTCGATATTTGCTCTGCGAAGAGGAGCAGTGCCGGGAGTCTGGCCGGCATTGAGAGTGATCCACATGGACTGGGCCCTGAACAGTCGCTGGGCAGTGAGTGGTGTCGGGAAAGTTCCCGAGACTGAGACCAGTACTGGGCTGGCGGCGAATGCAGCGATCCCAGTGGTGGCTTGCCTCTGGAGCGTGGGGCAGCTCCCCTTCTACCGCGCCAGCCAGGCACCAATTCAGGCAGGGCCAGCTCTAGGCACCAGCCCTCCAAGCATGTGCTTGGGGCGGCACTTTCTAAGGGGTGGCAAAATCCCCCCCCCCCTTTTTTTTTGTTTTTTTTTGCTTGGAGTGACAAAAAGCCACTCGCCCTGTCAGCGCACGAGCTGGGATCCGCGCCCCCTGCCCAGCCTGGCGGCGCCCTGCACAGCCCACTCGGGCAGGGAAATGCCGTGCTGCCCTGGGGAGACTCAGAGCGGCAGCAGCAGCAGGACCCCTCCCCCCTCCCTGCATCCCAGGTCCCGCTTCCCTCCCTCCTCGGCTCCTCACACACTCTGGGAGCCCCTCTCACGCAGCCACAGCCCGGGCTCGGCTCCCCCTCCCTCCCCGGCTCCTCACATGCTCCGGGAGCCCCTCTTGCCGCCGCCGCAGCCCAGGCCCTGGAGCGAAGCAGGGTCCCCTGGAGCCGAGCCCGAGCTGCGGCGGTGAGAGGGGCTCCTGGAGTGTGTGAGGAGCTGGTGAGGGAGGGAAGCGGGGTCCCCTGGAGCCGAGCCCGAGCTGCGGGGGCGAGAGGGGATCCTGGAGTGTGTGAAGAGGTGAGTGGCCGGTAGGGCTCATCGGTGCTGAGCAGGCAGCCCTGCAGCTGGAGATCCTCGCCTTCCCGCCCGCCGGGGCTGGGCCAGGGTGCGGTGAGGCTGAAGAGCAGCAGGTCCGGGGGGCTCTCCAGGTCCTCGGCCGCCAGCATGTCGGGAGTGAGGGCAGTGAGCACGAACTGATCCGCCTCAGCCACCAGCAGCACCACGAAGCCCAGGGAGGGGGCCCGTGTTCTCCGTGCCGCCCCGCACCGCCACCTGGAAGTACTCCCACTATGCACTGCCCAGCAGCTCCACCCGCATGGGAACGGAGTCGCGGCTGGGCCAGAGCTCAGCTGCCGTGTGCTGGTAGCAGATCCCATCTCTAATATCAATGTGTCTGTGAGTCTGCAAATAACAATCATCATTCACATGTCAGCAATGCACACATTGAGTTACACTGAGATCTCTGACTGCTGGACTCCTGTGCCCGTGGTTCAGGAGCTGTCCTGTCCCTGTGTTGGGATTTGGGATGTTTTCAGTTCAATCTCACCTGCAGGAATTCACTTGCTGGCTTCTGACACATCCCCTCCAGCTCACTGATCAGCTCACTGAGATGGGAAATCTCCTCAGAGAGTTTGGTGATATTTTCATTCTGTATCTTCATAATCTCCTCGTCCAGCTTCTCCAGCTGGGTCAGCAGGAGTCGCTCTTGCTCCTCCAGGAACTGCTGGAGTTGCTGAAATTCAGACACAATCTTCTGCCTCTCAGTTTCTGTCTGTTTCTATAAGAAATAAGGAAAGGGCTGGTCAGGAACATGGACGGAGCCCGATGACCTTCCACACAGTCTTACAAGAGAGAGTTTCTTTACAATCTCTAACACATCTGTGTAGAGACCAGGACATGAGCCATCAGGCCTAGTGCTCAGAGCTGCAGCTGGAAATCGGGAACTACAGCCAAAATCAGAGCTGCAGTCAAAGTCAGGATCTCACCAAGGGTTGGGGCTACAGTCGAGCTCAGGAGTCATGCCAACGGCTGAGTCAGAATCAGTGTCTGGAGTCACACCAGGGATCGGGACTGGAGTTGGAGTCAGGCAGCCACACGAAGGGTTAAGCTGGAGTCAGATAACAGTACTGCAGGTCATATCTGAGCCAGGAACAACGCCAGGGCCAAGCCAGAGTCAGGGTCCAGTCCAGCAGCAGATCGGAAGTTCACTCAGTTGTTTGGACAACTTCACGTGACTCCTGCTGGCGTAATTCATGCATCCGAACGTCTGCTCCAATCGGGAGCTTCGTAGGCAGATCCTCTGGTGGGGCCAGAGTTCCACTAGCCCCTCCCCTGCTGGCTCTGGAGAGCGGCTGGGTTGTAATGACAGTCTCTGTGGACTGAGGTTCAAAACCCACCATTCTTCACATCCTGACACTTGACTATACACTGTGATCACAAGGGAGAGGATTTCCTTACAGCTTCCCATTGGGCCCCCATCTCTCTGAAAGGGCCGTCTCCATGGCTACTGGGGTATAGTCAGTGCAGTTTGGGAGAAATGTTGTGAAAGCCACAAGGGGTCGTAATTAACTCATTAATTAAAATGCATCTTAGATCCTGCAGAAGATGCTGTTGTCCTTCTCCAGGGAGAGAACATTTGTGATATGCACACGTGTGTACACACACACACACACACACACATACACAGCATCCCATGATTGTGGAGAAACACACACAAGGCCACAGAGAAATCTACCAATAAACATCCCTCCCACCTCCATGTCCCAGCAGGCGAAGAACAACAGGCACCTACCAGATACTCCTGGCTTCTCTTCTCTCCAGTCACTTTAAATACCAGCAGCTTTTCTCTCTCTTCCCTCAGAGTCTTCAAATGGGCTTGTATTTTTTCCTGACAAACAGAAATGATTTGGTGGGTTTATTTTGAGGGTTGTAGGGGGTAGATGAGGTGTTTTCCACCCAAAATTCAAGATAACAGTCAGTCGTCCTAGATAGACTAGGTGGGTAAGGCAATATCTTCTGCTGGGCCAGCTCCTGTTGGTAAGAGAGTTACACACAACTCAGCTCTGGGGAACATACACTTTCCCAGGTCTGAAGAAGAGCTCTGTGTAAGTTTGAAAGTTTGTCATTCACCCACAGAAGCTGGCCATGAGCAGATTTAAAGTTTATTAGAGAATATTTGAAAATAAACGATACAAAGTGTTTGAAGCGTCAGTTATTGTGTCATTGGGGGTAACATACAGGTTGTAGGGGGATATTAGCGTTTTGGTATTGGACAGCATATACCATATACAGTCTGTCATGTCCCCAATATGGGGTGTACGGTGGGTGGGATCAAGATATAGTCAGGAGGCAGTGGGGGTACATCACTCATACAAACAGGTTACAGACAGTCATGGGCATGAATAAGCGGGCTGGATAATGGGGATGGGACGACGTATTACTTCACCTACCTTGTCTCTCTAATATTCCGGGACCAACGCAGTTACAACAATACTGTGTACAACAGTGGGTCTTTCTAGAGGTAGGACATCAGAGACACCAAGGAAATGAAACCTTATTTATGGAAATTGGGTGGGTTTTGTATTCAGATTGTTTGAAGTTATTATGTCCACTCTCTTCATTGAGTCGAACCAGTGGAAAACTGGTGTCCCTTAGCGGTGAATCTATAAAGATGTTTTTGAGAAGATTTAATGAACAGTGATACCAACCCCATAAGCCTCCGGGGGCAGCCATACAGGCTGGGATGCTCAAAGGAATCCAACTCCATTGACTTTCAGCCCTGTACCCCTGGGGATGGGACGGATTGGACAGCACTGATCTAAGGCCTAAGGCAAAGCCCATTAGATGTGTTGGTTTCTGTTAGGAACAGCTGGGGTTTGCCCTAGTGCTGTCCTAGCCCCTTTCCAGGGCAATGGCCTCTGGGTAGCTGCCCCACCATCCCCAGCAAAGACCCCGGAAGCAGTGGATTCTGGGAGATTTCAAAAGGCTGCCTGGTGGGACTAATGGAACCACCTTGGCTGGTCCTTGCCCACGAACACACGAGAACAGGTCAGACTGGCACAGGTCCGCACTGCCCAGGGGTTAGTTTTGCTGAAGATAAGTCGAATCCCAGTGGTACTTGGCATGGACCTGCGCTGTCTGGAGCCCTTGTGGGTGTGGACTCAAGGTGCTCGGGGTCCCACACAGCGTTTAGCCCAGTGATCTCCTCTAGTGCAGGCCGGCAGCATCTGAGTTGAACTCCTCATGGAGCAGCACAGGAGTTCACAATCCCAGTGGGAAACCTCATCTCCCTCCTGGGCCTAGGGCCTGTATCAAGGAGTCTTTTCCTCCTACTGTCTGCACTTCATCACTGCTCAGTGCTGCTGAAAGGGGCAGAGTAGCTAGTGGTTAGGGCATTGAACTGGGCCTTGGAAAACCAGGTTTTTATATTCAGCTCTGCCAGGATCTGCTGAGTCACCTTGGACAAGTGACTTCCCCTTACCGTGCCTCAGTTTCCCCTCCCACCCTTTGTCTGTCTTGTCCAGTTGGACTGTAAATGGCTCAGGGCAGGGATTGGCCATCACTGGGTTTTGTGCAAGACCTCCTACAATCGAGGTCAGAGCTTATCTGGGGTCTGTAGGGGATGCAAATAACAATAAACACTGTGATTCAACCAGTAATACCAGCCACAGCTTGTAACGCCCCCTATCAGCTTTCATGCAATGAAGGCTACACACAGCTGAATGACGCAGTTACAACATTAACCTATAATTAACATCCAAAGTTATTACCCATTAGACTGGACAGCAACTCTGTACCTTGTACTCCTGGGCAGCTTCCTGTATGGGAAGCACCGTGTGAGTGCGGTGAGCCCGGGATCTGTCACACACCACACAGATGGGGGTTTGATCGTCTTCACAGAACAGTTTCAGAGCCTCCTGGTGCTCCCCACACACCCTGTCCCCTCCTGCTCCCTTTGCTGCCTGTAAACTCAGTCGCTTGGCAATTTCTAGGACATTTTCCAGCTGGCAGTTGGGCCTAAGGTTTCTCTTTTGCACAGTTTCTCTGCACTGAGGGCAGGAGGCAGCTGTGTCAGATCCCTCCCAGCACTGGCTGATGCAGGCTCGGCAGAGATTGTGCCCACACTCCAGAATGACAGGTTCTGTGAAATACTCCAGACAGACGGGACATGTTGCTTCCTCCTGGAGACTTTCCACGGGGTTCTCTGCAGCCATGGCTCCCTCTGGGCAGTGGATCAGGGTTAGTTTCAATTTCCTGAATTCACACCATGCCCCGCCTGCAGCAGCAAGAGGGTGTTTCCTTGCCTGAAAATGACTCAGGCTGTTTGCAGAGCAGGAAGGACCCAACTAATTTCACCCCTGAAAGCTTTAGTGAAAAAATGTATCACTAGGGCTCTGGTCCTGCAATCAGCCCCTGTGCTGGTGGGGTGGGTCACTGAGGCATCCCTCTCTGAGGATGAGCCTGCAGGAGCTGTGTGTTAGGAGTGATAGTCAGGCTTGGCAGAATTTTTTTATAATATATAGTTTTGACAGATGATGTTTGTTTTAAGCAATTTTTATATTTATTGATTTAAACTTTCCCAGCGGCACAACAATCTGGGTTTTAAGCATTTCATTCCAATTAAAATGTTCACGGTTGTGGGAAATTATGGGGGGGGATCAGACAATATTTTGGTCAGACAATAACTAATGACATTAGACACTGAGATTCAAGAAGTTGAAGCTTTAGAACTGTTAAAATTGTCTGTGAGCAGGTAAGTCTCCTCCCTCCCCCAGCAGCTCCCCCAGGGCAGTAACCCAGAGCCTTCCCCACCACCACAGGGACTGAGGCTGAAAGTCCATCTGATGGCAGCTCAGGGTCCTGTGGAATGTGCTGGGAGCCACACCTGCGCGACTCCACTAATTAGGTGGGTGGCCCTTCATTCTCTCATGTACAGCCACTCAGGCACGCACCTTTAGAGGGAACTATCCACAGACCACCTGAATGGAGCTCGCAGACCACTGGTGGTCCATGGACCACAGTTTGAGAACCTCTGAATTAGGGAACATGCTCATTTCAAGCTGCACAATGATCCCTTATAACATTGTTTAGCAGCCACCTGCTTTGTCCACTGCTTGTAGAAAGAGCAGCCTGTTGGAACTAGTGGTGGGGGCTTGGAACCAGGGTGGACCGGCAGCCTCACAACAGCTCCCCTGAGTTCCCTGTGTGGCCTTGGAGCTATTCCCGGGAACCTCCTGCTTGCAGAGGGTGCGGGGGCGGGGGGAGGGGTGCTGATGTCAGGGTGTCCTCCTCCCCTGCTCTTGCCCCCCCATCTCCACAGAGCAGGTGAGAGGACACGACAGGACTCAGGACAGAGGGAGCTTGCTGGCAGCAGCTGCTGTCTCAACTTGCCAATCTACTTAAAAAGGCAATGTAGTTAGCGTGGGGTCAGCGTACTTTAAAGGGGCAATGCGTGTCTCTCACACACAGGGTGTGTGTCTCTGTCTCTCTCTGCCATGTTGTCTCCCCTCCCTCCATTCGTGCAGCCTTGTAGCATGTGAGGCTACATTAGCAACAATGTGTTAACTCTTGAGGGCTCAGCCAAGTGCTAGTTCCTCATTTAGCAGTAAGGCATCCCTGGGAAATAGCCACCCTCTGACTCCACCACCTCCACCAAGCTTCACAATCATCACTGCTGTGTACAGTATTAAATTGTTTAAAACTTATTCTGTGTATGTCTATGTCTGTCTGTCTAACTGTCTATATAAAAATAAAGTATAGTGTTTTGTCTGGCAAAAAAAAAATCCCTGGAACCTAACCCCCCTCCCCCATTTACATTAATTCTTATGGGGAAATTGAATTTGCTTAACATCGTTTTGCTTAAAGTAGAAATTTTCAGGAACAGAACTACAATGTTAAGTGAGGAGTTACTGTATATTTTTAAAAAATGTAAAAATGTGAGGGCTTGGGGGTGGGGCTGGTGATGAGAGGTTTAGAGTGTGGGAGGGGGCTCAGGGCTAGGGCAGAAGGCTGGGGTGAGAACTGGGGATGAGGAGTTTCGGGTGCAGGCAGGCCAGAGAGGAGGACTCCCCCCAGCCCTCTCTTCACAGGCAGCAGCGAGCTCTGGGGGAGGGGCCCCCACATCCCCCCAGCACCATGCTCACCTCACACCACTGTCAGTGCATGTGCTCCTAGGGCCCCTCTCAGGTCCAGGAAGTCCCCTCGCCTCCCCTGTGGTGGGGGCAGGGGAGGGGTTGCCATCACATGTGCGCCTCCTCCCCTGCTGCTGCCCCTCACTGTAGCCTCACTCGGGGTGGGGGCTGGGGCTACCCCTTGTCCAGCGTGGGGTAGGAGCGGTGACTGCAGGCAGGAGGGTCCCCCCAGAAAATGAAAGGGTCCGAGGGGGAAAGGCAGGCAGGCTCAGGATCAGTCTGCCCTGAGCCTGCCTGTAGTGGATGGGGCACTAGGACCCTGTGGTGGCAATTGATGCCTAGTGGAGCTGCAGGGACTCTCTGGGGTCTGGGAGAGGCACAGGGGCAGCAGGCAAGGACGGGAGAGAGACCTGGCCCTGAACGTTGGTGGGGCCTGGCCCCGAATATTGCTGGAGCCCGGGCACCACAGGCCCATATAACTCGCTGCCCCTGCTGGAGGCGTGCCTGTTCTGGCAGGACGGTTGTTCTCAGTGGTACCCCAGCGCATCAAGTGACAGTCTCAGAGGGGTCTCTGTGACTGAACCTGTCACAGGGTGGACGTTTTTTGTTGCTCGGGGTCCAACACAGCGTTTAGCCCCATGATCTCCTCTAGTGCAGGCCGGCAGCATCTGAGTTTAACTCTTTGTGGAGCAGCACAGGAGTTCAGAATCCCAGGGGAAACCTCATCTCCCTGCTGGGCCTAGGGCCTGTATCAAGGAGTCTTTTCCCCCTAATCTCTGCACTTCATCACTGCTCAGTGCTGCTGAAAGGG
Organism: Mauremys mutica; assembly: GCF_020497125.1. Classification (NCBI taxonomy): domain Eukaryota; kingdom Metazoa; phylum Chordata; order Testudines; family Geoemydidae; genus Mauremys; species Mauremys mutica. The sequence continues at coordinate 25,389,319 of NC_059083.1, forward strand.
GCAGAGTAGCTAGTGGTTAGGGCACTGAACTGGGCCTTGGAAAACCAGGTTTTTATATCCAGCTCTGCCACGGATCTGCTGAGTCACCTTGGACAAGTCACTTCCCGTGCCTCAGTTTCCCCTCCCACCCTTTGTCTGTCTTGTCCAGTTAAACTGTAAATGGCTCAGGGCAGGGATTGTCCTTCACTGGGTTCTCTGCAGGGCCCCCTACAATCAAGGTCAGAGCTCATCTGGAGTCTGTAGGGGATGCAAATAACAATAAACACTGTGATACAACCAGTAATACCAGCCACAGGTCGTAATTCCCCCATCAGCTTTCAAGCAATGAAGGCTACACACATCTGAATGACACAGTTACACCATTAACCTGTAATTAACATCCAAAGTTATTACCCATTAGACTGGACAGAAACTCTGTACCTTGTATCCTGGGCAGCTTCCTGTATGGGAACCACTGTGTGAGTGCAGTGACCCCGGGATCTGCCACATACCACACAGATGGGAGTTTGATCCTCTTCACAGAACAGTTTCAGAGCCTCCTGCTGTTCCCCACACACCCTGTCCCCTCCTTTTCCCTTTGCTGCCTGTAAACTCAGTCGCTTGGTGATTTCTAGGACATTTTCCAACTGCCTCTTGGGCCTGAGGTTTCTCTTTTGCACAGTTTCTCTGCATTGGAGGGCAGGAGGCGGCTGTATCGGATCATTCCCAGCACTGGCTGATGCAGGCTCAGTAGAGATTGTGCCCCCACTCCAGACTGACAGGTTCTGTGAAATACTCCAGACAGACGGGATATGTAGCTTCCTCCTGGAGACTTTCCACGGGGTTCTCTGCGGCCATGGCTCCCTCTGGGCAGTGGAACAGTTTCACTTTCCTGATGTCAGGAATGTAGGGGCAGGTTAGTGAAGGGGATCATGTACCAGCACTGATGATGAAAAAAAAACTAAATAAAAACAAAAATCAAAAGCCTTGTCCCCCAGCTGCCCCAGCTAGGGCCACCAGAATGCACCCCACACTGCCAGAGCCAGACTCTCATGCCTCCACCCTACTCTGTCCTAGTCAGGGCCCCATGCACCCCCAACACCCCAGCCCAAGCCCTCCACCACCCATGCCAGTGTCCCCTCCTCATTCTGCATTCAAATACCTCCCCCCATGCACTCAGAGGTCCCCTTCAAGCAACACCTTTCTGTGCCCCCCAGAAATCCCCACAGCCAATGTCCCCCTTGCCACTCTCAGCCCCCCTCCACACAACACCACCAGTCCAATATGCCCACCAACCAAAACCAAAAGAAAGACAGATCAACACAAAGGACAGAACTTTTAATATTTTTTCCACCAGTACACACCCAGAGCAGACCCCCAGTAGACCCTACCCCCAGCTGATGCACACCAGATGACCAAAGACCAACCAAGAATTAGCACAGGACAGTGGGTGCCACTCCCCTCCCCCAACCAACTCCATAGAGCCACCCCTCCCAACCCCATCCCAGCCAGGCCAATCCCCCACAACTCCCTCAAACCCAGCTGCAGCCTTTGCCAGCCCCTCCCCACACAGCCTGGGAGTTCCCCTCCCTGCAGCTGCACTGAAACTGTCAGGTGAGCAGGGCAAGGGCAGGTAAATCGATCCTCCCCTCCAAACCACAAGCCCCACCAACCAACACCCCTCCCTGCAGTGAGCCAGGCACAGCCACGTAGGGGCGGGGGAGAGCAGGCGTGGGGCAGCCAGCAGCCCTCCCCGGCCCCGCATCTAAGAACAAGTCAAGGCCCCTGCAGCCGAGCCAGGCGCTGCAGCAGCCACGTGGCGCTGCAGGAGGAGCGAAGAACAGAACCGGCAGCAGCCGGGTCATCCCAAAAACGAAACCAAAAATCGCGCAGGCGCAGTAACGAGCCTTTAAAGCTTTTTTAAAGCCGATTGGGTAACCGGGAGCCAATCACGCTCTCGGGAGGGAAATTAAAAACCAACCAGCAGAAATGGCAGAAGCCCCGCCCCTAGGGGTAGCCCCAGAACAGGCAACATTCGCTGCAGGAGAGAAGCCGAGCGAGGCCGGCTGGGCTCTGCCTTGGCAGCTCCTGCAGCAGCCGCCGGGTGTTTCCCTTCCTGGGACTGACTCGGCTGCTGCTGAGCGGGGAGGAGACCCGGGAACATTGCAGCCTGCGGGCGTTTGTGTGACATGTGCCCCAGGGCCCTGTGGCTGGGGGGCATCCCCCTATGGTGATGCGAGGGTGACCAGATGTCCCATTTTATAGGGACAGTCCTGATTTTTGGGTGTTTTTCTTATATAGGATCCTATTACACCCCACCCCCATCCTGATTTTTCAACACTCACTGTATGGTCACCCTAGGTGATGCCCTTGAAGGAGCAGAGTCTGTGTGTCTGGGGAGAGAGAACCAGTATTCATTGATATATTAATTATATGTCACTGCCACTTTTAAGCATTTTTTCCTCATTTTATTGAGTTAAATGTTCACAATTGCACAAAACTCTGGGTTTAGCATTTCCTTCCAATTGTTCTCAATTTCAGTTTTCACAGTTGTGGGAAATTATGGGGGGATACGTCAATAGTGAGTCATACCCCCATCATTTAATGTCAGTAGATTCAAAAAGCTGAAGCTTTATAACTATGAAAACACAGATGGTCGCATTACCTGTCAAAAGATGCAGAGTTACTGTCCTTCAATCAAACACAAATAAGTTCTCAAGCAGCCTTGTTCTTACTTTGTGTATCTCCATTTATCATTTATTATCAATTGAAATATTTTATTCATTGGTCTGTGTGTAGACAGCAAAAGCAACGTTTGCCAACATTTATGAATAAAAGCTAATTCTACTAAGCCTGGTGATAACAGAGCTTTTAGCCTGTGAGTTTATTAAGTTGGAATCAGTGTTTTCAAGACACAATTCTCGTTTACACTAACGCTGCTTTGGCTTAGTGGAAAGGAGCTGCAGCATCACCAACTTCATGATTTTATCATGAGTTTTACAATATTTGGTGTGTTTGATGAAGCCCCAGCTCCTGGAAGCATGTGAGGAGGTGAGACTCTCAGCTTTTGTTTTCTAAGCAAAGGAAGTATCTAGCTCTTTGTTGCAGAAAAAAACATAACAATTTCACCCCAGTGCAGTCAGGGCTCAAGCATAATTTTTTCAGGCCCAGTACAAACTTGTAACTCAGGCCCCCTCCCACACGTGGTAATGGGGGTTGCAGCCTGGGCTGGGCCCCCAGGGTCTCCGGCCTTGGTAAAGTGTACCCTTCTCCCCCCCCCCCCAGTTTGGGGCCCCTGAGTGCAGTCTAAAGCTCTGAGAAACCAAAAGGCAAATAAAATAATACTAATATTTACTATTTATTATGATTAAATCTCATGATTTTGGGGGGCTGGCCTGATTTAAGATTTTTAAATGCCTGGGGTTGGCAGTGCTGTGCCAGTGAGAATTCAAACCATAAATCTCTCTCAGTTACCCAAGGGAATCCCCTAAATGAGTGTCATCGTTGATCTAACACAGCACAGTGAACAGAAAGGGGAACAGACACCGAGGACAAGCTATGGGAACGCGCAGAGCTGGGCTGTGGGCCCCAAGCAGGACATGAGCACAGTCCCCCCAGGCCCAACAACAGCAATTCCGGGCCCCAGGGCAGAACAGTCAATGGGCCCCCACTGGTGCCCACATGCACAAGCTGCTCCCATATGGACTCCGTCTGCCTGACCTTTGGGCGGTGCTGCGCCTGCGCTGGCTGGTGCCCAGTGAGCTGTCAACTGCGCTGCTGGGGGCGCTCTTCCGGCATGGCCAGGGCTTCCACATGCCCACCCGCCTGCCTTTGCTCCTGCCACTAGTACCACCCCACACGCCAGAGGTGCTGACTTTTGGTTGTGCCGGTGGGTGCCCCATCCTGGCTCCTCCCCCTTCCCCAAGGCCAAGCCCCCACTTCATCCCACTCCACCGCTTCCTGCCCCTGCTCTGCCCCCTCCCCCAGGTCCCCTCCCCTGACAGCCTCCTTCTACCCACTGCTCACTCCTGTCTGCCCCCTCCTGCCTTAAGGGTGAGGTGTGTGTGTCTGGGGGGGCTCAGTCTGTCCCCAAAGCTCACAATTTTCAGCATATTTATACACTTCTTTCATACTCTAGTTATTGAATGTGTGTCTATCACTGGTATCACGCAATGTCATTATTAAAGTAGCAGTGAACTACAGCATTACATTACCATGAATTACAGTGTATTAAAATCATTACACTCAGCTACAAGCTGCCTCCACTGACACCCCTGTGTAAAGACACTTTGTTCACTCTGTGCCTCACCCCAGCTTAGCGCCTGGTTGGGAGCTGAGGGCCACTGATGGCTGTGGGAAGAAGGTAGATGGGACTCACAAGCAGTGGGGAGTTTTACCCCCTCTTCTTTCCTATCGCTCTCCCTGCCCCTTTCCCTCGCTTTTGTTTCTTTTCTAAGTCCTTGCTCCCCTTCTTGATGTTTCCCCCTTCTTGCTTCCCACCCATGCAGGGGCGGCATCTTATATGGGCTCGACGTGCTTAATCACCAGGAATATTCAAGGCTGAGGGCTCTGCTCCACCAATATTTGGAGCTGGGTTTCTCCCCTGCCCCCACCTCTGGGCTTCCCTGCCTGAAAGAAAACAACCAGTGCCTCTCTCCCTTGTTTGTGCTGCTTCTGCCTAAGGCTATAGAGATCAGTGGCCGGCAGCCTCTTGGAGCGGTGGGTGGGGGGGAGAGGGAGAGAGAAGGAGGAAGGAGGCACACTGGTGCTTGGGAGCTCTCTCCCCCGCCCCGGCACCCAAGGGCAGCAGCAAGGGTGGGGAGGCCACCCATGATGGCAACCCCCCACCCTGGTGTGATGAACTGGGAATGTTCTTAATGTTTTCTCTGAATACTGTGTTGGTGCCTCAGTGTCCCCTATGCAGTTCTTAAGTATCCAGGTGGTGGAATAAGGGTGTGTGATTGCTACAGAGCAAAGGTGCCAGCTGAAGGTGTTGGCGACAAAGAGGTCAGGTGACCTCCTGGCCCGGGGAAAGAAACTGAACAGAGAGGAGGGGCTGGAGGGGGTTTGGGAGTCTGGAGCTGGCTGGGGACGAGGAGTGAAGTGCAGACAGGGCGGGTCTGGCTCACTGCGCCCAGAATGGACCCTGTACCTACAAGCTCTGTGTTAGACCGTGTTCCTGTCATCGAATAAACCTCTGTTTGACTGGCTGACTGGCTGGCTGGCTGAGAGTCACGTCTGACTGCAAAGTGGGGGTGCAGGACCCTTTGGCTTCCCCAGGACCCCACCAGGGCGGGCTCGCTGGGGGAAGCGCACAGAGGGGCAGAGGATGCTGAAGGCTCCAAGGAGAGACCCAGGAGGTGAAGACGTGTGAGCTTCTTGCCCTGAAAAAGTCTGCTCCGAGGGAGAGGAGGCTCCCCAGAGTCCTGCCTGGCTTGGTGGGGAGCAGTTCCAGAGCATTACCTGGGGACTCCATGACACCCAGTACCCACCATAGGGGAAGCGAGTGGGCTTTCTGGACCTAAGAGAGTCCCTAGGAGCATGTGCCTTGACTGTGGTGCAGAGTGAGTGTGCTGCGGAGCGGGGAGAGGAGGGGTCCCTCCCCTGGAGCTTGCTGCTGCTGGTAACGGGGTGGGGGGGAGTCCTCTCTGGCCCTAGCCTTGGGGCAGCCTGTCTGCATCCCAAGTTCCTTATCCCCAGCCCTGCCTCACCCCAGAGCCTGCGCCCCCCAGCACCCCAACCCTGAGCACCCTCCTGCACTGTGAACCCCTCATCACCAGCCCCACCCCAGAGCCCTCACCTGAGGGGAAAAACGTGCAACTTAAACTTGGTGGTCAGTTTGGAGTATCGTTGTGTTTAGCACAATACTTGATTATTTTACACCCCTTTAAAGTATATAGTCATATACAGGTGTTACAAAGTGGGAATGTTCTTAATGGTTTCTCTGAATACTGTGTTGGTGCCTCAGTTTCCCCTATGCATTTCTCAAGGATCTAGATGGTGGGATAAGGGGCTGTGATTGTTGTAGAGCCCTAGAGTGCCAGTGTGATGCCATCTGCACAGAGAATGGCCGAAACCCTTTCTCCGGGCAACTGATGGCCTGGGCCGCACTCCTGCAAGCTGCCAACTGAAGGTGTTGGAGAACAAAGAGATCAGGTGGCCTCCTAATGCCTGGAAAAGAGACAAAGGCCAGAGGAGGGAGTGTCGGTGCCTGTGCGGACTTCCGGGAAGCACATGGTGTGGAAGGGGATGCTGGGATGCTTTGGAACCACTCCTTCAAAGCCAGTCAGGACTCTGGGGGAGCCTCCTCTCTCTGAGCAGACTGTCTCCAGGGCAAGGAGCTTACACCTTCCTGGGTCTGACCTCGGAGCATTCAGCCCTTTCACACCGTGCGCTTTCCGCAGTGAGTCTGCCCAGGCAGGTCCTGGGCAACCAGAGGTCCCTGCACCCCAACTCTGCAGTCAGACGTGACTCTCAGCCAGACGGTGAAACAGAAGGTTTATTAGACGACAGGATCACAGTCTAAAACAGAGCTTGTAGGTACAGAAAACAGGACCCCTCAGTCAGGTCCATCTTGGAGGGTGGGGAGCCCAGACCCAAGTTCTGGGTCTCTCCCCATTTCCCCAGCCAGCTCCAAACTGACACTCCCTCCTCTAGCCTTTGTCTCTCTTCTGGGAAAGGAGGCCACCTGATCTCTTTGTCCCCAACACCTTCAGTTGGTACCTTGCAGGGGAAACTGAGGCACCCACACAGGATTCAGAGAAAACATTAAGAACATTCCCACTTTGTCACAACAGGTGCAACAAAATATAATACCGTATATTGAAGCAGGCAAGTGCTGCTCCTGACTTTCCACTTTTAATTGACCCTTGTAATCTTGTGGTGACGACACATTGTAGCTTCATTTTATATCGGCTTACAGGGCGAGAGCTGGGGGACCACCATTTTGGGCACCACCAAAAATTATACAAACCTGCCGCCTATGCACTCATGTCCATTTTCTCATGTCTCTCTGCTCCCCATCTCCTGGGGGCTCTGTCTAGTGCCCGCTCCCACCCACCCACTCAAAACAGCAGAGGAGGTTCCCCCTCCTCAGGTAGGAAGGGTGGCCTAGTGGCTCAAGCACAGGCCTGAGGCTCAGGTGTGCTGGGTTTGGTTCTCTGCTCTGCCACTGACTCCCTGCTTAGCCTTGGGAAAGTCACTTCACCTCTGTGTACCCTAGATCCAACCTGCCACGTGGGGCTAATGCTGACCCTGCCTCCGAGGCTGAATCCCTTCATGGCTGTGTGGTGAGGGGGGAGCTGGAGATACCAAGGTGATTAGTTTGGGCTGAATTTCTCCACAGCCGGAGAGTGAGAGCCAGCTCCACACCGAGGGCATGGGAGAGAGAGGGACTCAGCTGTCAGAGCTTCTGCCCCCCACCCCACCCTGCATGGTTCCTGCTGGAGTCCAGGGCTTCTCCTACTCACTCTGCCCAACCCCCCACCCAACTACCACGGTCCAGGGCTTCTTCCCCCCACCCCTGCTCAGTGCGGCTCCTGCCAAGGTCCAGTGCTTTTCCTTCCCCTAATGTGCCACTGCACTAGGAGCCCTGCAGCCTGCTGGGGCGATTTCAAAGGGCCTGGGGCTCCCAGCTGCTGCCACCATCACTACCAGGCATTGGCAGCTGCTGCAACTGGAGGCCCCAGACATCAGACGGTGGGTTCTTGTTTGTGGGTTGCTAAGCAGAGAGACACACCCCTCTGCAGCCCAGATATAGGCACCTAACTGTGAGAGGGGTGTGACTTAGGACACCCCTTCCCCCCTTGTCAGCATCTCCCATTGGCTAGCTGACATGGCTGCCCGCCTACTGAGGTGGCTTTTGTGAATCGCATTGTAACGTGCCTGTGTTGCCCATGGATTGTCTAGGGAGTTTAGACCACTGACTCAGCTCTGAGGGTCACAGTGCTGCTGTCCCTGTGATTTTCTTGCTCCCTGAAAATTACTCACTGTGATTCTCAGCATTGCAACACCTGAGTCCCTTCATGGATTGCACCCTGTGCAAACAGTCACCTCTCTGCAGAGCACAGCTGAGCAATTCCTGATTGACATGGGTGTGCACAGGACAGAGGCAGAGCACAGGCTGGTTAGTGACACATCACACAGTAAAATCCAAACTCTCTTCCCAGAGGCACAATATTCCTTGCAGCTGGGACATTAAAGTGGAACAAACAAGAATTATTGTTTGTAATGTTTTATTTACAGTAAGTTGCTGGAACGTAGCAAAGTAAAAGGAGCTAAGAAGGAGCTTTAATAACCACAGCATGGCCAGGAGATCCCCAGCTACTGAGAACAGTTTTCTTTATGGAACTAAGATTGCACCAATGGCCAGGAATTAATATAGGGAATTAATGAGTTACAGTCTCACTTTCAGTAACATGTAATAAATCTCCCCGTCCCGCTCATGTTCCCTTTCCTTCCATACTGTCCTTTTCTATTCATCATTGTTCTAGCCTCACTTCCCACCCCTGTTTATTTCCCTGTGTCTCTCCTCCCTGTCACAGATCATCCCCCTCAGCTGCTCTCTTCTTTCCCTGATCTTATCCCTTCCCCCCTCGTGCTGATCCCCGCCTGGGAGCCCCCAATGAGAGCTAAGGACACAGATCTGTACAAAACGCTCCCTGCAGCTGCTGCTTCTCCCCAACCCTGATTGATCAATTCTGTGTCCCTGCCACCCCCACCTCCGCCAGCCCCCTGCCAGGCTGTTAGTGCCACCCCCTGCCCAGCCCCCACCTCTGCCCCTCTGCCCCTCCTGCAGCCCCAGGGGTTCTTCCCCCTCCTCCCCTCATCCCTGAGGCTGCAGAGAGGGCGGGGGAGGTGCTTCCAGGGGCCATAGAGATGAGGAGCCAGAGGCTGGGTAGATGAGAGTCCTCCACAATCATAGAGACTGGGATCCATGAGGCTAGAGAGGCTGATTTCCGGTTCCTGCCTCTGGTGCATGTCTCAGGGACACAGGCTGAGCCGGGATCCTGGCCCCACAAAGAACAAGGGTCGGATTCTCCCCCCAGGGACGGAGCCCGGCGGGAAAGTGAAGATCGGGGCCTTGTCACCAGCATCGATAAATGTCACCTGCCCCCGGTCACAGTCCAGACAAACCCGGATCCTGCTGGGGGCCCGGCTCAGGGGCAGGGGGGTCTCAGGGGAGGTGAGAGCCCAGAACTGATCTCCCAACCACCCCACAGCCCAGATCCCCCCGTCAGGGCTAGGGCTGATCTTTCCCTTCCTCCCCACAGACTCTCTGGCCACCCCCACAGCCCAGCATCCCCCATCCCCCACCTCCACCTCCCAGCAATGTCTCCCTGAGGTGAATCCCTCACAGCCCAGCACACAGGGCCGAGTGTCAAATCTCTCAGGGTTGTTGGGCAGTTGCTGCCGCGTGTCTACCCGTCTCACACTTTTCCGATCCTCAGACAGGACGAGGTTGGGATGAGCCGTGTCTGGATCCAGAGTCACATTAACTGGAGAGAGAATCAGAGCGTTAGGGGCAGAGCTCAGCCCTGGGGAGTCTGGGGCCATTTCTCACGCTCCCCAGCAGCTCCATTCAGGCTGGGACAGTCCCGGATCCCAGGGAACTGCCTCTGTCCTGGACACCTGAGAGTACGTCTAGACTACCCGCAGTATCGGTGGGTAGTAATCGATTGAGATGCGATATATCGATCCCCGAAAGTGCTCCTGTTGACTCTGGAACTCCACCAGCACGAACTGCGGTAGCGCAGTCGACAGGGGGAGCCGTGGACGTCGATCCCACGCCATGATGACGAGAGGTAAATTGATCTAAGATACTTCGACTTCAGCTACGCTATTCACGTAGCTGAAGTTGCGTATCTGAGATCGACCCCCCACCCCCACCCAGTGTAGACCAGCCCTGAGACTGAGCAGAGATGTCACTGCAGCTCCTCAGTCTTTGTAACGGGTCCCACTTCATTAGTTTCTCATTTATCACAGAGGCTTCAGCTCCCACATCCCGCTGCTGGTGTTGCCCCATTCCCAGCAGCACAGACTCAGCCAGGAAGGTGTCAGAAGTTTTTATTGAGGGAGCAGAAGTGGCAGGTACCAGCTTTAAACCACAGAGGGAAGCTCCCTCCCCTAATGCAGCCTCCACTCCCAGGCCAGGGAACAGAGAGGAAGGTGCAGCAATGGGGAACAGCCACTTAAGAGCAGAGAGTAGGAGGTGGCACTGGGTGTGGTAGCACCATCTCCAGCCTAGAGAGAAAGGAGGAGCTGACAGTCTCACAGGAAGAGCATCTCCCCAGTCCAGGAAGCAGGGAGCGGCTCCAATGGGAGAGCCCAGCCCTGCCCAGAGGAAAGGCAGGATGTTGGAGAAGAGCGATGGGGGACCCCCTGCACCGGGGTGAAGCAGAGGGATGTGGCAGGGAGCTCTGTTTGCGTGTGACTCAGTTAAGAGTGTTTCTGTTCATCAGAATGGGGATGAACTCAGCACTAAGGGTGGTGTCAGGACTCTTTTTGTGTCCCTGCCCCCTCCGTGGCCCTGACTGAGGCCCCCTGGCCAGGCTGGGAGACTTGCCCGCTATAGAGAGCCCCTGACACTCCACCTGCCCTGGACATGGGTCCATGGGCCTTTGGCAGCAGTCCCCAGCCCATGTCCCCACTCCCCGGGGTGCACCACCCTGGGCAGGTGGAGGATCCAGGGCTCCCCAGTGCAGTCCCTGGATGGCAGCCTGGTTCTGGCTTCTGGCCTGGCCAGGGCCTGAGGGAAAGAGGAGCAGGGGTGGGGCCATTGAGAGAAGCCAGCACCAGGGAGAGATTGGTGCTGCGGGCAGGGGCTGCACTACACAGAGAGGAACTGCTCAGCTGCCCTGCCCTAAGCACAGACACTGCCTGCCATGCTCCACCCCTGCCAAGGCTTGCAGTGTGTGTGTGGGGGAGCAACGTGGCCCTCTTGCCCCAAAATATGCCCATGCTGAAAAGTGTCCTGGTTATCCCACCTTTAAAAGTGTGTGGGGGGGGGGGTGGGGGGGGGACGGGACATGGGCCCCTGGATCTCCTGACCGTTTAATGTGTTATTTTTAGGGCTGTGTGTGTCATGGTCGCTGTCAGTTTGGTTGGTAACTTCAGCTACAATCTCATGAAGATGTTTTCTCTGGAATATTCTCATAATTTAAAGGCAATCTTCACCCGCAGACTCACCCTGTCTGTGTGCTCCAAAGAATTCTCCTCTTTTTCTCTCCAATTCAGACGGCAGAGTGTCTTGGGGGAGAAAGAAGAGAGGTGAGATTTCAGACTTTCATATTCATAAGAGCATCCCCACTCTGAAACTGTTTTATAATTATGACAGAGAAACAGACAGAGAGGCCCAGAGACACACTCAGATATTTAATATAAAAAGGTCTGAAATCTATTTCCCCTCTCAATCAGGCTTCTCTCAGCAATGGAGCCAGCAGCCTTACAGCCTCACAACTATCCCAGGACACACAATTTGTAAGAGATTTACTTTTCCCTCCTCATCCCCTCCCACCTTTCAGACTCCAGTTGGTTTGTCTCATTCACTTACTGCCTTTTGTTGTAACCTAGACCCAGAGCCTGCAAAGACTTTGGCATAAAAGTAACTTTACCCACTTGGGTCCCTTTGACACTGATGGGATGTGGAGAGTTTCCTAAATACTGGCTCTAACTTTGAGCTGTTGGGTCTGTTTACTCAGCACCTCTACAGAGAGCAGCATGACGGGGCCTCGTCCTCCATAGGCAGAAATGGAAATAATAGTAAAATTATTTTATCAAGGTGGAAATTGAGGTGGGGGAGGGTTGGCTCAAAGGGTCCGATTCCCCCCTGTACCGGGAAAAGGAGAGAGGGGAGGGGCCATTTGTGACTCTGCTGTTCAGTGGCTGCAGGGGCCGGTGCAGACCTTGGCACAGGCTGAGGAAGTTCTGAAGCCAGCCAGAGCTACATCCCTGTGACAATGGCCCCCGTGTCTCTTGCCCAGCGTGCAGAGTGTCAGAGGCCCAGCTTTACACTGCCCACCTCCCTTTGTGCCTCGTCCACCCCCCTCCCTCTTCCACCCGCCCTCACCACCCCCATTCCCAGCCCTCTCAGGAACACGCCTTGTGCCTGCAGCTGCTGTGCAGGAGACACAAGAGGCCCCTGTGCTGGAGGGATCCCTGATCATGGGGGAGGGGCTTTCTCCTTCCCTCCAGCCCATTTGGCCCAAACTAGCTGCAAACAGGACCAAAGCTCAGTGATTGGCTGGATCTGCCTTTGAGAAATGTGCCCCATGGCTGGTGATGGGGCAGTAGATGGGGAGGGCTCTGAGCTATCAAGAGTTCTTTGCCACGTGTCTGGCTGTTGGGTCTTGCCAAAATGCTCGGTATCCAACTGACCACCATATCTGGGGTGGGGAAGGAATTTCCCCCCAAGTCAGATTGACAGAGAGCCTGGGGATTTTTTTCCTTCCTTCCTCTGCAGCCTGGGGCACGAGTCAGTTGCAGTTTGAAACTAGAGTCAATGGTGGGTTCTCTGTAATTTGTGTAGTGGGGCAGTTACCCTGTTCCTGGGATAAAAGGAGGTAAAAGGTGAAAAGCAGCTCACATCGGCTGACTGGGGAGGCAGCCACAGCTGGGGCCACACCCAATTAGGCCACAACTGGCCCTGATCAAAGGGCTGGGAGCTAGGCAGGCAAGAGTCTCACTGCAGGGCTGCCTGGGAGCACAGGGTACCTTACACAGAGCAGGGCTGGGGGTGGGGCAGGCAGAACTGGGGAGCTCTGGCCTGGCAAGTCCCCAGGCTGAGGCCTTGTTAAGGGCCAGAGATGGTACTAGGGTTAGAAAAGCAGTAGGTCCAACCCCTTTGCTAATGATGAGTGGACATTGTGGACTGCAGGCTGCCCCAGAGAAAGGGGGCTAGATGACTGGCAGTAACCACTGAGGCAAGGTGGGTATAGAGGGTTGGGATTCCCCTGGGAGAGGAGACCCAGAGTGTGGGGGTACTGCTGTGGGCAGAACCCCAAGGTAAGGGGCACTGGGGTCCAGGAGGGACATGGTGGGGCCTGAGGCAGGAGAGACACTGGCCAGCAGTGGGCGCTCTGGAGCAGGAAAGCTAATTCCCTGACTGACCAGCAGGAGGCGCCGCACCGCTGAGTGCTCAACCAGTTACACTTGAAGTTTTAAAATCATGTTTTGAGGACTTCAGTAACTTGGCCAGAGGTTAGGGGTCAATTGCAGGAGTGGGTGGGTGAGATTCTGTGGCCTGCAATGTGCAGTTGGTCAGACTAGATGATCATGATGGTCCCTTCTGGCCTTAAACTCTTTGAGTCATTTCTTAATTTAACAGCATCATCTAAGTGGGAACAAATTGATCAGCACCATTCTCTTCTCAGAGACTCATCCCAATTTCCATTCCTAGATCCCTTCTAGGTACCTTTGAACTTCCCCAGAATGTCCAATAGCAGAATCATTTTCTGGGAGAAATCACTGACTCGCTCTTCCACTTCAGGAGAAATCTCTTCCGGCTGCTGAAACTTCCCCTTCTCAGACCTGGAGAGAAACAATTTTACATGATTGGATTTTACTGTGTGACTCATTATAAGTTCTGGCTTGTGAGTCGCTGCTCTAATAGGCCTGGAGTTAGAATTCCTCGACTTCTCCCAGCCTCAGAGCAGATGCAACACAGCCCAGGGCCAAGCAACCTTCTCGTCAAAGGTCATTAATATTCTTCAACTCTGGTCTGGAGAGATCAGCTCTGGGGACAAAACGGGAATTGAGTCTCCATGGCCAATTCGCTCCTTGGCCTCCATGCTCTGAGGGACAGGAGGTTCCCAGGTGAAGTGCTGTAGAAATCTGCCTCTAGGAACTAGACTGAGACACCAACTACCCCTTCCCCAGCTCATTCCACACAGGTCTCCAAACAGTCCTCAGGTGGGAAAGACTCTTGATCGCTTCTGCCCTGGGCTGAATAGTGACCAGGACCCAGCAGTGACAGGCCCATATTCCATCCCCACAATCCTGAAGCTGCCTGTCCCCCAGGGATGTGACATCTCTAGGAAATACTTGAGGTCAGTCCTTGCCACTGACTGGAGAATTCCAGAGTCTTCTGTACAAGAGTTAGCACCCCAGGATGAAGTGATCAGAGAAATTTGTATCCAACACGTGATCTCCCCACACATTTTGCTGTAGAGCCCTGGGGAAATGCAGTGCTACCCTCATGATCAAGCTCTTTCCCAGCATTGTGGAGTGCGAGGGAGCCACATACCTGCTCAAGGTGGTTCTGACATCCTAGAGGAAAGAGAGGCAAAAGAATTTCAGTCCTCTATGACACATACACAGGGGATCCCAGGGAAGGGGTTTAGGAAGTATGGGGGAAGAGCCCCTGCCCTGGCCCCAGGGCCATTGATTCCCTGAGCTAATGGGGCTTTTCCATCTTTCATATCCCTGTGACTCTGCTAAGAATAATACTCACTCAGATGTCAGCAATGCACATGCTGAGTGGCACTGAGATCTCCGACTACTGGACTCCAGTGCTTATGATTTAGCAGCCCGCTCCTCCCTCTGTGGGGGTCTGGCATGTTTCTAATGATGAGTGCGGGTTTCCAATTGTCCTTGGGGGTGCTCAACCCCATGCCCCATCACCACTCCACACCTTTCCCCAATGCCACACCCCAACCCAACTCTTCCCCCTCCCACTCAACGTCCACCCTGTCTCTTCCTCGCCTCCTCTTGTGAGCTGCCATAAATATAAAGGAAAGAGTAACATAAAATACCTACTTGCAGCTGTATTGAATCACTTTAGCTATAAGGGGTTAAGAAGCTCAGATAACCTGGTTGGCTCCTGACCAGAAGGACCGATAAGGAAAGAAGATACTTTCAAATCTGGTGGGTTGCGGGAGGTTTTGTTTGGGCTCTGTGTGTTTGTTCCCTCTCCTGATAGAGAGAGAGACCAAGCAGGTACAACAGCTCCTGAAAACCTACCTGAAATGATCCATCTAAGATTACAAAAATTCTAACTAAGGCAAGGAAATGCGTTAGGTTATTTTTTTGTTTTAGCTTGTGAATTTTCCCTATGCGAAGAGGTAGTTTTAGTCCTGTTTTTGTAACTGTGAAGCTGAGTCCAGAGGGGAGTCCTCTGTGTTTTAAATCTTTTTATTACCCTGTAAAGTTACCTTCCATCCTGATTTTGCAGATGTGATTTTTGTACTTTTTTCTTTATAATAAAGTTCTTTTTTAAAGAACCTGATTGATTTTAGTGTCCTAAAGATAAGGGTCTGGTCTGTACTTACATTAAAGGCAATTGGTCGGTATATTATTCTCAAGTCTCCCCAGGAAAGGGGGTGAAGGCGCTTGGGGGGATATTTTGGGGGGACAAGTGACCCATCTCTGAATCTTTGTTTAAATCACTTGGTGGTGGCATCAAGGAGAAGGAAAGGAATTTGTGCCTTGGGGAAGTTTTTAACCTAAGCTGATGGAATATAAGATTAGGGGGTCTTTCATGTGGGTCCCCACATCTGTCCCCCAGAGTTCAAAGTGGGGAGCGAATCCTAACGTGAGCACACTCCCTCCCTGCTCCTCCCGCTCCCTCCCAGCATCTCCTGCACACAGTGGAACAGCTGATTGCAGCAGGCAGATGGTGCTGGAAGAAGGGGGAGGAGTTGAGCGGCAGGGCCCACGGTGGGTAGCACTGAGGGGGAGAGCTGGCTGTCCTGGAGCACCCACCTATGTTTCTCATTCAGTCTCACCTGTAGGAATTCACTCGCTGGCTTCTGACACTTCCCCTCCAGCTCACTGATCAGCTCACTCAGACAGGAAATCTGCTGGGAGAGTTTACTGAGATTTTCATTCTGGATCCTCACAATCTCCTTGTCCAGCTTCTCCAGCTGGGCCAGCAGAAGTCGCTCTTGCTCCTCCAGGAACTGCTGCAATTGCTGAAATTCAGACACAATCTTCTGCCTCTCGGTTTGTGTTTGTTTCTGTATGAAATAGGGCAAGGGTTGGTCTGGGGCATGGATGGAGCCCAGGATCCTTTCATGGAGAGCTGAGTGTGCAGGAGGGTGATTTTCTGTGAAAATCCTCAGATTTCTGACATTTGACTCTACCCTGTGGGTACTAGGCAGGGGATTCTCTCACACCTTCCCCTTTGGCCCCTGTATCCCTGTGAAAGGGATATTTCTCTGTCAGTCATGGTCAGCATCTTCTGTTATTTATGGTCTGTGAAAATTCAGACCCAGAGCAGCAGGAGGCAGGACTCAGCATTACACTAACAGAGACATCAGGGGAGTTAAAAGGAACAAATGTTTTAAAAATGCACAAAATGTCTAGACACAGTGGACAAACACTTCACGGGGACATTTGTGTGAATTCAGGCAAGCCAGAAGGGCTACTCACCTACTGAAATGAAAGCTTAGGGCTTGTCTACACATGAATCTAACCCAGCAATCCATGATCATGGAGAAACACACACAAGCCCATGTTCACATAGGCCACACAGGAGTCTGCCTCCTAACAGACCTCCCACTGCCAGTCCCACAGTTGATTCATAACAACAGGCACCTACCAGATATTCCCGGCAATTCCTCTCTCCAGTCGCTTTCAATCCCAGCAGCTTTTCTCTGTCTTCCCTCAGAGTTTTCAAATGGGCCTGGATTCTTTCCTGAAGAAACAGAAATGATTTGGGAAGTTTCATCTGGATAGTTGAGAGGTGCTTGGAAGTGGGTGTTTTTCCACCCAAAACCCAAGATGACTGTGGTTCTAATCGCTTTGCGACATCAGGACCACCAAGGTGATGAAACCTCATTAATGGAAACTGGGAGCGTGTCACATTCAGACTCGTTACCAATTCTGGTTCAGTGTTTTTAGTAATTAGCAAGAGATCTCAATTATACCCAAGCTTTACTGGTATTTGTGAATTGATTAATGGTACAGAGCATAACAGGGCACTGGAGTCACATGGGGGTGAATCAAGAAACCTGTTTGTTGAAGGTTTAACAAACAAAGTGATACAAATCTCAGAAGCCACCAGGGTTTAAATATGGGCTGGGATTTCAGCCCTGGAGTACTGGGGCTGCACTGGTTGGGCAGAGCTGGTCTAAGCACCAGGGCAAAACTCGTGAGATGTTGGGAGGCCGTTCGTCTGGTTTGAAGCTGCACAGTCCAGTTTTGTGGAGCACTGTCCCTGTCCGGTAGGGACTCAGCACTGGACTTGGCTTTGTCTGGTGCAAAAGGGAGAGGAGGAGACTGAGGCTGCAGGAGGACACCCGTGAGGGTGGGGGCAGGGCTGGGGTGGCACCTTCATGCAGAATGATGCAGGCGGGTGGCACGCTGGAAAAAACGGTGGTGGGGTCCACACAGGGTGACTGATACTGGTGAGGACCCATGCAGGCAGCTCTGAGGGTGTCCCGTGTTCTGGGGATGCCTCAGTGACCTCCCTAATTAGACAGGATGCAGATTTGTATAAAGAACGGGTTGGGGGTTGCCCCAGCGCTGTCCTAACCCCTCTCCATGGCAATGCCCCCTGGGCAGGTACCCCACGGTCCCATTCCCTGGTAAAGATCCTGGAAGCAGTGCATTCTGGGAGATTTCTAAAGGCTGCCTAGTGGGACTAATGGAACCACACTGACTGGTCCTTGCCCACGTACACAACAGAGCAGGTCAGACTGGCACTGGTCAGCTCCAGCCTGGGGTTAGTTTTGCTACAACCCAGTGTAATCCCAGTGGTACTTGGCATGGACCTGAGCTGTCTGGAGCCCTTTTGTGTGCGGACTGATGGTGCTCGGGGTCCCACAGCGTTTAGCCCAGTGATCTCCTCTAGAGTTTAACCCCTCATGGAGCAACACAGCAGTTCAGAATCCCAGTGAGAAACCTCCTCTCCCTGGTGCGCCTGGGACCTTTATCAAGGTGTCTCTGCCTCCTAACGGAGACACTTCATCACTGGGTGGGGCTGATGCTAAGATGGCAGCATGGCAAAGTGGTTCGGGTCTTGGACTGGGTCTGGGGAGATCTGGGTTCTATGCTAAGCTCTGTCACTGACATGCTCAGTGACTATGTGCAACTCGCTGCCACGCTTTGTGCCTCAGTTTCCCTTCCCACCTGTTGTCTAGCTAGACCAGAGGTCACCTACCAGTTGATTGCGATCAACTAGTTGTTCCTGGAGATTCTCCCAGTCGATCGCAATCTCTGGCAGCCGTGCGGCACTCCCAGAAGGGGCCAGCTTGCCCCTGCAGCCTGGCGTGAGGGCAGGGTTCTCTTCACATGGCTCTTGCCTGCAAGCACCGCCCTCGCAGCTCCTATTGGCCAGAAATGGGGAACTGTGGCCAATGGGAGCTGCGGGAGTGGTTCTTGCAGAGAGGGGCAGCGTGTGTAGCCACATGCTCCCCTCCAGGGGCCACAGGGGCACATTGGCCCCTTTCAGGAGTGGTGCAGGTTTGGGACAGGCAGGGAGCCTGCGTTAGCCCCGCTGCTCTACTGACCGGGAGCTGCCTGAGGTAAGTCAGTGCTGCCCATCTGGAACCAGCTTCCCAGACCCCCTCCTGCCTCCCAACCCCCTACTCCAGCCCTGACCCTCCTCCCAGAGCCAGCACCCTGTGCCCTCACCTGCACCCCAACCCTCTGCCCTAGCCTGGAGCCCTCTCCTGCACCCCAACTCCCTGCCCCAGGCTCAGCCCAGAGCCCCCTCCCCGACTGCAACCCCCTCGCCCCCAGCCCAGACCCCGCACCCCCTCCTGAATCCCAACCTCCTGCCACAGATGGGTGAACGTGAGTCAGGGTGGGGGAGAGCAATGGAGGGGAGGGGTATGGAGTGAGCGGTGCTTCGGGGGCGGGGGGTGCAGATCCTGCTTTCAAGATTTGATATTTTGCCTCTGTGGCCACATTGCCTGACCATTAATTTTGTTACAGCATCTCCCCACACAATGAAGACTTTACAGAGCAGAATGATGAGTCACACCTGTGCTAGGTAACTTTCAGTGAAATTAGCCGGTAATTAAAACCCCAAAGTTAACCCATTAAATCTGACAGCATTTGCCTACCTTGTACTCCTGTGCAGCCTCCTGGATAGGAACCACCGTGTGAGCGCGGTGAGCCCGGGATCTGTCACACACCATACAGATGGGGGTTTGATCCTCTTCACAAAACAGTTTCAGAGCCTCCTGGTGCTCCCCGCACACCCTGTCCCCTCCTGCTCCCTTTGCTGCCTGTAAACTCAGTTGCTTGACGAGTTCTACGACATTTGCCAGTTGCCTGTTGGGCCTGAGGTTTCCCTGTTGCACAGTTTCTCTGCACTGAGGGCAGGAGGCGGCTGTATCGGATCCCTCCCAACCCTGGCTGATGCAGGCTCGGCAGAAATTGTGCCCACACTCCACACTGACTGGTTCTGTGAAATATTCCAGACAGACGGGACATGTCGCTTCCTCCTGGAGACTTTCCACGGGGTTCTCTGCAGCCATGGCTCCCTCTGGGCAGTGGATCAGGGTTAGTTTCAATTTCCTGAGTTCACACTCTGCCCCGCCTGCAGCAGCAAGGGAGTGTTTCCTTGCCTGAAAATGACTCAGGCTGTTTGCAGAGCAGGGAGAACCCAGCCAATTTCACCCCTGGAGGCTTTACTGAAAAAAGGTACCAGTAGGGCTTCGGTCCTGCAATTAGCCCCTGTGCTGGTGGGGAGGGTCCCTGGGGCATCCACCTGTGAGGATGAGCCTGCAGGAGAAGGAGCTGTGTGTTAGGAGTGATAGTCAGGCTGGGCAGAATTTTGTTATAATATATAATTTTGACAGATGATGTTTATTTTAAGCAATTTTTATATTTATTTATTTAAACTTTCACAGCAGCACAACAATCTGGGGTTTAAGCTTTTCATTCCAATTAAAATTTTCACGGTTGTGGGAAATTATGGGGGGATCAGATAATATTTTGGTCAGACCAGAACTATTTAATGACACTGGACACTGAGATTCAAAATGTTGAAGCTTTAGAACTGTTAAAATTGTCTGTGAGCAGGTAAATCTCCTCCCTCCCCCAGCAGCTCCCCCAGGGCAGTAACCCAGCCCAGTGCCTCCCCCCCACCACCACACGGACCGAGGCTGAAAGTCCATCTGATGGCGGCTCAGGGGCCTGTGGAATGTGCTGGGATCTCAGCCTGGGCCCTAGTAGGGCAGGTGACCCTGTAACACAACCACTCCCAGCAAGGCCATGCCCCCATTTTCTCCCTGTTTGTCAGTCTCAGCAGAGAGACCAGGGACTGCAGGGAGACCAAGCTCCTGTCCCCCAGGTGAGGGCTGGGGCCCAATGGCCGAGGGCAGCGGGTG
This sequence comes from Mauremys mutica, assembly GCF_020497125.1. Lineage (NCBI taxonomy): Eukaryota > Metazoa > Chordata > Testudines > Geoemydidae > Mauremys > Mauremys mutica. Next base: position 25,409,577 of record NC_059083.1, read on the forward strand.
TGCGGGGAGCTCGCACTAGGGGCTGCAGGGACCTGGTGTGGGATAAACAGAGACCTCTCAGGCCACTTGCCCATTGAGGCTGCAGGAGGGGATGTGGGGACAGACTGAGGAGGCCTTGGGCAGTCTGGGAAGCTGCCATCAGGGACAAGGAGAAGGAATTCAGCTGTGGCGGGGGAGCCATGCTGGGCAGAGATGCTGCTGCGGATGCAGCTAGTTACCCAGGTCCAGCGTGGTTAATAGACGTTGCAGCTCAGCAGAGGGAAGTGCTGATCTTTTGCTGGTCTCCGCGGGGCTTGAGATTTGCCGGCATCATTCAAACACCTTTCTCCTGCGGCTGTCTCAGGTACCTGGGTCTTCACGCAGCATTGCAGAGCAGAGCAGATTCAGTGCTTTGGTACAGGGTTACAGGAAGGGAAAAGACTGGAATGGTGCATATCGTACCTGTCATTTCTCTCCCCGGGCCCTGGGGATGTACCGTGTGCAGCTGGTTACTGAGAGACATTCAGTCAGACAGCTGGGGTGGCATTTTTGTGCTCTGCCCCTTTCTCAGTAAACTGAGACTTTTCAGGATCAGGACACTGACTCATTCGCTTTCTGGGTCTACTTGCTCAGCGTCTTCTCAGAGCTCTGCACCGTGAGGCCCTCGTCCTCCATAGACTGTAATGCGAAGAGACACAGAGGCATTGTATAGATTGGGAAACTGAGGCAGAGAGAGGGGTGGTTCAGTAGGCCCCCTATTCAGTGACTGCAAGGGCCAGTGCAGACCTTAGCAGCAGCCAGGCAAGTCCTGAGCTCCAGCCAGAGCCGCATCGCAGCTTTAATGGTCCTAAGGGGCTTTGCCAGGGTGCAGGATATAAGAGAAGCAGCTTCATCCTGGCCACACCCCTCTAGTCCTTTCCACCCCTCCCTCCTCCAGCCTGTCCCTGCCCCAACCCCACTCCCTCCCACCCCTCCCAGGGGCGCTCCCTGTGCCTGCAGCTGCTGGGGAGGAGGCACAAACAGCCGTTCCTGCCGGCACAGGAGCCAGAGCACACTGAGGGGCTGGATCCAACTGTCAATAATTTCTTTTGATTTAGGGTCCTAATTTGGGTACTGACCTAAGTGCTGAGGGGCTGGTTCTCCAAGGGGCTGGGCACCCGCAGCGCCCACTGACTCCAGTTCCTGCTGTGGATGCAGCTGGAACACGTGCCCTGGAGTCCCGTATTTTGAAGGGGTATTTCAAGACATACGGAATTAGGCCATTGTTTAAAATTTAGGCCTTACCGATTTGCCCATTGTGATGTTACTGAAATGAACTGTGACCGTATAGATCATTGTTGCAACCAAGGTCCTAGAGCTGCACCAAATATTATACAAAGAAGGTCAAGTAAGGTGTCTATGAAAAGGTTGTAATTTGCTGGTTATGGTTATGCTGTCTGTATGTGTGTATCGTTTTTGTATTTGAAGTTATGAATAGTGGCTCTCTGCTTGTTTCTCAATGTGTTTGATTTTAAGTAGCATCAGTGAAGCATTAGGTCAGCTTCTTGAGACAGGACTATTTTGAGTAAGTGCCAAATCAAGAAACACTTAACTGACAGTGGACCTTGGGAGACTCCAGTCTACTTCTGAGGAGCCTTCCTGGAAACGTTCAAGATAGCATGTGAGCAATGGCTGCTCTACCAGCAAACTGAGTCATGCATGGACCTGTGACTCGCCCATGTGACTCCAAACTCCATTTTGCTGCTGTGATTTTCCACAGTAAGAACAAAGGGGTTTCCGTCCACATGGCAGAGGATATAAAAGGCCCCGGAAACCCCTATATTTTGATCTTCAGTCCTGCTTCTAACATCTGGAGGAACTTTGCTAGAAACGGAAGCTCTGAAGAAAGGACTGAACGACCCATCCAAAGCTGTTTTGATTGTACTCCAGAGACTTGATTTGAGCTTGCAGTTTATTCCACCACTGCTATAAGCCTGAACCAAGAACTTTGCAATTGTTGTATGTATTTGATTCCAGTTAACCAATTTTAACTCTCATCTATATTTCTTTCTTTTTATGAATAAACCTTTAGGTTTTAGATTCTAAAGGATTGGCAACAGCGTGATTTGTGGGTAAGATTTGACTTGTATATTGACCTGGGTATGGGGCTTGTAACTTTTTTTTTTTTTTTTTACTGGGGTATTGGTTTTCATATCTGTTCATCCCCATATAGAGTGGGGCTGGTGGTGATACTGGGAATCTGGAGGGAATTGCTTGTTTGACTTCTGTTTAGCCACTGGGATGAAAGTGAAGTCCTCTCTGTTTGGCTGGTTGGGTGTAGCCTTGGGCTGTGAATGCCCTGCTCTTTCCTGAATTGATCCTCTCAGTAGTGTCCCCCAAGAGCATGCCTTGTTATACCCATTAACAGCAGTACGTGGGCTAAGACTCATTGTATATCCCTGTTTATACTTGGTCTCTGCTCAATCCCGTTATTCTAAGCAGAAGACGAACCAACCCCAGGGGTGCTCTGGAGCTCAAACCCCAACAGAAAAAAATAGCAGGTGCTCAGAACCCACCTGCTATAGCTGTTCGATGGGGCCGTAGATCAGCTGTTTGGCAGCTGGAGAAAGTGCTTGGGTGAGGGCAGAGAGCAGCAAGCCGCAGGTGTGCGGGGGGGCTTCTGGGGAAGGGTTGGATCAGGGGTAGGAAGCGGTGGAGAGAAGGCGGGGCTGGGGGCTGGAGCACTTCATGGGAAAATTAAAAGTCTGCACCTATGGTAAGCAGAGAGCTGGCAGTGAAAGGCCCATGTTACATCCCCAGTGTCTACAGGCAGCCAGTCCCCCCAGGATGGAACAACAAGTTAATAATTGACGATGACCTGTTCTGTTCATTTGATCATTGCCTGTTCTGTTAGTTGCCTCTGGGGCACCTGGCACTGGCCACTGTCAGCAGACAGGACACTGGGCTACATGGACCTTTGGTCTGACCCAGTGTGGCCGTTCTCATGTTCTTATAATCTTTCCCACGGGATTGGTGAATTCACTGTTTTGTTCATGGGCTGAGAACCTCAAGGTTAATTTGAACAAAGTGAAAGTAGCGTAAATGGGACCCCTGCGCCACACACTGTGCTGAGGTGCCCTGGGGAGACGTGGCTTTCACCCGGTGTCCAGCCCCTGGCCAGGCTCAAGAAGTGTGAGTGGGGGTGAGAAGGAGCCACATGCCTGTTCGTGGTGCCTCTGATGTCCTAGAGGGGGAAAGGACAGAAAAGAGCTTTCAGTCTAATACCTCACAAAGTGGGGAGCCTTCCATTATGCCGGGGGGGGGGGGGTGCTCGACTTCCATCTCTGCCCTGGGCCCCACCCCGACTCCACGACTTCCATCAGGGCTACAATCCAGCCCATTTCTGCCCCCTCCCCTGAGTGTGCCGTGTCCTCGCTCCTCCCCTCCCACCTCAGCCTCCTTCTTGCATGCCATGTCTGTAACTCTGCAAAGAACTGTTATAATTCCCATCTCTGCCATGCACTCGCCGAGTTACACTGCGATCTCAGAGTGCTGGACGCCAGTGCCCAGGATTCAGGAGCTGTTCTGTCTCTGTGCAGGGATCTGGGTGGCTGGAACAGTCTCACCTGCAGGAATTCACTTGCCGGCTGCTGGCCCTGCCCCTCCAGCTCACTGATGAGCTTGTTGAGATTAGATATTGGCTTGGAAAAGTTGGTGGCATTTTCACCTAGTTTCTTCCCAATCTCCCTGTCCAATTCCCCCAGCTGAGCCAGCAGGAATTGCTCTTGGTCCTGGATACACCAGCCCAGAGAGTCAAAATGAGAAACAATTTCCTGCCCGTAAGTTTCTCTTTCCCTGTGATGGCAGCTCACGGACATAAGACTCATGGGTCATTTCATCATCAGCATTGTCCCCTAGCGCTTACATAGCACTTTTCATCTGTAGCGCTCAAGCATTTTACAGTGAAGGTAAGTGACGTTATCCCCATTTCACAGATGGGAAACTGAGGCACGGAGAGGTGACGACCCAAATCTGCAATTGGACTTAGGTGCCTAAAGCCCAGGTTTAGATCCCTGACTCCCAGAATTAGGTGCCACTGAAATCAAGAAAACCTCTGCCTGGCTGCTGACTCAGCACCACATTTCTATGGTAAAATTACCCAAGGTTCCTAAATTTCTGCAAATCACCTGTGAATGGTAGTAAATGGGCAGTTGCCTTATGTTGGTCTGTGTAGTTAGTTACCGATGATGCTTAGGAAATAAGTTCGCCTAAAGACTGAACTGTAAAGAGAAGCCTGGGATTATATAGAGACCCTTGGGACCTGATCCTTTTAATCTCAGATCTGCTTGGTGCTTTATCAGGGAAACCTTTAAATCATAAGATTGAGATCTCCAATCCCACCTGGATCACCCTGAATATGGACATTGGACTGTAACCTATGGACTAAGGGTTTGTCTATATTACCAAGTTGTCAACAAAACTTTTGTCTTTCACAGGTGCTTAAAAAAGCCCCCCGCATCCCCATCCCCCAAAAGACAAAAGTTTTGCCGCGGCAAGTGGCAGTGTGAATGCCACTCCCACTGAAAAAGCGAACACTGCTTGCAGGTGTGGAAGCATTTTTTCAGCAAAAGTGCCCACAAAATACTGAAGAAAAGCGTTTACATAGACTGAGTTTTAGCAACAAGACTGTGTGTTGACACAGCCCTGTCACTAGAAGCTGCGTGGTGTAGTAAAGCCCTAATTCTGTAAGAACGCTTTCCAACTGCAAAGCTCAACATCTCTACTATGAATCTGATCTCAGAACTGTACTCATCTGTCTGTGTGCTGATCTCTCTTTTAACCTATTTTCTTCTTTAATAAACATTAGTTGAGTTAATAAGAATTGGCTGTAAGCATGAATTTGGATAAGATCTGAAATATTCATTAACTTGGGAGGTAAAGTGTCTGATCTTTCGGGATTGGTAGTGTTGTATATTTGGTTGTCATGGGTTTTGTTACTATGGCAACTGAGTTAGACTATTAAGGGATAGCTCAGCCGGTTTCAACTGGCTGAGTGAGCTCTCTGTCTCTGTAAATAAAATGGAGGTTTTGGTTAGCTGTCTGCTCTCTGGCCTCAAGTGATTGCTTCCTACACCGGCTGCCCCAAGGATATAACACTGGCGACGACGATGGGATTCCGGTGCTGCTCCAGTAAAAGAAGGCAGTAGAAGTTAAGGTAAAGAACAAACAAACAAAAAAAGCTGCTTGTTTGCACTGACTGTGAAAGTGAAACTAAAATCATGGCTACTCTGACCAGGCCCCTGGAGCCTTTTGATGAGAATACAGAGCAGTGGCATGTGTATACTGAGCGTTTTGAGCTGTTTGGTATTGCAAATGACATTACAGAAGCGAAGAAGGTGCCAATATTCTTAACTGTTGTAGGGGCTAAAACCTACTCTCTGCTACGCAGCTTACTACACCCTGTTAAGCCTGAGACTAAATCTTACAGTGACATTGTGGAAATCCTGGGGTCTCATTTCTCCCCAAAACCACTGGAATTGCTGAAAGATATAGGTTCCACAAAAGAGACCAAAAGGAAGATGAAACAGTTGTACAATTTGTAGCCATTCTAAAAAAGCTAGCAGAACACTGTGAATTTAAAGAAATGTTAAATGATGCCCTGCGTGACAGGTTAGTGTGTGGCCTGTACAGTGAAGCTATACGGAAGCGCCTACTGACAGAGGCTCAGCTTACCTTACAGAAGGCTGTTGATATTGCTGTCTCCATGGAACTGGCTACAAGGGAGGCACAATACATCGGTGCACCCCCTAGGGTGCAAAAAGTGTCACAAGAACCGACCCACAAAACTGTGCAGAGTCAAGAATGTTACCGCTGTGGTAAGCCAGGACACCAGGCATCAGAATGCTGGTGTAAGGACCTGGTGTGTCGACACTGTGGCAAAAAGGGACACATTGAGTATGCCTGTAAACAAAAGAAAAAGAGGCCTGTGGTCTGGCCGACAAAAGAGGAACCTTGCATACTCTAGAGCAGACCCAGGATGATCAAGGAGACACCTCATCACAAGAGGAAGTGCCACTGCATGTTTTGTCTTTGGCAGCGGGCTCACATGACTACTGGGTAACCCCCTTATTGGAGGGCAAACCTATACGCATGGAACTAGACACCGGTGCAGCTGTCTCGCTGGTTCCTGAGACTGTGTATAAGGAAAAGCTACAGCATCTTCCGCTTAAGGCAACAAAAACTGTTCTGAAGACGTATACAGGTGAAGCTGTGCCCATGTTGGGCACTATTGATGTTAAGGTGGAGCTCAATGGACAGGCGGCTAAATTGCCACTGTTTGTGGTGAGAGGTGACTACCCAGCCTTAATGGGTAGGTCTTGGCTTGGGAAGATTCAGCTGAACTGGGCAGAAGTGCACCGGATGACTAAAGAAGAAACCAGTCTAACCCCTATACTAAGGAAACATGCTGCTGTTTTTGGAGATGATTTGGGAAGTATGAAGGGAATCACTGTGACATTGAACATTAAACCTGGCAGTCCACCAAAATATCTGAAAGCCCGAACTGTGCCATATGCCATCAGGCCAAAAGTTGAAGCAGACCTGGAGCGCCTGGTCACCAATGGAGTCCTAATACCAGTTACCCATAGCTCATGGGCCACTCCTATCATTCCAATAGTGAAGAAAGATGGCTCTCTCCGGATTTGCGGTGATTTTAAAGTCACTGTCAACCCAGTGTTGTGTGCAGAGCAATACCCGCTTCCCCGCATCGATGACCTCTTCGCAGGCCTGGCTGGGGGACAAAAGTTCAGTAAGATTGATCTGAGTCAAGCATATTTACAGATGCACGTTGATGAAAAGTCCCAAGAGCTGTTGACTATTGTGACTCATAAGGGGCTTTATCGATACTGTCGCCTACCCTTCGGAATCACATCGGCTCCCGCCCTGTTCCAGAGGGCTAGGGACCAGATCTTGTGTGGCTTGTCAGGAGTTCAGTGTTATCTGGATGATATCCTGGTCACTGGAAGAAATGAAGAGGATCACTTAAAGAATTTAGAGGCTACCCTACAAAGACTGGAAGAGTATGGCCTACGAGTTCGCAAAGACAAGTGTGAATTCTTCAAGCCCTCTGTTGAATATTTGGGACACATCATCGATTCTGCAGGTCTTCATAAGGCCCCTGCAAAAGTTAAAGCTATTGTGGAGGCTCCCCCACCTCGAAATGTAAGCCAGCTGCGCTCATTTCTAGGACTACTGAACTATTATGGAAAGTTCATCTCACAGTTAGCCACACTGCTAAAACCACTTCATGAGCTCCTTGGGCAGAACAAGGCCTGGAAGTGGACTGAAGCCTGTGATGTTGCATTTAACAAAGCTAAGGATGCATTGTTAAATTCTGAAGTTCTAACGCACTTTGATCCATCCTTACCCCTGCAATTGGCCTGCGATGCTTCCCCTTATGGAGTGGGAGCGGTCGTGTCACACATTATGCCTTCGGGAGAAGAAAGACCTATTGCTTTTGCTTCACGCACTCTAAGCAAAGCAGAAACTAACTACGCCCAAATCGAACGTGAGGCATTAGGAATTGTTTTTGGAATTAGGAAGCTTCATCAGTACCTGTTTGGGCGAAAGTTTACTCTTCTTACAGACCATCGACCTCTGACATCAATTTTTGGACCCTACACAGGCATTCCCCCATTAGCTGCTAGTCGTATGCAACGTTGGGCATTGATACTTTCTGCACACACATATGAAATCAAATATCGGAAATCCACTCTGCACGGCAATGCAGATGGCCTCTCAAGGTTGCCTTTACCGGTCAAACATCAAGATAGTGCCCAAAAGGAAATCTTCTACTTTGAACAGGTAGAGAATACACCCATCACTGCTACTCAGATAAAGAAGGCAACCCGCGTTGACCCAGTATTATCCCAAGTTATGGACCTGGTGATGCATGGAAAATCTCGACAAACCTCTCCGGTCTCACCCGACCTTATTCCCTACATGTTCAGGTGGACGGAGTTATCGGTCCAATCTGGTTGTTTGTTGTGGGGGAGGTGTGTCATTATTCCACCACCCCTGAGATCACAGATGTTAGAACAGCTACATTCCGGTCACTGTGGAATAGTGCGCATGAAGGAAATTGCACGAAGCTATTTTTGGTGGCCTAGATTGGACGGTGCTATTGAAGAGAAGGCAAAAGCTTGTATGTCATGTCAGGGTGTAAGAAATGCACCCCAGTGGGCACCCCTACACCCATGGGACGGGCCTGAAAACCCATGGCAACGTATTCACGTTGACTTTGCTGGCCCCCTTGAAGGAAGCATGTTCTTGGTGGCAGTAGATGCCCATTCTAAATGGCCAGAAGTCTCTATAATGCAGTCCACTACTGCAGAGAGTACTATCCAAAAACTACGAGGACTCTTTAGTCGTTTTGGTCTGCCAGAACAACTTGTGAGCGACAACGGACCGCAGTTCGTCTCTCAGGAGTTTCAAAATTTTATGAAGGCAAATGGGATACACCACATCACGTCAGCACCATATCATCCGTCCACCAACGGATTAGCTGAAAGATTTGTGCAGACAATGAAAAACGCTTTGAAATCAGCAAAGGGACAACACTCCATTCAAAAGCGTCTGGATACCTTCTTACTTTCCTATAGAAACACACCTCATGCTACGACCCAGGCTTCCCCAGACTTTCTAATGATGGGACGACAGCTGTGCACTTGCTTTGATCTGCTGAAACCTTCTGAACCCAGACAAACTGTGCAACATCAGCAGCAATATCAAGTCATCAGACGGGCACCCAGAGCAAAAGACCGAACCTTTAGCCCAGGACAGCCAGTTTTGGCTCGGAATTATACTTCCAGAGCTAAATGGGTCCCGGCCACAGTCATCACTCAAACAGGACCTGTTTCCTATACAGTCCGGACTGCAGAGAATCTTACCTGGCGGCGACATGTAGATCAGCTGTTGCCAGGTCATGCCAGTCTTCAGGACCCATCTGCAGTTGAGGGGTCTGACTTCACCCCTCCTGGTGAGACACCGAATCATGAGTCACCTGTTCCTGACTGTTCTCCTCCATTACTGCCGGCAGCTGAGATACCCCTTTGCCCAGCACGAGCTGATACCACCTCCTCACCTATTCGTGCTGCGGACCCTGAGCCCCTAGTACTTTCGGGTGCAACAACACCAGAAGTTCGCCGTAATCCACCTAGAGACAGAAGGCCTCCTCATCGGCTGGATCTTTAGTTAGGGCGAACCCACGGTTATGGGGCAAAATAATCCCCAGGGTTTAGCCGGGAATGGAGGCAGTCTACCCTCCTTCTCTAGTTTAGTGTGTGTTTTATTTAGGGGATGTTCTTATTAGTGGGGGGAGGAATATGTTGTGTATTTGGTTGTCATGGGTTTTGTTACTATGGCAACTGAGTTAGACTATTAAGGGATAGCTCAGCCGGTTTCAACCGGCTGAGTGAGCTCTCTGTCTCTGTAAATAAAATGGAGGTTTTGGTTAGCTGTCTGCTCTCTGGCCTCAAGTGATTGCTTCCTACACCGGCTGCCCCAAGGATATAACAGGTAGAACTTTCTTATATGATGAATAAGATTTTCAGTAATGATCATCATATTTGCCTTGGGTGTCTGGGTGGAGGCCTAAGGCTGGGTTTCTTTAACTTTGTTGTTGGCTTCTGGGTAACCAGTGAGGTACCATAGAGGCGGTTTCATGCTGGCTTGGTAAATCTAAATATTGGGAAAATCCACCAGCTTTGGGGAGTGGCTCCCCATTTTTACAGTTTGCCAGAATTGAGTAACCTCAGTTGCTCCCTTGTGACCCTGGTCACATCATGTTTTTAAGAAAATGACTTGCATTATTCAGTAAGTAATATAATGTCCTTCATTCTCCTTCCTCCTGTTCAGTTTACATTAAGCCAGAACAGAAATTGCTTTGCACAGAGGAAACAATAAATAGCCTCTCAAAGGGAGGAGCATGTTACTCGCTGTTACTCACAAAGATCTGAGCATTGATAACGTCCCTGTGCAGATTTATTGGTGAGTAACAATGGCACCTACCAGCAGGTGCTGGATTTTTCTTTGCTCCACTCTAGTTAACACCATATTCTCATCTCCCTCTTTCTTCAAACCCCCCAGACAGCTCCAAATTTGATCCTAAGAAGAGAAAGCTGCTTCTGAATTTTCTGTATTTTGGCAGATTTACCTCAGGAACAAAATTTATCAAAGGACATTGGGCACTAGCCAGTCACAGAAACAACCCTGCAATCCACAAAGCTGAGTGAGAGGCCTGGACTCCCTATACAACATCCCTCTGGTCAGCATCTCCCATTGACTGGCTTAGGCAGCTCCCTGCCTAGCACGCTGGCTTTTGTGTCATCCATTCTAAGACATTTACATCTCCCCATAACTCAGGCTTTGTGGCTCACAGTGTCATTCCAGTGACTTTCTAGGCAGCTGCAATTTAGACGTGGTGACATACAGCCTTGTAATACCTGAGTCCCTTCCTGGATCCCGCTCTTTGTCTCCAAATCAAAAGGAGAGAGCAAATCCCCCAGTATGCAGCAGGTTTATGAGGTGAGGGGGCCCTGCCTGCTTTTCCTGAGCCCAGATGGCCCCCAGGACTCCCAAGGGAAGGGGGAGCTAGTGGGGGGCACTGCAGTTAGGTTGGTCATTTTGTGCTACGGGATCTGAACTCTCCTGTGCTTTATCTGGTTAAGAGATTAAGTGAAAGAGCAATAATGTTGGATGTGTGCAAAGAGTCTCTCCATGTGTTAAATGGTCACAATGTGCCCCCCGGAGAGAATTCAGCTGAAACCAGCAGGCTCTCACCTTGGCCTGGAGTTCAGTGAGACGATGCATTCAGGCATGGGGGAGTCTGGAGGGTCAGCTCTGCACTGGGGGTTAGGCAGCGGGTTTCACGCCTCAGATAGGGGGCTAGAGAGCCCCCCAAGAATGTGCCCAGGGACCCCAAGACTGGAGCAGTGGATGGGCTCTGATCCAGTTCCAGAGGCTTGAATTATCTGGGGATCCTGGGGCCCAGTTGCTTGGGTTCCCCTTACTGCAGTCCGGTGGCACCTAACCAGGTCCGGGAGATATATACACACACACACACACACAAAGAGAAATCTTCTCACTGCCCAGCATTCAAACATCCTTAACTCTGACCAGCTGAGTTCTGGTGACTATTTCTACATGTCTGAAATATTAAATTCAGAGACATGAATGGAGACGTCTCCCCCTCAGGGCTGCCACATCCCTTTGCCTTGGGCTGAGGGGGGCTCTTTCCTGTTCCTGGATTAGGGAGAGTCTCTCCCTCCAGTGCTGCCACTTCCTGCTCCCTTTGTCTTCAGGTACAACGGGTTCTATTAATGGCTCTTCCTGGGCTGGGCAGACACTGTCTCCTGCTCCAGGTCTCCAGGCAGGGCCCGATTACCCATTAGGCTAATGTGGCTTTAGCCTTAGGCCCTCCTATTTTTTAGGCCCTACTGGTCAGGCAGGGGGCCGGGCTGAGTGGGGTGGGGAGTGAGCTTGCTGCGGGAGCCCTGCTGGAGCCAGCAGCAAAGGCGGAGCAGCCCCCTGTGGCTTGGAAGCTGCTCAGCTGGCAGCTGCGCTTTGGCTTGCGGTGGGCTGCGGGTTCCGCCGCCGCGATGAGGAGGTGCGGGGGGCTGACGGGCGCCCAGCCGGCCACCCTGGAAGCGCAGCAGGTTGCCGACGAGGTGCAACTTCAGGTGGAAGAAAAAGAAGGGAAGAAATTTGAGGTCTTCACTGCTGTGGAGTTTAAAACTCAGGTGGTTGCTGGAATAAACTACTTCATCAAGGTCCATGTTGGCAATGAGGAGTTCTTGCACTTGCGGGGGTTCAAAAGCCTTCCTCATGAGAACAAACCTCTGAGCCTCTCCAGTTATCAGAGCAGCAAGACTAAGCATGATGAGCTGACTTACTTTTAGTGGCTCTTTGGAAGAGCCTCTCTCAATTCTTTTTTTTATAGGCTACAAAGTGATGTTTCCTATTCCAATGAATAGAATGAAAGTGCATTTAAAAATCTTGTCTGAAATATCAATTCCTTTTCTAGAGTTCCCTCCCTCCTCAGTATCCCAAAGAAGGGGCTGGTTCTCCTCTCACTTACACTAGTGTAAAACAGGCGAAGTTCCACTGAAATCAACGGATTTACACTGGCATAAATTCCATGTAAGTGACTAGAGACTCATGCCCATATAATCTGTTGTGAGCTAAAGAGAAAAGGGAGTGTAATCAGTACAACTGTGACATAGAGCAGTATAATAATTAGAATTTCTTCTAGCCCTGTTACAGAATGCAATGTTACTCAATACATAGTAAAGAACAAACACATGTTATTGTTAGGGAGCTAAAGATGGAGGTTTACAACACTGGAGCAAACCTGAAAAAGTGAAAAGAAATAGGATCATAGTCATTTGAAATAGAAGCATTTCCTAGGCAATCAAATCCATCCCCCTACAAGGATATGATGTAGTTCTCCATAGAGGAAATGTCACATATGACAGCGCTTCTTCACCAGATCTTAACCAAAAGTCCTTGTAAGGCAGTAGAACCACATAGGCACTTCTAAACAGATATTTCTACAGAAGGTACAGGGTGTATTTAACAGGAGTTTCACTCTGTTCTCTTAGCTGTTGTTGAAAATGTATGTGTTGATTTGGATTGTTTTATTTATAAGGGCCATCTTCCTCACAGCCCCAAGAAAGGGCAATTTCCCTGACAGACCAGCTGCCATTAAAGTACAGATTAAAAATGCTAAAAAAAAAAAAAAAAAAAGCCTGCTGCTTCTGCTCCCTCCTGTCTGTGTCTCCTGGCGCTGCAGGATCACACTCACAGACATGCACAGCACATTCCATTCGGGTGTGCACCCCAGGAATTTTATTTATTTTTTTAAAGGCGAACATCATAAAGGTTGGTGTGTGTGAGGGGGTGCGGTGTGCAGGAAGAGGCTCAGGACAGGGAGTTGGGGTGCAGGAGGGGTGCAAGGTGCAGGCAGGGGCCTCAGGGCAGAGAGGAGCCGCGGACGTCGATCCCATGCCATGAGGATGAGAGGTAAATCGATCTAAGATACTTCAACTTCAGCTACGCTATTCACGTAGCTGAAGTTGCGTATCTCAGATCGACCCCCCACCCCCCAGTGTAGACCAGCCCTGAGACTGAGCAGAGATGTCACTGCAGCTCCTCAGTCTTTGTAACGGGTCCCACTTCATTAGTTTCTCATTTATCACAGAGGCTTCAGCTCCCACATCCCGCTGCTGGTGTTGCCCCATTCCCAGCAGCACAGACACAGCCAGGAAGGCGTCAGAAGCTTTTATTGAGGGAGCAGAAGTGGCAGGTACCAGCTTTATACCCCAGAGGGAAGCTCCCTCCCCTAATGCAGCCTCCAGTCCCAGGCCAGGGAACAGAGAGGAAGGTGCAGCAATGGTTAACAGCAGGGGTGAGCTGGAGCCGGTTCGCACCGGTTCGTGCGAACCCGTTGTTAAATTTAGAAGCGGTTTTAGAACCGCTTGTTAACTAGCTTCCCTGCGAGGGAAGTTTTGATGGGCTCTGCCTGGGAAGCCTGTAATTCCTCCTCCCGGCCGCCGGGGGGCGCTGCGCTGTGCTGCGAGAGCCATGTGAGCTGCCTCCTGGCCCTGTTGCTGCTCCTGCTCTTTGGACCTCTGGCCCTGGGGCTCCGGCTGCTGCCTGGTGAGTCCCCGGCTGCGTCCTGCTGCTCCCAGCCCCCCCCCCCCGTGTGAGTGTCTGCGCCCCTCCCCCGTCTTCCCTGCCCCAGCCAGCCCCTGCCCCTGCCCCCAGCCGCCCCCTGCCCCCTGCCCCCCCCTGCCCACAGCCGCCCCCTGCCCCCAGCCCCTGCCCACAGCCACCCGCAGCCGCCCCCTGCCCGCAGCCACCCTCTGCCCGCAGCCGCCCCCTGCCCCACCCTCTGCCCGCAGCCGCCCCCTGCCACCCCCTGCCCCCAGCCAGCCCCTCCCCCACCTTCCCTGCCCGCAGCCACCCGCAGCCGCCCCCTGCCCACAGCCACCCCCCTGCCCGCAGCCACCCCCTGCCCCACCCCCTGCCCACAGCCACCCACAGCCAGCCCTGCCCCGCCCCCTGCCCCCCCTGCCCCCAGCCAGCCACAGCCACCCCCCTGCCCGCAGCTGCCCCCTGCCCCACCCCCTGCCCGCAGCCGCCCTCTGCCCCACCCCCTGCCCGCAGCCGCCCTCTGCCCGCAGCCAGCCCTTGCCACAGCCACCCGCAGCCAGCCCCTGCCCACAGCCGCCCTCTGCCCACAGCCAGCCCTTGCCCCAGCCACCCCCCTGCCCACAGCCGCCCCCTGCCCCACCCCCTGCCCACAGCCGCCCTCTGCCCGCAGCCGCCCCCTGCCCCACCCTCTGCCCGCAGCCAGCCCCTGCCCCACCCTCTGCCCGCAGCCAGCCCCTGCCCCCTGCCAGCCGCAGCCGCCCCCTGCCCGCAGCCACCCCCTGCCCCACCCCCTGCCCACAGCCACCCGCAGCCAGCCCCTGCCCACAGCCGCCCTCTGCCTGCAGCCAGCCCTTGCCACAGCCACCCTCTGCCCGCAGCCAGCCTCTGCCCACACTCCCTGCCACAGCCACCCCCTGCCTGCAGCCAGCCTCTGCCCACAGCCGCCCGCAGCCACCCCCTGCCCACAGCCACCCGCAGCCCGCCCGTCTGCATCACCTGCCCACAGCCAGCCCGTGTCACTCCCTGCCTCCAGCTAGCCCTGCCCCACGCCCCTATCTGCAGCCAGCCCCACATCCACTGGTGACCTGCAGTTCCCAGGGCAGTAACCCTGCACACCTGCTTTAATGAGGGGGGACAGGGAGCAGCTGGGACCCACACATGTGCACACCCTAGAGTGACCAGACAGCAAGTGTGAAAAATCGGGACGGGTGTGAGGGGTAATAGGAGCCTATATAAGAAAAAGACCCAAAAATTGAGACTGTCCCTGATCACCACCCACACATGTGAAACGGAGCTCATTTCTAGTTCAGCCCCATCTTTTTAAAAAAGAACTTTAGGTAGGGTTAAAATACATCTGTATTTTCCTGGACATGTCAGGCTTTTCGGTTCTTAATCACCTCCTGGGAAAATATGGACGTAAGGTAACCCTATTGGTACAAAAAATACATGCTGTCGCACATCCCTTAAATCAGAACTTTTTATAGGGAACCCGTTGTTAAATCAGAACTTTTTATAGGGAACCCGTTGTTAAGATTTTGGCAGCTCATCACTGGTTAACAGCCACTTAAAACCAGAAAGTAGGAGGTGGCACTGGGTGTGGTAGCACCATCTCCAGCCTAGAGAGAAAGGAGCTGACAGTCTCACAGGAAGAGCATCTCCCCAATCCAGGAAGCAGGGAGCGGCTCCAATGGGAGAGACCAATGCTGCCCAGAGGAAAGGCAGGAAATTGGAGAAGAGCGATGGGGGACCCTCTGCACCGGGGTGAAGCTGAGGGATGTGGCAGGGAGCTCTGTTCGCGTGTGACTCAGTTAAGAGTGTTTCTGTTCATCAGAATGGGCATGAACTCAGCATGAAGGTTGGTGTCAGGACTCTTTTTGTGTCTCCGCCCCCTCCGTGGCCCTGACTGAGGCCCTGCCCCCTGGCCAGGCTGGGAGACTTGCTCGCTATGGAGAGCCCCTGACACTCCACCTGCCCTGGACACGGGTCCATGGGCCTTTGGCAGCAGTCCCCGCCCATGTCCCCATTCCCCGGGGTGCACCACCCTGGGCAGGTGGAGGATCCAGGGCTTCCCAGTGCAGTCCCTGGATGGCAGCCTGGTTCTGGCTTCTGGCCTGGCCAGGGCCTCAGGGAAAGAGGAGCAGGGGTGGGGCCATTGAGAGAGGCCAGCACCAGGGCGAGATTGGTGCTGCGGGCAGGGGCTGCACTACACAGAGAGGAGCTGCTCAGCTGCCCTGCCCTAAGCATAGATACTGCCTCCAATGCTCCATGCCTGCCCAAGGCTTGCAGTGTGTGGCGCGGGGCAACGTGGCCCTCTTTCCCCAAACTATGCCCATGCTGAAAAGTGTCCTGGTCATCCCACCTTTAAAAGTGTGTGTGTGTGTTGTGGGGGGAGACATGGGCCCCTGGATCTCCTTACTGTTTAATGTGTTATTTTTAGGGCTGTGTGTGTCATGGTCGCTGTCAGTTTGGTTGGTAACTTTAGCTACAATCTCATGAAGATGTTTTCTCTGGAATTTTCTCATAATTTAAAGGCAATCTTCACCCGCAGACTCACCCTGTCTGTGTGCTCCAAATGATCCTCCCCTTTTTCTCTCCAATTCAGACGGCAGAGTGTCTTGGGGGAGAAAGGAGAAGAGAGGTGAGATTTCAGACTTTCATATTCATAAGAGCATCCCCACTCTGAAAACTGTTTTATAATTATGACAGAGAAACAGACAGAGAGGCCCAGAGACACACTAAGGTATTTAATATAAAAAGATCTGAAATCTATTTCCCCCTCTCAATCAGGCATCTCTCAGCAATGGAGCCAGCAGCCTTGCAGCCTCACAACTATCCCAGGACACACAATCTGTAAGAGATTTACTTTTCCCTCCTCATCCCCTCCCTCCCGTCAGACTCCAGTTGGTTTGTCTCATTCACTTACTGCCTTTTGTCGTAACCTAGACCCAGAGCCTGCAAAGACTTTGGCATAAAAGTAGCTTTACCCACTTGGGTCCCTTTGACACTAACCAGATGTTCAGAGTTTGTGAAATTCTGGCTCTAACTGTGAGCTGTTGGGTCTGTTTACTCAGCACCTCTACAGAGAGCAGCACGACAGGACCTCGTCCTCCATAGGCAGAAATGGAAATAATAGTAAAATTATTTTATCAAGGTGGAAATTGAGGTGGGGGAGGGTTGGCTCAAAGGGTCCGATATCTCCCTGTACCGGGAAAAGGAGAAGGGAGGGGCCATTTGTGACTCTGCTGTTCAGTGGCTGCAGGGGCCGGTGCAGACCTTGGCACAGGCTGAGGAAGTTCTGAAGCCAGCCAGAGCTACATCCCTGTGACAATGGCCCCCGTGTGTTTAGGCCACTGTGCAGATTGTCAGAGGCCCAGCTTTACACGGCCCATGTCGCTCTGTCCCTCGTCCACCTGCTCCCTCTTCCACCCGCCCTCACCACCCCCACCCCACTCCCAGCCCTCTCAGGAACACGCCTTGTGCCTGCAACTGCTGGGGAGGAGGCACAAGAGGTGCCTGTGCTGGAGGGATCCCTGACCGTGGGGGAGGGTCTTTCTCCTTCCCCACAGCCCATTTGGCCGAAACTAGCTGCAAACGGGACCAGAGCTCAGTGACGGGCTGGATCCGCCCTTGAGAAATGTGCCCCATGGCTGGTGATGGGGCAGTAGACAGGGAGGGCTCTGAGCTATAGAGAGATCTTTGCCACGTGTCTGGCTGTTGGGTCTTGCCAAAATGCTCGGTACCCAACTGACCATCATATTTCCCCACAAGGAATTTCCCCCCAAGTCAGATTGACAGAGAGCCTGGGGATTTTTTTCCTTCCTTCCTCTGCAGCCTGGGTCACGGGTCAGTTGCAGATTTAAACTAGAGTCAATGGTGGATTCTCTGTAACTTGTGTAGCGGGGCAGTTACCCAGCTCCTGGGATAAAAGGAGGTAAAAGGTGAAAAGCAGCTCAGGTCGGCTGACTGGGGAGGCAGCCACAGCTGGGGCCACACCCAATTAGGTCACAGCTGGCCCTGATCAAAGGGCTGGGAGCTAGGCAGGCAAGAGTCTCACTGCAGGGCTGCCTGGGAACAGAGCACAGGGTACCTTACACAGAGCAGGGCTGGGGTGGGGCAGGCAGAGCTGGGGAGCTCTGGCCTGGCAAGTCCCCAGGCTGAGGCCTTGTTAAGGGCCAGGGATGGTATTAGGGCTAGAAAGGCAGTAGGTCCAACCCCTTTGCTAATGATGAGTGGACATTGCAGACTGCAGGCTGCCCCAGAGAAAGGGGGCTAGATGACTGGCAGTAACCACTGAGGGACGGTGGGTATAGAGGGTTGGGATGCCCCTGGGAGAGGAGACCCAGAGTGTGGGGGTACTGCTGTGGGCAGAACCCCAAGGTAAGGGGCACTGGAGTCCAGGAGGGGCATGGGGGGCTCTGAGGCAGGAGAGACACTGGCCAGCAGTGGGCACTCTGCAGCGGGAAAGCTAATTCCCTGACTGACCAGCAGGAGGCGCCGCACTGCTGAGTGCTCAACCAGTTACACTTGAAGTTTTAAAATCATGTTTTGAGGACAGAGGTTCGGGGTCAATTGCAGGAGTGGGTGGGTGAGATTCTGTGGCCTGCAGTGTGCAGTTGGTCAGACTGGATGATCATGATGGTCCCTTCTGGCCTTAAAGTCTTTGAGTCATTTCTTAATTTAACAGCATCATCTGAGTGTGAACCAATTGATCAGCACCATTCTCTTCTCAGAGACTTATCCCAATTTCCATTCCTAGATCCCTTCTAGGTACCTTTGAACTTCCCCAGAATCTCCATTAGCACAATCGTTTTCTGGGAGAAACCACTGACTCGCTCTTCCAGTTCAGGAGAAATCTCCTCTGGCTGCTGGAACTTCCCCTTCTCACACCTGGAGGGAAACAATTTCACGTGATTATATTTTACTGTGTGACTCATTATAAGTTCTGGCTAGTGAGTCGCTGCTCTCATGGGCCTGGAGTTAGAATTCCTCGACTTCTCCCAGCCTCAGAGCAGGTGCAACACAGCCCAGGGCCAAGCAATCTTCCCTTCAAAGGTCATTAATATTCTTCAACTCTGGTCTGGAAAGATCAGCTCTGGGGACAAAAGGGGAATTGAGTCTCCATGGCCAATTCGCTCCTTGGCCTCCATGCTCTCAGGGACAGGAGGTTCCCAGGTGAAGTGCTGTAGAAATCTGCCTCTAGGAACTAGACTGAGACACCAACTACCCCTTCCCCAGCTCATTTCTCACAGGTCTCCAAACAGCCCTCAGATGGGGAAAGGCTCTTGAAAACTACTGCCCTGGGCTGAATAGTGACCAGTACCCAGCAGTGACAGGCCCATATTCCATCCCCACAATCCTGAGGCAGCCAGTCCCCCAGGGATGTGACATCTCTACAAAATACTTGAGGTCAGTCTTTCCCACTGACTGGAGAATTCCAGAGTCTTCTGTACAAGAGTTAGCACCCCAGGATGAAGTTGATCAGAGAGATTTGTATCCAACATGTGATCTCCCCATACATTTTGCTGTAGAGCCCCGGGGAGATGCGGTGCTACCCTCATCATCAAGCTCCTTCCCATCATTGTGGAGTGCGAGGGAGCCACATACCTGCTCAAGGTGGTTCTGACATCCTAGAGGAGAAACAAAAGAATTTTAGTCCTCTCTGACACACACACAGGGGATCCCAGGGAAGGGATTTAGGAAGTATGGGGGAAGAGACCCTGCCCTGGCCCCAGGGCCATTGATTCCCTGAGCTAATGGGGCTTTTCCATCTTTCATATCCCTGTGACTCTGCTAAGAATAATAGTCACTCAGATGTCAGCAATGCACATGCCGAGTTACACTGAGATCTCCGAATGTTGGACTCCAGTGCTTATGATTCAGCAGCCCGCTCCTCCCTCTGTGGGGGCCTGGCAGTTTCGGTTTCCAATTGTCCCTCGGGGTGGCTCAACCCTATGCCTCACCCCCCTCCAAACCTTTCCCCAATGCCACACCCCAACCCAACTCTTCCCACTCCCACTCAACCTCCACCCTGTCTCTTCCTCGCCTCCTCTTGTGAGCTGCCATAAATATAAAGGAAAGAGTAACATAAAATACCTCCTTGCAGCTGTACTGAATCGCTTTACCTCTAAGGGGTTAAGAAGCTCAGATAACCTGGTTGGCTCCTGACAAGAAGGACCGATAAGGAAAGAAGATACTTTCAAATCTGGTGGGTTGTGGGAGGTTTTGTTTGGGCTCTGTTTGTTTGTTCCTGATAGAGAGATAGACCAAGCAGGGACAACATCTCCTGAAAAGCTACCTGAAATGATCCATCTAAGATTACAAAAATTCTAACTAAGGCAAAGAAATGCGTTATTTTTTGTTTTAGCATGTGAATTTTCCCTATGCTAAGAGGCAGTTTTATTCCTGCTTTTGTAACTGTGAAGCTGAGTCCAGATTGGAGTCCTCTGTGTTTGAAATCTTTTTATTACCCTGTAAAGTTACCTTTTATCAATGATCTTGGAGGTGTGATTCTTGTACTTTTTTCTTTATAATAAAGTTATTCTTTAAAGAACCCGATTGATTTTAGTGTCCTAAAGATAAGGGTCTGGTCTGTACTTACATTAAAGGCAATTGGTTGGTATATCATTCTCAAGCCTCCCCAGGAAAGGGGGTGAAGGGGCTTGGGGGGATATTTTGGGGGAATAGGGATTCCAAGTAACCCATCTCCGAATTTTTGTTTAAATCACTTGGTGGTGGCAGCAAGGACAAGGAAAGGAATTTGTGCCTTGGGGAAGTTTTTAACCTAAGCTGATGGAAGATAAGATTAGGGGGTCTTTCATGTGGGTCCCTACATCTGTCCCCAGAGTTCAAAGTGGGGAGGGAATCCTAACATGAGCACACTCCCTCCCCGCTCCTCCCCCTCCCTCCCAGCATCTCCTGCACACAGTGGAACAGCTGATTGCAGCAGGCAGATGGTGCTGGAAGAAGGGGGAGGAGTTGATCAGCAGGGCTGACTGTGGGTAGCACTGAGGGGGAGAGCTGGCTGTCCTGGAGCACCCACCTATGTTTCTCAATCAGTCTCACCTGTAGGAATTCACTCGCTGGCTTCTGACACTTCCTCTCCAGCTCACTGATCAGCTCACTCAGACGGGAAATCTGCTCGGAGAGTTTACTGAGATTTTCATTCTGGATCCTCACAATCTCCTTGTCCAGCTTCTCCAGATGGGCCAGGAGGAGTCGCTCTTGTTCCTCCAGGAACTGCTGCAATTGCTGAAATTCAGACACAATCTTCTGCCTCTCGGTTTTTGTTTGTTTCTGTATAAAATAGGGCAAGGGCTGGTCAGGGACATGGATGGAGCCCAGGGTCCTTTCATGGAGAGCTGAGTGTGCAGGAGGGTGATTTTCTTTGAAAATCCTCAGATTTCTGACATTTGACTCTACCCTGTGGGTACTAGGCAGGGGATTCTCTCACACCTTCCCTTTTGGCCCCTGTGTCCCTGTGAAAGGGAAGTTTCTCTGTCAGTCATGGTCAGCATCTTCTGTTATTTATGGTCTGTGGAAATTCAGACCCAGAGCAGCAGGAGGCAGGACTCAGCACTACACTAACAGAGACCTCAGGGCAGTTAAAAGAAACAAATGTTTTAAAAATGCACAAAATGTCTAGACCCAGTGGACAAGCACTTCACGGGGACATTTGTGTGAATTCAGGCAAGCCACAAGGACTAATAATCAACTGCAGTGGAAGCTTAGGGCTTGTCTACACATGAATCTAACCCAGCAATCCATGATGATGGAGAAACACACACAAGCCCGTGTTCACGTAGGCCACACAGGAGTCTGCTTCCAGTCAGACCTCCCACTGCCAGTCCCACAGCTGGTTCATAACAACAGGCACCTACCAGATATTCCCAGCAATTCCTCTCTCCAGTCGCTTTCAATCCCAGCAGCTTTTCTCTCTCTTCCCTCAGAGTCTTCAAATGGGCCTGGATTCTTTCCTGAAGAAACAGAAATGATTTGGGAGGTTTCATCTGGATAGTTGAGAGGTGTTTTTCCTGTTTGGAAGTGGGTGTTTTTCCACCCGAAACCCAAGATGACTGTGGTTCTAATCGCTTTGTGACATCAGGACCACCAAGGTGATGAAACCTCATTAATGGAAACTAGGAGCATGTCACATTCAGACTCGTTACCAATTCTGGTTCAGTGTTTTTAGTAATTAGCAAGAGATCTCAATTATACCCAAGCTTTACTGGTATTTGTGAATTGATTAATGGTACAGAGCATAACAGCAGGGCTGGCTCCAGACCCCAGCATGCCAAGCGCACGCTTGGGGTGGCGTGCCACGGGAGGGTGGCAGACGGCTCCGGTGGACCTCCCGCGGCTCTGGTGGACCTCCCGCAGTCATGCCTACGGAGGGTCCGCTGGTCCCGCAGCTCTGGTGGACCTTCCGCAGATGTGCCTGCGGAGGGTCCGTTGGTCCCGCGGCTTCAGTGGAGCATCCGCAGGTGTTTCTGTGGGAGGTCCACTGGAGCTGCGGGACCAGCGGACCCTCCGCAGGCACGTCTGTGGGAGGTCCACCGGAGCCGTGGGACCGGTGACCGGCAGAGCGCCCCCCGCGGTGTGCCGCCCTGCTTTGGGCGGCGCAATTCCTAGAGCCGCTTCTGCATAACAGGGCACTGGAGTCACATGGGGGTGAATCAATAAACCTGTTTTTTGAAGGTTTAACAAACAAAGTGATACAAATCTCAGAAGCCACCTGGGTTTAAATATGGGCTGGGATTTCAGCCCTGTCGCCCTGGGGCTGCACTGGTTGGGCAGAGCTGGTCTAAGCACCAGGGCAAAACTCATGAGATGTCGGGAGGCCATTCGTCTGGTTTGAAGCTGCACAGTCCAGTTGTGTGGAGCACTATCCCTGTCCGGCAGGGTCCCAGCACTGGACGTGGTTTTGTCTGGTGCAAAAGGGAGAGGAGGAGACTGAGGATGCAGGAGGACACCCGTGAGGGTGGGGGCGGGGCTGGGGTGGCACCTTCATGCAGAATGATGCAGGCGGGTGGCTTGCTGGAAAAAATGGTGGTGGGGTCCACACAGGGTGACTGATACTGGTGAGGACGGGCCCATGCAGGCAGGCATGGGTATATCCGATGTTCTGGGGATTCCTCAGTGACCTCCCTAATTAGACATGATGCAGATTTGTATAAAGAACGGGTTGGGGTTTGCCCCAGTACTGCCCTAACCCCTCTCCATGGCAATGCCCCATGGGTAGGTCCCCACGCTCACATTCCCTGGTAAAGATCCCGGAAGCAGTGCATTCTGGGAGATTTCAAAAGGCTGCCTGGTGGGACTAACGGAACCACTCTGGCTGGTCCTTGCCCACGTACACAACAGTGCAGGTCAGACTGGCACCGGTCAGCTCCAGCCTGGGGTTGGTTTTGCTACAACTTAGTGTAGTCCCAGTAGTACTTGGCATGGACCTGAGCTGTCTGGAGCCCTTTTGTGTGCGGACTGAAGGTTGCTCCGGGTCCCACACAGCGTTTAGCCCAGTTATCTCCTCTAGTGCAGGTCGGCAGCATCTGAGTTTAATCCCTCGTGGAGAAACACAGGAGTTCAGAATCCCAGTGAGAAACCTCCTCTCCCTGCTGGGACTGGGACCTTTATCAAGGCGTCTCTCCCTCCTAACGGACACAGTTCATCACTGGGTGGGGCTGATGCTAAGATGTCAGCATGGCAAAGTGGTTCGGGTCTTGGACTGGGTCTGGGGAGATTTGGGTTCTATGCTAAGCTCTGTCACTGACATGCTCGGTGACTATGTGCAACTCGCTGCCCCGCTTTGTGCCTCAGTTTCCCTTCCCACCTTTTGTCTAGCTAGACCAGTGGTCACCTACCAGTCGATTGCGATTAACTAGTTGATCCTGGAGATTCTCCCAGTCGATCGCAATCTCTGGCAGCTGGAACTGTGGCCAATGGGAGCTGCAGGAGTGGTTCCTGCAGAGAGAGGCAGTGTGTGTAGCCACATGCTCCCCTCCAGGGGCCACAGGGGCACATTGGCCCCTTCCAGGAGTGGTGCAGGGTTGGGACAGGCAGGGAGCCTGCGTTAGCCCCGCTGCACTACTGACCAGGAGCCGCCTGAGGTAAATCAGTGTCGCCCAGCTGGAGCCAGGTTCCCTCACCCCCTCCTACACCCCAACCCCCTACTCCAGTCCTGACCCTCCTCCCAGAGCCAGCACCCTGTGCCCTCACCTGAACCCCAACCCTCTGCCCCAGCCTGGAGCCCTCTCCTGCTCCCCAACCCCCTGCCCCAGGATCAGCTCAGAGCCCCCTCCCAGACTGCAAACCCCTCGGCCCCAGCCCAGAGCCCCCACCCCCACCTGAATCCCAGCCTCCTGCCTTTGACCGTGAGTGAGGGTGGGGGAGAGCAAAGGAGAGAGGGGGGGTATGGAGTGAGTAGCCCTTCTGAGTGGGGCGGTGCAGATCCTGCTTTCAAGATTTGATATTTTGCCTCTGTTGCCACATTGTCAGATCATATATTTTGTTACAGCACCTCCTGCACAATGAAGACTTTACAGAGCTGAATGATGAGTCACACCCGTGACAGGGAACTCTCAGTGAAATTAGCCTGTAATTAAACCCCAGACGTTAACCCATAAAATTTCACAGCAATTTCCTACCTTGTACTCCTGGGCAGCCTCCTCGATGGGGACCACCGTGTGAGCGCGGTGAGCCCGGGACTCTCTGCAGATCACACAGATGGGGGTTTGATCCTCTTCACAGAACAGTTTCAGAGCCTCCTGGTGTTCCCCACACACCCTGCCCCCTCCTGCTCCCTTTGCTGCCTGTAAACTCAACTGCTTGGTGATTTCTACGACATTTGCCAGCTGCCTGTTGGGCCTGAGGTTTCTCTGTTGCACAGTTTCTCTGCACTGAGGGCAGGAGGCGGCTGTATCGGATCCCTCCCAGCACTGGGCAATGCAGGCTCGGCAGAAATTGTGCCCACACTCCAGACTGACAGGTTCTGTGAAATACTCCAGACAGACGGGACATGTCGCTTCCTCCTGGAGACTTTCCACGCGGTTCTCTGCAGCCATGGCTTCCTCTGGGCAGTTTGTAACAGGCTTTGTTTCAAATTCCTGAATTCAAACTATGCCCCGCCTGCAGCAGCAAGGGGGTGTTTCCTTGCCTGAAAATGACTCCTGCTGTTTGCTGAACAGGAAGGACCCAGCCAATTTTACCCTTGGTGGCTTTAGTGTAAAAATGTACAATCACACCAGTGACAGGTAACTTTCAGTGAAATCAGCCTGTAATTAAAACCCCAAAGGGCTCCCGGCCTGCAATCAGCTCCTGAGCTGGTGGGGAGGGTCACTGGGGCCAGGGGCGGCTCTAGGTTTTTGGCCGCCCCAAGCAGTCATGCCCGGGAGGCGCCCCCGAGCTGCGGGAGCAGCAGACCTCCCGCGGGCATGACTGCGGAGGGTCCGCTGGTCGCGCGGCTCGGCTGGACCTCCCACAGCTGTGGGCGGTTCGCTGGTCCGGCGGCTCCGGTTGAGCTGCCGCAGTCATGCCTCCGAGCCGAGGGAGGAAAAGCACTGAACCTTGGCAGGAGCCGCACTGGCCAGGGGTGGGGAGAAGAAGCCCCGGACCGTGGTAGATGGGCAGGCGGCTGGGCAGGGTGGGTAGGAGAAGCCCTGGACTCCAGCACGAACCACGCAGGGTGGGGTGGGGGGGCAGAAGATGTGGGGCTGAAGCCCGACCCCCTTCTGTTCAGAGATGGCCTGAGTCCCTCTCTCTCCCCTGCCCCCTGCTCGGAGCTGGCTCTAACTCTCCGGCTGTAGAGAAATTCAGCCCAAATCTACTAACCTTGGTATCTCCGTTTCCCCCCTCACCACATAGCTATGAAGGGATTCAGCTTAGGAGGCAGAGTCAGCATTAGCCGCATTTGGCAGATGGGATCTAGGGTACACAGAGGTTAAGTGACTTTTCCAAGACCAAAAATTATACAAACCTGCCGCCTATGTGCAGGGGCCCTGTGGCTGGGGGGTATCCCCCTATCCTGGTGCCCTTGAAGGATCAGAGTGTGTGTGTCTAAGGAAGACTAATCAGGCTTGGCAGAATTCTTTATATATACACATAATTAACAGATAGTATTGCAGCTAGTTTTAAGCATTTTTTCAATATTTATTGAGTTACATTTTCACTATTGCACAAAACTCAGGATTTAGCATTTCCTTCCAATTGTTCTCAATTTCAGTTTTCACAGTTGCGGGAAATTATAGGGGGATACGTCAATAGTGTGTCAGACCCCAATGATTTAATGTCACTAGACACCGAGATTCAAAACGTTGAAGCTTTATAACCATGAAAACACAGATGGTCACATCACCTATCAAAAGATACAGTCACTGTCCTTCAATCAAACTCGAATAAGTTCTCAATCAGCCTTGTTCTTACTTTGTGTATCTGTAATTACCATTTATTATCAATTGAAATATTTTTCATTGGTCTGTGTGTAGACAGCAAAAGCAACTGTAACCCCTTTGGGGTCTAGAAAGCATGGCCCCTTTAAATCTTTTTTCCCAAGGGGGAGGGGGAGAGTAAGAAAAAGGAGGGAAACTCCAGGGGGCAGGGCTGGAGCTGGAGGGAGAGAGAGGGGAAGCAGCATGGCTGGCCCTGGAGAAGGAAGCAGAGAGAACCTGCCGGAGCCCTGAGGAGGACAGGCCAGATCAGGGACAGCCCAGGACAGGAGCCAGGAGGAGCCCTGTGCCGGGGGGAATCGCCCAAGAAGGACAGGCCAGAGCTGGATCCAGTATCACGGCTGCCCGGAGCTGCGTGGGACTGTGAGTACTGGGGCTTGTGACTCTGCACTGGGAACAAGGAGGGAGGCTGCTAGATAGTTAAGTGGGGAGGTGGTCGCTCTGTGTGGCTTTGCAGAGAGCGGCAGAAGAGGGCACCGGAGGGGTTTGCTGGGGAGAGTTCACTGGCGCCGAAGATGACCAGGAGCACCCAAGACTCACCACCGGACTGGAACTTTGCTCAGGCCTCCTGAACTCTGTGTGCAGACACATTGCTCGGTGTCTGCCCTTCCAGACTGTGCTATCACTGGGCCCGTGGGCCTTGGTTTGAATGCAGCCCTGTTTTACTGCTCCCCCTATATTTCCCCTTGTTGTTTTTCTCCTCCCAGCCCTCTGTAAATAAATATCTCCCTTTGTTATATCCATTGTACTTTTCCTGTGGGTGTGTGTGGTCACTCTGGGGGGTTTGGAACAGGTGCCCCTGGGGTGGAAGGGATTTCTCCTGCTGCATTCCTGCGCGCGCTGTCTCTTGGCCAGAGCTGCCTGCAAAGCAGACTCCATCTTGGCCACGAGGGCGCTAAAGTTACACAACGTTGGCCAAGATTTATGAATAAAATCTAATTCTTCCAGGCCTGGTGATGATAAACTCTCAGGCTAAAAGCTTGGTTAAACTGGAACGAGTGTTTTCAAGACCTGATTCTCATTTACACTAACGCTGCATGTCTCAGTGCAAAGCGACTGTAGGATCTCCATCTTTCATGACTTTATCATGAGTCTTGTGATATTTGGTGTGTTTGATGAAGCCCCAGCTCCTGGAAGCATGTGAGGAGGTGAGACTCTCAGGCAGGGCCAGGGGAGAAATCCAGCTCCAGATATTGGTGGAGCACAGCCCCCAGCCCTGAATATTCCTGGTGCTGGGGCACCTGGAGCCCATATAACCTGGCGCCCATGACGGTGGGTTCCTGTTTGTGGGTTGCTAAGCAGAGACAGACACTCCTCTGCAGCCCAGATTTAGGCACCTATCCATGAGAGGGGTGTGGCTTAGGACACCCCTTCCCCCCTTGTCGGCATCTCCCATTGGCTAGCTTACATGGCTCCCCGCCTACTGAGGTGGCTTTTGTGAATTGCATTGTAAGGTGCCTGTGTCGCCCTGGCATTGTCTAGGGAGTTCTAGATCCCTGACTCAGCTCTGAGGGTCACAGTGCTGCTGTTCCTGTGATTTTCTTGCAGCCTAAAAATTACTCACTGTGACACTCAGCACTGCAGCACCCAAGTCCCTTCATGGACTGCACCCTGTGCAACCAGTCACCTCTCTGCAGAGCACAGGTGAGCAATTCCTGATTGACATGGGTGTGCACAGGACAGAGACAGAGCACAGGCTGGAGAGTGACACATCACACAGTAAAACCCAAACTCTCTTCCCAGAGGCTCAATATTCCTTGCAGCTGGAACATTAAAGTGGAAGAAACAAGAAGAATTGTTTGTAATGTTTTATTTACAGTAAGTTGCTGGAAAGTAGCAAAGTAAAAGGAGCTGAGAAGGAGCTTTAATAACCACAGTACGGCAAGGAGATCCCCAGCTACTGAGAACAGTGGGAGGAGCTCTGGCTGGGAGACCCCCATGAGATCTAATCTCACAGATCTGTACAAAACACTCCCTGCTGCTGCTGCTTCTCCCCACCCCCCCAACCCTGATTGATTCATGCTGTTTCCCTGCCACCCCCACCTTCGCCTGTTCCCTGCCCGGCTGTTAGTTCTGCCCCCTGCCCAGCCCCCACCTCTGCCCCTCAGAGCCCCTCTGCCCCTCCTGCAGCTCCAGAGGTTCTTCCCCCCTCTCATCCCTGGGGCTGCCGAGAGGGAGGGGGAGGCACTTCCAGGAGCCATAGAGATAAGGAGCCAGAGGCTGGGTAGATGGGAGTCCTGCAGGGTCATAGAGACTGGGGTGTGCGAGGCAAGAGAGGTTGAGTTCCAGTTCCCCCCTCAACTGTGTGTCTCAGGGACACAGTCTGAGCTGGGATCCCCATGTCCCCACCCCGAGCCAGGGTCGGATTCTCCCCCCAGGGATGGAGCCCGGTGGGAAAGTGAAGATCGGGGCCTCGTCACCAACATCGATAAATGTCACCTGCCCCCGGTCACAGTCCAGACAAACCCGGATCCTGCTGGGGGCCCGGCTCAGGGGCAGGGGGGTCACAGGGGAGGTGAGAGCCCGGAACTGATCCATCCACCAGTCCCGCTCCACAGCCCAGATCCCCCCCTCAGGGCTGAGGCTGATCTCTCCCTTCCTCCCCACAGACTCTCTGGCCACCCCCACAGCCCAGTATCGCCCATCCCCCACCTCCACCTCCCAGCAATGTCTCCCCGAGGTGAATCCCTCACAGCCCAGCACACAGGGCTCAGTGTCAAATCTCTCAGGGTTGTTGGGCAGTCGCTGCCGTGTGTCTGCCCATCTCACACTTTTCCGATCCTCAGACAGGACGAGGTCGGGATGAGCCGTGTCTGGATCCAGAGTCACATTCACTGGAGAAGAATCAGAGCGTTAGGGGCAGAGCTCAGCCCTGGGGGAGGCTGGGACCATTTCTCACACTCCCCAGCAGCCCCGTCCTGGCTAGGACAGGCCTGGATCCCAGGGAGCTGCCTCTGTCCTGGGCACCTGAGTCTGAGCAGAGAGGTCACTGCAGCTCCTCAGTCTTTGTAACAGGTCCCACTTCATTAGTTTCTCATTTATCACAGAGGCTTCAGCTCCCACATCCCGCTGCTGGTGCTGCCTCATTCCCAGCAGCACAGACACAGCCAGGAAGGCATCAGAAGCTTTTACTGAGGGAGCAGAAGTGGCAGGTACCAGCTTTAAACCCCAGAGGGAAGCTCCCTCCCCTAATGAAGCCTCCAGTCCCAGGCCAGGGAACAGAGAGGAAGGTGCAGCAATGGATAAGAGCCGCTTAAAACCATACAGTAGGTGGTAGCACCATCTCCAGCCTAGAGAGAAAGGAGGAGCTGACAGTCTCACAGGAAGAGTATCTCCCCAATCCAGGAAGCAGTGAGCAGCTCCAATGGGGGAGCCCAGCCCTGCCCAAAGGAAAGGCAGGATGTTGGAGAAGAGCGATGGGTATGTGGCAGCAGGGCCGGCTCTAACATTTATGCCGCCCCAAGCAAACAAAAAGAGCGCGCCCGACCCCTGCGAGCGCCGTGCCGCTGAACCCCTCCCCGAGCGTCGCACCGCCCAAGTCCCCATCCCCATCCGAGGGTCGCGTCACGCCGCCTAAATCCCCGCCCCCCTGAGCGCCATGCTGCCCAAGGCCCGCACCCCTCCCGAGCACCGCACCACGCCACCCAGGTCCCCACCCCCCGAGCGCCATGTTGCCTAAGCCCCCCACCCCTCATGAACGTCGCGCCGCCCAAGTCCCCGCCCCCCCCGAGTGTCGTGTTGCCCAAGTCCCCGCTCCCCCGAGTGTCACGTTGCGCCGCCCAAGTCTGACCCCCTCCCCCCAAGCGCTGCCCGGCCAAATCGAAAAAAACAAAAATAAACCCAGAGCGCCGCCCCGTCCCAAGGTGCCGCCTCAAGCACATGCTTGGTAGGCTGGTGTCTGGAACCGGCCCTGTGTGGCAGAGAGATCTGTTCGCGTGTGACTAGGGGCTTGGCTACACTTACAAGTTGCAGCGCTGGTGGAGGCTTTCCAGCGCTGCAATTACACCCCGTCCACACTTGCAGGGCACAACCAGCGCTGCAACTCCCTGGCTGCAGCGCTGGCTGAAAACCCATCCCGGCAGGGGTATAAGGAGTGCAGCGCTGGTGATCCAGCGCTGCTCAGCAGGTGTGGACACTCACCAGCGCTTTAAGTGTCCTCCAGGGAATAAGGAGTTATCCCAGAATTCCTGTTCAGCCACTCTGCTCATCAGTTTGCACTCTACTGCTCTTGCCTCAGGTGACCCGCCCTTTAAATGCCCCGGGAATTTTAAAAATCTCCTTCCTGTTTGCTGCAGCCAGGTGTGTGTGGAGTGCAATCAGTTAATCTTTCCAGGCGACCATGCCTCCACGCAGCAAACGAGCCCCAGCATGGAGCAATGGCGAGCTGATGGACCTCATCAGTGTTTGGGGGGAGGAATCTGTGCAGGCACAGCTGCGCTCCAGCCGTAGGAATTACGATATCTTTGAGCAGGTATCAAGGTCCTTGCTGGATAGGGGCCATGATCGGGACGCGCTGCAATGCAGGGTGAAAATTAAAGAGCTGCGGAGTGCCTATTACAAAGCCCGCGAGGGCAATCGCCGATCCGGAGCTGCCCCCACGACCTGCCGTTTTTACAGGGAGATGGACGCGATACTTGGGGGTGACCCCACTACCAATCCCAGGACAACGATGGACACTTCTGAGCTGGCTGGGGGACAGGAGGAGGAGGAGGCGGAGGCGGAGGCGGCGGGGGGGGGGAGGAAACCGCGAGTGAAGCTCCTGGGATGGGGGAAGACACCCCAGAGTCCCTTGAGGCATGCAGCCAGGAGCTCTTCTCAAGCCAGGAGGAAAGTACCCAATCGCAGCAGCCAGCAGTTGCAGAAGGACAAGCAGAGGAGCGGGTTACCGGTAAGCGGCTTTTATTTTCTGGGTGGAAATGTTTCTGGAGAGGAAGGGGGGTTATGGCTGCATGCATGCCAGACTAGAATAGCCCGTTGATGTGGTCTATCACGTCGCGGTAATCTGCTTCAGTTATCTCAGCAAAAGTTTCAGCCAGAGCGTGGGCAATATGCCTGCGCAGGTTTATAGGCAGAGCCACTGTGTTTCTTGTCCCAGTCACGCTGACGCGTCCGCGCCACTGTGCCGCGAGTGGTGGGGGGACCATTTCTGAACACAGGCAAGCCGCATAGGGTCCCGGGCGGAATCCACATTGCTGTAAAAGAGCCTCCCGCTGTTCCCTAGTGACTCGCAGCAGGGAGACATCTTCCAGGATTAACTCCTGTGAAAAATGTTGGGAGACTCTTTAGTGAAGAGATAGGGAGATAGTGAAGATCACCCCTGCAGCTGCATCTTCACTCAACCCCTCTATCACTCCAGATTACCCGAAGCAACCAGCTCCCCTCTATCAATCAAGCCCCACTTCTCCCTCTATAAGCACCCCTCACTCACCATTTCGTGGCTTCTGTCGTGTTATGCGTGTGGTAAAAGAATGTTAAAGTGAGAACTCCCTCAGTGTAACAATTCATGTCTGGAGATAGTGGATACAATGCTGCCTCTGTTAAATGTTGTCATTTCTGGGTTTCTACAGTGACCTTGACTACTGGACTGAGCAGATGTTCCACTGCACAGAGGCTTCAAAATTTGAGAAAAAATCCCCGAAAGAGCAAAGAGGACATGCTGAAAACTGTTCTTCATCACTCTGCTACAGAGAGAAAGGAATTGAAGGAGTGGAGAGAGAAGGAAAGCATGATCCGCCAGAGACATTGGCATAGAAACGCTGTGGCAAAGAGGAAAAGCACAAACCAGCTGCTAGACATCCTGTCGCGCCAAGCGGACTCTCTCCAGGCTATCGTAGCCATGCAGGCAGAGCAGTCCCGTGCTGCCCCACAGCCCCCCCCGTCCCAAAGCTTTTTGCCTTGTGCCCCAATGTCAGCTCAAACCGCCTTTCCCCAGCATTCAGGTTCTTACCACCACCAGCTGCCTCCAACACCTGTACGTTCACCAACCAGCCCTGATACCTACCACCACCCTTACCCTCTGCACTCAACACCCATCACCATGCAGTATATGCACCCTGAAGTGCAGGATTCGTTAAACAGCACTCCAGACAGGACATATGCAAACTTGTGACTGTACAGTTCACCAACCCACACCCCTGCCCTCTTGTTTTCATGAAATGTTGTGTGTCTGTCTGTCTGTCAAGGAAGTTTTTTTCTTTTCAATAAAACAATTCTTGGCTTTGAAAACAGTCTTTATTATAGCAGATAGTTAAAGATACCTTAGCCCAGTAAAGAAAGAGGCACTGCAAATCATATTATTATTAGGGATAATAGAATAACAGTGTAAACAGTGCAATTCACTCCCATGCAAGGCAGCAAACATTACTGTTGGCTTTCAGCCTCAAATTCTTCCCTCAAGGCATCCCTAATCCTTGTAGCCCTGTGCTGGGCCTCTCTATTAGCCCTGCTCTCTGGCTGTGCATATTCAGCCTCCAGGACTTGAACCTCGGTGGTCCATGCCTGACTGAATGTTTCACCCTTCCCTTCACAAATATTATGGAGGGTACAGCAAGCGCATATAACCGCGGGGATGCTGCTTTCCCCCAAGTCTAGCTTCCCATAGAGACATCTCCAGCGAGCTTTTAAACGGCCAAAAGCACACTCCACAGTCATTCTGCACCGGCTCAGCCTGTAGTTGAACCGGTCCTTGCTCCTGTCAAGCTTCCCTGTATAGGGTTTCATGAGCCAAGGCAGTAACGGGTACACGGGGTCTCCAAGGATCACAATGGGCATTTCAACGTCCCCTACTGTGATCTTCCTGTCTGGGAAAAAAGACCCTGCCTGCATCTTCCTGAACAGGCCACTGTTCCGAAAGATGCGTGCATCATGCACCTTTCCAGGCCAGCCTGTGTAAATGTCAATGAAACGCCCGCGGTGATCCACAAGCGCCTGGAGAACCATAGAGAAATACCCCTTACGATTAACGTACTCTGATGCCAGGTGGGGGGGGGCGCAGAATAGGAATATGCGTCCCATCTATCGCCCCTCCACAGTTAGGGAAACCCATTTGTGCAAAGCCATCCACAATGTCCTGCACGCTCCCCAGAGTCACGGTCTTTCTTAGCAGGATGCGATTAATTGCCTTGCAAACTTGCATCAAAACGATTCCAACGGTCGACTTTCCCACTCCAAACTGGTTCCCAACCGACCGGTAGCTGTCTGGAGTTGCCAGCTTCCAGATTGCAATAGCCACCCGCTTTTCCACCGTCAGGGCAGCTCTCAATCTTGTGTCCTTGCGCCGCAGAGTGGGGGCGAGCTCAGCACACAGTCCCATGAAAGTGGCTTTTCTCATACGAAAGTTCTGCAGCCACTGCTCGTCATCCCAGACTTCCATGACGATGTGATCCCACCAGTCAGTGCTTGTTTCCCGAGCCCAAAAGCGGCGTTCAACGGTGCTGAGCATTTCCGTGAATGCCACAAGCACTTTGGTGTCACAAGCGGCAGGAGAATCGATATCGATATCATCGTCAGACTCCTCACTGTCACTTTGGAGCTGAAGTAATAGCTCGACTGCCAAACGTGTTGTGCTGGCGACACTCATCAGCACAGTCCTCAGCAGCTCGGGCTCCATTTGCCACAGAAATCGCGATTCACACAGAGAGTAAAACACTCACAATGGCGCCAAACGTTGCCGGAAAGAGTGAATGCTGGGATGTGAAGCGATGCACCACGGGGCGTTGGCACACAGGAAGCGGAATGACCCGCACACTTCCTTCCCCTTCCCACAATACTCAGCACCAAAACGGCGCCAAAACGGGACGAGGTGCTCTGTGGGATAGCTGCCCACAATGCACCTCTCAATACAGCGCTGGAAAGTGCTGCAAGTGTGGCCACACTGCAGCGCTGGTAGCTGTCAGTGTGGCCACACTCCAGCGCTGGCCCTACACAGCTGCATGACCAGCGCTGTAACTCCCAGCGCTGCAACTTGTAAGTGTAGCCAAGCCCTCAGTTAAGAGTGTTTCTGTTCATCAGAATGGGGATGAACTCAGCACTAAGGTTGGTGTCAGGACTATTTTTGTGTCCCCGCCCCCTCCGTGGCCCTGACTGAGGCCCTGCCCCCTGGCCGGGCTGGGAGACTTGCCCGCTATGGAGAGCCCCTGACACTCCACCTGCCCTGGACATGGGTCCATGGGCCTTTGGCAGCAGTCCCCAGCCCATGTTCCCATTCCCCGGGGTGCACCACCCTGGGCAGGTGGAGGATCCAGGGCTCCCCAGTGCAGTCCCTGGATGGCAGCCTGGTTCTGGCTTCTGGCCTGGCCAGGGCCTCAGGTAAAGAGGAGGAGGAGTGGGGCCACTGAGAGAGGCCAGCACCAGGGAGAGGTTGGTGCCATGGGCACAGGCTGCACTACATAGTGTGGCAAAGTACCTTCTCAGTCTCCCCAGCCTCTGCTGTTTTTAGCCCTGGTGAGACAGGCTTGGGTAATGCAGTCCCCCTTAGGACTCAGGGGAAGTCTGTTCCCTGTCTCCACCAGTCTTGTTTAAAGTATTTTTACCCTGCCTTGTGGGAGAGCGTACTGCCGCTCCCCCTGGGGAGGCTCGCTGCCTTGCTGCTCCAACACTCCTGGCAGCCGGGCTCCTTCTCCCTCTGCTCCCCCTCAGCTGATTCTAATTTGCTACCTTGGTAACCCTTTCTCAGCTGAACCCGATTGACCTGTAGTTGCCTCCCAGTTGATAAGGAGGAGGGACCTTTTAACCCTCTGGGACTGACTCTTACCCCCCCCCCCCCTTGCAACTGTCTGTCCTGAGTTTATCACAATAGATAGGAGCTGCTCAGCTGCCCTGCCCTAAGCATAGATACTGCCTGCGATGCTCCACACCTGCCCAAGGCAATGTGGCCCTCTTTCCCCAAACTATGCCCATGCTAAAAAGTGTTCTGGTCACCCCATCTTTAAAAGTGTGGGGGTGGGGAGCAGGGCCGGCTCTAGGTTTTTTGCCGCCCCCCCAAGCAAAAACATTTTTGGCTGCCCCCAACCCCAGCCCTGAGCTCCCCCCGCCCACCAGTGCCCCCCTCACCCCCTGCCACCCCAGCACTGGGCTCTCTCTTCACCCCCCTCCACCCGCACCCCCAGCTGCCCCAGCACTGGGCTCCCCCTCCTCCCCGAAGTGATCTCCTCATTCACCGCAGCAATCCCCGTTTACACTTGCAGTGGGGATCAAACCATTTATCCTATTTTTATGTCACTTTCGTATAAATCTCACCCCCCCCCCATCCCCATCTTTAGTGCTCCAAATGCACATGGAAGGCATAGGGACTAACCCTCAGACCTTGTACCCGGAAAGGGATGGGGATCTAGTAAAGAGGGTTCAGGCAGAAGAATGGGTGTGGGGGTGCTGGGGGCTCTACACTGGCAGAGAAGCAGGGTGCAATGTACTCGGGGAGGAGGAGAGGGGGTATCGGGAGGGTTGCGGGAGAAGAAGAGCAGGGGAAGGGGGAGGTGCGGGAGGAGAGGGCTGGAGGAGGGTACAAGGGGAGAGGTGCGAGTGAAGGGAGAGTACAAGGAGCGATGGGGGAAGGTACAAGTGGAGGGGCTGTGAGCAGTATGGGGGGGTGTAAGGGCTGAGAGGGGCAGGCGCTGACAGCCGCTTCCCCTGCCCCGTGCAGGCAGAGAGGAGGGACACTGACCCCCCAGGTGCTCGAGCCGCGGGGGGTCCCCAGGCGGGGCAGTATCCCCGGCTGCCCGCTCGGCGCCAGGCTCTGCCTCTCCTCACCCAGGGCAGGCAGCGCTGGGCTGAGGTGGGGGAGGTGCGCGGCGGGCTGGGTCCAGGGGCAGGAGGAGGCAGCAGCAGCTCCCTGGGCTGCCCAGCCATTCACCCTGTCAGCGCGCGAGCCGGGATCCGCGCCCCCTGCCCAGCCCTGTGGGGAGGAGACCGACTGAGATCTGTGGGTGGTGCGGGGGATCCAGGGAGATACTCTGACTCGCTGCTACTCCAGCAGCAGCTCTGGCTCCATCCGATCCGCCGCCATCAGGGCTACTTTGGGAACCGCTCTCCCCTCACTCTGGCGTGCCTGGCTCAGTCCTTCCCTTGGCCACACCCTTATTCCCGAGTGCGGAGGACGGGGGGAGGAGGCGGCGGCGGGCGTGGGGGTGTTGGAGGGGGGTGAGTTGTGGGAAGCAGCAGAGTCTGGGAGATTTCTCCTTTGCTTCTCTGCTAGGAGCAAGAAGAAAAGGGAGCTGGGGAAAGTCACAGCGGGGGAGGGTGTTAGATGAGTCTCGGTGAGCCCTGTGGGGAGCCGCTTTCCATACAAGGAATAGGAGGAACTCCCAAAGGCAGGATCTGATCTCCCGAGCTTGGGGGGAGGGGGGGCAGATGGTGCCTAGTCCCAGCCACATGCTAGAAAGCCCTGCACAAGGCAGCCTCATAGGCCAGGCTCTGAACTGGTCCAGGTTTGCTCCACAATGCACTTTGTGTTCTGTTTTATGGACTGGCCCTGTGCTGGAGCCGAGGCAGCCTGGGACCTGGAATGCAGAATCAAGCGAGACTCCGGCTTGCCGCCTGGTTCGAAAGCCTCTCCGGGCTTGTCGCTAGCGGCCCCTGGGCATGAGTGGCTGGGTCTCTGCACCTCCTGGGCGTCCCGCTGGGCATGAGCGGCTGGGTCTCTGCATCTCTCAGGCGGCTCCCTGGGTCTGATTCTCCCAGGCAGCCCCTGGAGCCGAGCCCAGGCTGATGCGAGGAGAGGGGCTCCCTGAGTGTGTGAGGAGCCAGGGAGGAAGGGAAGTGGGGTCCGGGATGCAGGGAGGGGGGAGGGGTCCTGCTGCCGCTGCTGCTCTGAGTCTCCCCACGGCGATGCTGCGTTTCCCCACCAGAGTGGGTTGTTCAGGGCGCCGTCGGGCTGAGCAGGGGGCGCAGATCCCGGCTTGCGCGCTGACATGGCGAGTGGCTCTGGCCAGGGCTGGCTCTGGCTTTTTGCCACCCCAACCAAAAAAAAAAAGGGGGGGGAGGGGGGGCGCAAAGTGCCGCCCCAAGCACATGCTTGGAGGGCTGGTGCCTAGAGCCGGCCCTGGTGGGGTTACTGGATCTACTTACCGTTTAATGTGTTATTTTTAGACTGTGTGTGTCATGGTCGCTGTCAGTTTGATTGGTAACTTTAGCTACAATCTCATGAAGACGTTTTCTCTGGAATTTTCTGATAATTTAAAGGCAATCTTCACCGGCAAACTCACCCTGTCTGTGTGCGCCAAAGAATTCTCCCCTTTTTCTCTCCAGTTCAGACGGCAGAGTGTCTTGGGGGAGAAAGGAGAAGAGAGGTGAGATTTCAGACTTTCATATTCATAAGAGCATCCCCACTCTGAAACTGTTTTATAATTATGACAGAGAAACAGACAGAGAGGCCCAGAGACACACTCAGGTATTTAATATAAAAAGGTCTGAAATCTATTTCCCCTCTCAATCAGGCATCTCTCAGCAATGGAGCCAGCAGCCTCACAGCCTCACAACTATCCCAGGACACACAATCTGTAAGAGATTTACTTTTCCCTCCTCATCCCCTCCCTCCCTTCAGACTCCAGTTGGTTTGTCTCATTCACTTACTGCCTTTTGTCCTAACCTAGACCCAGAGCCTGCAAAGACTTTGGCATAAAAGTAACTTTACCCACTTGGGTCCCTTTGACACTAACGGGTTGTTCAGAGTTTGGGAAATCCTGGCTCTAATTGTGAGCTGTTGGGTCTGTTTACTCAGTGTCTCCACAGAGAGGCGCATGATGGGGCCTCGTCATCCATAGGCAGAAATAGGAATAATAATAAAATCATTTTATCCATGAGGACATTGAGGCGGAGGAAGGTTGGCTCCATGGACCAGATTCACCTTTGTACCCACAAAAGGAGAGAGGGGAGGGGCCATTTGTGACTCCACTATTCAGTGCCTGCAGGGGCCAGTGCAGACCTTGGCACAAGCAGAGGAAGTTCTGAAGCCAGCCAGAGCAACATCCCTAGGACAATGGCCCCCGAGTGTTTAGGCCATTGTGCAGAGTGTCAGAGGCCCAGCTTTACATGGCCCATGTCCCTCTGTCCCTCGTCCACTCCCCTCCCTCTCCCACCCGCCCTCACCACCCCCACCCCATTCCCAGCCCTCTCAGGAACATGCCTTGTGCCTGCAGCTGCTGGGGAGGATGCACAAGAGGTGCCTGTGCTGGAGGGATCCCTGACCATAGGGGGAGGGGCTTTTTCCTTCCCCACAGCCCATTTGGCCCAAACTAGCTGCAAACGGGACCAGAGCTCAGTGATGGGCTGGATCCACCTTTGAGAAATTTGCCCCATGGCTGGTGATGGGGCAGTAGATGGGGAGGGCTCTGAGCTATAGAGAGTTCTTTGCCGCATGTCTGGCTGTTGGGTCTTGCCAAAATGCTCGGTATCCAACTGACCATCATATCTGGGATGGGGAAGGGATTTCCCCCCAAGTCAGATTGACAGAGAGCCTGGGGATTTTTTACCTTCCTGCCTCTGCAGCGTGGTGCACGGGTCAGTTGCAGTTTTAACGTAGAGTCAATGGTGGAGTCTCTGTAATTTCTGTACCTATTGGGTTTCTGGGTTCTGTAACTTGTGTATCTATTGGGTTTCCGGGAAACCGGGCGGGCAGAAGCCCGCCCAATGCTAAAAGATCCCCGCCTCAGCCTAAGGGGAGGATCTACAGGACCTCAGAAACCCACGAATTTCAGGGGACAACTAATAAAAGAACAGGGACAGGAGTGCGGTAAAAGGGTCATAAGAAGGGAGCCCGACTGGGACACCGAGCAGAGAACCCCGGATAGCGCCCACTGCTCCTCGAAGGCGTCAAGGGAGCCAGTGGACGCCACCCAGAGGAACTCCGCCCGGACATGTGAACGGACAGAGGATCGGAAACAAGCCCCACAGTCACAGGAGTCTCCACTGGCCAACTGCCTCTCCCTGGTTGCGTAGATTGCCATTTTAGCCAGGGCGAGGAGGAGGTTGACCAGGAGGTCCCGTGACTTTGTGGGGCCATGGATAGGAAGTGCATGGAGAAGGAGGTGGGGGGAAAAGTGCATCCAGAAACGAAGCAGGATATTGGTGAGGAGCCGGTATAGGGGCTGCAACCTGGCGCACTCTATGTAAACGTGCGCCAGGGTCTCCCTCACGCCACAGAAGGGGCAGGTGTCTGGGGCAGGGGTAAACCGCACCAAGTACACGCCCGTGCTCACGGGCCCATGGAGGAGCTGCCAACTGATATCCCTGGTGGGCCTCGGGACCAGGGTGGAGTACAGGCTGGCCCACCGGGGCTTCTCACCCTCCAGAGGTGGCAGGAGGTCCCACCACTTTGTGTCAGGGTGGGACACGAGGGTGAGGAAGTGAAGGGTGTGGAGCACGAGCGCGTAGAGCTGCTTCCTTGGCGCGGTTTGGAAACGGACCGGCTGCAGATCGTGCAGCCGGGTTGCAGAGATAGGGCGGGGGGGCCAGTCGGGTCCACAGGGCAAGGGCCCAATGAAAATGTCTGGAGGGCTCGGGGTATGGGGTGGGCGGGGCGTGCCCTCACGTAAGACCCGGTTGAGGTAGGCCTGAGCAGCGGGTGGCAAAGCGGCCTTCACCTCCTGTAGTACTCGCCGGGGAATACAACGTCTGGAGAGCCCCATCTGCCGAGCGAGCGTCAGGGGATCCAGCCAGTCTCCCCGGTCGTAGTCCAGGAGGTTTCCGACCCTGGTAGCTTCTGCCAGGACCAACCTCTGGCGCACCGCGGGGGACTCCGCCACCTGCACACGGAGCTGGGGATTGTGTAGCAGGGGCTCCACGAGGAGATCCGCCCCCTTGGTGGCCACCACGGACATGGTCGCAGAGAATAGCTTCCAGGTCCGGAGGAGGTCCTGGTAGAAGACCGGCAGCCCGGAGAGGTCTCGCGGAAGACCCCTCGGATCAAGATAAAGGAGCTGCCGGTTGTATCGGAGCCCTCGGAAGCGGCGCAGGAAGGTGTGCGCCAGGGCTCTCCATGCCGGACTACCCGCACCATACAGGAGCCTCTGCAGTGCCTGGAGGCGGAAGACGTGGACCTGAATGCGCAGGCACTTCAGGCCCTGCCCTCCCTCCTCCAGGGGCAGGTGGAACACCCCTGCAGGGACTCAGTGCAGTCCTGGCCAAAAGAACTCCAGAACCACCTTTCAGAGGTCGGCCAGGAAAACCGGGGCCGGGACCAGGGTGTTGAGCCGGTACCAGAGCATGGACAGGATCAGTTGATTGAGCACTAGTGCCCTCCCTCAGAGGGAATGGCACCGGATGAGTCCTGTCCATTTCCGGAGCCGCTCCACCACCCTGCCCTGCAAACCTTGCCAGTTCTCCGGTGGAGACGGTTGCGTGGCAGAAAGGTAAACGTCGAGATAGAGCAGCGGACCCGCGCTCCACCGGATGGCCTGAAGCGCGGGTGGGAGGGAGCTCGCCTGCCACCTGTCCCCGACCACCAGGCCAGAACTCTTGACCCAGTTGACCCGGGCGGAGGAGGCCGCCGAGTACACGGCCTGGCAGGCCTCCACCCACGCCAAGTCGCCCAGGTCCTGGACCACGAGGAGCACATCGTCGGCTTACACCGACAGGACCAGCCGCAGCTCCGGCTCCCGAAGCACCAACCCCGTCAACAGAGGAAGGGCTCGATCGCCAGGGCCTACAGGTGGCCCGAGATGGGGCACCCCTGCCGCACTCCCCGCCCGAAGCTGACCGGCTCGGTCAGGGTCCAGTTGAGCCTGACCAGACACTCTGCGGAAGCGTACAGCACCCGGAGAAAACCCACAAACTGGGACCCGAAGCCTAACGCTCGCAGAGTGCCCAGGAGATACACGTGGTCCACCCTGTCGAACGCCTTCTCCTGATCCATAACTTGTGTAGTGGGGCAGTTACCCCCCTCCTGGGATAAAAGGAGGTAAAAGGTGAAAAGCAGCTGAGCTCGGCTGACTGGGGAGGCAGCCACAGCTGGGGCCACACCCAATTAGATCACAGCTGGCCCTGATCAAAGGGCTGGGAGCTAGGCAGGCAAGAGTCTCACTGCAGGGCACCTGGGAGCAGAGCGTATCTTACACAGAGCAGGGCTGGGGCGGGGCAGGCAGAGCTGGGGAGCTCTGGCCTGGCAAGTCCCCAGGCTGAGGCCTTGTTAAGGGCCAGGGATGGTACTAGAGCTAGAAAGGCAGTAGGTCCAACCCCTTTGCTAATGATGAGTGGACATTGCGGACTGCAGGCTGCAGCAGAGAAAGGGGGCTAGATGACTGGCTGAGTCAAGGTGGGTATAGAGGGTTGGGATTCCCGTGGGAGAGGAGACCCACAGTGTGGGGGTACTGCTGTGGGCAGAACCCCAAGTTAAGGGGCACTGGGGTCCAGGAGGGGAATGGGGAGGCCTGAGGCAGGACAGACACTGGCCAGCAGTGGCTGCTCTGGAGCTGGAAAGTTAATTCCCTCACTGACCAGCAGGAGACGCTGCACTCCTGAGTGCTCAACTTGTTACACTTGAAGTTTTAAAATCATGATTTAAGGACTTCAGTAACCTGGCCAGAGGTTAGGGGTCTATTGCAGGAGTGGGTGGGTGAGATTCTGTGGCTTGCAATATGCAGGAGGTCAGACAGGATGCTCATGATGGTCCCTTCTGGCCTTAAAGTCTTTGAGTCATTTCTTAATTTAACAGCATCGTCTAAGTGTGAACCAATTGATCAGCTCCATTCTCTTCTCAGAGGCTTATCCCAATTTCCATTCCTAGATCCATTCTAGGTACCTTTGAACTTCCCCAGAATCTCCATTAGCACAATCGTTTTCTGGGAGAAACCACTGACTCGCTCTTCCAGTTCAGGAGAAATCTCCTCTGGCTGCTGGAACTTCCCCTTCTCACACCTGGAGGGAAACAATTTCACATGATTATATTTTACTGTGTGACTCATTATAAGTTCTGGCTAGTGAGTCGCTGCTCTAATGGGCCTGAAGTTAGAATTCCTTGACTTCTCCCAGCCTCAGAGCAGATGCAACACAACCCAGGGCCAAGCAACCTTTCCTTCACAAGTCATTAATATTCTTCAACTCTGGGGAATTGAGTCTCCATGGCCAATTCGCTCCTTGGCCTCCATGGTCTGAGGGTCAGGAGGTTCCCAGGTGAAGTGCTGTAGAAATCTGCCTCTAGAAACTAGACTGAGACACCAACTACCCCTTCCCCAGCTCATTTCTCACAGGTCTCCAAACAGCCCTCAGATGGGGAAAGGCTCTACTTGAAAACTACTTGAAAACTACTGCCCTGGGCTGAATAGTGACCAGGACCCAGCAGTGACAGGCCCACATTCCATCCCCACAATCCTGAGGCAGCCAGTCCCCCAGGGATGTGACATCTCTACAAAA
The DNA here is from genome assembly GCF_020497125.1 of Mauremys mutica. Lineage (NCBI taxonomy): Eukaryota > Metazoa > Chordata > Testudines > Geoemydidae > Mauremys > Mauremys mutica. Next base: position 25,452,029 of record NC_059083.1, read on the forward strand.
TATCTGAGGTCAGCCTTTCCCACTGACTGGAGAATTCCAGAATCTTTTGTACAAGAGTAAACACCCCAGGATGAAGTTGATCAGAGAGATTTGTATCCAACATGTGATCTCCCCACACATTTTGCTGTAGAGCCCCAGGGAGATGCGGTGCTACCCTCATCATCAAGCTCTTTCCCAGCATTGTGGAGTGCGACAGAGCCACATACCTGCTCAAGGTGGTTCTGACATCCTAGAGGAGAGAGAGACAAAAGAATTTCAGTCCCCTCTGACACACACACAGGGGATCCCAGGGAAGGGATTTAGGAAGTATGGGGGAAGAGACTCTGCCCTGGCCCCAGGGCCATTGATTTCCTGAGCTAATGGGGCTTTTCCATCTTTCATATCTCTGTGACTCTGCTAAGAATAATACTCACTCAGATGTCAGCAATGCACATGCCGAGTTACACTGAGATCTCCGACTGCTGGACTCCAGTGCTTATGATTCAGCGGCCCGCTCCTCCCTCTGTGGGAGTCTGGCATGTTTCTAATAATGAGTGCTGGTTTCCAATTGTCCCTGGGGGTGCTCAACCCCATGCCCCACCTCCACTCCAAACCTTTCCCCAATGCAACACCCCAACCCAACTCTTCCCACTCCCACTCAACCTCCACCCTGTCTCTTCCTCACCTCCTCTTGTGAGCTGCCATAAATATAAAGGAAAGAGACACATAAAATACCTCCTTGCAGCTGTACTGAATTGCTTTACCTCTAAGGGGTTAAGAAGCTCAGATAACCTGGTTGGCTCCTGACCAGAAGGACCGATAAGGAAATAAGAAACTTTCAAATCTGGTGGGTTGCGGGAGGTTTTGTTTGGGCTCTGTTTGTTTGTTCCCTCTCCTGATAGAGAGATAGATCAAGCAGGTACAACATCTCCTCAAAGCCTACCTGAAATGATCCATCTAAGATTACAAAAATTCTAACTAAGGCAAAGAAATGCGTTAGGTTATTTTGTGTTTTAGATTGTGAATTGTCCCTATGCGAAGAGGTAGTTTTATTCCTGTTTTTGTAACTGTGAAGTTGAGTCCAGAGGGGAGTCCTCTGTGTTTGAAATCTTTTTATTACTCTGTAAAATTACCTTCCATCCTGATTTTGCAGGTGTGATTCTTGTACTTTTTTCTTTATAATTTAGTTATTCTTCAAAGAACCGGATTGATTTTAGTGTCCTAAAGATAAGGGTCTGGTCTGTACTTTCATTAAAGGCAATTGGTTGGTATATTATTCTCAAGCCTCCACAGGAAAGGGAGTGAAGGGGCTTGGGGGGATATTTTGGTGGAATAGGGTTCCAAGTGACTCATCTCTGAATTTTTGTTTAAAATCAGTTGGTGGTGGTGGCAGCAATACCGTCCAAGGACAAGGAAAGGAATTTGTGCCTTGGGGAAGCTTTTAACCTAAACTGATGGAATATAAGATTAGGGGGTCTTTCATGTGGGTCCCCACATCTGTCCCCCAGAGTTCAAAATGGGGAGGGAATCCTAACATGAGCACACGCCCTCCCAGCTCCTCCCCCTCCCTCCCAGCATCTCCTGCACACAGTGGAACACCTGACTGCAGCAGGCAGATGGTGCTGGAAGAAGGAGGAGGAGTTGATCGGCAGGGCTGATGGTGGGTAGCACTGAGGGGGAGAGCTGGCTGTCCTGGAGCACCCACCTATGTTTCTCAATCAGTCTCACCTGTAGGAATTCACTCTCTGGCTTCTGACACTTCCCCTCCAGCTCACTGATCAGCTCACTCAGACGGGAAATCTGCTCGGAGAGTTTACTGACATTTTCATTCTGGATCCTCACAATCTCCTCATCCAGCTTCTCCAGCTGGGCCAGCAGGAGTCGCTCTTGTTCCTCCAGGAACTGCTGCAATTGCTGAAATTCAGACACAATCTTCTGCCTCTCGGTTTGTGTTTGTTTCTGTATGAAAATAGGGCAAGGGCTGGTCAGGGACATATGGACGGAGCCCGGGGTCCTTTCATGGAGAGCTGAGTGTGCAGGAGGGTGATTTTCTGTGAAAATCCTCAGATTTCTGACATTTGACTCTACCCTGTGGGTACTAGGCAGGGGATTCTCTCACACCTTCCCCTTTGGCCCCGGTATCCCCCTGAAAGTGAAGTTTCTCTGTCAGTCATGGTCAGCATCTTCTGTTATTTATGGTCTGTGGAAATTCAGACCCAGAGCAGCAGGAGGCAGGACTCAGCACTACACTAACAGAGACCTCAGGGCAGTTAAAAGAAACAAATGTTTTAAAAATGCACAAAATGTCTAGACCCAGTGGACAAGCACTTCACGGGGACATTTGTGTGAATTCAGGCAAGCCACAAGGACTAATCATCAACTGCAATGGAAGCTTAGGGCTTGTCTACACATGAATCTAACCCAGCAATCCATGATCATGGAGAAACACACACAAGCCCGTGTTCACGTAGGCCACACAGGAGTCTGCTTCCAGTCAGACCTCCCACTGCCAGTCCCACAGCTGGTTCATAACAACAGGCACCTACCAGATACTCCTGGCAATTCCCCTCTCCAGTCGCTTTCAATCCCAGCAGCTTTTCTCTCTCTTCCCTCAGAGTCTTCAAATGGGCCTGGATTCTTTCCTGAAGAAACAGAAAGGATTTGGGCGGTTTCATCTGGATAGTTGAGAGGTGCTTGAAAGTGGGTGTTTTTCCACCCAAAACCCAAGATGACTGTGGTTCTAATCGCTTTGTGACATCAGGACCACCAAGGAGATCAAACCTCATTAATAGAGATTGGGAGCGTGTCACATTCAGACTCATTACCAATTCCGGTTCAGTGTTTTTAGTAATTAGGGATTTCAATTATAACCAAGCTTTACTGGTATTTGTGAACTGATTAGTGGTACAGAGCATAACAGGGCACTGGAGTTACATGGGAGTGAATCAATAAACCTGTTTTGTAGAAGGTTTAATGAACCAAGTGATACAAATCCTCGAAGCCACCTGGGTTTCACCCTTGAAGCCCTGGGGACTGCACTGGTTGGGCGGAGCTGGTTTAAGCACCAGGGCAAACCCCATGAGACGTCGGGAGGCCATTCGTCTGGTTTGAAGCTGCGCAATCCCAGTTTTGTGGAGCACTGTCCCTGTCCGGTAGGGACTCGCCACTGAACATGGCTTTGTCTGGTGCAAAAGGGAGAGGAGGAGACGGAAGATGCAGGAGAACATCCATGAGGATGGGAGTGGCACCTTCATGCAGAATGATGCAAGCAGGTGGCACACTGAAAAAAGCGGTGGTGGGGCCCACACAGGGTGACTGATGCTAGTGAAGACGGGCCCATGCAGGCAGGTGTGGGCATGTCCGATGTTCTGGGGATGCCTCAGTGACCTCCCTAATTAGACATGATGCAGATTTGTATAAATAATGGCTTTGGGTTTGCCCTACTACTGTCCTAAAGCCTTTCTGTGGGATGCCCCCTGGGCAGATGCCCCACTGTCCCATTCCCTGGTAAAGATCCCGGAAGCAGTGCATTCTGGGAGATTTCAAAAGGCTGCCTGGTGGGATTCATGCGGGGGTTTCAAACTCAAATGACCATGAGGGCCACATGAGGACTAGTACATTGGCCTGAGGGCCGCATTACTGACACCTCCCCACACCGCCCTCGGCCCCGCCCTCACTCCATCCATTCCCTGGCCCCATTCCAACTCCTTCCCCGAAATCCCCACCCCAACTCTGCCCCCTCCCTGCCCCCAGGGGGCACAGGAGGGATGTGGGGTGAGGCAGGGGCTCAGGGCAGGGAGTTAGGGTGCAGGAGGGGTGTTACAGGGGGCTCAGGGCAATTGGTTGGGGTGCGAGGTGCAGCAGGGGGTTCAGGGGAGGAGGTCGGGTGCAGAGTGCGGCAGGCAGCTCAGGGAAGGGGGTTGGGGTGCAGGAGGGGTGCAGCAAGGGCTCTGGCCCAGCGTGCACTGGGGGAAGGGCAGGCTCTTCCTGCCCTGCCCCTGCGCCGCTCCGGGAAGCCGCTGGAACGTGCGGGAGCAGGGGCACGGGGCGTGTGTGTTGCTGTTGCTTCAGGCACTGCCCCCAACATCTCCCATTGGTTGGGAATGGGGAACCGCAGCCAATGGGAGCTGCTGGGGGTGGTGCCTGAATCAACAGCAACACACACACCCCTGCGCCTCTGCTCCCCCAGGTTCCGTCCGCTTCCCGGAGCGGCGCGAGGGTAGAGCCGGCCGACCGGAAGGGAACCTGCCCTGCCCCTGGTGCGCGTGGGACCGGAGCCGCTCTAGATAAATGCTGGGGGGAGGCCGCGAGGAGCTCGTGGGCCACAGAAAATAACCTCGCAGGCGCATGTTTGAGACCCTGGACTAATGGAACCACTTTGGCTGGTCCTTGCCCACGTACACAACAGAACAGGTCAGACTGACACTGGTCAGCTCCAGCCTGGGGTTAGTTTTGCTACAACCCAGTGAAATCCCAGTGGTACTTGGCATGGACCTGAGCTGTCTGGAGCCCTTTTGTGTGCGGACTGGAGGTGCTCGGGGTCCCACACACTCTTTAGCCCAGTGATCTCCGCTAGTGCAGGCCGGCAGCATCTGAGTTAAATCCCTCGTGGAGCAGCACAGGAGTTCAGAATCCCAATGAGAAACCTCCTGTCACTGACATGCTGGGTGATTGTGTGCAACTCACTGCCTCAGTTTCCCTTCCCACCTTTTGTCTAGCTAGACCAGTGATCACCTACCAGTCAATTGCAATTGACTAGTAGATCCTGGAGATTCTCCCAGTCGATCACGATCTTCGGCAGCGCAGGCAGGCTCCCTGCCTGCCCCAGCCGTGCGGCACTCCCAGACGTGGCCAGCATGTCCCCACAGCCTGGGGTGAGGGCAGGGTTCTCTTCACGTGGCTCTCGCCTGCAAGGACCATCCCCGCAGCTCCCATTGGCCAGAAATGGGGAACTGTGGCCAATGGGAGCTGTGGGATTGGTTCCTGCAGAGAGGGGCAGCGTGTGTAGCCACATGCTCCCCTCCAGGGGCCACAGGGGCACATTGGCCCCTTCCAGGAGTGGCGCAGGGTTGGGACAGGCAGGGAGCATGCGTTAGCCCCGCTGCTCTACTGACTGTACACCAACCTCCTACTCCAGCCCTGACCCTGCTCCCAGAGCCAGCACCCTGTGCCCTCACCTGCACCCCAACCCTCTGCCTCAGCTTGGAGCCCCCTCCTGCACCCCAAACCCCTGCCCCAGGCTCAGCTCAGAGCCCCCTCCCGACTGCAAACCCCTCGGCCCCAGCCCAGAGCCCGCACCCCCACCTGAATCCCAACCTCCTGCCACAGACCAGTGAACGTGAGCGAGGGTGGGGGAGAGCAAGCAATGGAGAGGGGGGGTATGGAGTGAGCGGTGCTTCTGAGGGGGGGCGTGTAGATCCTGTTTTCAAGATTTGATATTTTGCCTCTGTTGCTATAACAAAATTAATGGTCAGGCAGTGTGGCATCTCCCCACACAAGGAAGACTTTACAGAGCTGAATGATGAGTCACACCCGTGACAGGGAACTCTCAGTGAAATTAGCCTGTCATTAAACCCCCAAAGTTAACCCATTAAATTTCACAGCAGTTCCCTACCTTGTACTCCTGGGCAGCCTCCTCGATGGGGACCACCGTGTGAGTGCGGTGAGCCCGGGGCTCTCTGCAGATCACACAGATGGGGGTTTGATCCTCTTCACAGAACAGTTTCAGAGCCTCCTGGTGTCTCTCACACACCCTGTCCCTTCCTGCTCCTTTTGCTGCCTGTAAGCTCAACCGCTTGGCGATTTCTATGACATTTGCCAGCTGCCTGTTGGGCCTGAGGTTTCCCTGTTGCACAGTTTCTCTGCACTGAGGGCAGGAGGCGGCTGTATCGGATCCCTCCCAGCACTGGCTGATGCAGGCTCTGCAGAAATTGTGCCCACACTCCAGAGTGACAGGTTCTGTGAAATACTCCAGACAGACGGGACATCTCGCTTCCTCCTGGAGCCTTTCCACGGGGTTCTCTGCAGCCATGGCTCCCTCTGGGCAGTTTGTAACAGGCTTTGTTTCAAATTCCGGAATTCAAACTATGCCCCGCCTGCAGCAGCAAGGGGGTGGTTCCTTGCCTGAAAATGACTCATGCTATTTGCTGAGCAGGAAGGACCCAAACAATTTCACCCCTGGAGGCTTTAGTGTAAAATGTACAATCACACCGGTGCCAGGTAACTTTCAGTGAAATCAGCATGTAATTAAAACCCCAAAGGGCTCTCTGCCTGCAATCAGCCCTTGAGCTGGTGGGGAGGGTCACTGGGGCATCCCCCGGTGAGGCTGAACCTGAAGGAGCAGGAGCTGGGTGTCTAAGGAGTGATATAATATCTCATTGAAAGGTGACACAGGGCCAGAAAGAGTTAATTAACTCACAGACTGACCTGACCCATGGCCGAACTTTAAAGACTGCTTAGGAAGATATGTAAATGAATAGAGCTTTGCCATGCAAGCCTGCATTGTTAGAGATAGAAGAGTAGATATTTGTTCAGGTCTTGTGACGTAAGCAAACATGTCTATAGCTATAGCTTTGATTCAAAGATCAAAAAGAGAGTATTTAGGAGAAGGATAGTTAAGCCTATTGTTTTCTCAGGCCAAAAGGCTGCTGGAAATGTATAAAAACCTTGGGACATGATCCTTCTTCATTTCAGATCTGCTTTGGGTTTCAAGTGGGGGAAACCTTAAGCTACAAGGATTGAGATCCCCAGTCATTGACTGGAGCCATCCTGAACATGGACATTGGACTATAACCTAAGGACTATTTCTAAAAGGACTTTTGGCAACTACAAACTCATCTCTGCCATAGGTGCCGACTCCATGGATGCTCTGGGGATGGAGCACCCACAGGGAAAAATTGGTGGGTGCCAAGGCGGGGATTTGAGGTGGTGTCCAATTGGAACAGGGAGGCGGCTGGAGTCAGGGCGGGACTGGGGGCAGGGATCGGAATGGGAGGGGGGGCGAGCATCCACTGGTGCCAAGGAAAGTTGGTGCCTCTGATCTCTGCTATGTATTTGAACCTCATGAATTGAATTCAAGTCTGTATGTATATTGATCTTTTAACCAACACTTTCTCTTTTTTAATAAAATTTAGTTTAGTTAACAAGAATTGACTATAATCGTTTATTTTGGGTAAAATCTAAGTTATAATTGGACCTCTGTGTGTGGCTGGTCCTTTGGGATCAGAAGAACTTTTCCTTTTATATGATGAGATAAGATTTTGAGTAATCATCATCATATCTGATATGTGTGTCTGGATGGAGGCCTTAGGCTGGGCACTTTAAGGGAACTGCATTGTTTGGACTTCTGGGTAAGCAGCGAGGTAATACAGAAGCTGATTTGTGCTGGCATGGTAAATCTAACTATTGGAATATCCACCAGTTCTGTTTGCAGTTCACCTTAATAGAGTAACCTCAGCTGGCTCCCACAGGCAGCATCATCACAAACTTTAACTCTGGATTTCTGAGTTTTCTCAGATTTGCTTAGTAGTTACCTTTGACTGTTTGTTTCAATAACTGAGGGCTCAGTGAAACTGCCCACTGCAACTGTAAAGTTAACTGTGAAGGAGACAGCTTTCTTAAGAGTTAGTCCAAGGCTATTGGTTGAACTTCTGCCATTCTGAGAACCAAGAAAGTAATAATTATTAATAATAAAAAATATTATTTTGTCTTTCAAGTGCAAGCTGCGTGGCTTGGACCTGTCTCTGCTAATAACCATACAATGCAGAGGAATAATTAATTTAAAAAGAAATATCCCTGAGTAATTTTTCCTCTGGTAAGTGGGGAATAAAGTAGAAATGTACCACACATACAGATAGTAGCCGTGCCACTGAACGCGGGGCGTTTCTTCTATGTAGCAGTCTGTATTACGATAGAGAGTCTGCACTAAAATAAATTTTGAGAGATCATTTCATGACAAACCCTACATTTTGTTTATTAGAACATTTTTAATATAAACTTTTGGTGTTCAGTTCCTGGGGTTTAGTCCTGTATGCAACTTTTTTTAAAAGTTAATTGAAAACTCAAAACAAGAACAAAACCAAACCAAACCTCTCCTTTAATAGGCTCCAACTTCATACAAAAGTTTTCTATTCAGAAATGGGATAATGAAACTGACCAATATCCATATCTCACTCACCTAAAAAATAAATCAATAAATAAACAATAGTATTAGATGCTTCCCATTCTCAGATACTATTTCGCTGTATTATGAATACAAATATTAAGACTGAGAGATTATTTTTATCCAGACCTCTTTTAACTATTGCTTAACAGCTGGGTGAAATGTATCCAAATTAGTCTTATCCCACGTATTTTAAAGTTAGAGTAACCGCCCCTTGCTGCTAAAAAAAGAGGGAAAACTACAATTGTGTCAGCGTATTTGTGGAAGTGGGGGAAAGTGAAATTTACCCAGGTCTGCAGTAAGTTTCTCAAAAACATTTACACAGATAAATATTAATGATTATTCACAGCTGCTTTCTCCATCAGTTTCCAGTTAAATTATTGTATTCTTTTCGGCCAGGGAAAATGCGGATTTATTTTAAAATGCTTTTGAAGTGAGTTGTGAATTGAACAAGGTGGGACATGAGGCCATATTATAGTGTCTCCATTGCTGACAGCGAAGACCTTGGATCCATTCACCCATATGGCCAGTGAGGACAATAGAAATTAAGTGCTCCAGTGTCTTTCCAAGTATCAAAGTTTAGGCTGACTGGTCTATAATTCCCTGTGTCCCCTTTTTAAGAATGGTTCTACAAGACATCAAAATGCATGAGCTGAACCCTCCCAAAAATCATGAGATTGGGCCAATAAATCATTACATTTAAAAAAAATTTTAGGTCAGTCTCTTGATGTTTGATGGACTCCCCCCGCCCCAGCCCATCCTCAGAGTGTGACAATTGTTAATTTTTTTGGAATTGGGTAGGATTGCATTTGGGCAAGTTGCGAAACTTTTCTTCAAATTCATCATTTTGAAATTCCAAGTAACATTCCACGAAATGCTGATCATCATGCCTTCCCTACTCATCTGCTGACAAAATCTTTTTATTTTGGCGAGGGACCTCAAAAGCTGGAAGTGGCCCGGGCCTTTCTGGACCTCCTCTCCCTCCGTCACATGCACATACATAATTGAAAAAAAAATCACAATTGGGTCAAAAAAGAAGTGATTGACTTAAAATCAATATTTTAAAAAATACATTTTGAGTTTCTACTTTTTTGCCATTTGGTTTCTGACCCCTGAGTGTGCACTCAGGTCAGAATCTTAAACTCTCTCCTGCAACCATAAAAGCTAGAAATTTATTTTTAGTTTAAATGAAATCTGAGATTCTCACAAACTCATAACTAGAGCATTCGGACTTACAGAAAATTACGGAATGCTGTGAGACTTAAAATAAAACCCACAATAACTTATGAGAGTTGACAACAATGCAGCTGGTCAAAAATGTTTAAACAAAAATGGTTTTTTCAATAGAAAATGGTTTTTAGACATTTTTTTGAAAAATGATTTTTTCCAATTTTAATGTTTCTAATTTTTCAATGAAATGATGCTAAATGAAAAAAAAATTCAAATTGACTCAAAATGAGAAACCTTAATCAAATGGAATAAAAACATTTTATTCGCCCATCTCTTATCCTGTCTCAAAGGAGAAAAGGGAGCAAAAATGAAAACTGAAAGAAAGAAAAACTAAAATCTAATTTTTTGTTCAATAATGTAATTAAAATGTGAAAAATAAGCAAATTGTTGTATACAAAACAAAAAAACAATTTCACAATACTGCCATTTTTAAATAGCTGCACTCTGATTGGTTTCCTCATGATATTGCCCCTTCAATGGCTTTTCACACAGGAGGAGATAATCTGTTACACAATGTATAAATTTCCTTTTTTAGTATGGCCTGAAGTCCCTACTCAATGACACTCTTGAACACAGGATCAACTTCAGGCACATGCTGAATTCCCACTGAGGTCAGAAGGAGAAAAGGAGGCAGGTTTCTGTTTCAATTGATTCTAGCATAATTTTATTTTTTTTACAAGAAAAAAAGGATTCACCCCCCCACCCCCCCCACACACACACAAAAACCTGCAATAACAGCACAGGCAGAAAATTAGACTGGTTGCTGGGTTTGGTGCAGTAAATGTCCTGTATTGATAATATAGGAAGTTATTTGCTACAAATCTCCCCCAAGAGGAGTATTGGGCCCACTGTTCTTGAATAAAATTCAGCAAAACAAAGAAATGACTAATTCCACAAGCTGTAAAAGTCTCATGTTACATTGCTATGAAAACAATCTGCGATGTATTTGACAGCAACAAATATCACAGGATTATTTACTCCTTGTGTTTTTAATAATCTGTCCAAGCAATAAGTATAGTGTATTAGATGTAATAAACAGTCCTTTCAAAACATCAGGTTCATCAGAAGTGATTGGCTGTGTTGTTGCAGCCATGTTGGCCCCGGTATATTACAGAGACAAGGTGGATGATGTGAGATCTTTTATTGGATCAACTTCTGTTGGGGACAGCGATGAGCTTTCCAGTAACACTGTCATAAACAGATAGTTAAGGGTTAAAGTCTGTTTTACCTGTAAAGGGTTAACATGCAGTACCTGATGACCATCTGACCAGAGGACCAATCAGAGACAAGATAATTTCAAATCTCTGTGGAGGGAAGCCTTTATCTGTGTTCCTTGTTGGCTCTGTGTTCTCTTTTTGGATCTAAGAGAGGCCAGTCAGGTCTCCAAGTTCTCCTGGAGTAGTTCCTACTATTCAATAGTGAGTATTAATTAGAAAGGTGGATTAGTCTTATAATTTGATTTCGACATTTGCAATTGTGTGTTGGCTGAAGGAAATTCTTTATTCCTGTTTGCTGTTACTTTGCTTTTACTGAGAAAGAAAGGAGGGGGGATTCTCTCCATAGATTGATAAGTTTAGACCCTGTATTTTTGCATCTTGGGTTACAGAGACAAGTTACTTTCTTTTTATTCTTTAATAACTCTTTTCTGTTAAGAACTTGGTTGATCTTTCCTTGGGTGGATTCTCAGGGAAAGGAGAGGAGGGAGGTATCCCTCTGTAGTTGGATCCCGGTATCTCTCCTAGGAAAAGGGAGGGGGGAGGAAGCAGGGGGGAATGGTTTATTTCTCCTGGGTGTAAGAACTCCATGGATTTGGGGCTCTTGGGATCCCCAAGGATTTTGGGGAAGGACTGTGTCCCAATCCACGTACCTGATTGGGTGGTGGCAGCTTTTACCAGATCTAAACTAGGATTTTTAGTTTAGAGGGAAACCAGTGCAGGTCCCCATATTGGAACCCAACAGCTCTAAGTGGGGGTGAGACCTATGACATGGTGGCAGCTTTTACCAGATCTAAACTAGGATTTTAGTTTAGAAGAAGGATTCATGCAGGTCCCCATATTGGAACCCAACAGCTCTAAGTGGGGGTGAGACCTATGACAAACACACAGCCCTAAAGAAGAGCTCGGTGCAGCTCCAAAGCTCGTCTCTGCAACAACAGGAGATAGAATCTTTTATGTGACCATCTCTCCCACCTGGTTTAAGTTCATCAAAACTCAAACTTCTGAAAACCAAGAAATACAGAGTTAAGGTACCGGCCAATGCAACGTTAACCCTGCCCTCATGGGGCTGTCACTAGTCACTGGGAAATTATCTGTATGCACCTCAGCTGTATTCCTGGTGTGAGGTGTAGCTAGACCAGGGGTCAGCAACCTACGGCACGCATGCCACCTTTGGCACGCGAGCCTATTTTTCCTGGCACATGGCTGCCAGCCGGGGATCTGGCCGCCGGCCCCACTCAGCGCACAGCTGGCTGAGTTAACGGAACCCCAGGCCGGCAGAGGCTGAGTGGGGCCAGCGGACGGGACCCCAGACTGGCGGCAGGCACACCCCCGGGCTCCCCCCTCACCGCACTCGGGCTCTGCGGCTCCCAGGAGCATGAGTTGCCAGGGTGCAGGGCACTGAGCCTGCTGCGGGAGGGGCGGTGGCGGCGGTTCACATTCCCGGGAGCTTCAGAGCCCGAACACGGCAAGGAGGGATCCGGGGGACGCATAGGGCCCACCGCCCGCATACATCTGCTGCAGGAGCCCCCCCGGGGGGGCACTGGGCCGCAGCCCAGGCAGACACGCCCCCCGGCCAGTGGTAAGCTGGAGCTGGTTCCCACCGGTTCGTAAGAATCAGTTGTTAAATTTAGAAGCCGGTGTAGAACCAGCTGTTAAAGGGGCGGGCAAACAACTCCAGTCCATAGGCCACATCCGGCCCGCAGGAACGTCCTGTCTCTGGCCCACCAGAGCTCCCAGCTGGGGAGGCTCCCCTGGCCCCTCCCCCGCTCCCTGCCCCCCTGCAGAACTGCAGCATGTCGACCCGCCGGTGCCAGCGCTCTGGGAAGCTCTGCAGCTCTTGCCGCTTTGAGTGGCATGGTAAGGGAAGGGGCAGGGCTGCGAGCTCTAGCGGGCCGCACGGCATCGTTACACGCTGCCCTGAGCAGCATGGTGAGGGAGTCAGCCGGGGCTGGGAGGAGGGTTGGATAAGGCAGGGGCCAGGCAGGGAGCGATTGGAGGGGGCGGTCAGGGGACAGGGAACAGGGGGTTCAGGTAGACATGAGTTCCGGGGATCTGTTGGGGTGGTGGTTCTGGGGATCTGTCGGGGGATCTGATGGGGTTGGGGGAGTCAGGGGACAGGGAGTGGGGTGAGTTGGGTAGGGAGTGGGGAGGGGTTCTGGGGGCCAGTTAGGGTGGGGGGTCTCAGAGGGGGTAGTCAGGGGACAAGGAGCAGGGGGGATTGATGGGTTGCTTGTGGCCCTTGTTGGTTCTGAGAGGGGCAGTCAGGGGAAAGACATAGGTGGGGGTCGGATGAGGGGGACAGGCTGTTTTGGGAGGCACAGCCTTCCCTACCCGGCCCCCAATACAATTTTGCAACCCTGATGTGCAGGGCCGGCTTTAGGAAGTGCAAGGCCCGATTCGAACAGTTTTGACGGGGTCCCGGCAGGGATAAGTAAAAAAAACACATGGGGCTTCTTCTCACCCCGCGCTCAGGTTCTGCGGCTCCTGGAAGTGTGAGCTGCCGCCGCCGCCCCTCCCACAGCTCCCGCCTCCTGCTGCCTCAGCACTCCACATGGAGCCAGCGTCTGACCGGCAGGGCCTGGTAAGGGGAGTCCCGGGGGGGCAGTCAGGGAGCAGGGGGAGGGTTGGATGGGTCGGGAGTTCTGGGGGTCCTGTCAGGGGGTGGGGAGTAGTTGAATGGGGTGTGGGAGTCCCCGGGGGGTCTGTCTGGGAGCAGGGGTGTGGATAAGGGTTGGGGCAGTCAGAGGACAAGGAGCGGGGGTGGGGGGTTGCGGGTTCTGAGCAGGGCGATCGGGGTGGGAAGAGGGAGGGAGTGGATGGGGGTGGGGCTAGGGCAGGGCTCTCCCCTCTTATTTTGATTGTTGAAATATGGTAACCCTAGGAGAGGGGGGAGCTGGGGGGCTGGTGCCCACATACATCAACTGCAGCCTGCAGGAGCCCCCAGGGGGGCACCAGGCTGCAGCCTGGGCAGGAGGGGCAGGGGGGCACAGCTGCTCCCCGCTAGCGGCACCGCCACCTTTGCAGAGCTGCTGCCCCCCTGCACCGCGCCGGCTCCTCCATGGCTGGGGCTCGGTGCTGCTGCAAGCGGGACGCTCTGGCTCTCCAGCGCCTCTGGAAGGCGGCTACTCCCTGCCGAGCTGCTGCAGTGGCCCAAGTCCGGCAAAGCCAGTGAGTGGACTCTGGGCAGGAGCCAGTGGGATGGGGTGGGGAGGGATCATGGGGGGGCTGTGCACCCTCCAGGGGAGTTCAGGGGGGCAGGGAGGGGGGAACCTGGTCTGGGGAGCAGCCCCTGGCCAGGCTGGCCCCTGGGGTCTATAAAGACTCACTGGGATTTGCCCCTCAATGAACCGATGTGCGGGGGAGGGGGGGGCGCAAGGTGGAAGTTTCACCCAGGGCGCAAAATATCCTTGCACCGGCCCTGTCCCAGGGGGTGTGCGCACCCCAGGTTAAGAACCACTGCACTAAACTGATAAGATCTGCATTTTAATTTAATTTTAAATGAAGCTTTTTACACATTTTAAAAAACTTGTTTACTTTACATACAACAATCGCTTATAGATTTATAGAGAGAGACCTTCTAAAAACATTAAAATGTATCATCAGCACGAGAAACCTTAAATTAGAGTGAATAAATGAAGACTCGGCACAGCACTTCTGAAAGGTTGCTGACCCCTGAGCTAGACCAAATGGTGGAGGAATTAGTTGGAGCGGCTTGGGAGAGCTGTGACTCCAAGATGAGGAAATAGGAGATTAATTTGAGGGTTTCATGCTGTCACATGGGGACTGCATCTTGCCAGAGCCCATGGTCCTCCGACAGCCCCCCCGCCCGGCCACTCCTGGCTCACCAAGGCACCATTTCAGATTTCTTTTGAGGGGGAGGGTGACAACTTTAACCGTGATTCCAGGCAGGCGTGAAAGTAAGTAGAGGGACTTACCAGTACGCTGGGTCCCTTCTGGGTAAGGTGGAGGGTGGCTCTGGCCCCCCGAAGGGGCAGGGCCTTGGGTGGAAGGGATGGGGCTGGGGACCAGACTCCCACAGCCAGCCCTTCATGGCCACCACTGCCACAGCGACTGAGAGCCCCGAGCCCTTTTAAATTGCTGGGGCCTCCCCAGGGCAGCTGCCCTTTTGCTTCCCGTCATTGGTGACCCTGCCTGTAGCATCCGGAAGTTGCTGGACTCTACCGGCAGCACCGCCAATGGGGGCGAGCACAACGGGCAGTGATGTTAAAAGCCCCGGAATTAAATAATTAAATAAAGCTGAAATAATTAAATTTAAGCATTAGAGAGAAATAAAATTATGAAATGCACAGACCAGTCAAAAAAAAACCCCTAAACTAACAGCACTGCAATCCTTAACCAAGTTCGATAGAATATAATGACAGAGAACATAGGTGCCTTGCTCATTTCAACAGGAAGTAACAATAATACAAGTGTGTGTTAGGGGGAGAGTGTGTGTATTGGAGCAGTGAGAGACAGTGCGTGTGTGTGCAGCTGGAACATTAAAGGGGAACAAACAAGAAATGTTTGTAATGTTTTATTTACACTAAGTAACTAAAGGTGGTAAGTAAATGGAGCTGAGAAGGAGCCTTAATAACCACAGCACGGCCAGGAGATCCCCAGCTACTGAGAACAGTTTTCTTTTGGCACTAAAATAGCACCAATGGCCAGGGATTAATATAGGGAATTAATGAGTTACAGTCTCACTTTCAGTAACATGTATTAAATCTCTGTCCCGCTCACGTTCCCTTTCCTTTCACACTGTCCTTTTCTATTTTCTAACCCTCACTTCTGATCCCTGTTTATTGTCCTGTCTCTCTCCCGCTCTCCTCCCCTCCCTGTCACAGATCATCCCCCATGGCTGCTCCTTTCCTCCCCCCTCACTCCCCTGTAATTTTATCCCTTCCCCTCTTGCTGCCCCCGGGCTGGTTCCCCTGGCAGGGATATTTTCCTGTCACTCTTCTCATTCCTGTTCTCCACCATTTCTCCTGGACTCTCCCTTTCTTCTTGTTTTATTTTCATTCACATTTTCCTTCTTGCTTCTTCTAATTCCCTCTGGTTAAACCCGCCCTGTCCCTGCCTCCCCCCGTGCTGCCAACCTCAGGAGTTGGGAAAAAAAATCATGAGACTGACCCAATGATGATTTTTTTAAGGTTGTATAACGGTTTTTCCATCAACTGCTCCCCTTACCCATCTCCCCCCACCGCCCGTTGTGTGTGTGACCATTACACTGTTACCAGTTGTCCTGAAGTGACTCTGGCCCCTGCGGCAGGAGCTCTGGCTGGCAGGGCCGGCTTTAGGCCAATTCAACCAATTCCCCTGAATCGGGCCCCACCCCTAAGAGGGCCCCGCGCCCAAGCCCTGGTACTGCGTACTGGCAAGAGCTGGTGTGCTGTACCAGGGTGGCCTGGCTTCTCCAGGGGGGCAATTTAAAGGGCCTGGGGCTCCCAGCAGGGGTTGGAGCCCCAGGCCTTTTAAATTGCCACCAGAGCCCCACTGCTGGAGCCCTGGGTAGGGCTGCAGGGCTCTGGGGGCTATTTAAAAAGTCCAGGGCTCCCGTTGCTTCTACCGCCCCAGCCCTTTAAATAACTCCTGGAGTCCCACCGCTTCTCCAGGGCTCCCTCAGCTATTTACAGGGCCGGGGCAGTAGAAGCAGGGGATTCCCCGGGCCATTTAAATAGCCCCCAAGCCCCGGGCTGCTGCTGCTACCCCGGTGCTGAGGGAGGGAGGAGGGGGCACTTACCGTACAGGGTGGGCTGTACCCACACCCCCTGCCCACACCAGCCCCGCACCCCCTGCCCTGTCTTCAGCCAGCCCGTCTCCAGCCAGCCCTGCACCCCCTGCGCTGCCTCCAGCCCTGCACCCCATGCCCTGCCCGCACCAGCCCCTGCCTCCAGCCAGCCCCGCACCCCTGCCCTGTCTCCAGCCAACCCCTGTCGCACCCCCCTGCCTAAAGCCAGCCAGTCCCGCACTCCTCTGTCTCCAGCCCTGCCAACCCCTGCCGCACCCCCCTGTGACCCTGCCTGAAGCCAGCCAGCCCACCCCACACACCCGTCTCCAGAGCCCCGCACCCATTGCCCTGCCTGCAGCCAGACTCTACCTCCAGTCAGCCCCTGCCCTGCCTCCAGCCGGCCCCATGTCCACTGGTGCCCTGCAGTTCCCAGGGCAGTAACCCTGCACACCTGCTTCAATGGCGGGGGGGGGGGCAGGGAGCAGCTGGGACCTACACATGTGCACACCCTAGGGTGACCAGACAGCAAGTGTGAAAAATTGGAACAGGGGGTGGGGTATTTTCCTGGACATGTCAGGCTTTTTGGTTCTTAAATCGCCATCTGGATGTACGGTAACCCTATTGGTACAAAAAATCCATACTGTGGCACATCCCTTAAATCAGAACTTTTTATAGGGAACTGGTTGCTAAGAAATGAAAGGCTTATTTTTACATTTTTTTTTTAAGTCATCCCTGCCGGGGCCCCACCAAAACTGTTTGAATTGGGCCCCGCACTTCCTAAAGCCGGCCCTGCTGGCTGGGAGACCCCAGTGAGATCTAATCCCACCGATCTGTACAAACCGTTCCCTGCTGCTGCTGCTTCTCCCCAACCCCCCTGTGTCCCTGCCACCCCCACCTCCGCCTGAGCCGAGCCCGGCTGTTAGTTCTGCCCCCTGCCCAGCCCCCACCTCTGCTCCTCTGCCCCTCCTGCAGCTTCCAGGGACCACAGAGATGAGGAGCCAGGGGCTGGGTAGTTGGGAGTCCTCCAAGGTTATAGAGACTGGGGTATGTGAGGCTAGAGAGGCTGATTTCTGGTTCCGCCCCCCCCCTCGTGTGTCTCAGGGCCTTGTCACCAGCATCGATAAATGTCACCTGCCCCCGGTCACAGTCCAGACAAACCCGGATCCTGCTGGGGGATGCTGGCCAGCCAACCCCTGCTGCACCCCCTGCCCGCAGCTAGCCCCCCCATGCCCTGCCCACACCCAGCCCCGCACCCCCTGCCCTGCCTGCAGCCAGCCCGTCTCCAGCCAGCCCCGCACCCCGTGCCCGCAGCCAGCCCATTGCACCCCCTGCCTTGCCTCCAGCCCCGCACCCCCAGCCCTGCCCGCAGCCAGCCCCATACCCCCTGCCCTGCCTCCAACCAGACCTTACCTCCAGCAAGCCCCTGCCCTGCCTCCAGCCAGCAATGTACGTAATATATAATTTTATTATTATTTATATAGTTATGGAAAGTTAATTATACATGGAAGAAATGAAAAGGTTTTTTTACCTTTTTTTTTTTTAGTCACCCCTGCCGGGGCCCCTCCGAAAATGTTTGAATTAGGCCCCGCCCTTCCTAAAGCCGGCCCTGACTGTAACTGCCAGGCGAACAGGGCAAAGGTAGGTAAATCAACACTGCAGCTACTGCTATTCCTTTCCCCCCAAACCACAACCCCGCAACCAACAACCCCCCTGCAGGGAGCCAGGCGCAGCCACGTGGGGATGTTGGGTGGAAGAGGGGGCCGGGGCGCAGTTGGTAGTTCCCCCCACAAAGAGCGAGCCAGGCGCCCGCAGCAGCCACGTGTCACTGCAGGAGGAACGGGGCCAGCAGTTTTTGCAAACGGCCAGTAGGTGGAGGCAGAAGCCTCCAAAAGGCCTCACGTACACAGTACCTTGAACTTTGAAACTAATCTTTTCTTTTGCTGCCAGATGCAGAAAGAGATCCAGCTTTAAGCCAGTTTTTCCTTACCAGATAACGGTGTTACGGGGCTTAGTAACCACCAATGAAGTGTTAACACGGCATGGTCTTTGTCTGAAAGTGTATAAAAAGCTTGTGAAACTTGTGTGTAGTAGAGTTTTCTGTATCTGCTACAGAGCTCTCCTTTCTTCTGCAAAATAAAGCATTTTTTCCTTATCCCTGTCAGGCTGTTATTGGCTCTCAGCTAGGCAGACCCGATATTTCGGTAACACCACCCCACACACCATAGGTGCTGAGTTTTGGTTTTCCCGGTGGTTCCCCATCCCGGCTCTGCCCCCTTCCAAGGCCAAGCCCCCACTTCACCTCTTCCTGCCCCTGCTCTTCCCCCCTCCCCCTAGGTCCCTGCCCCCCCCCAAGTGCCTCCCGCCTACTGCTCACTCCTTTATGCCCCCTCCTGCCTCGAGGGTGAGATGTGTGTGCCGGGGGGGGGGGCTCAGCATCCCCCCAACTCTGACAATTTTCAGCATATTTATACACTTCCTTCATATTGTAGGTATTGAATGTGTGTATATCACTGGTATCCTAACAATGTCACCTTTAAAATAGTAGACCTACATCATTACATTACCATGAATTACAGAGTATTAGAATAATTAATTCAGATACAAGCTGCCTTCGCTAACACCCAGTGGTGAGCTGGAGCCAGTTCACACTGGTTTGCTGGAACCGGTTGTTAAATTTAGAAGCCCTTTTAGAACCGGTTGTCCTGCGCGGGATAACTGGTTCTAAAAGGGCTTTTAAATTTAACCACCAGTAAAGCTCCGGCAGTGCCCCGCCCCCAGCCCCAGCTCACCTCTGCTCTACCTCCTCCCCTGAACACTCTGCCCCAATTCTCCCCTTCTCACCCCCCCACCCCCGCTTTCTGCAAATCAGCTGTTCGCATTCGAACCCTGGGAGGGCTGAGAAGCAAGCGGTGGCTTCACGCTCAGGTCCAGGGAGATGGAGCGGAGGTGAGCTGCGGCAGCAGGCACGAGGAGGGCCACGCGCCGTGGCAGGTAACCCCCTGCTCCCTCCCCAGCTATGCTACCCCACCCCTAGGAGCTAGAGGGACTTGCCAGATTCTTCCCAGGAGCCGCTCCAGGTAAGCACTGCCAGGACTCCCCACCTCGCCCCCGGGCAGGTCCCTCTGGCTCTTAGGGGTGGGGCTGGGTGGGCACCCACTACAGTGGCCCACGAGACCCTCCTGCCCGGCCCCAGAACTCCCGGCCAGGGAGGCTAGTCCCCGGCTGTTCCCCATCCCCTGCAACTTCAGCTCGCTCTGCCGCCAGCGCATGCTCTGGGCGACGGGCTGCGAGCTCAGCCTGACCCGGTGCTCCAGGTGCTGCAAGGTGGCTGTGTGGCCCGGATCCAGCCAAGCGGCGTGACCCAGCTCCAGGCACTGCGAGGCAGCGGCCTGGTTCAGTTTCAGGTGCACGTCCTGGCCCAGCCTGGCTCCAGCTGTGTGGTGCAGCCCAGCCTGGCCCGGCCCAGCTCCCGCGGTGTGGCCCGGCTCTGCCCAGCTCCAGCCATACAGCCTGGCCCGGCTCCAGCCGAGTGGCGTGGCTGTAGCTCCACCAGCCACCTCCAGGCAGCGCAGTAAGGGGGCAGGGATCAGGGAGGGCGTGTTGGATAGAGGGCAGGAGAGCTCGGGATGGTGGGGGGTGTGGATAGGGGTCAGGGCGGTCAGAGGGCAGGGAACAGGGGGATTGAATGAGGACAAGGGTCCCAGGGGGACAGTCAGGAAGGAGCAGGGGTTGGATGGGGCAGTGGGAGGCAGTCAGGGGCAGGGATTCCAGGGGCAATCAGGGCTTGTTGAATGGGGCAGGGGTCCCGGGGGGCCATCAGGAATGAGAGGAGGGGTTGGATGGGGTGGTGGGGAGCAGTCAGGGGACAGGGAAGGGGGGTGGATGGTGCAGGGGTCCTGGGGGGGCGTCAAGGAATGCGGGGGGTTGGATGGAGCAGGAGTCCCGGGGGCAGGCCCGACCCCCTCGTGGGGTGAGGAGGGAACCGGTTGTTAAGATTTTGGCAGCTCATCACCGCTAACACCCCTGTGTAAAGACACTGTGTTCACTCTGTGCTTTACTCCTGCTTAGTGCCTGTTTGGGAGCTGAGGGCCACTGATGGCTGTGGGAAGAAGGTGGATGGGTCGCAGAAGTTGTGGGGAGTCTTTCCCCTGTCATGGGTCTACCCTCACTTGAAACTGGGCGGTTTCAAAGTGAGGACCCGCATGCCACCATGTCAAAGGTCTCACCCCCACTTTGAGCTTGTGGGTTCAAAGATGGGGACCCACAGGTATTCTGCCACCACCCTAACCCTTAGGGTGGGGTTTTTTCTCGCTGCCACCACTCAATTAAGAAATGTGAATTGAGACACAGTCCTTCCCCAAAATCCTAGGGGATTCCAAGAGCCCCAAATCCATGGAGTTCTCACACCCAGGAGAAACAAACCATTCCCCCTGCTTCCTCCCCCCCCTCCCTTTTCCTAGGAGAGATACCGGGATCCAACTACAGAGGGATACCTCCCCCTCCCCTTTCCCTGAGAATCCACCCAAGGAAAGACCAACAAGTCCTTAATAGAAAAGAATTTATTAAAGAATAAAAAGAAACTACAGAATCTCTATGAGCCCAAGCTGGACACTCATAGGGTATAACCTTATCAATCTCTGGAGAGAATCCCCTCTCCCCCTTTTCTCAGTAAAAGCAATATCAGCAAACAGGAATAAAGCATTTCCTTTAGCAAACACACAATTGCAAATATAGAAATCAAATCATAAGACTAATTCGCCTTTCTAATTAATACTTACTATTAATTAGTAGAAACTACTCCAGGAGAACTTGGAGACATGACTGTCCTCTGTTAGATTCAAAAACAGTTCTCACACAGACAAAGGCTTCCCTCCACAGAGATTTGAAAAAATCTTATCTCTGATTGGTCCTCTGGTCAGGTGGGTCACCAGGTACTACATGTTAACCCTTTCCAGGGAAAAGAGACCTTAACCCTGATCTGTTTATTTATGACACGCCCCCCAAATCGCAGACAGTGGGGGAACCACACTGGCGGTGATTTCCTTCTAGAACTTTAAAATAAACAGATTAACAAAACACATGCACTATTACATATACTACTAAGTATGTAACAACAAGATATTTGACATTGAAGAACACTTTGTATGCATTTGAGCGGACATACTTGGCAATGTCCTTGCCCATCCTCCCAGTGGAAGGACTTCCCCAACCTGTCTTTGGTTTGTTGACCCCAGAATGCCCACTGGGATGTCAGGGCCCAAGCTTAAGAGCTTGTCCCAGTACTTACTTGGAACTACCAACTGTCTTTGAGGATGCTGGCCTTCCTGGTGTTTACCAGAAAGAATGTCCTTATATAAAAGTCCTTGTTTTAGAACAAACTGGAATTGGGTAGAAGAGCTGAGAGGCGGTGGGTTGCTTCGTGCCGCCGCCCAAGCTTTCTTAAGGCTGTCATCGGCTTCCTGCTCTGTCTGGAACTGTTCCCTTGAGGCGGGAGACACCAGTTCCTCTGGGAGCGATGTAGGTGATGAGGTTGTTTCCATTGACTGTGGACCGCTCTCCGCTGGTGCACAAGGTGATATTTCAGGCTCTGGCTGAGCCTCTTGGGTAGAGTTGTCTGCTGCTTCTGCCAGTTTAGGCCCGTTGGCGCCCCCTGGCGGTGGAGTTGCAAGCGCTGGCGTCAGTGCTGGTTGCTTTTCCAGTTCCGGTCCTGGGACTGGATGTACTATGGCTGCTGTAGTTGTTGGCATGAGATCCGGTTCCACCACCTCTGTCTGGGTCTCTGGTAACACAGACAGGGTCCTGGTGGATGGCTCAGGAACAGGGATGGGAGTGCCTGCTTGTTTGGCCTGGCCGCGGGTGACCACTCCCCCACTCTTGGCCAGCTGCATGGTTGGCCAAGTTTTCCCCCAATAGCATGGGGATGGAATAATTGTCATAGACAGCAAAAGTCCACTTTCCTGACCAGTCCTTGTACTGGTCTTCAGGGATGCTGTACCCATGGCAGGTCCTTTTAACCTTTTTGAAGAAGGCCTCAGTGTCCTCACCTGCCATGTAGGTGGGAAATTTCTTGGGATGGGGAACAGTGCCTTCTGGTGCTGGCCACACCCCTCTGCAGTCAGTGAATTTTATGTGTGGCTTGCTGGTGTTGCTCTTTGGTGCTGGCCACACCCCTCTGCAGTCAGGGAATTGGGTTGCTTGCTTCCCAATTCCTAACCCTTTCTATTCCCGAGAGACTGAATAGAAAAGAAACAAAACCTTTTCATTTGCAAATGTGTAGTTGCTGTTTGCTGATATACTGAGAAGACCAAAAAAAACTGGTTTGTCCTGTTTCTAGCAACTTGCTAAGTACCTCACAGTGGGGGTCCTTCTAACAGCCTGTTAGAAAAACGTGCACCTCTTTCCTAGCTGTTTTCAAGCAGACAAAGAAAAAAGAAAAAAAAAGAAGAAGCTGGTGCTACTTAGTACCTGCAAGAAAAGTGTAGTAAATCCTCTCAGAGATTTGTATTCCCTGGCTCCAGAGGATTTTAAAAGACACAGGGAAAAAAAATACCTGGCTGGAGGGTTTCTCTCTCCAACCCCCAAACCTGTTTTCCCTGTTGGATGGGAATGTACTTTGGCGAGCACTTCCCCCCACCTAAGGAATCCTGACTGATACCTGATATCACAAAGGAAGGACACACCTCTAGGGAAGAGTTTTTCCTCAGCATAGCCAGCAGAGAAAAAAAAACTTCTAACCCTGAAAACTGTTTGAAACTGCCTTTTCCTGAAGCTGCCTGTCCAAGCAAACAAAAGAAAAACTGTTTCCAACAAAGCCTGCTGGAACTTAATTCCCTCCAGCCAACCTGGCTGAAACTGTAAACTCCCTCTTCTCTCAGGTTGCTTTCCTGCTCTAGAAGAAGAGAATAGCTCCCTTCAGCGTAGCCCAGCTGAAAAAAACTCCTTGTAACAATGGGTTCGAAACTCCGCTGCCACCATGTCATGGGTCTACCCTCACTTGAAACTGGGCGGTTTCATAGTGATGACCCGCATGCCACCATGTCAAAGGTCTCACCCCCACTTTGAGCTTGTGGGTTCAAAGATGGGGACCCACAGGTATTCTGCCACCACCCTAACCCTTAGGGTGGGGTTTTTTCTCGCTGCCACCACTCAATTAAGAAATGTGAATTGAGACACAGTCCTTCCCCAAAATCCTAGGGGATTCCAAGAGCCCCAAATCCATGGAGTTCTCACACCCAGGAGAAACAAACCATTCCCCCTGCTTCCTCCCCCCCCTCCCTTTTCCTAGGAGAGATACCGGGATCCAACTACAGAGGGATACCTCCCCCTCCCCTTTCCCTGAGAATCCACCCAAGGAAAGACCAACAAGTCCTTAATAGAAAAGAATTTATTAAAGAATAAAAAGAAACTACAGAATCTCTATGAGCCCAAGCTGGACACTCATAGGGTATAACCTTATCAATCTCTGGAGAGAATCCCCTCTCCCCCTTTTCTCAGTAAAAGCAATATCAGCAAACAGGAATAAAGCATTTCCTTTAGCAAACACACAATTGCAAATATAGAAATCAAATCATAAGACTAATTCGCCTTTCTAATTAATACTTACTATTAATTAGTAGAAACTACTCCAGGAGAACTTGGAGACATGACTGTCCTCTGTTAGATTCAAAAACAGTTCTCACACAGACAAAGGCTTCCCTCCACAGAGATTTGAAAAAATCTTATCTCTGATTGGTCCTCTGGTCATGTGGTCACCAGGTACTACATGTTAACCCTTTCCAGGGAAAAGAGACCTTAACCCTGATCTGTTTATTTATGACACCCCCGCTCCTTCCTCTTTTCTCCTCTCCTTTCCTATCGCTCTCCCTGCCCCTTTCCCTCCCTCTTGTTTCTTCTCTAAGTCCTTGCTCCCCTTCCTGATGTTTGCCCCTTCTTGCTTCCCACCCGTGTCCTTTTACCCATCTCTCTCTGCTCCCCACCTCCTGGGGGCTCTGTCTAGTGCCTGCTCCCAACAACACACTCAAAGCGGCAGAGGAGATTCCCCTTCCTTGGGGAGGAAGGGTGGCCCAGTGATTCAGGAAGAGGCCTGGGGCTCAGGTGTGCTGGGTTTGGTTCTCTGCTCTGCCACTGACTCACAGCTTAGCCTTGGGAAAGTTACTTCACCTCTGTGTACCCTAGATCCCACCTGCCACATGGGGCTAATGCTGACCCTGCCTCCTAGGTTAAATCTGTTCATAGCTGTGTGGTGATGAGGGAAATAATGATACCAAGGTAAGTAGATTTGGGCTGAATTACTCCTCAGCCTGACAGTGACAGCCAGCTCCGTGCAGGGGTCACGGGAAAGGAAGGGGCTCAAGCCAGCTCTGCACAGAGGGAGGTCAGGACTTCAGCCCCACATCTGCTGGGGTCATGGGCTTCTTCTCACCCCCCACCTCACCCAGTGTGGTTCCTGCTGGGGTCCGGAGCTTCTCCTTCCCCTAATCTGCTACTGCACCCATCCAGCACGTGCACCTAGGAGCCCTGCGGCCTGCTGGGGCGATTTCAAAGAGCCTGGGGCTCCCAGCCATTGCCACCACTACCAGGCACTGGCAGTCGCTGCGACTAGAGGCCCCGGACGTCAGGTGGTGGGTTCTTGTTTGTGGATTGCGAAGCAGAGACACACACCCCTGTGCAGCCCAGATTTAGGCACCTATCCGTGAGAGGGGTGTGACTTAGGACATCCCTTCCCCTCTTGTTGGCATCTCCCATTGGCCAGCTGACATTGCTCCCCGCCTACTGAGGGGGGCTTTCATGTAACGCATTGTAAGGTGCCTGTATTGCCCAGGGATTGTCTAGGGAGTTTACACACCTGACTCAGCTCTGACGGTCATAGCGCTGCTGTTCCTATGATTTTCTAGCTGCCTAAAAATTAGGCCCTGTAACACTCAGCATTGCAACACCCGAGTCCCTTCATGGATTACACCCTGTGCAACCAGTCACCGCTCTGCAGAGCACAGCTGAGCAATTCCTGATTGACAGGGGTGTGCACAGGACAGGGACAGAGCACAGGCTGGAGAGTGACACATCACAATAGGCGCCAACTTTCTCGGCGCTGGTGAGTGCCTGCACCCCCCCCACGACTTTCCCCGCCCCGGCCCCCCTGACTCCACCGCATCCCTGGCCCTGCCCCCTTTCCAATCCCATCCCCAAAGTCCCTGCCCTAACTCCGCCCCCTCCCTGCACCTATTGGATCCCTTCCCCAAATCCCTGCCCCGGCCTCGCCTCTTCCCCCAGCGCACCACGTTCCCACTCCCTCCCTGCCCTGTGAATCAGCTGTGTCACGGCACAAGCGCTGGGAGGGAGGGGGGAGAAGCAGGACGTGGTGGCGCGCTCGCGGAGGAGACGGAGGTAAGCTGGAGTAGGGGGGTAGGGCCACGGGGAACTGCCGGTGGGTGCTGAGCACCCACCAATTTTTTTCCGTGGGTGCTCCAGGCCCGGAGCACACACGGAGTCAGTGCTTATGCACATCACAGCAAAACCCAAACTCTCCTTCTAGAGGTTCAATATTCCCTGCAGGGCCGGCTTTAGGCTATGGTACGCCATAACGGGGCAGTCCGGCTTCCCCAGGGGGGCAATTTAATGGGCCTGGGACTCCCAGCAGAGGCTGGAGCCCCAGACTCTTTAAATTGCCACCGGAGCCCCACTGCTGGAGCCCTGGGGTAGAGCTGTGGGGCTCTGGGGGCTATTTAAAAAGTCTGGGGCTCCCGTTGCTTCTCCCCTCCCCCAGCCCTTTAAATAGCTGCTGGAGCCCCGCCACTTCTCCAGGGCTCCCTCAGCTATTTAAAGGGCCGGGGCGATAGAAGGAGGGGAGCCTGGGACCCTTTAAATAGCTGCCGGAGCCCTGGGGTAGTGGGGGGCTCCGAGGGCTATTTAAAGGGCTGAGACTCCAGCTGCCTCTGCCGTTCTGGTCCTTTAAATAGCCGCGAGAGCCCCGCTGCTTCCCCAGGGCTCTGGCAGCTATTTAAAGGGCCGGGATGGTAGAAGCAGGGGAATCCCTGCCCTGCCCACAGCCAACCCTTGCTGCACCCTCTGCCCGCATCAGCCCCGCACTCCGCACCCTCTGCCCTGTCCGCAGCCAGCCCGTCTCCAGCCAGCCCTGCACCCCCTGCCCACATCAGACCCTGCTGCACCCCCTGCCTTGCCTCCAGCCCCGCACCCCCTGCTCTGCCCGCAGCCAGCCCCATACCCCTTGCCCTGCCTCCAGCCAGAGCCTACCTCCAGTCAGCCCCTGCCCTGCCTCCAGCCAGCAATGTACGTAATATATCATTTTATTATTTATATAGTTATGGAAAGTAAATAATACATGGAGGAAATGAAAAGGTTTTTTAAATGTGATTTTGTTTTTAGTCACCCCTGCCGGGGCCCTGCCGAAAATGTTCAAATTGGGCCCCGCACTTCCTAAAGCCGGCCCTGATTCCCTGTGGGTGCTGGGGGGACACAACCAAGTCGGGAAGCAAATCCCATGATGCTGCCCCCAGCACCTGCAGCTGGGACAGTAAAGTGGAACAAAGAAGAAGAATTGTTTGTAATGTTTTATTTACAGTAAGTAGCTGGAAAGTAGCAAAGTAAAAGGAGCTGAGAAGGAGCCTTAATAACTGCAGCACGGCCAGGAGATCCCCAGCTACTGAGAACAGTTTTCTTTATGGCACTAAAATTGCACCAATGGCCAGGAATTAATATAGGGAATTAATGAGTTACAGTCTCACTTTCAGTAACATGTAATAAATCTCCCCGTCCCGCTCACATTCCCTTTCCTTTCGTACTGTCCTTTTCTAGTCATCATTGTTCTAGCCCCACTTTCCATCCCTCTTTATTTCCCTGTGTCTCTCCCCCCTGTCACAGATCATCCCCCTCGGCTGCTCTCTTCTTTCCCTGATCTTACCCCTTCCCCTCGTGCTGATCCTGGGCAGGGCCAACTCCAGGCACCAGCCTACCAAGCACGTGCCTGGGGCGGCACTTCGGGAGGGGGTGGCAATCGGGGTTTGTTTTTGTTGTTTGTGGTTTGGCCAGGCGGCACTGGGGGGGGGACGACGACTTGGGCGGCCCGACGCGATGCTCGGGGGGGGGGGGGCGGGGAGTTGGGTGGCCCGACGTGGCGCTGGGGGCTGCGGGGACTCGGGCAGTATGACGCTCAGGGAGAGGTCGGGCGGTGCTATTTTTTTTTTGCTTGGGGCGGCAAAAATGTTAGAGCCGGCCCTGATCCTGGTGAGATCTAATCCCACAGATCTGTACAAAACGCTCCCCGCTGCTGCTGCTTCTCCCCAACCCCCCGAACCCTGATTGATTCATGCTGTGTCCCTCCCACCCCCATCCCAGCTGTTAGTTTTGCCCTCTACCCAGCCCCCCATCTCTGCCCAACCGGCAGCCCCAGAGGGGGAGGGGGAGGATCTTGCAGGGGACATAGATGAGGTGCTGAGGGCTGGGTAGATGGGAGTCCTCCAAGGTCATAGAGACTGGGGTCCCTCAGGCTAGAGAGGCTGATTTCCGGTTCCTGCCTCTGCTGCGTGTCTCAGGGACACAGGCTGAGCCGGGATCCCCGCCCCACCCAGAACCAGGGTCGGATTCTCTCCCCAGGGACGGAGCCTGGCGGGAAAGTGAAGATCGGGGCCCCGTCACCAGCATCGATAAATGTCACCTGCCCCCGGTCACAGTCCAGACAAACCCGGATCCTGCTGGAGGCCCAGATCAGGGGCAGGCGGGTGCGAGGGGAGGTGAAAGCCTGCAACCGACCCCAGCACTGCTCCACAGCCCAGATCCCCCCCTTAGGGCTAGGGCTGATCCATCCCTTCCTCCCCACAGACTCTCTGGCCACCCCCACAGCCCAGAACTCCTCATCCCCCACTTCCACCTCCCAGCAATGTCTCCCCGAGGTGAATCCCTCACAGCCCAGCACACAGAACACAGTGTCAAATCTCTCAGGGTTGTCAGGCAGTCGCTGCCGTCTGTCTCTCCGTCTCACACTTTTCCGATCCTCAGACAGGACGAGGATGGGATGAGCCGTGTCTGGATCCAGAGTCACATGCACTGGGGAGACAGAATCAGAGCATTAGGGGCAGGGCTCAGCCCTGGGGGAGGCTGGGACCATTTTTCACACCCCCCAGCAGCCCTGTCCTGGCTGGGACAGGCCTGGATCCCAGGGAGCTGCCTCTGTCCTGGGTACCTGAGACTGAGCAGAGATGTCACTGCAGTTCCTCAGTCTATGTAATACAACCAACTTCATTAGTTTCTCTTTTGCCTGCAAAAGCTTCAGCTCCCTGCTCCCCCTCTTGGGACTGCTCCATTCCCAGTGGCAGAGGCACAGCCAGGAAGGTGTCGGAAGCTTTTATGGAGGAGTTAAAAAACTGAGCGAGAAACTCCCTCCCCTAATGCAGCCTCCACTCCCAGGCCAGGGAACATAGAGGAAGGTGCAGTGTTGCGTAAGTGCCACTTATCACCAGAGAGGAGGAGGAAGGATTGGTTGGGGTAACCCCATCCCCTGCCCAGAGAGAAGGGAGGAGCTGCCAACATCACAGGAAGAGCATCTCCCCAATCCAGGAAGCAGTGAGCAGCTCCAATGGGAGAGCCCAGCCCCGCCCAAAGGAAAGGCAGGATGTTGGAAAAGAGCAATGGGGGAGACCCCCTGCACCAGGTGAAGCTGAGGGATGTGGCAGAGAGCTCTGTTCAGGGGCGACTCTGTTAAGAATGTTTCTGGTCATCAGAATGGGCATGAACTCAGCATTAAGTGTGGTGTCAGGACTGTTTGTGTGTCCCCGCCCCCTCCATGGCCCGGACCGAGGCCGTGTCCCCTGGACAGGCTGGGAGACTTGCCCACTATGGAGAGCCCCTGACACTCCATCTGCCCTGGACATGGGTACGGGGGGCTGTGAGAGCAGCCTCCGGCCCATGTGCCCGCTCTCCAGGATGTGGCATCCTGGGGAGGTGGAGGGTACAGGGCCCCCCAGTGCAGCCTGGCCTACCTGGGTGGTGGCCCCGGTTCTGGCTTCAGGCCTGGCCAGGGGGCAGGGCCTCTGGGAAAGAGGAGCAGGGGTGGGGCCTTTGAGAGGGGCCAGGACTGGAAAGAGCCTGGCGCCGCGGGCAGGGGCTGCGCTACACAGGGAGGAGCTGATCAGTTGCCCTGCCCAAAGCACAGACACTGTTCATGACACTCCATGCCTGCCCGGGGCTTGCAGTGCAGGGGGAAGGGGAACGTGGCACCCTGCCCTCAAACTATGCCCATGTCAAAAAGTGTCCTGAACATCCCACTTTTAAAAGTGTGTGTGTGGCTGGGAGTGGGGGGGTGGGGGGGACATGGGCTCCTGGATCCACTGAATCTGTTATTTTTAGGGCTGTGTGTGTCGTAATCGCTGTCAGTTTGGTTGGTAACTTTAGCTACAATCTCATGAAGATGTTTTCTCTGGAATTTTCTCATAATTTAAAGACAATCTCCACCTGCAAACTCACCCAGTCTGGGGGCTCCTAGGGGTTCCCTGCTTTTTCTCTCCGGTGCAGACGGCAGAGTGTCTGGAGGGGGAAAGGATAGGAGAGGTGAGATTTCAGACTTTCATACTTATAACAGCGTCCCCACTCTGTAACTTTTATAATTATGACAGAGAAACAGACAGAGACATTCAGTTATTTAATATAGAAAGGTCTGAAACCGTCTCTTTCCTCTCTCATTCAGGCATCTCCCAGCAATGGAACCAACATCCTTGCAGCCTCACAACCATCCCAGGACAGATAATCTGCAACTGAGATTTACTTTTCCCCTCCTCATCCCCTCCCACCCTTCAGACTCTAGTTGGTTTGTCTCATTCACTTACGGCCTTTTGTCATAACCTAGACTCAGATCATACAAAGACTTTGGCATAAAAATAACTTTACCCACTTGAGTCCCTTTGACACTACAGAGAGCAACATGAAGGGGCCCCCATCCTCCACAGGCAGATAGAGGAATAATAATAAAATCATTTCATAAATGTGGAAACTGAGGCAGGGGAAGGTTGACTCTATGGGCCAGATTCACCCCAATGCTGGCAAAAGGAGAGAAGGGAGGGGCCATTTGTGACTCTGCTATTCAGTGGCTGCAGGGGCTGGTGCAGACCTTGGCACAGGCAGAGGAAGTTCTGAACCAGCCAGAGCTACATCCCTGTGACAATGGCCCCCGTGTGTCTTGCCCAGCGTGCAGAGTGTCAGAGGCCCAGCTTTACACGGCCCATGGCCCTCTGTCCCTCGTCCACCTGCTCCTTCTTCCACCCGCCCTCACCACCCCCACCCCATTCCCAGCCCTCTCAGGAACACGCCTTGTGCCTGCAGCTGCTGGGGAGGAAGCACAAGGGGCTCCTGTGCTGGAGACATGGCAGGTGGGTGAATGGCTGGTTTGGGGAGGCCAGTCGTCCCCCCCACAAGTCCTGTCCTTTCTACTGAAGCTACTTCCATGCCCACTGGAGCCCACCCAGACCCATTGTAGCCGCTAGCTCCTGCCCAGCACACTCAGCCCATGGAGTGTCGGCCAGCTCCAGCCTTCCCAGTCACAGAGCACCAGGGGGCTGGGAAGCAGGGGCCGCGCTGCCAGACCCGACCCCGGCCACTCCTCCCTCTGCAGCCGCCAGGCTCAGTGAGGGGCGAAGAGCAGCCTGCTGCACATAGCTAGGAGGGGGCCTGAGCTGGGGTGCAGTGTGTGCGGGGCCACCCATGTCTTTTTGGGGAAGCGATGCCTTCCCTTGCGTTCGATACCTGCCACCCATGGCTGGAGGATTCCTCACTGTGTGGGAGGAGCTTTCTCCTTCCCCAAAGCCCATTGGCTCAGCAAAGCTGCCATCCAGTACCAGAGCAGAGTGATGGGCTGGATCCAGCTTTAACAGACGGCCTCTCATTTCTGGTCTATATCTTGGATGGCGACTTTTAGGCCCTAGGGCCTGGTTCTCAGAGGAGTGGGGCACCTGCATTGACTCCACCTGCAGCTCTCTAGATGGGGCAGAGAAACGTAGCTGCCCCAAATTAGTCCATTTTGCTAAATTGGGGCCCGAATGTTCTGACTTTCAATAAATCATGAATTCATGTGAGCCATCCCGACTCCTGGGCCCCTGCTACATCTGCTCCATTTGTCTGCTTTCCACTGTTTGTTATGCTAAGTATTGAGAATGCTACAAGGGTAATTTCTTATGCAGCAGTTTGGACAGACCACGATTGTGTGTTTGCACTGACTGACTCGGCTTTGGCCTGGTGAGCAGTTTTCTGGATGTAAGGGAAGTGTTGCCTTAAGTGACCTTGTTATGAAGCGATGTGTTCATAAGTTGCTCTGTAGGACAAAGATGTTTTGATCACACAAAGAGGTTAAAGACAACACCCCCAAAATGTACTGTCCAGGAGCAGTTAGCAAACTCCAAAAACTGCGATATGGAGACAAGCTTGAAAGTGAACTGGGCATAATCAGTGGTAAGAAATAAGGATTATTATGTCATGGAGATCAGCAGGGAGCCTTGCAGCTCTCAGCTGCTGCTGGCAGCGGGCCCTCAGCAGTTCCCAGCTGCAGCAGATGCCTCGGAGCTCCCAACTGCTGTGGGGGGTGGGGAGGGGTAGGGGACCCCAGAGTCCCCAGTCACTGTGGGTGCTGGACCCTCCTTCTTCCCTATTTTGTCAGGGATATTTTTAGTAAAAATCACGGACAGGTCACAGGCTTCCGTGAAGTTTTGTTTATTGTTCGGGACCTTTCTGTGATTTTTACTAAAAAAATCTGAGCTGAAATCTGAATCTTAATAATATTTCAATCAGAAAAGAGAACAACAACATGAACATAGCTTGGACATCCAAAGACCTGCCAATTAGGAAGTTCATGTATGTGTATTGTATGAGCTATATACGCTATTTAATATTGATAACACTCAAAGATGATTGGAAAAGAACTAATACATACATCATTTGGACACGTATAATATGTCAGACATTGTAAGGGGTTCTCGGAGCTTCATAGGAGAAATTCACTGTGACCTGCCTATGGCCCAGGAGAAGATAATTGGCTAGTTCTTCTTTCTGTATGTCTGTCATTTCTTACTTTAAGAGTAACTGTAATGGCAAGGCAGGCTTTTGGTAGAAACAAAGGTTTGAATCAATCAATCAGGGTGACTTGGACCCCAAGTGTGTGACATTCTCACCCAAGAATTAAAGAGAAGCATCATCTAACTATGAACCAATTGCCAAGAGCCATTCTCCTCCCACAGCCACAAAAGCTTTTCCCAATTTCCACTCTAGATCCCTTCTAGGTACCTTTGAACTTCCTCAGAGGCTCCATGAGAGCAAGAGTTTTCTGGGACAAATCGCTGAGTCTCTTTTCCAGTTCAGGAGAAATCTCCTCTGGCTGCTGGAACTTCCCCTTCTCACACCTGGAGAGAAACAGTTTCACATGGTTACATTTTACTTAGTGACACTTTATAATTTGTTGTCAGTGAAAGTTGCTGCTCTAATGGGCCTGGAGTTAGAATTCCTCTGCTTCTCCCAGAGTCAGAGCAGGTGTAGTTCACGCTCTGCCAGTCAAACCTTCACTCTGAAGATCCCATTTAACTCTGGCCTGGAGAGACCAGCTCTGGGGATAAAAGGGGAATTGAGTCTCCATGGCCAATTCGCTCCTTGGCCTCCATGCTCTGAGGGACAGGAGGTTCCCAGGTGAAGTGCTGTAGAAATCTGCCTCTAGGAACTAGACTGAGACACCAACTACCCCTTCCCCAGCTCATTCCACACAGGTCTCCAAACAGCCCTGAGATGGGGAAAGGCTCTTGAAAACTACTGCCCTGGGCTGAATAGTGACCAGGACCCAGCAGTGACAGGCCCATAGTCCATCCCCACAATCCTGAGGCAGCCAGTCCCCCAGGGACGTGACATCTCAAGGAAATACTTGAGGTCAGTCCTTCCCACTGAATGGAGAATTCCAGAGTCTTCTATAAAAGGGTGAAAACATCAGGATAAAGTTCATTTGAGAATTTTGTGTCCAACACATGACCTTCCCCACACATTTTGGCAGGGATGGTGTCCCTGGCCTGTTTGCCAGAAGCTGGGAATAAGGAACGGGATGGATCACTTGGTGATTCCCTGTTCTGTTCATTCCCTCTGGGACACCTGACACTGAGCACCATCAGAAGACAGGCTGCTGGGCTACGTGGACCTTTGATCTGACCCAGTATGGCCATTCTTATGCTGTAGATTCCTGTGGAGATGTGGTGCAAGCTCTTTCCCAGCATTGTAAAGTGTAAGGGGGAGTGAGAAAGAGACACATACCTGGACAAGGTGCTTCTGATGTCCTGGAGAGAAAGAGAGAGAATTTCAGGCCCACCTGACACACACTTCAAATTCCAAAGAAGGGATTTTGCAAGTATGGGGAAGAGAGGCTCTGTCCTGGTCCCAGAACCAAGGTAATGAGTCTTTTCTATTTCTAGTGTCAATGTGTCTGCGACTTTGCAATGAACAATAGTCATTCACATTTCAATAATGCACACATGGAGTTACTCTGTGATCTCTGACTGCTGGACACTTGTACCCATGTTTTAGGAGCTCTCCTGTCCCTGTGTTGGGATCTGGAGTATTTCTAACTCAGTCTCACCTGCAGGAATTCACTTGCTGGCTTCTGACACTTCCCCTCCAGCTCACTGATCAGGTTACTGAGATGGGAAATTTCCTCAGAGACTTTGGTGATATTTTCATTCTGTATCTTCGTTATCTCCTCCTCCAGCTTTTCCAGCTGGGCCAGCAGGAGCTGCTCTTGTTCCTCCAGGAATTGGTGCAGTTGCTGAAAATCAGCTACAATTTGCTGCCTCTTCTTTTCTATCTGTTTCTGTAAAGCAACAGGGAAAGGGCTGGTCAGGGACATGGAGGCAGCCTGGAGGGGGGATGGGATCCTTTCATTGAGTGCTGAGTGTGCAGGAGGGAAAACTTCTTTGTAACCCTTAAGGTTTCTGACACTTGACTCCATCCTGTGGTTACCAGGAAAAAGTTTCCCTCGCACCTTTTTCCATTTCTCCCCGTGTCTCTAAAAAGGAATGTTTTCACATCTGACCTGGTTAAAACTTTGCATTATCAATGAACCCTGAGCATGAAGATCCTGAGCAGCAGGAGTCAGGAATCAGCATTACACTGATAGAAGTTCCCAGGGGGTGGGGGAGGAAAATCAAATGATTTAATAATGCAAGAAATGACACAGACACAGGCAAAGCCGCTAGAAATTAATTCATTCACTGGAATGGAAGGAAGTCTAGATTCTGCACATGAATCTAACAGAGAAAAATCCATGATCATGGAGAAACAGACATGCCCACATTCACCAATGCCACAGAGGAATCTGCCTACAAACAGACCTCTCACCACAAGTCTTTGCACATCAGTAACAAGAGGCACCTACCAGATACTTTGGGCTTTTCTCCTCTCTAGTCACTTTAGATCCCAGCAGCTTTTCTCTCTCCTCCCTCAGAGTCTTCAAATGAGCCTGGATTTTTTCCTGTAGAAACAGAGATGATTTGGGACGTTTTATTTCGAGTTTGAGAGGGGTGCGTAGGGGGATATATTCCCACACAAATCCAATGTAACTGTTGGTCCTAACAGGTTCATGACATTAGAGTCACCAAGGAAAAGAAATCTAAGAATGAAGACTGGGGATGTGTCATATTCTGGCTTGTTACCAATTCAGGTTCAGTCTTTTTAGTAACTGGAGAAAGACCTGAATTATCCAAGCTTGCCTGGTATTTATTAATTCATTCGTATTACAGAACAGAACAGGAAAATGGGAACAAATGGTGGTGAATCACTACATTTAATTTTGAAAGATCAAACTACCAAAGAGATAAATCTCAGAAACCTCGTCTCCCTGCTTGGCCTGGGAGTTTTATCAGGGCGTCTGTCCCTTTTAATGGCCTCACTTCATCATTACTCAGGGCTGCTGCTGGAGTGGCAACATGGCCTAGTGGTGTGGTTGCTCAACTTGGGAGACCTAAGTTCTATTCCCAACTCCGGAACTCCACCACCGCGAACGGCGATGGTGGAGTCGACGGGGGAGCCGCGGACGTCGATCCCGCGCCGTGAGGACGGGTAAGTACTTCGAACTAAGGTACTTCGACTTCAGCTACGCTATTTGCGTAGCTGAAGTTGCGTACCTTAGATCGAAACACCCCCCCCCCCCCAAGTGTAGACCAGGCCTTGGAGTTGGTATGGCAACCTCCACCTTTTCATGTTCTCTTTGTGTGCGTATATGTATATACAATCATATATATACAATCTTCCTACTGTATGTTCCACTCGATGCATCTGATGAAGTGTGCGTATATGTATATACAATCATATATATACAATCTTCCTACTGTATGTTCCACTCGATGCATCTTCCTACTGTATGTTCCACTCGATGCATCTAGCCCCTGAAAGCTTATGCCCAAATAAATGTGTTAGTCTCTAAGGCCTACACCAGGGGGAGGAGTTGATGTGAGATATGCAACTTCAGCTACGGGAATAGCTTAGCTGAAGTCAAAGTATCTTATTTTGATTTACCTCCCATCCTCACAGCGCGGGATCGATGGCCGTGGTTCCCCCTGTGGACTCTGCTACCGCCACTCGCCCTGGTGGAGTTCCGGAGTCGACAGGAGCGCGTTCGGGGATCGATATATCGCGTCTAGATGAGACGCGATATATCAATCCCCGATAAACCGATCGCTACCCGCTGATCCGGTGGGTAGTGTAGACATCTCTAAGGTGCCACAAGTACTCCACGTTCTTTTTGTGAATACAGACTAACACGGCTACTACTCTGAAACATGTGAGCTCTGTCTCAAACCAGGCATGAAGAAGTTTGATCCTCTTCACTAGGGTGACCAGATCACCCAGGTCAAATATCGGGACACGGGGGGGGGAAAGGGGGACAGAGGTGGAAAAATGGCGGCAGAGCAAAAAAAAAAATCCCCCACCCCGATTCCTCCTCCCTTCGCAAGCGCTGGAGGGAGGCCCAGGAGACTCAGGGGACCGCGGGGCTGGGGTGAGTGTGAGTCCGGCCTGGCCCTGAGCAGGCAGGACTCGGGCGCAGTACAGGTAGGGGGTGGCCTGCCGCGGAGGGAGGAAGCGGCCGCTGGCCAGGCTCGGCGGCTGCAGCTCTGGCGCCCACGAACTCCCCGAGTCTGGCCCTGCTGCGGGGACCCAGCCCCTGGCCAGTCGCGTCTGGGCTGGCTGCCCAGCTGGTGCAATCCCGCGGGCAGCCCCGGAATAGGGGCAGCAGGCCCCAGCCCCCCCAGGGGAACTAACGGGGCTGGGCTGCCGATGCCTCCGCCGCGGGATTGCACCAGCTGGGCAGCCAGCCCAGACGCGACTGGCCAGGGGCTGGGCGCAGCGTGCGCGCTGCTGGGTCCCCGCAGCAGGCCCAGGTTCGGGCCCGGGCACCACGTGCTTGGTCACGTCCTCCCCCCGCGGCAGTGGGAGCTGCAGCAGTGGCTGCTCCCGAGTCCCGCTGTTCAGGTAGGGAGAAGGGCCGCCCCCCTACTCTCCCTCCAGGTGCCAGGCCGGACTCACACTCACCCCGACCCCGTGCTCCCCTGCGTCTCCTGGGCATGGCGTGCTTGGCAAGAGGCAGGGATTTGGGGAGGGAGCCAATGGGGCAGTGAGGGGGCAGGGATTTGGGGAGGGATCCAATGGGGGAAGGAGGGTGCGGAGTCGGGCCCGGCAGGGGAGGGCGCGAGCCCTTTCGGGCTCCGGAGCCTTTGCTTGTTTGTCCAGTGTCCCGACCTAACATTGGTCGGGACGCGGGACAAACAAGCAAATATCGGGACACTCCCGATAAAATCGGGACGTCTGGTCACCCTACTCTTCACAGAAGATTTGCAGAGGCTCCTGGTGTTCCCCACACACCCGCCGCCTTCCTGCTCCCTTCGCTGCCTCTAATCCCAGCTGTTTCTATCTCCTTCACCAGCTGCCTGTTTGGCCTGAGGTTTCTATGTTGCACCATTTCTCTTTACTAAGGGCCAGTGGCAGATTAACACACAGGGCCACTGAGTCCCGGCCAATCTTGGGCACAAGGGCAGGGCTGTCTGTACCCACATGCAAAGGACGCAGCTGTGTAGGGCACCAGGAAATTTGGGGCACCACATTTCCTGGTGCCCAACACGGCTGCGTGGTGCTCCAGCCCCTGCCCAGCCTATTTAGCATGGCCCTGCCACAGCGCCTCCTCTTCCCACCCCTGCTCTAGCCCCGCCCCACTCCACCCATTCCCCAAAGCCCCCACCCCTGCTCTGCCTCTTCCTGCCCCAGCTCCCCTGAGGACTGCAGCAGGGGGCGGCCTGCACTCACCCAGCGGCAGGAAGTGGAGCACCCCGGCCCCAACCCGCTCCACTGGCCGTGCTGGGGGGTGTTTCCCCCTTGACCCCTAAAGCCAGCCCCTCCCACGGAGGCCTGGGGCCCACACAGCCCCCCACCCCACCCCAGGAAGACTGCGTAGGGAACCAAAATGGCTGGGGACAGCCCTGCCCGGGAGTGTTGGAACTTGTGTAGAAGGTGGGAGGGCAAGAAGCACAAGTTCTGTGGCCCTGTCCCCTGCTCTTCCTTTTCTCCCAAGGGCCCTCCCCCCAGCCAGGCTGGAAATGAGAGCCAGGCCACAGTGAGAGCCCCTCAGGGAGCCCAGGCAACTGTGGGGAGCCTCGGACCCTTCATTTGCCCTGGGTGGGGGACTGGAGGGCCTGAGAGCAGCCTCTGGCCCATGTGCTGCCCAGGGCATCTGGAGGGCCTGGTCTCCCTGGGTAGCTCTTAGGTGCCTTCTTGGAGGGGGAGGGGGAGTGGGCAGAGGAGGATCGGGGGCAGGGTCCCATGGTGATGGAGGGACTAAGGCCCACCTCAGTCCCTCCCCCACCAGGAGAAGGCACTGATGTCACAGCCCCTGCTGCTCCGTGTCTACCCAAGGCTAAAGAGGCAACATGTGGTGGAGGCATGTGCCCCCAGATGTATTGGGATGCCTGTGGCAGGGACACCCAACAGCAAGGAGGCAGCATTTCCCCTGGCAGTAGCACTGCCCCTGTCGGTCGTGGAGGGAGGAAGAAAACAGCAGAGTGGCTCACTGCCAGCTGAGCCCTTTCCCCACCACATGGGGCAAGGTGGCCGAGGACCCCAGAACAATAGTTCTTGGAGTGACCACCCTATTGAGATCCGTGGGGCAGTTACCTCTTCCCAGAGCTATTGGCTCAGGCTCTCTGCAGACTCAGGCACACGGCACTCTGTCAGTGAGGCTTGAAAGTTATAACTCACTCAAACTTTTCTTTTCAATCCTATGGGCTAGAAAATTACTTTTTGTTGTGGATTTTTTTATTATGAAACCTGAAGTTCTGTTTTAATCATGTGACTCCAGAGGTGGGTCTCTAGGGAAGAACCCATAGTACCAGTGCTTAAACCCACTCCTGTAGACATGTTCCATCAGGGGTGAAAGATTCTTCCTAAAATTGGAGGTGCCAAGAGGCCCTGCCCCCTCTGTGGCCCTGCCCTGCCTGCCTCTTCCCCAAAGGCCCTGTACCCGGCCAACCCAGAAGCTGGAGCTGAGTTGTGCAGCCCAGGTCCCTCCATCTGCCCAGGGTTGGGGGGATGCGAGAGCAGCCCCCAGCCCATGTCCCTGACCCCCAGGCTCTCTGCCCTGGACAAGTGGAGGGTCTGTGGCTCCCTGCAGCTGCGCGCAGCTCTTACCATGGCCTGGCTGTGGCTCTTTGGCTCCTGAGTCCCAACCCCCGCCCGGGCCAAGCTGGAAGCTGGAGCTGGGTCAGAAGAAGAGCTGCACTGGCACCTGTGGGGAGCCATGGACCCTCAGCCTGCCCTGGGCAGGTAAAGAGTCTGCGGTTCCCCACAGATGCCTGGGCTCCCTGGGCTTACTCAGGCCGGGCTCCAGCTTCCAACCTGGGTGGGGCCTTAGGGGGAAGAGGAGAGGCAGGGAGCCGGGCTGTGGGGAAAAGTGGGAGAGCCATGACCCCTTGGCCCTCTCTGTTCCAGAGCCCGTCTGTTCCATGCAGCAGAGTGGGGGCTGATTTGTTCATGACTCATGTGAATGCCCTGCTGGCAGTGCCTCCCTGCATCTTGCTTCAGTCCTGTGTGCGAGGAAAGTGCCTCACACAGAGCTCTAGTGCCCACCTCTCCCTAATGAACAATGTGGGGTTGATAGGCTGGGTGCCATCCGTGACCAGGGCTCCCTGCACCTGCCCAGAGGAAGGAGCCTGCAGGGCAGCGATTTAGGTGGAGCCAGAGAACAGGGGAGAAAATCTGGGAAACTGGGAGATTCTGTGGCTCTGAGTGACTGAGTCTGAAAAGGGAAGGATTGAATTAACCTGGATCCAGAGTGTGTCCTACCTTGTATTTCTCGGCAGCATCATCCATGAGCAGCACCGTGTGAGATCTGTGCTGGGGGGATCTCTCACAAACCACACACACGGCTTCCCCGTCCTCTTCACAGAACAGATCCAGGGCTTTGCCGTGTCTCTCACACAGAGTCTCTTTTCCTGGTTTGAAATCCAGTTGTTTGATTTTTTCCACTCTATTTCCTAGCTGATAGTTATTCCGGAGAGCCCCTTTCCGGATTTGGACTCCGCAGCTAGGGCAGCACAAAGGGTCAGAGCCCAGCTCTGTCCATGTCTCACAGCGCTGAGTGATGCAGCCTCGGCAGAAGTTGTGCCCGCACTCTGTGATCACTGGGTCCGTCAGATATTCCAGGCAGATGGGACAGTAGGTTTCCTCTTGAAATTTCCCGTACCGGAGTTGCTGAGGCCATGGCTGCTGGGATCTCTGGGCTTCTGTTCTCTCTGCACCAGAAATGGTTTTGCTGATCATGGGCAGACCCTGTCCCACCTCTTATCAGCTGCACCGGTGCAGAATGAGGTGAAGAGAAAGGAGAGGCCGGGAGGTGGAGCAGGAGAAAGATAAGGAAAGAAGGAAGCAGGAACTACACAGGCCAGGAGAGGGGTGTAAAGGAGCAGAAAGGGAAGGGAAGGAAAAGGTGGGACGGATACAAACAAGATCACAAAAACTCAAACTCAGGGTCTTTCTACACAGCACGTGTCCAGGCGGGGGTCAGGCAGGACTGTCCTCGTGCAGCTGCCCCCAGGGCCGGTGTAACGACAGAAACATGAACTGCTCCAGATTCGCTACTTTGGCTGCACTGAGCATGGGCACCCGAACTGAGCATGCCCAGTAACCTTCGCTGTCACCGCTGCACTGAGCATGCGCACCCGAACTGAGCATGCCCAGTAATCTTCCCTGTCGCCGCTGCCCTCTCTCTGCCCTCACTTCTACTTAGGATTTGCTGCCTCCTCTTTGGGGGGGGTTTAAAAGGCTCAAGGGGGCAAATCGCAGCGGGGGGGCTGCCAGGGTCTGAGCGGGGGGCAGAAATTTACTGGCCGGGGGGGGGTCAAGCTGCTGTAGGCAGCGGCAGGAGAGAGGCTGAAGGGGAAAAATCGGGGGGTGGGGGGCGGTAGCCGCGGTTAAGCCCGGGGGGGGGGGGGGGAGCCTCTGCCAGACCCTGTGCGGGGACAAAACCCCCGTTTAGGGAGGAGGTGGGGGGGACAGTGGCCCCTCGGGATGAGCCACCTGCTGGGCTCACAGATCTGGGGGGTCGGGGCTGGGGGGGGGGGCAGAGGCTGTTTTCAGTTCTGCCGCGTGTCAGCCCCGGAGCAGGGGGCGGGTTCCTGGGGCTGGGTCTTAAAGGCACAGGCAGCCTAATTCCCAGACTGTCAAAGCCCAGACACCGCAGCTCCTCTCGATCCTATACAAGTGCTGCGGCGCTGTTACTGCTCCAGCC
The DNA here is from genome assembly GCF_020497125.1 of Mauremys mutica. Classification (NCBI taxonomy): domain Eukaryota; kingdom Metazoa; phylum Chordata; order Testudines; family Geoemydidae; genus Mauremys; species Mauremys mutica. The sequence goes on from NC_059083.1 coordinate 25,493,140, forward strand.
AGGAGACTGAATGCGGGGAAATATTGTACAGACGCCCCCTCCCTTCCTCCAACTCTGCCTCTCACATTTTGACTATGGAAAAGTGTCTTCTGTCAGTTTCTATGTCTATATGAAATCACTGCAGCTCCTTTCTCTTATACAACGTGCTGATTTGGTAACTCCCTCCCAGAGCCCACATGTCTGTACCCCCTCCTGTACCCGAATCCCCTGCCCCAGGTCAGAGCCTGCACCCGTCACTCAAACTCCCCATAGCCTGCAACCCTCCTGCACCACCAACTCCATCCCAGAGCCTGCACCCCAAACAGGGCCAGATTAACCTTTTGTGGGCCCGGTGCTAAACATATTTGTGGGTTCCCATGGGGGAAATGGGGTCATGGGGCAGGGGGGCAGAGTCCTCAGAGCGAGGGGCTGGCCGGGGGCAATGGGAGATGAGTCATGGCACGGCAGGGACAGCCCCACTCCACCCAGCCCAGTACAAGGGCACTGTTTACAAACCGGGAGCTGCCAGACCCACGCTGTCCAGCCCATCCCAGCACTGCCATTGTGCTTCTTCCCCTTGTGGGTGGGCCCATGCTGCACCATGCTACCCCCTGCCCAGCACCCCCCTGGCTCCCTACACCCAGTGCCACACCACCCAGAGACCTCCACAAGCCCCCTGCCCAGCACCCCTCTGACTCGCTATGCCCAGTGCCACATCATCCAGAGACCCCCCACAAACTCCCCTGCCCAGTGCCCTCCCAGTTCACTCCCCCACCCACTCAGAACCCCCCCACAGATCCTCTCACTGACCAGTGCCCCCCAGCTGAAGACCCCCCACAGCCCTCCCACAACTGCACAGTGCCCCGCCCCTTTCCACCCAGAGCCCCCCTACAGATCCCCTCACTGCCCAGTGCCCCCCACCACAACTGCACAGTGCCCCGCACAGACCCCTCACACTTCCCAGCGCCCACACACACACACACACACATCTTCCCCACTAACAGCCCCACAACACACAGATCTCCCCACCCCCAGTGCCCAGCACCTACCCAGACCCACTAGAGACCTACTCTCCTACACCCTAACCCCCAGTCAGGCTGCCAGGCTGAGGTGGCAGCGCAGCCAGAGCTGGTCCTGGGGCAGGATAACTCTGGCCTCTTGGGAGTGGTGGAAGCAGCCAGGCTGGAGCAGGAGCAGAGCCTACCCGGGACAGGCTCTCTCAGGACCCAGCTGAGCCTCCCCCCTCCCCGACTGTTCCCTGTGAGTGGCTGAGACTGGCCCAGCCTCTGCACCAGTCCCAGGTGGCTCTTCCCCCAGGGAGGCAGGTGGGGCCACACAGGTCCCAGGCAGTGGAGACAGCTCAGAGCTGGAGCAGTGCTGGGGAGTGGGCAGATCCCTGAGACGTGACTCCCGAGATCCTACCCAGCCCACCCACATCCATTGGCCCCGTGGCCAGCAGCCTTGCAGAGCACACACCTCTCTCTCTCCCTGCTTTCCTATCACCAGTTCTGTTACTACAGGAATGAAATCGAGACATCTCGTAAAACAGCTAGTTCCACATTGTTCTTCAAACCTCAGATCATTGAAATGCAGCTTTGCATTTGAGATACTATATGACTGTAGTACACTTTGCACTGCCTGCATCTACACTGACATCAGGAGAGGAGAAGAGGACAAGACTGTCCCTAGCATATATGATTTTAAAGAAAGGTGAGACACACCCACCCACTATCAATACAACAAGAAGGGAGAACAGTAGCTGGTGCCAAGAGAGAAGATGCAATGAAACCCTTCTGTACCCACAACTGATGTCTGAAAAGCATCAGTCACTCTGCAGATCAAAGAAAGAAAGAGCAGCCAGTTTCAGACAGATAGGATCCTTATGACCTATATAGGAGAAGTGCACTTCCCTATAGCAGTTTCCCAACATAGTTTTCTTATGGATTTATTTATTAAGCAAAAATTAAGATTAGGAGTCTGATTTAAATTATGTACATTTTCAGTGTTAGTTAACTGTGGAACTATTGCAGCTACTTTTCTTTTACTCCTGCCTTCATAAAAAGCTACAGAGTTTTAACAGATAATTACAAAGACTAAAGTACATGCTTTAATATAATTAGGACCGGGCAACCCAAGATGAAAACTACACTGTAGAAGAGTCCTACAACCAGGTATTTGAGGCCAATCCCTTTATCAATGGAATCCTCACCAAAATATGAGGAAGGAGAAGAGTCACCCTCAAACTTTTGACAATAGCTCAAGGTCAGACACTAAGAAGACCAGCACCATTCATATTCTGGTTTTGGATAAAATACTTGATCTTGCCTACATTATAGAAACCTTCCTCTCTCCAAGTCTACACCCCACTACGCCCTTTAGCAATAAAGTAACCATTAAACAAGTTCTGAATCAGTCGTCTTTCTTCCCAATTTAGTTTTAACAATAAAGCTGCAATGTAAGTAGCTATGGGAGAAGACAGTGCAACTACTAGGTATTGGTGGGGGAAAAGTGTGCTAGTAATATCCTGGATATACTGGCAGGGCTGGCTTTAGGCCAATTCAACCAATTCCCCTGAATCGGGCCCTGCCCCTAAGAGGGTCCCGCGCCCAAGCCCCGGTTCGGTGTATTGGCAAGAGTCGGTGCACTGTACCAGGGTGGCCCGGCTTCTCCAGGGGACAATTTAAAGGGCATGGGGGCCCTTTAAATTGCCACCACAGCCACACTGCTGGAGCCCTGGGGTAGGACTGTGGGGATCTGTGGGCTACTTACAAAGTCCGTGGTTCCCATTGCTTCTATCGTCCCAGCCCTTTAAATAGCCACTGGAGCCCCGCCGCTTCCCCAGGGTTCCGGCAGCTATGTACATGGCCAGGGCCGTGGAAGTGGGGGAGCCCCAGGCGGCTGCTGCTACCCTGGTGGGGGAGGGAGGAGGAGGAGGGAGCACTTACCATACCGGGTGGTCTGTACCCCCTGTACCTGCACCCCCTGCCCTATCTCCAGCCAACCCCTGCCGCACCCCCCTATGGCCCTGCTTGAAGCCAGCCAGCCCACCCCACCCTACCCCACACACCCCTGTCTCCAGCCATTGCTGCACCCCTTGCCCTGCCTGCAGCCAGCCCCATGTCCACTGCTGCCCTGCAATTCCCTGGGCAGTAACCCTGCATACCTGCTTCAATGATGGGAGAAGAGAGCAGCTGGTACCCACACATGTGCACACCCTAGGGTGACCAGACAGCAAGTGTGAAAAATCGGGATGGGGTGTAGCCCTTCTGCCCCTCTGAGTTGGCAGCAACAAGGGCCGGGTTCAGTATCCAGGGGTTCCGTTTCAATAACACAATGCAAAACCGGCTCGAGCCCCCACCCAGTGACCTGGGACAATTACATACCACCCCCCCGGGCGCCTCTAGGAGGCAATACTTCCCCACTCGCAAGCAAGGAGTCCGAGTGTAGCAAAATCCTTTTAATAAAGGAGGGAGTAGAGGTTAATAGGATCCTATATAAGAAAAAGACCTCAAAATTGGGACTGTCTCTATAAAATCGGGACATGTGGTCACCCTAGCACACTCCCTGGGAGTGGTGGGGACCCACACATGTGAAATGGAGTTCATTTCTAGTTCAGTCCCATCTTTTTAAAAAATAACTGTAGGTAGGGTTAACATACAGCCGCATTTTCCCAGACATGTCAGACTTTTTGGTTCTTAAAGTGCTGTCCGGGAGGAATTTTTAAATATGGACATATGGTAACCCTATTGGTACCAAAAATACATACTCTGGCACATCCCTTAAATCAGAACTTTTTATAGGGAACCGGTTGCTAAGAAAGGAAAGGCTTTTTTTTTAACCTTTTTTTTCTTTTTTTACAAGTCATCCCTGCTGGGGCCCTGCTGAAAATTTTTGAATTGGGTGGGCCCCAAACTTCCTAAAGCCAACCCTAACTAGTCTGTTAAGTGTTATAGCTTTTAATATGCTAATGCAAACACTGTAATAGAGCATTAATGTCCCAATGTACTGTAGCTTGTTTTAACTTACCGTAATACTAGAAGTGGTGCATGTGAACATTGCCGTAACGAGGGCAAGGAGAGTGAGGCACTTGCCTCGGGCACAGAAAGTGAGGGGCTCAGACAGTCTCTCCTTCAACGGCAATTCGGCAGCAAGTCCTTCCCTCTGAGAGGGACTGGGGGACCTGTTGCCGAATTGCCGCTGGTTGTCAGCAATGGAGAGGGGCGGCTCTTTTGCAGAAATTCGTTGGTGGATCCTTCCTTCCAATAGGGAAGAGCCGGACATGCTGCCTCTGTTCCTTGCCTTGTGTGCAAAAATCCCTATTTACGGCTCTGCATGTGAAGCTCTCTTAAAAGCTGACACTACAGTAGTGATATTCCCAAGCCAGCATGCGTAGGGCTGGGAGTGGGGAAGGGGAGTGCATTTAGGTACAAGTAACATCTCTCACACCAAACAGGAACTTTTCCGAAAGTTCATTATTATACCTTGTCTTACAAACACCAAAAACTATTACATATGCACAAAGGTCAATAATCACCCCCTCCCCATATATACAGAGTTGTGCTTCTGCATATAGTATCTATCTCAGATGAATATTGAGCTACCAGCTGTTCAGGAATCAGTAAAGAGTCAGCTGACAAGCCACATGTTGAATCCTATTGCAAACAGTATGGGTGACCCATGAGGCATTCTGAAGCAAGAGATTACTGTAAAACTTTAAATAAGACGCAGAAAGAATAAACTTTTCCTAGGTTTTGTGTCCATATATATAATGCAAATTATAAAATTATAAAAATAAATTTAAAAAAAGAAAGTGGTCTCATCCTGGGCGTTCTCCATACTCCCAAACCTTACCTCCCTTTTCACGTATTCACACACAAACAAGGGAAAGCGCGCGCCTCACTCATCTAATAGGTCAATTTGGCACATTAGCCAGGAGGAAGCAGATTGTGAGCATTTTTGACCGCAAACCCCATCCCTCCAGATTTGCAACCATCCCCGGACCAGTGACAGGTGCATAGGGAGCCAAGTCAATGGAAATAAACAAGGAGGAAGCCAGTGGAAAAAATGAATGGGGCCACTATGGTTACCACCTTGGGGTCAGGGGAGTGCTCTGTACCCCCAAACCTTACCTCCCCTTTTCACATATTCACACACAAAAAAGTGAAAGAGCACACCTCAATCATCCAATAGGTCAATTTGGCACATTAGCCAGGAGGAAGCAAATCATGAGCGTTTTCGACCGCAAACCCCATCCATCAAGATTTGCAACCATCCCTGGACCAGTGACAGGGGCACAACCATCCCTGGACCAGTGACAGGGGCACAACCATCCCCAGACCAGTGACAGGTGCATAGGCAGCCAAGTCATTGGAAATAATCAAGGAGCAAGCCAGTGGAGAAAATGAATGCGGCCACTCTGGTTATCACCTTGGATAAGGGGTGTGCTCTGTACCCCCAAACCTTACCTCCCTTTTCACATATTCACACACAAAAAAGTGAAAGCGCGCACCTCAAGCACCCAAAAGATCAGGGTTTGGCAACCTTTCAGAAGAGCTGTGCCGAGTCTTCATTTAGTCTCTCTGATTTAAGGTTTCGCATGCCAGTAATACATTTTAATATTTTTAGAAGGTCTCTTTTTTGGGCTATAATATATAACTAAACTATTGTTGTATATAAAGAAAATAAGGTTTTTAAAATGCTTAAGAAGATTCATTTAAAATTAAATTAAAACGCAGAACCCCCCCAGACCCCTGCAATAGGTCAATTTGGCACATTAGCCAAGAGGAAGCAGAATGTGAGTGTTTTCAACCACAAACCCTGATTCGCAACCCCATGGATCAGACGGCAGCAAGTCCTGAGCAGGAGCCCAGATGGTCACGTTGTGCGGCAGAAACTGCTACTAGTAGCAAAATGCGAGGGTTTCGCAATGTGCCGTCACACCGGCTCTAACATTTCTGCCACCCCAAGCAAAAAAAAAGAGCGCCGCCCTGCCCCCGCAAGCACCACGTCACAGCGCCCAAGAGCCCGCCCCCCATCGCCGCGTCGCAGCGCCCAAGACCCCGCCCCCCGAGCGTCGCGTCGCACCGCCCAAATCCCCGCCCCCCCGAGCGTCACGCCACACCGTCCAAGTCCCTGCCCTTCGAGCCGCCTAAGTCCCCACCCCCCCAGAGCCACGTCGCACCGCCCAAGTCCCCACCCCCCCCAGCGTCGCATCGCTCCACCCAAGTCCCCGCCCCCCCGACCGGCGCATCGCACCGCCCAAGTCCCCGCCCCCCTGAGCGTTGTGCCACCCAAGTCCCCGCCCCCTCCCCAGCACCGCCTAAGTCCCCGCCCCTCCCTCCGCAGTGCCGCCAGCCCAAACCAAAAACAACCATACCAAACCCCGATCGCCGCCCCCTCCCAAGGTGCTGCCCCAAGCACATGCTTGGTAGGCTGGTGCCTGGAGCCGGCCCTGCCTGCCCCACCTCTTATCAGCTGCACCGGTTCAGAATGAGGTGAAGAGAAAGGAGAGGCCGGGAGGTGGAGCAGGAGAAAGATAAGGAAAGAAAGAAGCAGGAACTACATAGGCAAGGAATAGGGGGTAAAGGAGCAGAAAGGGAAGGAAAGGAAAAGGTGGGACGGATACAAACAAGATCACAAAAACTCAAACTCAGGGTCTTTCTACACAGCACGTGTCCAGGTGGGGGTCAGGCAGGACTGTCCTCGTGCAGCTAATCCAAGCCACCCCCTTGGCGCTGTGGCCACATTGCTCTTGGTGGTGTGGTTGAACCAGCAGTCAGCATGTGTACGTGTACCCAAGCTGGGACTCACACCTCCCAGGTGCTGTGTAGACGTGCCCTCAGTCGAACCAGGCCATTCTTAATTCACAGTGAGGGTGTCCACAGTCACTCACAGACTTGCACTGGAACAACACAAGATGGGAACTGAACCCCCTTGAGTGAGTTCAGTGACAATGTGTGTGCAGAGGAGCCTTGGCGTGGCTGTGTCCTGCTGAACATCTAACCACCCGCCTGGGACCAGCTGGGCTACAGGGGCTCCCTGGGTTAAGGGCAGAGGCAGCTGGTGTGTGCTAGTGACAAGGCAGGAAACCGTAAACAGCTCATTAATCTGGAGGAGCAACCCTTGAGCTGAAGGGTGATTTTATGGCTAATATTTCAGCTTTATGACTGTGCAGTCTAAAGGTCACAGCCCAGCCCCTTCAAAACGCCAGCTAAGAGCTGGAAAGAAGATTTACAGGTTTAAAATCTGTAACATTCCTGCCCACTCCCCCCCCCCCAGCCCATTCCAGCTGCCCCAGGCTCTTCATGTCCTTTTTTCTCCTTGGGCCAATACTGAGCCCATCATCACTGTCTGTCTGGGCTGGTTCCGCTGGGGGGAAATACGAGCCAGGGATCCTCGTTTGGGTTTTGTCTGACTGTGGGCAGAGGAGTGTCAGGCCGGAGAGAAGGGACAATGGGGACTGCTCGGCACACAAAGCCGGACATGCTCAAGTCCACAGTTAGCAGCAATTGCTCCTCTGCACGGGCTCTTTGCTGCTGGATCTCCCCGCAAATGTTTCCCACCAAGGCATTCGCCACCATAGATCTAGATTGTAACTCAGGTTGTACCACTGATCCTTTGACCTGAGCAGTTAGCCAGTGTTTGGGGCATTCTAGGTTCCTCCATTGGCAGGAGAAATGGATTATTTCTTTGGTGCAGTCTTTATTATTTACAAACAACGTCCACACATTCCTGTGCCCTGAACATGGTAGAAACAAACAACTGCCAGCAATTTCCTTACTCAGAAATGCTCTTTCCCGGCATTGTCAAGTGTGAGGGGGACTGATAGAGAGCCACACACCTGGTCAAGGTGCTTCTGACATCCTAGAGGAAAGAGAGAGGAGAGAGAGATTTTAAAAAATCTCAGGACCACCCGACACCCACTTGGGATTCCAGGGTCATGGTTTCATTGAGCTAATGGGGCTTTTCCATCTCTAATATCAATGTGTCTGTGAGTCTGCAAAGAACAATCGTCATTCACATTTCAGCAACACACACACTGAGTTACACTGTGATCTGTGACTCCTGCACCCCTGTCCCTGTGTTGGCATCTGGGATGTTTCTAGCTCAGGCTCACTTGCAGCTCCCATTGTCCGGGAATGGCAAACCGCCAAACCTGCAGACGCTCAGGCTTTCCCTGAACAAGCTGGGGGCAAGGCCCAAGGTTAAGAACCCCTGGTTTACATCGCAAGACCTGAGCAAACACCTGCCATTCTACTGCTCTACCAATGCAGGTTTGCATTTCAAAGTACTATTCTAAGGGATTGGGAGAGCCCAACTCTTATTTACCCTGCTTCCTAGCAAGCCTTTAAGGGTCGACCATGGGCCATGTCAGCCTATGGGTTAGTTAAACCTTTGTGGCCATGTGGCATATTTTCATGAGATATAATCATATAATGTCACAGCAGGCTCGGCAGATACTGTGATCACAGTCTAGAGGCACCAGATCTTTAAAATACTCCAGACAGATGGGACAGGTCAGTTCATCCTGGAGCATTTTTGCTGGATTCGCAGCAGCCATGGCGTCTAGTGCAGGAAAGAGACAAGAGAGGAGTTTAGTTTCACTTCCTTCTGCTCAGAAATGGGCTGATTGAACTTTGTACCATTAGCTGATTCCTTTCTGGGTGCAGTCTTGTGATTTCTTTTCTGTGGACTGTAAAGAACCTTTCAATGAAATGTGATAAATCTAAATTGACATTAACTCCTCTAAAACATGTGCCAGGCCCCAAACTTTGGACTAGTCACGTAGGTCAAAAAGGGTAACTATGGACTTGGGGGTTTCACTGCCTGACATAAGGATCTGATGGGGCAGCCTGGGAAGGTGGGTGAGAATCACAGCTGCTTACTCCTACTGCCTGTTCCCTACCCTGGCCTTCAGGCTCCTTAGGACCCCTGTCTCTCTGGTGCTGGTGTAACCCACTGGGGTGTGTGTGGAGCTGGTACAGTGACAAAGGGTTGAATATTTAGCATGAGCTGGGGCAGCCTGTGCTTTTAGCTCTAGGGGTCCCTGGTTCAGTGCTGGGTGCGCTGGCCAAGAGAGCAGCCGTCACCCCTGTTCTTAGCCTGGCGGCTCCTGCTTCTGTTTCCCTGCACAGTCTCCCCAGCTCTCAGGGACTCCTGGCTCTCTGTAGATGGCAGCGGGTGTGAGGGGAGCTGGCGCTGGGGCTCCTGCGCTGTACAGGGGATGGGCTAACCAGAGCTCTCCTGTCCCCAAGGCTCTCAGGCCACTTGTCCAGCCTGGCTGCAGGAGGGGATCTGGAGACAGACAGAGGGGGTCTGGGAGTGTCTGGGGAGCTGCCACATGGGACCAGAAATGGAAATCAGCTGTGGTGAGAAAGGAGAGCTTCCAGGGATGTGGCTGGTTAAATGGGCTACTGTACAGCTGGATACAATTTTGCAGCTAGTTAATGTTACTGTTCTGTATGGGAAACGGCTCACATGGTTGTAAACTTGCTTCTGACAAGACTTGCTGCTTCTTTGCAGCCATAGTCTGTCAAGTACGGTAGATGGGCTCAGGCAGAGGATCTCACTGTTGCTGGGTTTTTCACTGGTGAACGTATTGCCTGGGAATTGCAGGCATTAGTCAGACACATGTGACATGCAGTTATTTTTGGCCCACAGAAGTGGCCACCAGGAGTTTTGAGGTGGCGGCTGGAGAGATGGATCCCTCAGCCCATGTCACGTGCAGCTGGCTGTGCCCATGAGAATCCCCAGACTGCTTAGTGGACACTCCAATAACAATGTCCAGAGGCGCCAGCTTTCGAATTTCCCTTGGGGTGCTCAACCCCCACTCTGCCCCCACTCCACCCCTTCCCCTAAGGCCTCACTCTGGCCCCACCTCTTCACACCCCACTGAAATCCAGAAAACCTCTGCCTGGCAGCCTCCAACTCTGCAGACGCCTGAGCTCACTCAGCGTCAACATTTCTATGGTTAAATTTCCCAAGGTTCCTAAATTTTTCTGTTGCTGAGTGTGAGCACTGCTGCTGCCTAACTGTAGGTGTCCAAACACCTACCTCATGTGTAAACCCCAGAAGGATCCTCAAAGGAGAAGGCAGACAGAGGAAAGCCTCTCTGGCCTGTGGGGCCCAATCTTGTAGGAGCAGTACTGGATGTATAATGGCATTGGGCCCACACACAGCAAGGGCTCCCTTGGCCAGCGCTCCACTTCTGCTGCCTCCCAGCCTTTCCAGCCCCTTCCCTGACAACTGGGACCCTGGGCTTCTCCTCCTCCCCCCCACCCCACCCACAGCTGCTCCTCCTTTCAGCTGGCCAGCTGAGCAGGGGCGGCTCCAGGCCCCAGCACGCCAAGTGCGTGCTTGGGGTGGCAAGCCACGGGGGGCGCTCTGCCGGTCACCATGAGGGCAGCAGGCAGGCTGCCTTCGGTGGCTTGCCTGCGGAGGGTCTGCTGGTCCTGCGGCTGGTCCCACGCCGGCAGGAGGTCTGCCGAAGCCGCGAGACTAGCGGACCCTCTGCAGGCAAGCCGCTGAAGGCAGCCTGCCTGCCGTGCTTGGGGCGGCAAAATGCCTAAAGCCGCCCCTGCAGCTGAGGGCTTCTTTCATCTCCCATCTCGCCCTGTCACTGGGAAGTAGCCTGGGGGAGGAGGGGCAGAGAGGAGCCCTCAGCTACTGCTGTGCTTCTCCTCCAGGCTGTGGGTGATGGATGGTGCCGCTTTGGGATCCCCTGGGGTTGGGAAGCCCGAAACCAGGGACTGTCAACCAGCCACCAGGAGTGGAGTGGAGGGGACAGAGTCCCTGCCTGCTGCTCAGCTGCTCTGCAGCAGAGGAAGGGGGGTCTGGGACCAGGGAGAAGGGAGACCTGCTCTATATGGGCAGCGGGGATCCTGTTTACCCCCTCCCCAGCCCTGCTGTGTTTGCAGTTTACCCCTGGCACCTCCCTCTCTCCAGGGACCAATCCAAGGTCCTGCCCCACTGTGCTTTTGCCCCCATCCTCTGTCTTGCTCCAGGCAGCAGGGACTAATCCTCCACCCCATGCCCCACTGTGCTCATCTTGCCCCTGGCCCCTGCCTCGCTCCAGCTGGGGATCAATTCTTCCCTCCCACCATGCCCTGCTGTCAGGGTGGATAAAAATCAATTATTAAAAAAAATTAAATATTTGATTTTCTTTTATTTAAATTGGATTTTTTTGATAAAATGCTTTTTGAGGACAAAATCTATCTAAAGAGAGTTTTAATTAAGATACATTATAGCTCAAAGGTATCTTATCATGGAACAGGGATTATAAATTTTAATTCTATAGTATGACACAATATATTCATGTAACGTTTAAGAAACGTTTTGTTAATGAGTTCCAATAGTTCATGGATTAGAGACTCAATATTATGGGGATCCACAGGCTTCTGTATAGATTATTTAGGTTAATGTTTCTATCTACTCACTGGGACTCAGTGCTCAGTCTAGAAGGTACCATCAGAGCTGCTTAGTTTTGCAGTTCTCAAACTGTGACTTTGTCTCCCCAGAGGTAACATGCTTGTTAACAGCAAAAATATTTTAAATAAATTAATTAATACATAGAGGTGAGAAATAACAGACCTCGCCTCTACTGTCCCTCTGCAAATTTGTGTACATAGAGTCAATCCCTTTGTACCTCTATCTAAAAGTGCAAAGTTTCAAAAAGTTCAATGAATAAAAGATTGTTGAGGGCGGAATAGATCTGGACAAAGAGGAGTCTGGAGATAAATGTGAGAAGTGAGGGACATATGCTTTTTTTGTTAAAATATTATATGTTTGCTGTTGAAGAAAAAATCCAGAATACTTAATGTTGTTTTTAATTAAATAAAGCAATTTAAATGTCTGTTTGGTGATGTTTTCCTCCTAATACAGCCTGGCAAGAAAATCCTCCAAATATTAATGATTAACCTGTTGAATTGGCGATAGTTCACCTCCCAGTGACTTCATAAATATCTGCTTCAATTACCTTTGGTAAATGAAATAACCAAACAATCATTCGTTTTCTGATACAGCTGTAAAACTCATATGAAAAGTTTTCAAAATAAATCACTGTTAAAAACGTATAGTGTGTACCTTCCAAAAATGAAACCTACAGCTCTCTCTGCATTGTGAAGAAATGTATTAAGGTTATAACAACGAACAAGAATGCACTTTTATGTAGAAAATCATGATTAAATCGAGTCTTCCTGATGAGTGATTTAAATCAAATCCACCCTGCCTGCTGTGCTCTTTCCCCGGCCCCTTCATTCCCCAGGGGACCCCATAAATATGTTGAGCGCCGGGCCCACAAAAAGTTAATTCGGCCCTGTCTAATACAGTCATAATCATAGAATCATAGAATTCAAGATCAGAAGGGACCATTATGATCATCTAGTCTGACCTCCTGCAAGATGCAGGCCACATAAGCCGATCCACTCCTTTAGCAAGCGACCCCTGCCCCATGCTTCGGAGGAAGGCGAAAAACCTCCAAGGAAGGCGAAAAACCTCCAGGAAGGCGAAAAACCATTATATTTTTCATCTCATGCTCCAAATGGAAACTCCCCTTTTAATTACTTCAGTAATAAACAGCCTTTGTCCTGCTCCACTGGAGTTTATGGTGAAGTGAGTGTCTTTATTGCTGTAAGGTTGAAGGTTAAAGCCCAACTCATCTGTTTCAGGTACAAATCAAACAGGGACCAAACCACGTTAGTTGTTAGTTCTAAGTTCTGATTGGTCAGCAGACACAGTGCTCTCCTTGTGACAGGATCCCCGGGGTACAAACTGGATCCGGGGTGCCACTGCGGCCCCTTACGGCTCCAGCCTGGGCTGTCTCTCACAATACTTTGAAGCAGTAAATCCCATTGAGAGCTGTTATCACTCAGCACAGCAGTAGGTGGAGCCCCACACCCAGCTGGATTCCCTGAATGCTCCCAGAGCCACTCACAAATCACACAGAGAAAAGCGCCAGGAAATATCCCCCAGCTCCCCAGCCTTGCACCCCAATGTACGTTTATTGCCCAGTCTGCCCCTCCCTCAGTGTGGAGAGGACGTGCACCAGCCTTTGTACCTGAGCTGAGATTTCCCGAGCACTTCAACCAAAGCACACGGTTGTAGGTAAAATATAAAACAAAAAGGTTTATTAACTGCAGAAAGATAGACTTGAACTGATTAGAAGTGGTCGGCATAAAAGGTCAGAGACAGTTAGCAAGGAAAAGAAAAGATAAACATATGATCTAAATCCTAAACCTCATTACACTAGGCAATATTTAGCTCAAGCAATTTTCTCACCCCACTGGCTGTTACAGGTCTCAATACACAGGCTTCACCTTTAAGCCTGGACCAGTCTCCTCAGTTGAAGTTTTTGTCTTATCAGCATTTTTGTTGCTTCCAGCATAGATGGGGGAGGAGAAAGGCAAAAGCATGATGCCACCATCCCCCGTTTTATAGCCTTAGCCCATGTGCCTATAACACACTTGCTCAGACATGTCCTGGTGGCTTCGCTGAGTCGCAGAGTTGAGCAATCCCCCTGCTGTGGTTTTCTGCAACTGAGTCCCTAGGCTGATCAGTGCCTATTGTGTTGGAGCACTGGGGCTCCTGCGCTGTACAGGGGATGAGCTAACCAGAGATCTCCTGTCCCCAAGGCTCTTAGGCCACTTCTCCAGTCTGGCTGCAGGAGGGGATCTGGAGACAGAGAGAGGGGGCATGGGAGAGTCTGGGGATCAGCCACTTGGGACCAGAAATGGAAATACAGCTGTGGTAAGAAAGGAGTGTTTGCCAGGGATGTGGCTTGTTACAGGGGCTGCCATAAAGCTGGATACAATGTTGCAGCTATTTAATGCATTATACTGTGGAATTTGTATGTTCTTGCAGCTGGATGGTGTGAGCTGAAATTATTTTCCTTAAGGGCAAGGCTGGCAGTGCTCCTTGTTTTGCTGGAGAACGCATGGCTGGAGATCTGTAGCCATCAGTCACACGCCTTCATTCTGCTGCTGTCTCCTGTGGCTGGGCGCTGCAGCCAGGACTCTGTTGCAGCAGAGTGGATCTGAGACCAGATTCAATAGAGAATCTGGGGAGTGGCCTTCTGGAACTAGAAAAGAAGCTGCAACTGAGATGGGAAAGACATACTGGAGGGAGATGCTGCTGGGAAAGCAGCTGGTCACTTCAAGAGCAACTGGATACAATATTGTTACAGATCCTGACTCCCATGGTGATGAGACACATTTTTGTTACCCTTATGCAAGACAAACTGGTTACTTGCTGCTTCATGGTGTCCAGATGCTGTCAGCTCTGGTTCAGGGGCTCAGGCAGAGGATCTCACTGCTGCTGGGTTTTGTTGCTGGTGAACATATTGCCTGGGAATTGCAGTCATCAGTCAGACACATGCAACATGCAGTTATGTTTGGCCAACAGAAGTGGCCTCCAGGGGCTGAGGTGGAGGCTGGAGACATGAATCCTTCATCCCACGTCACTTGCAGCTGACTGTGCCAATGAGACAGTTCCCAAATGGGAGAGTGGGGATGCTCTCCAACAACAAGGACAAAACCAAGGGCTGGGGAAGAGAGAAAAGCTAGAGGCCATGAGTACAAATCATCTCACTTCTACTGTGTGTTGTTTGTGTGCGCAGGCACCTCCCAGCCCTTATGACTGACCATGACTTCGTATTCCCAGCCCTAGAAGGTAACCTCGTATTGGACGCCTTTGCAGCCCATTTTGCTAATAAGTTAACAGAAGTTGCACAAAGTCACTGAAATAAAAATGGGGAATAGAATCAGGGTCTCCCAATGGATTCCCCAGGTCTTAGCTACTCACCCCCCTGTCTCAGCTGAAAGTGTCAAGTATCTGTTCATTGGTTCTTCTGTTGCTAACAGTTACACCACATCAGAGCCAGCAACAGGAGACCAGAGTCCTGATTGCAAATGTTCTACTGATGTAAACCATTGGCAACTACTTGTGTAAACCATTAGCACGGCATGTGTCATGTTCCCTCCAGCAGCTGGCCCAGACACAGCCCAACAATTATTCCCAGAGCTGAAGTGGTGTGGTGGGGTTCTGAAGAGACATGATTTAAATCAGTGGTTTTCAAGTCTGGGTCGTGACTCCGCAGGTTTCACCCCTGGCCTGGAAGGTGGCCACTTCTTTATTTGCATCCCGCAAAGTTTCATCTATGTTTAATGGGTTATTTCGTTGCAAAGAAATATACAATGAAACATAATTACAGGGGTATATGCAATCTAAATGTAAGATAACAAACAACCCTTTATTAGTTTTCATAAAGTTTCCACATCAGACATCATCTCATCTTAACACTAACAAACACTTCAATTTAGAGTTATCTAATTGCCAGGGCCTACAGAAAGGAACAGTAATGTAATAATAAACAACAAGATTTAGACAAGCAAAACCAATACACTTAACATCTCTGGTTTGGTCTCTATCTGCACAAGTGAATTGGCCTGAATACATATTGATACCCTTAACACTTTGGTATTCAGACAAGTGAATTGTTGCTCTGATCTGAGCTGGTCTGTCAGTGCCACATGGGCAACGTATTTCACACACTATAACTGCCTTTGAATACAAGTTCCCAGCTGGCAAGGAAGAAGATCAGCACCATGTGGGCAGCAGAGCTCCTAAGTTACTGGATTAGTGGAAAATTCACTATTTCCCCTGATTTCTGTTGCTTCTTCTCTGTTGCTTCAAAAGCAGACAGTCATTCACAGATACACACGGGACTCTTCTGCTAGCAGGGCTGGCTCTAGACCCCAGCGCGCCAAGCGTGCGCTTGGGGCAGCGTCCTGCGGGAAGGCGGCAGGCGGCCCTGGTGGACCTCCCGCAGGCATGCCTGCGGGAGGTCCACCGGAGCCGCAGACCGGCAACTGCCAAAGCACCCCTGCAGCACGCCGGCGCAAATCCTAGAGCCGTCCCTGCTGGCAGCCGCGGGGAGCCCAGAGCCTTTTAAATCTCAGCCGCAGTCGGGAATCAGAGGGCTCTGGGCTGCCGGCAGCCGCGGGGAGCCCAGAGCCCTTTAAATCCCAGCCGCGGCCGGGATTCAGAGGGCTCTGGGCTGCCGGCAGCTGCGGGGAGCCCAGAGCCCTTTAAATCCCAGCCGCGGCCAGGAATCAGAGGGCTCTGGGCTGCCGGCAGCCACGGGGAGCCCAGAGCCTTTTAAATTCCAGCCACGGCCGGGACTCAGAGGGCTCTGGGCTGCCGGCAGCCCCGGAGAGCCCAGAGCCTTTTAAATCCCGGCCGCGGCTGGGAGTCAGAGGGCTCTGCGCTGCTGGCAGCCGCGGAAAGCCCACAGCCCTTTAAATTCCAGCCGCGGCCGAGAATCAGAGGGCTCTGGGCTGCCGGCAGCCACGGGGAGCCCAGAGCCTTTTAAATCCCAGCCGCAGCCGGGAGTCAGAGGGTCTGGGCTGCCGGCAGCTGCGGGGAGCCCAGAGCCTTTTAAATCCCAGCCGCAGCCGGGAGTCAGAGGGCTCTGCGCTGACCGCAGGGGCAGGGAGCCCAGAGCCCTCTGAATCCCAGCCCCTGGCCGCTGATTGCCCCCTCCCGAGACCCCTGCTCCTAACTGCCCCTTGGGACCCCAGCACCTATCTAAGCCTCCCTTCTCCTTGTCCCCAACTGCCCCCTCCTGAGACCCCACCCAACTTTCCCCCAGGACCCCACCCTCTACCTGTCCCCTGATAAACCTCCTGGACTCCCATGCCTATCCAATTGCTGCCTGTCCCCTGACTGCCCCTCCGAACCTCTGCCCCATCCAACCCCCCCTGCTCCTTGTCCCTTGACTGCCCCCCGGAACCCCCTACCCCTTCTCCAACCCCAAAACCGCTTACTGTGCCACTCAGACCAGTGTGTCTGGCTCCGTACAGCTCCAGACAGTTCCTGCCATGCTCCCCCATGGAGCCCACAGCCCTCTCTCACCCCCAGCACCTGCCTTCCAGATTTGAACACCTCAAAACTCAGGAGTGCTCAAGCTTGGTTTGGGCAGCTTTTACTTCATTTCTCCCAAATCAAATATACTGATCCACTGTAACTTGCTGTAGAAAAAGTAGGATAAAATTGAGCAAGAAATGCTTATTAGGACTGGAATTGCTATTTTCAACAGCCATTGCCTTTTTGTTTGTTTGAAAGGAAGACAGTGATATTGCATTGGCAAATTCCCCATAGAAAGAAAGAGTGGAACAAAAGAATAATAAAGGCACCTCAACTTTTCCTCATTTATGGAGGACAGTCTTATAATATGCATCCAGATATCCTCCAATCACACAAGCTGAAAATTGTTCCACTTTACTGCAGCTCTGTAACCATATAGGAACCAATCCTGCCTGTGTTCTGTGCACGTCCAAATTTCCGGCTGAATGACCCGCCCTGGGAGCGAGTTACCAGTGATCCATGGCTGGGGCAGCAGGTGGTGTGCGGGGGGGGGGGGGGCTCGGGTGGGGGGGAGCCCAGGGCTGGGGCAGCAGCAGGGTGGAGGGAGGGCACTGGTGGGGAGGAAAGGGGGAAGCCCAGCACTGGGGTGGCAGGGGGTGTGGGTGGGTGGGTGGGGGGAGAGTCCAGGACTGGGGCAGCAGGAGGGTACGGGGGGAGCCCAGGGCTGGGAAGGGGGGCAGCCAAATTTTTTTTGCTTGGGGCAGCAAAAAACCTAGAGCCGGCCCTGTCTGCCAGCAAACATGCAGCAAAGCAAGCATTAGAAGCCATGGGGGAGGGGGGAGGAAGAGAATTTCAATCCCATTCACACACACACACACACTCACACACACATTCCAAGGAAAAGATTTTGCAAATATGAGGAAGAGAGGCCCTGCCCTGACCACATTGCTATAGTCACTGAGCTAATGGGGCTTTTGTCTCTCAATACCTATATGTCTGTGACTCTGCAATGAGCAATTGTCATTTACATTTCTGGAACGCATACACAGACTTACACTGGGGTCTCTGACTGCAGGACTCCTGTGCCCATATTTTAGGAGCTGTCCTGTCGCTGTGTTGGACTTGGGATACTGGGTATTTCTAACTCCGTCTCACCTACAGGAATTCACCCAGTGGCTTCTGACACTTCCCCTCCAGCTCACTGATCAGCTCATTGAGATGGGAAATCTCCTTGGAGAGTTTGGTGACATTTTCATTCTGTATCTTCGTTATCTCCTTCTCCAGCTTTTCCAGCTGGGCCAGCAGGAGCCGCTCTTGTTCCTCCAGGAACTGCTGCAGATGCTGAAAATCAGCCACCATTTACTGCCTCTTCTTTTCTATCTGTTTATGTAAAGCAACAGGGAAAGGGCTGGTCAGGGACATGGAGGCAGCCTGGGGGATCCTTTCACTGAGTGGGCAGGAGGGAGCACTTCTTTGCAAACCCTAAGATTTCTGAAACTGGACTCTACCCTGTGGCTCTTGGGAGAGGATTCTCTCACCCCTTTCTCATTCCTCCCCAATGTCTCTGAACAGGGATGCTTCCATGACTGATGTGGTTATGACATTGCATTATCAATAGCCTCTGAGCACAGAGATCCTGAGCAGCAGGAGACAGGACTCAGCATTACACAGAGAGAAGTTCCATGGCAAGAAAAAAGGATCAAATAATTCAACAATGCAAGAAATGACACAGACACAGAGAAAGCCACAAGGGCTAGAATTTAACTCATTCACTGAAATGAAAGCTTAGATTCTGCTCATGAACCTAACCCAGAAAATCCATGATCATGGAGAAACACAGACATGCCCACATTCACCAAAACCACAGAGGAATCTGACTACAAACAGACCTCTCACCACAAGTCTTCACAGGTTAATAACAAGAGGCACCTACCAAATACTCCCGGCTTTTCCCCTCTCCAGTCTCTTTAAATCCCAGGAGCTTTTCTCTCTCTTCCCTCAGAGTCTTCAATTGGGCCTGGATTTTTTCCTATAGAAAAAGAGATGATTGGGAGGTTTCATTCTGAGGGTTCAGAAGGGTGTGTAGGGGGATGTTTTTTCCTCCCAAACCCAAGGTGACTGTTGGTCCTAATCAGCTGATGACATGAGAGCCACCTGGGAAATGAAATCTGACACTGGAGACTGGGAGCGTATCATATTCTGAATTGTTACCAATTCAGGTTCAGTCTTTTTAGTAATTAAAGAGAGACCTCAATTATCCACGGGTGACTGGTATTGATTAATTCATAACATGAAACTGGAGTCACATGGTGGTAACTCAATTAATGTGGTTTTCAGAAGACTAAATTAACAAAGAGACAGAAATCCCAGAGACCACCCAGGCTCAGAATATGGGCTGGGATTCTCTCAGGAGCAAAGTCCCCATTGAATTCCTGCCCTGAAGCCCTGGGGATTGCACTGGTTGGACAGACCTGGTCTAAGCATTAGGGCCAAGCCCCATGAGACAGGCTGATTTGTGGTAAGAACAGTTGGGCTTTCCCCTAGTGCTGTCCTGAACACACTCAGCAGCAGCAATACCTTCTGGGTAGCTACCTACCATCCCAGTCCCTGGAAAGATCACAGAAGCTGCGGATCCTGAGAGATGTGAAGAGGCTGCATTATGGGACTCATAGAACCACTGTGGCTGATCTTTGCCCACATACAACACGGAACAGGTCAGCACCGCCCAGGGGTTAGTTTTGCTACAACCCAGTGTAATCCCAGTGGTACTTGGCATGGACCTGAGCTGTCTGGAGCCCTATTGTGTGCAGACTGAGGGTGCTCAGGGTCAATGCAGCATTTAGCCCAATGATCTCCTCTAGTGCAGGCCGGCATCTGAGTTTAACCCTTCATGGACCAAAAATGGAATTCAGATCCCAGTGAGAAACCTCATCTCCCTGTTGGGCTTGGGGTGTTTATCAAGGAGTCTTTCCTTCCTAATGGCCACACTTCATCACTGCTCAGTGCTGTTGTGGGGGTGGCAGCTTGGTTTAGCGGTTTGGGCATTGGACGGGGCCTACAAATACCTTGGTTGTATTCCCAGTTCTGCCACTGACCTGCTGCATGACCTTGGACAAGTCACTGCCTCTCTGTGCCTCAGTTTCCCTTCCCCACCCTTTGTTTTGTCTACTTTGTGTGCAACATTGTCCCTCATATTTTATGCAGGGCCCAGATCTCATTTGGGGGATGTGGGGACTGTGATCCAAATAAAACTAATAATAAGTTCTATGATACAAATCAGTAACATAGAGTTTTTGATTTCATAGAATATCAGGGTTGGAAGGGACATCAGGTGGTCATCTAGTCCAAGCCCCTACTCAAAGTAGGACCAATCCCTAGACAGATTTTTTCCCCAGATCCCTAAGTGGCCACCTCAAGGATCAAACTCACGACCCTAGGTTTAAGGAGGCCAATGCTCAGACCACTGAGCTATTCCTCCCTCCAATCAACAACTTGTAACTTCCCCATCTCCAGCCTGAAGGCGGCACTCTCAGCTAGACCAGCCTGTAGCTCTTGTGATTCAAGCGTCACTGGCCATTTAAAAGACGGTTACTCACCTTAGTAACTGTTGTTCTTCGAGATGTGTTGCTCCTATCCATTCCAGTCAGGTGTGCGCGCCGTGCGTGCACGGCTCTCCGGAACTTTTTTACCCTAGCAACTCCGGCGGGCCGGCTGGCACCCCCTGGAGTGGCGCCGCCATGGCGCCTGTTATATACCCCAGCCGGCCCGTCCGCTCCTCAGTTCCTTCTTGCCGGCTACTCCGACAGTGGGGAAGGAGGGCGGGTCTGGAATGGATAGGAGCAACACATCTCGAAGAACAACAGTTACTAAGGTGAGTAACCGTCTTTTCTTCTTCGAGTGATTGCTCCTATGCATTCCAGTCAGGTGATTCCCAAGCCTTACCTAGGCGGTGGGGTCGGAGTGAGACGTGGCGGAGTGCAATACCGCGGAGCCGAAGGCTGCGTCATCTCGTGATTGCTGCACCAACGCGTAGTGGGAGGCGAAGGTGTGGACCGAAGACCAGGTGGCCGCTCGACAGATGTCCTGGATGGGGACATGGGCCAGGAAGGCGGCCGATGAGGCGTGCGCTCTCGTCGAGTGAGCGGTGAGGCGGCATGGTGGCACCCGAGCCAACTCGTAGCAGGTTCGGATACAGGCTGTGACCCATGAGGAAATCCGTTGGGAGGAGATCGGCTCGCCTTTCATGCGGTCAGCCACCGCTACGAACAGCTGGGGCGAACGCCAGAAGGGCTTCGTCCGCTCGATGTAAAAAGCGAGGGCCCTACGGACGTTGAGGGTGTGAAGCTGCTGCTCCCTAGGCGAGGCATGCGGCTTCGGGAAGAAGACCGGGAGGAAGATCTCCTGGTTGAGGTGGAAGGTCGACACCACCTTGGGGAGGAAGGCTGGATGCGGTCGAAGCTGCACCTTGTCTCTGTGGAAAACGGTATATGGAGGACCAACCGTCAGAGCGCGGAGCTCGGAGACTCACCTCGCTGATGTAATGGCGACGAGGAAGGCCGTCTTCCAGGAGAGGTAGAGCAGGGAGCACGTGGCCAAGGGCTCGAAGGGGGGCTCCATCAGCTTGGCCAGCACGAGGTTCAAATCCCAGGACGGGGCAGGACGCCGCACCGGCGGGTACAAGCGGTCCAGGCCTTTAAGGAAGCGGGAAACCATCTGATTAGAGAAGATGGACCGACCTTCCACGGATGGACGAAAGGCGGACACTGCTGCCAGGTGAACTCTCAAAGAGGAGACCGCAAGACCTTGCTCCTTCAGGTAGCAGAGGTAGTCCAGGATTGTCGGGACAGGGACTACGAATGGATTTAGCCCTCCTTGGTCACACCAGAGTGCGAACCGCTTCCATTTTGCCAGATAGGTGGAGCGAGTGGAAGGTTTCCTACTCTCTAGGAGGACTTGCTGTACTGCCGCCGAACAGCCCCTCTCCGCGTGGGTCAGCCACTCAGGAACCAAGCTGTAAGATGGAGGGACTGTAGGTTCGGATGGCGGAGTTTGCCGAAGTCCTGAGTTATGAGGTCCGGCCACAACGGAAGGGGGATGGGATCCCGAACAGAGAGCTCGAGCAGCAGGGAGTACCAATGCTGCCTCGGCCAGGCCGGGGCTACTAGGATGATGGTGGCCCTGTCCCGCCGAAGCTTGTGTAACACTCTGTGGACGAGCGGGAACGGAGGGAAGGCGTAGAGGAGGTGATCCTTCCAGGAATACAGGAAGGCGTCCGACAGGGAACCCGGCGCGTGACCCCGGAACGAGAAGAAGAGGTGGCACTTCCTGTTCGCCTTGGATGCGAATAGGTCTATTCGGGGAAACCCCCACCTGTGGAAGATCGTGTGCACGACGTCGGGGCGGAGAGACCACTCGTGGGAGAAGAAAGACCTGCTGAGATGGTCGGCCAGCGTGTTCTGTACTCCCGGAAGAAAGGACGCTACTAGGTGAATAGAGTGGGTCACGCAGAAGTCCCACAGGAGCAACGCTTCCTTGCAGAGGAGGGAGGATCGGGCTCCGCCCTGCTTGTTCACGTAGAACATTGCTGTTGTATTGTCCGTGAACACTGTCACACAGCGGCCCTGCAGGCGGGTGCGGAAGGTCTGACAGGCCAGACGGATCGCCCGCAGCTCGCGGACATTGATGTGCAGCGCGAGCTCCTGGGGCGACCAGAGGCCTTGGGTGTGAAGTTCGCCCAGATGAGCTCCCCAACCGAGCGCTGAGGCATCCGTGGTCAGGGTGGCGGATGGGCGAGGCGGATGGAACGGTACTCCCGCACAGACAATCTCCGGGTCGAGCCACCAGGTGAGGGACTTGAGTGTTGGTCTGGAGACTCTGACCACCATATCGATGGGATCTCGATACGGCCGGTACACGGACGCGAGCCAAGTCTGGAATGGACGGAGGTGAAGCCGCGCGTACGCGGTGACGTAGGTGCATGATGCCATGTGGCCCAGGAGGCGGAGGCAGGAGCGCACCGTCGTGGTCGGGAAGGAGGCGAGGTCTCAGATGAGGGAGACCATCGTCTGGTGTCGAGATCGAGGTAGGCAAGCCCGGGCTAGCGAGGAGTCGAGGATCGCTCCAATGAACTCTACCCGCTGCGACAGGGTCAAGGTGGACTTCTCGGTGTTGATGAGAAGACCGAGTCGTCGAAAGAGGGACAGTATGTCTGCCAACTGGCTCCTTACCAGTTGTTGGGACTGACCGCGGACCAGCCAATCGTCTAGATACGGGTAAACATGTATCCGTCGACGGCGGAGGGCTGCGGCAACCACCGCCATGCATTTGGTAAACACCCTCGGTGCGAATCGGAGGTAACGCCGATGAGGAGGATAAATCGCAACATGGAAGTAGGCGTCCTTCATGTCGAGGGCGGCGAACCAGTCTCCCGGATCCAGAGAGGGAATGATGGTCCCCAAGGTGACCATGCGAAACTTGGGCTTGAGCAGGTACTTGTTCAGCTCGCGAAGGTCCAGGATAGGACGTAGCCCCCATTTCGCTTTGGGGATGAGAAAATAACGTGAGTAGAATCCCCTGCCCCGCCTGTCTTGAGGCACTACTTCTATGGCACCCACACTCAACAGAGTCTGGACCTCTTGTAAGAGGAATTGCTCGTGAGAGGGGTCCCTGAAGAGGGACAGGGAGGGTGGGTGGGAAGGCTGGGGAGAAACAAACTGAAGGCGGTATCCCGACTGGATTGTTTGAAGTACCCAGTTGTCTGTTGTTACTCGGGACCACGCCGAAAAGAAATGGGAAAGGCGGTTGTAAAATAAAGGGGACGGATCCGGTAGGGAGAGTGATGGGCCGTCCTCGAGCGTCCCATCAAAAGGCCGGCTTGGCCCCCTGAGGGGCCTTGGAAGAGGCCTGGCCCTGGCTACGCCGGTTACCAGGAGGACGACGGCGATTTTGAGGCGGTCGTCGGCTGTTGTACGGCCGATAGCGTTGCTGGTAGAAGGGCCGGGAGGCTTGCTGACGGAAAGACCTCCGCTGGGTCACCGGTGTGTGCATCCCCAGGGTGCGGATGGCAACGCGACCGTCCTTTAGGGTCTGGATCCGAGAATCCATCTTCTCGGAGAAGAGACCCCTGGTATCAAAGGGCAGGTCCTGCAGAGTATATTGTACCTCCGTTGGCAGGTTGGAGGACTGCAGCCAGGCAATGCGCCGCATTGACACGCCGGAGGCTATGGTCCGAGCGCCGGAGTCCGCGGCGTCGAGGGCGGCCGTGATGGAGGACCTAGATGACTTTCTTCCCTCCTCCAACATCGCCGCGAACTCCGGGCGGGAGGCCGATGGTAGGAGCTCCGTGAACTTCGCCAGGGACGTCAGGATGTCGAAGACGTACCTGGCGAGGAGAACCATTTGGTTCGCGATGCGCATCTGCAGTCCGCCTGCCGAATAGACCTTGCGGCCTAGCAGGTCCATGCGCCGGGCGTCCTTGGACTTAGGCGCAGGTGCAGGCTGACCGTGCCTCTCGCGGTCGTTAACTGATTGCACCACCAATGAGTCCGGGGTCGGATGGGTATACAGGTACTCATAGCCCGTCGGGGGAACTGAGTATTTTCGCTCAACCCCGCGGGCCGTGGGAGGGATGGATGCGGGTGTTTGCCAGAGCGTAGTGGCGTTTTTCTGAATTGTCTTTAAAAAAGGCAGCGCTACGCGTACAGGAGCGTCCGCGCCCACCACGTTGGTGATGGGATCCTCATCCTCCTGGACCTCCGCTACTGGGAGATCCATGGCCGTCGCCACCCAGCGGAGCAAGTCCTGGAGGGCTTTCAGGTCAATGGGCGGCGGGTCCTTGGCTGAAGCCCCGGCCACCGCCTCGTCCGGGGAGGATGACGATGATAAGCCCTGCACGACGGCCTCTGCCGCCGGGGCAGCTGACTGTGCTTCGGCAGGGTCGTGCTGCATGTAGGCCTGGTAGTCCGGTGGAACAGAGGGCTCACGGCGAGGTGAAGGGGCCGGCCGGCTAACCGTTGCCTCGGGGACCCTGCGCTCGGAGGCCGGGTGTCTCGGTGGGAACGGGACGCCCTGCACTTCGTACTGGGCCCAGGGAACCCAGAAGCCCCACTGTTGAGCCCCTTGATGCTCGCCTTGTGGGGTCGGTGGCAGGTGTGCGTTGCTGTCAGCACCAGAGGCCACCGATGCTGGACGGGATGGCCACGGAGGCGCCGAGGCGCTGACGGACTGTACCACAGAAGGCGGTGGTCTGTCCGCAGACGGTGCCGGGGAACGATGTCTGTCCATCCGGTACCGGGACGGTGAACGAGACCGTCGGTCACCGCGGTGCCGGGAGCTCGACCGGTGCCGGGAGCTCGACCGGGAGCGGGATTCTCGGTGCTGAGAGTGGCTGTGAGAGTCACGGCGTCGTGAACGGTGCCGGGACGGAGACCTCCGGTGGTACCGACGCGACGGCGATCGGGACCTGGAGCGGTGCCGGGAGTGTGACCGGTACCGGGATGACGAACGGTACCGGGACTCTGACCGGCGTCGGGATGGCGATCGGTACCGGGACGGTGAGCGGCGCCGAGATCTGGAGCGACGGGATGGAGACCTCCGTCGGGACCAGGAGCGTGACCGGGAACGTCGCTTGTGTCGGCGGTCCACGGAGGGCGGCCGGAGCATCATCGCCGGCTTTCCCATGGAGACGACAGCCCGCACCGGCGGTGCCGGGGGCCGGAGGCTCGGTGCCTCTACGAGCTGTATCAGCTCATGTGCCGCGGCGAATGTCTCCGGTGTCGACGGCAGTCGTGGCTCGACCGCAGGCGGTGCCGGGGAGCGTGGTGGTGCCGGACTCGACGGCCCTTGCGGCGCCGGAGTCAACGGGCCGGTGCCCGTCTGGTGCACGGTCACCGCTGGCGCCGCCGGAGGCACAATAGTCTTGGCTGAGTCCTCCACACGGGACTGAGCGATTGCCTTTGCCAGCCTGCGCTTCCTAGCGGGCGAAAGGGAGCGGTGCTGGGACTTCGAAGTTCCAGGCTGAGGCTGCGGTGCCGCGGTGCCGGAGCGGCTCGGGGCCGCCGGTGCGCTCTGCACCGATGGAGCTCTCGGTGCCGGCGCGGCCGGTGCCTGGGGTTGCAGTGACGCCTCCATGAGGAGCTGCTTAAGTCTATTGTCCCGCTCCTTACGCGTTCTCGGCTTGAAGGCAGAACAGATCGGACACTTGTCAGTCCGGTGACCCTCGCTGAGACAACGAAGACAGGCGTCGTGAGGGTCCCCAACCGGCATAGACCTCTGGCAAAGTGCACAGGGCTTAAAGCCCGGTGCCCTGGGCATGAGCCCGCACCGGGGGAGGAAAGGGAGGGGAAACCCCCCTAACCTTATCACTAAGCTAACTAACTAACTATAACAACTGTCTACAACTATGAACAAACTATATTACAAAAACTTTTAGCGAGAGCTAGGGTTGTGGAGGACAGAGAGCACTCCACAGTTCCAACTGGCCGTCACGGGCGGTAAGAAGGAACTGAGGAGCGGACGGGCCGGCTGGGGTATATAACAGGCGCCATGGCGGCGCCACTCCAGGGGGCGCCAGCCGGCCCACCGGAGTTGCTAGGGTAAAAAAGTTCCGGAGAGCCGTGCACGCGCGGCGCGCACACCTGACTGGAATGCATAGGAGCAATCACTCGAAGAAGAACAGCTTCAGTTCTGTAAGAAGCACAGGTACCAACTTTCCAATGCGCCAGGGGCTAGACAGCTGGCTCTGCCCAGGTCCTATCCCCACTCCACCCCTTTCCCCACGCCCCCCCCCCCCCCCGCCCAACTCTACTCATCCCATTCTGCCCCATCCCCCGAGGCACCACTCCTTACTCCTCCCCCACATAGTCCCCACAACTGAGCTCCGCAGTCCTTGGGAGGCACAGGGAGGCACTGTTCAGCAGGGCCTGCCAGCAGGACCCATGCGGTCAGCACCTATGGTAAAAAGGTTCCCTTATTTCACCAGTGGAAGCTGGTTTGACGAGGATTCAGCTTCTCAGATAAAAGTCTCCCATGTCAGGTACCTTTCAAGACTATTTTTTGCCCTTCTTGCCACTGTGCCAGATCATTTATTTTTCAATAGTATCTCCCCTTCAGTGAAGGCTTTGGAGAGCTGAATGATGCAGATACACACGTAACAGGCAACTTTCAGTGAAATTAACCTTGTACCTAAAATCCAAAGTTATTATCCATTAAATCTGACAGCAATTCCCTACCTTGTACTCCTGGGTAGCTTTCTGTATAGGAACCACTGTGTGAGCTCTGTTACACACCAGACAGATGGGGGATTTGATCCTCTTCACAGAGCAGTTTCAGAGTCCCCTCCTGCTCCTTTTGCTGCCTGTAAACTCAGCCATTTGGCTATTTCTAGATTTGCCAGCTGCCTGTTGGGCCTGAGGTTTCTCTGTTACAGTTTCTCTGCACTGAGGGCAGGAGGGGCCTGTTTCAAATCCCTCCCAGCACTGGCTGATGCAGGCCTTTCAGAAATTGTGCCCACACTCCAGAGTGACAGGTTCTGTGAAATACTCCAGACAGACGGGACATGTCGCTTCCTCCTGGAGACTTTCCCCGAGGTTCTTTGCAGCCATGGCTCCCTCTGGGCAGTGTACCTATTGGGTTTCCGGTTTCCA
The DNA here is from genome assembly GCF_020497125.1 of Mauremys mutica. Taxonomy (NCBI): domain Eukaryota; kingdom Metazoa; phylum Chordata; order Testudines; family Geoemydidae; genus Mauremys; species Mauremys mutica. The sequence continues at coordinate 25,520,622 of NC_059083.1, forward strand.
CTGCTAAAGGATCCCCACCCCCCCAGCCTAAGGGGAGGATCTACAGGATCTCAAAAACCCAACTGATTTCACGGGACACTAATAAAAGAACAGGGACAGGAGTGCGGTCAGAGGGTCAAAAGGAGGGAGCCTGATGGGGACACCGAGCAGAGAACCCCGGACAGCGCCCACTGCTCCTCGAAGGCATCAAGGGAGCCAGTGGATGCCGCCCAGAGGAATTCTGCCCAGATATGTGAACGGACAAGGGATCGGAAACAAGCCCCACAGTCACAGGAGTCTCCATTGGCCAACGGCCTCTCCCTGGTTGTGTGGGGCCACGGATAGGGAGTGCATGGAGAAAGAGGTGAGGGGAAAAGCTTAGCTAGAAATGCAACAGGATATTGGGAAGGAGCCGGCATAGGGGCTGCAAGCTAGAAAACTAAGTAAATGTGTGCCAGGGTCTCCCTCACGCCGCAGAAGGGGCAGGTGTCCGGGACAGGGGTAAACCATGCCAAGTACACGCCTGTGCTCATGGCCCCATGGAGGAGCCACCAACTGATATCCCCGGCGGGCCTTGGGACCAGGGTGGAGTACAGGCTGGCCCACCAGGGCTCCTCACCCTCCAGAGGTGGCAGGAGGTCCTGCCACTTGGTGTCGGGGCAAGACACAAGGGTGAGGAAGTGAAGGGTGTGGAGCACGAGTGCGTAGAGATGCTTCCTTGGCGCGGTTTGGAAACGGACCGGCTGCAGATTGGGCAGCCGGCTTGCGGTGAAGGGGCCGGTCGGGTCCATGAGGCAGGGGCCCAATGAAAAGGTCCGGAGGGCTCAGGGTGGGGGGTAGGCGGGGCGTGCCCTTACGCAGGACCTGGTTGAGGTAGGCCCGAGCAGCGGGCGGCAAAGTGGCCTTCACCTCCTGTAGTACGCGCCGGGGAATACAAGGTCTGGAGAGCCCCATATGCTGAGCAAGCTTCAGGGGATCCAGCCAGTCTCCCCGCTCGTAATCCAGGAGGTCTCCGACCCTGGTAGCTTCTGCCAGGACCAACCTCTGGGGCACCGCGGGGGACTCCGCCACCTGAACACAGAGCTGGGGATTGTGTAGCAGGGGCTCCGTGAGGAGATCTGCCCCCTCGGTGGCTGCCACGGACCTTGTCGCAGAGAACAACTTCCAGGTCCGTCTGGGCAGCGTAACAGGGTAGTTTCACTTTCCTGATGTCAGGAATGTAGGGGCAGGTTAGTGGTGGGGGTGATGTACCAGCAGTGACGGTGAAAAAAATCCCAATAAAAACCCAAAACAAAAGCCTTGTGCACCAATTGCCCCAGCCAGGGCCCCCACAATGCACCCCACACGGCCAGAGCCAGACCACCATGCCTCCACCCCACTCAGGGCCCCATGCAGCCTCACCACCCTGGACCAAGTCCCCCACCATACATGCCCCACACTGCTAGTGCCACCCCCCACTCCTCATTCTGCATTCAAATACCTCCCCTCATACACTCTGGGGTTCCCCTCAAGCAACACCTTTCTGTGCCCCCCAGAAGCCCCCACAGCCAGCATCCACCTTGCCTCTCTCAGCCCCCCCTCCCAGTCCAATGTGCCCATCAGGACCCACCAACCAACACCAAGAGAAAGACAGACCAACATAAAGAGCAGAACTTTTAATTATATTTTTTTTGAAGCAGGAGGGCCAACCCGAGGTACAGCCATTACATACCTGTAGCAGACCCCCCAGTAGACCCTATCCCTGGGCTGGTGCACCCCCGATAACGAAAGACTGACCAAAAATTAGCACAGGACAGTGGGTGGCACTCCTCTCCCCCAACCAGCCCTGTAGAGCCACCCCTCCCCCATCCCAGCCAGGCCAATCCCCTGCAACCCCCTCAAACTCGGCTGCAACCTTCGCCAGCCCCTCCCCCACACAGTGTGGCTGTTCCCCTCCCGGCAGCTGCCCCCCGACTGGTGCACAGCAACTGCCAGGCGAACAGGGCAAGGGCAGGTAAATCGAAGCTTCCCCGTTGCAGCTACAACTATTCACATCCCCCCCAAAAAAACAGAACCCCCCTGCAATGAGCCGGACCCAACCACGGAGTGGTGGGGGCAGGTGGGAAGCAGCCAGCAGCCCCCCCCCCCCCCATATGAGTAAGTCAAGGTCCCTGCACCCGAGCCAGGCGCCCGAAGCAACCACGTGGCGCTGCCGGAGGAACGAGTCTAGCATCACCCACGGAATTCCGAAAGCGAAACCAAAAATCGCGCAGGCGCAGTAACGAGCCTTTAAAGCTTTTTTAAAGCCGATTGGGTAACCGGGAGCCAATCACGTTCTCAGGAGGGAAATTAAAAACCAACCAACAGAAAAGCCAGAAGCCCCGCCCCCAGGGGCGGCCCCAGAACAGGCAACATTCGCTGCACGAGAGAAGCCGCGCGAGGCCGGCCGGGCTCTGCCTTGGCAGCTCTTGCAGCAGCCGCCGGGTGTTTCCCTTCCTGGGACTGACTCGGCGGCTGCTGGGCGGGGAGGAGCCCCGGGAACATTGCAGCCCGCAGGCGTCTGTGTGACATGTGCCCCAGGGCCCTGTGGCTGGGGGGCATCCGCCTATCGCGGTGCCCCTGAAGGAGCAGAGTGTGTGTGTGTGTGTCTAAGGAAGAATAGTCAGGCTTGGCAGAATTCATTATATATATATATATACACAGCTAGTACTGCAGCTAGTTTTAAGCATTTTTGCAATATTTATTGAGTTAAATTTTCACACTTGCACAAAACTCTGGGTTTAGCATTTCCTTCCAATTGTTCTCAATTTCAGTTTTCACAGTTGCAGGAAATTATGTAGGGATATGTCAATAGCGACTCAGACCACAACGATTTCATGTCAGCAGACACCGAGATTCAAAAAGTTGAAGCTTTATAACCATGAAAACACAGATGGTCACATCACCTGTCAAAAGATGCAGAGTCACTGTCCTTCAATCAAACACAAATAAGTTCTCAAGCAGCCTTGTTCTTACTTTGTGTATCTCCAATTATCATTTATTATCAATTGAAATATTTTTCATTGGTCTGTGTGTAGACAGCAAAAGCAACATTTGCCAACATTTATGAATAAAAGCTCATTCTTCCAAGCCTTGTGATAATAAACTCTCAGGCTAAAAGCTGGGTTAAGCTGGAATCAGTGTTTTCAAGACCCGATTGTCATTTACACTAATGCTGCTTTGGCTCAGTGGAAAGGGGCTGCAGCATCACCAACTATCATAATTTTATCATGAGTCTTGTGATATTTGGTGTGTTTGATGAAGCCCCAGCTCCTGGAAGCATGTGAGGAGGTGAGACTCTCAGCTTTTGTTTTCTAGCTATTGTTTTTGTATCTAGCTCTCTTTGTTGCAGGAAAAAAAACATAAAAATTTCACCCCAGTGCAGTCAGGGCTCAAGCATAATATTTTTGGGCCCTGTACAAACTTGTAACTCAGGCCCCCTCTCACACATGGTAATGGGGGTTGCAGCCTGGGCTGGGCTCCCAGGGTCTCTGGCCTTGGTAAAGTGTACCCTTCTCCCCCCCTCCTCATTTTGGGGCCCCTGAGTGCAGTCTAAAGCTCTGAGAAACCAAAAGGCAAATAAAATAATACTAATATTTACCATTTATTATTATTAAATCTCATGATTTTGGGGGGCTGGCCTGATTTAAGATTTTAAATGCCTGGGTTTGGCAGTGCTGTGAATCCCCTAAATGAGTGTCATCGTTGATCTAACACAGCACTGTGAACAGAAAGGGGAAACGGCCACAGAGCTGGGCTGTGGGCCCCAAGCAGGACATGAGCAGAGTCCCCACAGGCCCAACAACAGCAATTCCGGGCCCCAGGGCAGAACAGTCAATGAGCCCCCACTGGTGCCCGCATGCACAAGCTGCGCCCAAGTGGACTCCGTCTGCCTGACATTTGTGTGGTGCTGCGCCTGCGCTAGACTGCACTCAGAGCCCCCACTCAACCGCGCTGCTGGGGGCTCTCCCGGCATGGCCAGGGCTTCCACATGCCCACCCGCCTGCCTTCGCTCCTGCCACTAGTACCACCCCTCGCGCCAGAGGTGCTGACATTTGGTTGTGCCGGTGGTGCTCCATCCCGGCTTCTCCTCCTTCCCCAAGGCCAAGCCCCCACTTCATCCCACTCCACTGCTCCCTGCCCCTGCTCTGCCCCCTCCCCCAAGTCCCCTCCCCTGACAGCCTCCTTCTACCCACTGCTCACTCCTTTCTGCCCCCTCCTGCCTTAAGGGTGAGGGGTGTGTGTCTGGGGGGGCTCAGTCTGTCCCCAAAGCTCACAATTTTCAGCATATTTATACACTTCTTTCATACTCTAGTTATTGAATGTGTCTATCATTGGTGTCACAGCAATGCCATTATTAAAATAGCAGTGAACTACAGCATTACATTATCATGAATTACAGTGTATTAAAATCATTGCACTCAGCTACAAGCTGTCTTCAGTAACACCCCAGTCTCTGTGCTTCACCCCTGCTTAGGGCCTGTTTGGGAGCTGAGGGCCACTGACGGCTGTGGGAAGAAGGTGGATGGGAGACACAACCAGTGGGGAGTTTTCCCTCTCTCCTTTCCTATCGCTCTCCCTGCCCCTTTCCCTTGCTCGTTTCTTTTCTAAGTCCTTGCTTCCCTTCCTGATGTTTCCCCCTTCTTACTTCCCACCCACCCATGTCCATTTTCTCATATCTCTCTGCTCCCCATCTCCTGGTGTCTCTGTCTAGTGCCTGCTCCCACCCACCCACTCAAAACAGCAGAGGGTGGTTCCCCCTTCTCAAGTAGGAAGGGTGGCCCAGTGGTTAAGACACAGGCCTGAGGCTCAGGTGTGCTGGGTTTGGTTCTCTGCTCTGCCATTGACTCTCTGCTTAGCCTTGGGAACGTCACTTCACCTCTGTGTACCTTAGATCCCACCTGCCACATGGGGCTAATGCTGACCCTGCCTCCTAGGCTAAATCCCTTCATGGCTGTGTGGTGAGGGGGGAAACGGAGATACCAAGGTGAGTAGATTTGGGCTGAATTTCTCCACAGCCTGAGAGTTAGAGCCAGCTCTGCGCGGGGGGCACGGGAGAGAGAGGGACTCAGGCCATCTCTGAACAGAGGGGGGTTGGGGCTTCAGCCCCACATCTTCTTGCCCCCCACTCCACCCTGTGTAGTTCCTGACGGAGTCCAGGGCTTCTCCTGCCCACCCTGCCCAACCCCCCGCCCAGCTACCACGGTCCGGGGCTTCTTCTCCCCACCCCTGGCCAGTGCGGCTCCTGCCGGGGTCCAGGGCTTCACCTTCCCCTAATGTGCCACTGCACCCATCCAGCGCATGCGACTAGGAGCCCTGCAGCCTCCTGGGGCGATTTCAAAGGGCCTGGGGCTCCCAGCCGCCACCACCACTACCTGGCACTGGCAGCTGCCATGACTGGAGGCCCCGGACATCAGGTGGTGGGTTCCTGTTTGTGGGTTGCTAAGCAGAGACACCCCCCCCTCTGCAGCCCAGATTTAAGCACCTATCCATGAGAGGGGTGTGACCTAGGACACCCCTTCCCCCCTTGTTGGCATCTCCCATTGGCTAGCTTACATGGCTCCCCGCCTACTGAGGTGGCTTTTGTGAATCGCATTGTAAGGTGCCTGTGTAGCCCTGGCATTGTCTAGGGAGTTTAGGCCCCTGACTCAGCTCTGAGGGTCACAGTGCTGCTGTTCCTGTGATTTTCTTGCTCCCAGAAAATTACTCACTGTGGGTATGTCTACACTACAGGATTATTCCGATTTTACATACACCGTTTTTTAAAAACAGATTGTATAAAATCGATTGCATGCAGCCACACTAAGCACATTAATTCGGTGGTGTGCGTCCACGGTCCGAGGCTATCATCGATTTCTGGAGCGTTGCACTGTGGATAGGTATTCCGTTGCTATCCCATAGTTCCCACAGCCTCCCCCGCCCCTTTGAATTCTGGGTTGAGTTCCCAGTGCCTGATGGGGCAAAAATCATTGTCGCGGGTGGTTCTGGGTACAGCCTCACCCCTCCCTCCCTGAAAGCAGCAGACAACCGTTTCGCGCCTTTTTTGCTTCGTGAACTGTGCAGACGCCATAACGCAGCAAGCATGGACCCTGCTCAGCTCAATACTGCAATCGTGGATGTTTTAAACACCTCGCGCACTCTTGTGCAGTATATGGTGAACCAGGACCTTCAAACCGAGGCGAGGAGGAGTTGGATACGGCAGCGCAGCGATGACAGTGATGAGGACGTAGACACAGAATTCTCTCAAACCGCGGGCCCCTGCGCTCTGGAGATCCTGCTGGTAATGGGGCAGATTCTATCCCTTGAACGCCGATTTTGGGCCCGGGAAACAAGCACAGACTGGTGGGACCGCATTGTGTTGCAGGTGTGGGACGATTCCCAGTGGCTGCGAAACTTTTGCATGCGTAAGTGCACTTTCATGGAACTTTGTGACTTGCTTTCCCCTGCCCTGAAACGCCATAATACCAAGATGAGAGCAGCCCTCACAGTAGAGAAGCGAGTGGCAATAGCCCTGTGGAAGCTTGCAACGCCAGACAGCTACCGGTCATTCGGGAATCAGTTTGGAGTTGGAAAATCTACTGTGGGGGCTGCTGTGATGCAAGTAGCCAAAGCAATCACTAAGCTGCTGCTACGAAAGGTTGTGACTCTGGGAAACGTGGATGGCTTTGCTGCACTGGGATTCCCTAACTGTGGGGGGGCGATAGATGGAACCCATATTCCTATCTTGGCATCGGAGCACCAGGGCACCCAGTACGTAAACCGGAAGGGGTACTTTTCAATGGTGCTGCAAGCACTGGTGGATCACAAGGGACGTTTCACCAACATCCACGTGGGATGGCCAGGGAGGGTTCATGACGCTCGCGTCTTCAGAAGCACTACTCTGTTTAAACGGCTGCAGCAAGGGAATTACTTCCCAGACCAGAAAATAACAGTTGGGGATGTTGAAATGCCTGTCGTTATCCTGGGGGACCCAGCCTACCCCTTGATGCCATGGCTCATGAAGCCATACACAGGCAGCCTGGACAGTGGTCAGGATCTGTTCAATTACAGGCTGAGCAAGTGCAGAATGGTGGTGGAATGTGCATTTGGCCGTTTAAAGGCACGCTGGCGCACATTACTGACTCGCTCAGACCTCAGCCAAACCAACGTCCCCTATGTTATTGCTGCTTGCTGTGTTCTCCACAATCTCTGTGAGAGTAAGGGGGAGACCTTTATGGTGGGGTGGGAGGCAGAGGCAAATCACCTGGCCGCTGATTACACGCAGCCAGACACCAGGGAGATTAGAAGAGCACACCAGGAAGCGGTGCGCATCAGAGACGCTTTGAAAACGAGCTTCATCACTGGCCAGGGTACAGTGTGACTGCTGTTTGTTGATGCACACCCACCCTCCTTGATTGACTCATTCCCTGTAAGCAAATCACCCTCCCCCTTCGACTACAGCTTACTTATGCAAATAAAATCACTATACTTTACAAATCATGATTTGTTTATTAATTCATTATAAAAAGAGGGAGAGAAGTAAGGGTGTGGTTTGGGAGGAGGATAAGAGGGATGGAGAAGGGCAGTAAAAAAATTTCACATTAATGACAGCCTTCTGGTTGGGCTGTCCACGGGGGTGGAGTGGGCGGGTGCACGGAGCCTCCCCCCACGCGTTCTTACACATCTGGGTGAGGAGGATGTGGAACATGGTGAGGGTTGAGGGTGGTTATACAGGGGCTGGAGCGGCACTCTGTGATCCTGCTGCCGCTCCTGAAGGTCCACCAGACGCCGGAGCATGTCAGTTTGATTACGCAGCAGCCCCAGAGTTGCATCCCACCACCGCTGATCTTCCTGCCGCCACCTCTGATTTTCCTGCTGGTCTTCCTGCCGCCACCTCTCATCTCTGGTGTCTCTCCTGTCCTCACGTTCACTGGCATCTTTCCTGTAATTTGATACAACCTCCTTCCACTCATTCAGATGAGCTCTTTCCTTGAGTGTAACTTCCATAATATCCGAGAACATTTCATCTCGTGTCTTCTTTTTCCTCCGCCTTATCTGGGCTAGCCTTTGGGATGGAGTAGGGAGGCTTGATAAAGTTGCAGCTGCATGCGGGAGAGAAGTATTTAAAAAGATACATTTTACAGAACAATGGTTATACTCTTTCACAGTGAACAGCACTATTCACCTTACATAGCACATGTGATTTCCCTACAAGGTCGCATTTTTCGTCTTAATACTGAGTGCCTGCAGCTCTGGGGTTACAGATCTCACAGACACAGGTCCGGGCATCAGAATTCAGCTTGCATGCGGCCATGATAAGCCACTGTCTTTCGGATTCTGCAGTGATTTACCCCTCCCCCCAACGCATGGCTAATACCATGCTAGCTCACTGCTCATCAACACCCTTCCCCCTCCCCCCCCACTGCGTTGCTGGTAGCTGGAAAGCTCCCTGCTGACCAAACGCGAAAAAGATCATCGGCATTTCACTCCTCTCCTCCCCCCGCTTGCCTACGTGCAGGACATGAATTTTTTTAAGCTGCTGCAGTCCACGTACCCAGTAGGAAAATGGCCATCCCCCTTACTTAAATTCCTGATTTTCAACCAGGTTACCCTGAACGATATCACTTTGCTGACGATAACACAGCGAGATAAAGAACGGATGCTTCTTGAATGCCAGCAATCACCGGGACCATACGCAGCTATGCTTTGCCATGCAATGATACCTGATTACTTGCTACATGCATGGTGTGGTAAAGTGTCCTACCATGGTGGACGGAACAAGGCTGCCTTACCCAGAAACCTTCTGCAAAGGCTTCTGGAGTACCTGCAGGAGCGCTTCATCGAGATGTCCCTGGAGGATTTCCGCTCAATCCCCAGACATGTTAACAAACTTTTCTAAGTGACTATACTGTCTGCAAAAGCGTCCCAAGTCCTCAGGGCAAATCAATCATTAAAAAACGCTTGCTTAAAAAACAATGTTTGATATTTGCAAAGGTACACTCACCAGAGGTCCCTTCCATGGCGTCATTATCTGGGGTAGTGGCTTGAGAGGGTATTTCCGTCAGGGTGAGAAAAAGGTCCTGGCTGTTGGGGCTCACGGAGTGCTGTGTGCTCTCTGCTAGCTCGTCCTCCTCTTCTTCATCTTCCCCGTCCGCATAATCCTCAGCCATGGCAGAGATTACAACCCCCACCTCGGAATCCACGGACAGGGGTGGTGTACTTGTGGCGCAGCCCCCTAAAATTGCATGCAGCTCAGCGTAGAAGCGGCATGTTTTTGGTCCTGCCCCAGACCTTCCGTTTGCTTCCTTGGTTTTCTGGTAGGCTTGTCTGAGCTCCTTAACTTTCACTCTGCACTGCAGGGAGTGCCTGCTGTGGCCTTTATCCGTCATAGACCTTGCAATTCTTTCAAATACTTTTTCATTTCGTCTTTTTGAACGCAGTTCTGTTAGCACTGAATCCTCTTCCCAGATAGCGATCAGATCCAGTACCTCCCGTGCAGTCCATGCTGGGATTCTTTTTCGATTCCCAGGAGACTGCATTGTTACCTGTGCAGATGAGCTGTGCGTGGTCACCTGGGCTGATGAGCTCTCCATGCTGGGGAAGCAGGAAATGAATTTCAAAAGTTCGCGGGACTTTTCCTGTCTACCTGGCCACTGCACCCAAGTTCACATTGCTGTCCAGAGCGGTCACTGGTGCACTGTGGGATAGCTCCCGGAGGCCAATACCGTCGATTTGCGGCCACACTAACCCTATTCCGATATGTTAATCCCGATATTAGCACTACTCCTCTCATCGGGGAGGAGTACAGAAACCGATTTAAAGAGCCATTAAAATCGATATAAGGGGCCTCTTAGTGTGGATGGGTGTGACGTTAAATCGGTTTAACGCTCCTAAAACCAGTTTAAACGCGTAGTGTAGACCAGGCCTGTGACACTCAGCATTGCAAAACCGAGTCCCTGCATGGATCGCACCCTGTGCAACCAGTCACCTCTCTGCAGAGCACAGCTGAGCAATTCCCGATTGACATGGGTGTGAACAGGACAGAGGCAGAGCACAGGCTGGAAAGTGACACATCACACAGTAAAATCCAAACTCTCTTCCCAGAGGCACAATATTCCTTGCAGCTTTGAGAGTAAAGTGGAACAAAGAAGAAGAATTCTTTGTAATGTTTTATTTACAGTAAGTAGCTGGAAAGTAGCAAAGTAAAAGGAGCTAAGAAGAAGCTTTAATAACCACAGCACAGCCAGGAGATCCCCAACTACTGAGAACAGTTTTCTTTATGGCACTAAGATAGCACCAATGGCCAGGAATTAATACAGGGAATTAATGAGTCACAGTCTAACTTTCAGTAACATGTAATAAATCTCCCCGTCCCGCTCACGTTCCCTTTCCTTCCATACTGTCCTTTTCTATTCATCATTGTTCTAGTCTCAATTTCCTTCCCTGTTTATTTCCCTGTCACAGATCATCCCCCGCGGCTGCTCTCTTCTTTCCCTGATCTTATCCCTTCCCCTCATGCTGATCCCGGGCTGGGAGCCCCCAGTGAGATCTAAGGACACAGATCTGTACAAAACGCTCCCTGCTGCTGCTGCTTCTCCCCAACCCCCAAACCCTGATTGATTCATGCTGTGTCCCTGCCACCCCCACCTCCGCCTGCCTCCTGCCCGGCTGTTAGTGCCACCCCCTGCCCAGTCCCCACCTCTACCCCTCAGGGCCCCTCCTGTAGCTCCAGGGGTTCTTCCCCCTCCCATCCCTGGGGCTGCAGATAGGGCAGGGGAGTGCTTCCAGGGGCCATACAGATGAGGAGCCAGAGGTTGGATAGATGGGAGTCCTCCAAGGTCATAGAGACTAGGCTGTGTGTGGCTAGACAGGCTGATTTCCAGTTCTGCTGTGTGTCTCAGGGACACAATCTGAACTGGGATCCCGGCCACACCCAGAGCCAGGGTCGGATTCTCTCCCCAGGGATGGAGCCCGGCGGGAAAGTGAAGATCGGGGCCTCGTCACCAGCATCGATAAAGGTTACCTGCCCCCGGTCACAGTCCAGACAAACCCGGATCCTGCTGGGGAACCGGCTCAGGGGCAGGGGGGTCTCAGGGGAGGTGAGAGCCTGGAACTGACCCCCCCACTCCACAGCCCAGATCCCCCCCTCAGGGCCAAGGTTGATCAGTCCCTTCCTCCCCACAGACTCTCTGGCCACCCCCACAGCCCAGTATCGCCCACCCCCCACCTCCACCTCCCAGCAATGTCTCCCCGAGGTGAATCCCTCACAGCCCAGCACACAGGACCAATAGTCAAATCTCTCAGGGTTGTTGGGCAGTTGCTGCCGCGTGTCTCCCCATCTCACACTTTTCCGATCCTCAGACAGGACGAGGTTGGGATGAGCCGTGTCTAGATCCAGAGTCACATTCGCTGGAGAGAGAATCAGAGCGGTGTCAGGCTGGGAGACTTGCCCACTATGGAGAGCCCCTGACACTCCACCTGCCCTGCCCTGGACATGGGTCCATGGGCCTTTGGCAGCAGTCCCCAGCCCATGTCCCCACTCCCCGGGGTGCAGCACACTGGGCAGGTGGAGGATCCAGGGCTCCCCAGTGCAGTCCCTGGATGGCAGCCTGGTTCTGGCTTCTGGCCTGGCCAGGGCCTCAGGGAAAGAGGAGAAGGGGTGGGGCCATTGAGAGAGGCCAGCACCAGGGAGAGATTGGTGCTGCGGGCAGGGGCTGCACGACACAGAGAGGAGCTGATCAGCTGCCCTGCCCTAAGCATAGATACTGCCTGTGATGCTCCACACCTGCCAAGGCTTGCAGTGGGAGGGGGCAACGTGGCCCTCTTCCCCCAAACTGTGCCCATGCTGAAAAGTGTCCTGGTCATCCCACCTTTAAAAGTGTGGGTGGGGGGGGGGGAAAAAGACATGAGCTCCTGGATCTCCTTACCGTTTAATGTCTTATTTTTACGGGGTGTGCGTGTCATGGTCACTGTCAGTTTGGTTGGTAACTTTAGCTACGTTTTCTCTGGAATTTTCTCACAATTTAAAGGCAATCTCCACCTGCAAACTCACCCTGTCTGTGTGCTCCAAATGATTCTCCTCTTTTTCTCTCCAGTTCAGACGGCAGAGTGTCTTGGGGGAGAAAGGAGAAGAGAGGTGAGATTTCAGACTTTCATATTCATAAGAGCATCCCCACTCTGAAACTGTTTTATAATTATGACAGAGAAACAGACAGAGAGGCCCAGAGACACACTCAGGTATTTAATATAAAAAGATCTGAAATCTATTTCCCCCTCTCAATCAGGCATCTCTCAGCAATGGAGCCAGCAGCCCTGCAGCCTCACAACTATCTCAGGACACACAATCTGTAAGAGATTTACTTTTCCCCTCCTCATCCCCTCCCTCCCTTCAGACTCCAGTTGGTTTGTCTCATTCACTTACTGCCTTTTGTCATAACCTAGACCCAGATCATACAAAGACTTTGGCATAAAAGTAACTTTACCCACTTTGGTCCCTTTGACACTAATGGGATGTGGAGAGTTTGTGAAATTCTGGCTCTAATTGTGAACTGTTGGGTCTGTTTACTCAGCGCCTCTACAGAGAGCAGCACAATGGGACCTCGTCCTCCATAGGCAGAAATGGAAATAATAGTAAAATTATTTTATCAAGGTGGAAATTGAGGTGGGGGAGGGTTGGCTCAAAGGGTCTAATTCCCCCCTGTACTGGGAAAAGGAGAGAGGGGAGGGGCCATTTGTGACTCTGCTGTTCAGTGGCTGCAGGGGCCAGTGCAGACCTTGGCACAGGCTGAGGAAGTTCTGAACCAGCCAGAGCTACATCCCTGTGACAATGGCCCCCGTGTGTCTTGCCCAGCATTCAGAGTGTCAGAGGCCCAGCTTTACACTGCCCACGTCCTTCCCCTCCCTCGTCCACCCGCCCTCACCACCCCCACCCCATTCCCAGCCCTCTCAGGAACTCGCCTTGTGCCTGCAGCTGCTGGGGAGGAGGCACAAGAGGCTCCAGTGCTGGAGGGATCCCTGACCATAGGGGACGGGCTTTAACCTTCCTTATGGCCCATGTGCCCAGACTAGCTGCTGTGTGGGACCAGAGCATAGTGATGGGCTGGGTCCAGTTTTGAGAAACATGCCCCATGGCTGGTGATGGGGCAGTAGATGGGGAGGGCTCTGAGCTATAGAGAGTTCTTTGCCACGTGTCTGGCTGTTGGGTCTTGCCAAAATGCTCGGTACCCAACTGACCATCATGTCTGGGTTGGGGAAGGAATTTCCCCCCAAGTCAGATTGACAGAGAGCCTGGGGATTTTTAATCCTTCCTTCCTCTGCAGCCTGGGGCACGGGTCAGTTGCAGATTTAAACTAGAGTCAATGGTGGATTCTCTGTAACTTGTGTAGCGGGGCAGTTACCCCGTTCCTGGGATAAAAGGAGGTAAAAGGTGAAAAGCAGCTGAGGTCGGCTGACTGGGGAGGCAGCCACAGCTGGGGCCACACTGAATTAGGCCACAACTGGCCCTGATCAAAGGGCTGGGAGCTAGGCAGGCAAGAGTCTCACTGCAGGGCTGCCTGGGAGCAGAGCACAAGGTACCTTACACAGAGCAGGGCTGGGGTGGGGCAGGCACAGCTGGGGAGCTCTGGCCTGGCAAGTCCCCAGGCTGAGGCCTTGTTAAGGGCCAGGGATGGTACTAGGGCTAGAAAGGCAGCAGGTCCAACCCCCTTGCTAATGATGAGTGGTCACTGCACACTGCAGTCTGCCCCAGAGAAAGGGGGGGTAGATGATGACTGGCAGTAACCACTGAGGCAAGGTGGGTATAGAGGGTTGGGATTCCCGTGGGAGAGGAGACCCAGAGTGTGGGGGTACTGCTGTGGGCAGAACCCCAAGGTAAGGGGCACTGGGGTCCAGGAGGGACATAGGGGGGCCTGAGGCAGGAGAGACACTGGCCAGCAGTGGGTGCTCTGGAGCGGGAAAGCTAATTCCCTGACTGACCAGCAGGAGGCGCCACACCTCTGAGTGCTCAACCTGTTACACTTGAAGTTTTAAAATCATGATTTAAGGACTTCAGTAACTTGGCCAGAGGTTAGGCGTCAATTGCAGGAGTGGGTGGGTGAGATTTTGTGGCTTGCAATGTGCAGTTGGTCAGACTGGATGATCATGATGGTCCCTTCTGACCTTAAGTTAAGAAATGACTCAAAGACTTTAACAGCATCATCTAAGTGTGAACCAATTGATCAGCACCATTCTCTTCTCAGAGGCTCATCTCAATTTCCATTCCTAGATCCCTTCTAGGTACCTTTGAACTTCCCCAGAATCTCCAATAGCACAATCGTTTTCTGGGAGAAACCACTGACTCGCTCTTCCAGTTCAGGAGAAATCTCCTCTGGCTGCTGGAACTTCCCCATCTCACACCTGGAGAGAAACAATTTCATGTGATTATATTTTACTGTGTGACTCATTATAAGTTCTGGCTAGTGAGTCGCTGCTCTAATGGGCCTGGAGTTAGAATTCCTCAACTTCTCCCAACCTCAGAGCAGGTGCAACACAACCCAGGGCCAAGCAACCTTCCCTTCAAAGGTCATTAATATTCTTCAACTCTGGTCTGGAGAGACCAGCTCTGGGGACAAAAGACTAATTCAGTCTCCATGGCCAATTCACTCCTAGGCCTCCATGCTCTGAGGGACAGGAGGTTCCCAGGTGAAGTGCTGTAGAAATCTGCCTCTAGGAACTAGACTGAGACACCAACTCCCCCTTCCCCAGCTCATTTCTCCGGTCTCCAAACAGCCCTCAGATGGGGAAAGGCTCTTGAAAATTACTGCCCTGGGCTGAATAGTGACCAGGACCCAGCAGTGACAGGCCCATAGTCCATCTCCACTATCCTGAGGCAGCCAGTCCCCCAGGGATGTGACATCTCTAGGAAACACTTGAGGTCAGTCCTTCCCATTGACTGGAGAATTCCAGAGTCTTCTGTACAAGAGTAAGCACCCCAGGATGGAGTTGATCAGAGAGATTTGTATCCAACATGTGATCTCCCCACACATTGTGCTGTAGAGCCCCTGGGAGATGCAGTGCTACCCTCATCAAGCTCTTTCCCAGCATTGTGGAGTACGAGGGAGACACATACCTGCTCATGGTGGTTCTGACATCCTAGAGGAGAGAGAGACAAAAGAATTTCAGTCCCCTCTGACACACACACACAGGGGATTCCAGGGAAGGGATTTAGGTAGTATGGGGGAAGAGCCCCTGCCCTGGCCCCAGGGCCATTGATTCCCTGAGCGAATGGGGCTTTTCCATCTTTCATATCTCTGTGACTCTGCTAAGAATAATACTCACTCAGATGTCAGCAATGCACATGCTGAGTGACACTGAGATCTCCGACTGCTGGACTCCAGTGCTTATGATTCAGCAGCCCGCTCCTCCCTCTGTGGGAGTCTGGCATGTTTCTAATGATGAGTGCCTGTTTCCAATTGTCCCTGGGGGTGCTGAACCCCATGCCCCACCTCCACTCCAAACCTTTCCCCAATGCCACACCCCAGCCCAACTCTTCCCACTCCCACTCAACCTCCACCCTGTCTCTTCCTCGCCTCCTCTTGTGAGCTGCCATAAATATTAAGGAAAGAGTAACATAAAATACCTCCTGGCAGCTGTACTGAATCGCTTTACCTCTAAGGGGTTAAGAAGCTCAGATAACCTGGTTGGCTCCTGACCAGAAGGACCGATAAGGAAAGAAGCTACTTTCAAATCTGGTGGGTTGGGGGAGGTTTTATTTGGGCTCTGTTTGTTTGTTCCCTCTCCTGATAGAGAGATAGACCAAGCAGGGACAACATCTCCTGAAAACCTACCTGAAATGATCCATCTAAGATTACAAAAATTCTAACTCAGGCAAGGAAATGCGTTAGGTTTTTTTTTTTGTTTTAGCTTGTGAATTTTCCCTATGCTAAGAGGTAGTTTTATTCCTGTTTTTGTAACTGTGAAGCTGAGTCCAGAGGGGAGTCCTCTGTGTTTTAAATCTTTTTATTACCCTGTAAAGTTACCTTCCATCCTGATTTTGCAGGTGTGATTCTTGTACTTCTTTCTTTATAATCAAGTTCTTCTTTAATGAACCTGATTGATTTTAGTGTCCCAAAGATAAGGATCTGGTCTCTACTTACATTAAAGGCAATTGGTTGGTATATTATTCTCAAGCCTCCCCAGGAAAGGGGGTGAAGGGCTTGGTGGGATATTTTGGGGGAATAGGGATTCCAAGTGATCCATCTCTGAATTTTTGTTTAAATCACTTGGTGGTGGCAACAAGGACAAGGAAAGGAATTTGTGCCTTGGGGAAGTTTTTAACCTAAGATGATGGGAATATAAGATTAGGGGGTCTTTCATGTGGGTCCCCACCTCTGTCCCCGAGAGTTCAAAGTGGGGAGGGAATCCTAACATGAGCACACTCCCTCCCCGCTCCTCCCCCTCCCTCCCAGCATCTCCTGCACATAGTGGAACAGCTGATTGCAGCAGGCAGATGGTGCTGGAAGAAGGAGGAGGAGTTGATCTGCAGAGCTGACGGTGGGTAGCACTGAGGGGGAGAGCTGGCTGTCCTGGAGCACCCACCTATGTTTCTCATTCAGTCTCACCTGTAGGAATTCACTCGCTGGCTTCTGACACTTCCCCTCCACCTCACTGATCAGCTCACTGAGACAGGAAATCTGCTCGGAGCGTTTACTGACATTTTCATTCTGGATCCTCACAATCTCCTTGTCCAGCTTCTCCAGCTGGGCCAGCAGGAGTCGCTCTTGTTCCTCCAGGAACTGCTGCACTTGCTGAAATTCAGACACAATCTTCTGCCTCTCGGTCTGTGTTTGTTTCTGTATGAAATAGGGCAAGGGCTGGTCAGGGACATGGATGGAGCCCGGGGTCCTTTCATGGAGCGCTGAGTGTGCAGGAGGGTGATTTTCTGTGAAAATCCTCAGGATTTCTGACATTTGATTCTACCCTGTGGGTACTAGGCAGGGGATTCTCTCACACCTTCCCTTTTGGCCCCTGTATCCCTGTGAAAGGGATGTTTCTCTGTCAGTCATGGTCAGCATCTTCTGTTATTTATGGTCTGTGGAAATTCAGACCCAGAGCAGCAGGAGGCAGGACTCAGCACTACACTAACAGAGACGTCAGGGGAGTTAAAAGAAACAAATGTTTTAAAAATGCACAAAATGTCTAGACACAGTGGACAAGCTCTTCACGGGGACATTTGTATGAATTCAGGCAAGCCACAAGGGCTACTCATCAACTGAAATGAAAGCTTAGGGCTTGTCTATACATGAATCAAATCCAGCAATCCGTGATTATGGAGAAACACACACAAAGCCCATGTTCACGTAGGCCACACAGGAGCCTGCCTCCAAACAAACCTCCCACTGCCAGTCCCACAGTTGATTCATAACAGGCACCTACCAGATATTCCCGGCTATTCCCCTCTCCAGTCGCTTTCAATCCCAGCAGCTTTTCTCTCTCTTCCCTCAGAGTTTTCAAATGGGCCTGGATTCTTTCCTGAAGAAACAGAAATGATTTGGGAGGTTTCATCTGGATAGTTTTGAGGTGCTTGGAAGTGGGTGTTTTTCCACCCGAAACCCAAGATGACTGTGGGTCTAATCACTTTGTGACATCAGGACCACCAAGGAGATGAAACCTCATTAATGGAAACTAGGAGCGTGTCACATTCAGACTCGTTACCAATTCTGGTTCAGTGTTTTTAGTAATTAGCAAGAGATCACCATTATACCCAAGCTTTACTGGTATTTGTGAATTGATTAATGGTACAGAGCATAACAGGGCACTGGAGTCACATGGGGGTGAATCAATAAACCTGTTTTTTGAAGGTTTAACAAACAAAGGGATACAAATCTCAGAAGCCACCAGGGTTTAAATATGGGCTGGGATTTCAGCCCTGAGCCCTGGGGCTGCACTGGTTGGGCAGAGCTGGTCTAAGCACCAGGGCAAAACTCGTGAGATGTCGGGAGGCCATTCGTCTGGTTTGAAGCTGCACAGTCCAGTTGTGTGGAGCACTGTCCCTATCCGGCAGGGACTCAGCACTGGACGTGGCTTTGTCTGGTGCAAAAGGCAGAGGAAGAGACTGAGGCTGCAGGAGGACACCCGTGAGGGTGGGGGCGGGGCTGGGGTGGCACCTTCATGCAGAATGATGCAGGTGGGTGGCACGCTGAAAAAAGTGGTGGTGGGGTCCACACAGGGTGACTGACACTGGTGAGGATGGGCCCATGCAGGCAGACGTGGGTATAGCCAATGTTCTGGGGATGCCTCAGTGACCTCCCTAATTAGACATGATGCAGATTTGTATAAAGGACGGGTTGGGGGTTGCCCCAGTGCTGTCCTAACCCCTCTCCATGGCAATGTCCCCTGGGCAGGTACCCCACGGTCCCATTCCCCGGTAAAGATCCCAGAAGCAATGCATCCTGGGAGATTACAAAAGGCTGCCTGGTGGGACTAATGGAACCACTCTGGCTGGTCCTTGCCCACGTACACAACAGAGCAGGTCAGACTGGCACCGGTCAGCTCCAGCCTGGGGTTGGTTTTGCTACAATCCAGTGTAATCCCAGTGGTACTTGGCATGGACCTGAGCTGTCTGGAGCCCTTTTGTGTGCGGACTGAAGGTGCTGAGGGTCCCACGCAGCATTTAGGCCAGTGATCTTCTCTAGTGCAGGCCGGCAGCATCTGAGTTTAACCCCTCATGGAGCAACACAGGAGTTCAGAATCCCAGTGGGAAACGTCATCGCCCTGCAGGGCCTGGGACCTTTATCAAGGCGTCTTTTCCTCCTAATGGCCACACTTCATCATTGCTCATTTCTGCTGGGGGTGGGGAGGGGGAGGCAGCATAGTTTAGTGGATAGAACACTGCACTTCCACTTGGAAAAGTGGGGGTTATACCCAGCTCTGCCACTGACCCACTAAGTGACCTTGGACAAGTCACTTCCCCTCACTATGCCTGAGTTTCCCCTCCCACCCGTTGTCTGTCTTGTCCAGTTAGACTGTAAATGGCTCAGAGTTTTGTGCAGGGCCCCCCACAATCGAGGTCAGATCTCATCTGGGGGCTGCTGGGATGCAAACAACAATATTAAACCCTGTGATCCAATCAGTAATAACAGTCCCAGCTTGTAACTCCCCCTTCTGCGAGCTGAAAGCAGCACTCTCACACAGACTGTCCTGCAGCTCTTGGGAATCCAGCACCACCTAGAATCAAACCTCACTGATCATTTAACAATTTCTGGGCTGTAGGAAGGTCCCATAGTTCACTGGTGGGAGCTGGGTTTGAAAAGGATTCAGCTGCTCAGATAAAAAACTCCCCCCCCGCCATCAGACAAATTTAAAATCTTCCTCTGTTGCTTTCCTTGCGAGGCTGGAGTATCGTTTATGTGTATATCCATTTTCACGCAATGTAGGCTACACACAGCTGAACGATGCAGTTACACACCTGTGTCAGGCAAGGCCACCCACAAGGGAGGCAAAAGGGGCTGCTGCCCTGGGGTTCGGTGATTTCAAAGGGCCCGGGGCTCCTGGCAGCCGCCGCTGCTCCTGCAAGAACAGTGGTGGCCAGAGCCCCAGGCCCTTTAAATCGCTGCTGGAGCCCCAGGTGATGTGGCCTGGGCAGTGCTGAAGGGCTGTCTGGGGTAGGCTAGCCCCATCCCTGCCCCTTCTCCCTGAGGCCCTGCCCCTTCTGGAGGCCTGGAGCTGCCCCTCCCTCCCCCGGTCTTGCCCAGAGGCCTGGCAAGTCTGTCAGCAGCCCTGGTGTCAGGCAACTTGTGATGCCATTAACCTGTAATTAAAATCCAAAGTTATTACCCATGAGAGTGAACAGCAACTCTGTATCTTGTGCTCCCGGACAGCTTGCTTGATGGGAACCACCGTGTGAGCTCTGTGAGCCCAGGACAGATGGGAAACCAGATAAATTGAAGTTAGATCCTCTTCACACAGAACAGTTTCAGAGCCTCTTCCCGATGTTCCCCACACACCCTCTTCCCTCCTGCCCCCTGTGCAGCCTCTACACTCAGCTGTTTCTATGGGGGCAAGACCCCAGCCCCTGAGCACCCCCAATCTCCCACTCACCCGCTAAGTGGGCAGAATGTGGCCCCAGCCCCCTATGGCCCCGGAGAACAGGGATGGCGCGTGGCCCCAGCCTAAAGCCCAGACAGCCCCAGGAGGTGGCGGAAGCAGGGGAGGTGCCTGGGGGCGGAGTGTGGGTGGGGCTACACCTGGCAGTTTGGGAAGGCATTGCCTTCCCCTGCCTCTGGTACCCGTCGCCCATGCTGTCAGGGGTGTAGTGAGCGCAGCTCATGCCTTCCATGCCTGGCCTGGCAGCACCATGGACACATCTTGCTTCAGTCCTGTGTGTGAGGAAAGTGCCTCACATGGAGCTCTAGTGCCCATGTCTCCCTAATGACAGGCTGGGTGCCGGCCATCAGTGGCCAAGGCTCCCTGCACCTGCCCGGAGGAAGGAGACTGCAGGGCAGAGATTTAGGAGGATCCAGAGATCAGGGAGAAAACCTGGGAAATTAGGAGATTCTGTGGCTCTGAGAGACTGAGTCTGAAAAGGAAAGAATTGAATTAACACGGATCCAGAGTGTGTCCTACCTTGTATTTCTGGGCAGCATCATCCATGAGAAGCACCGTGTGAGATCTGTGCTCCAGGGATCTCTCACAAACCACGCACACGGCTTCCCCGTCCTCTTCACAGAACAGATCCAAGGCTTTGCCGTGTCTCTCACACAGATTCTCTTTTCCTTGTTTGAAATCCATTTGTTTGTTTTTTTCCTCTATATTTGCTAGCTGATAATTACTCTGGAAAGCCCCTTTCCGGATTCGGGCTCTGCAGCTGGGGCAGCACAAGGGGTCAGAGTCCTGCTCTTCCCATGTCTCACAGTACTGAGAGATGCAGCCTCGGCAGAAGTTGTGCCCGCACTGTATGGTGACTGGGTCCGTCAGATATTCCAGGCAGATGGGACAGCTGGTTTCCTCTTGGATTTCCCGTACAGGAGTCCCTGAGGCCATGGCTGCTGTGATCTCTGGGCTTCTGTTCTCTCTGCTTCTGCTCCGGATCATAAATTTTTATGTAGATAGTGGAAAAATACAAATAAATAAATAAATAAATAAAAGGTTAGTTTTTATTCCATTCCATTTGTTTTATGAAAGACATTATTTTCAGTTGATTCATTAAAAAACAGAATTGTAAAAATGAAACAAAAATAATTTTGTTCAAAAGTAGTGATGAAAAATAATTTCCATGGGTTAACCATGCCCGCAGATTTGCTCATGAAAATGAGGCTTTTCACACGGCAGAGAACAATCTGTCTCAGAATATGTTACACTGCCTCTTTCACAGGCATGACATCAGACCTTTCCCCAACACAGAACCATAAATCACCCCTGCTATCCTCTATTCCAGGGGTCAGCAACCTTTCAGAAGTGCTGTGCTGAGTCTTCATTTATTCACTCTAATTTAAGGTTTTGCGTGCCACTCATACTTTTTAACATTTTTAGAAGGTCTCTTTCTATAAATCTATAATATATAACTAAACTATTGTTATATGTAAAGTAAACAAGGTTTTTAAATGTTTAAGAAGCTTCATTTAAAATTAAATTAAAATGCAGAGCCCCCCGGACCGGTGGTCAGGACTCTGGCAGTGAGAGTGCCACTGAAAATCAGCTTGCGTGCCGCCTTTGGCACACGTGCCATAGGTTGCCTACCCCTGTTCTATTCCATAGCTCTACAGCTACAAAAAATACAAGGCAACGTGAACTTGTCCATGGGATAACAATGTTACACTGGATACACACAATCAGTTCGGTACCAAAGTCCCCGTTTAAGATGCTTAAGTGTCAGTTTCAGAAACACTTAAATGCAGAAAATACCTAATGAATCCTATAGGTGCCTAAACTCACTCAGTGCAGTGGTGCCAGATCCAGGAGGGTCCAGGGGGGCCATGGTCTCTGCACTTTCTAATATGGGCACGAAGCAGCAGAGGCAGGGGCTGCAATTCGCAGTGGAGGAGCTGATCACGCCCTGCCCACTGTTCCTCCTCTCCCGCCCCACACCCCCCACAGGCCCTGTCCCCTGGCCAGGCTGGAAGCCAGAGCCGGGCTGTGGTAAGAGCTGCCCAGGGAGCCTGGGCTGCTCCTTCAATTAAGGAGTCTAAATTAAAAATGTCCCTTAAATCACTTACCTTAATTTTATCTGGACCCGGGGCACTATCTTTTTTAATCTCTCTTAAAACATTTCTAACTTCATCCACAGAGATCGGACTCATTAATATATCATTATCCGCCCTCTCCATGGCTGAAGGCCACCCCACTATATTCCCATGTCCAGCATTTCCTAAAATATCTATAAAATACTTTTCTATTTCATCCATAGGGATTTCACAGTTCACTTTATCTGGTTCTCCCATAATAACTCGGGCTAATCTTCTCCTATCTTTATGTCATAGGTTTATTCCCCACTTTGAACTTTAGCGTTCATAAGAGGGGGACCTGCATGGACTCCTCTAAACTAAAATCCTAGTTAGATCTGGTTCTTGCTGCCACCAGTCAAGTTTTAAGTGTCTGACACACTCCCTGTTCCCCCAAAAACTTCCCCTGGGGAACACAGATCCAAACACCTTGAATCGCAACACAAAGGGAAATAATCCATTTCCCCCACCTTCTTCCCCCTCCCCTTGTCCTTGGGAGAGATACCTTGATTCAAACTCCTTGAATCAAACAAAGAGGGATTTACTTTTCCCCCTCCCCTTCCCTTGAAAATCCAAACAAGGGAAGAAATCACTCAGGTTCTAACAGAAAAGATTTTATTAAAGAAAGAAAAAAAAAAGTACACTATCTCTGTATTACCAGGATGAAAAAATACAGGGTTTAACTTATAAGAACTGGAGAGACTTCCCCTCCCTCCTCCTCAGAATAATCAAAGTAACAACAAACAGAAATAAAGAATTTATCCAGCAACACACAATTGCAAATGCAGAAATAAAATTATAAGACTAATCCGCCTTTCTAATACTTACTATACTGAATAGAAGAAGATACTTAAGAAAACCTGGAGAGATGGAAAATATGTCTGGTCACCCTTAAATCCAAAGAGAGACAAAGACCCAAACAAAGAAACACAGACAAGGACTTCCCTCCACAGAGATTTGAAATTATCTTGTCCCTTGATTGGTCCTCTGGTCAGGTGTTCATCAGGTTACTGAGCTTGTTAACCCTTTCCAGGTAAAAGAGACCTTAACCCTGATCTGTTTATTTATGACACTTTATTAAATAATTGCTGATAAAATTTATATTTTGCTTTTTTGGTTGCATACCTCCTAATCGCACTGGACTGCTTCTTCCTATCAATACCTACTCCCTTCCCTCTACCTTTGGTCCTCATCTCAACTTGTTTATCTCCGCCAAGATTCTTTCCATCTACTAATGAGAGACATATCTTCTCCAATTCAGTCCATCCAAATGTTTTAGTTGAATCCTCCTTAAGTAATTCTTCAATTTCTATCAGACTATTCATTATATCTTTACCCTCTCTACTTTGCTTTCCCCACTTACCGGTTAAACCCCTAGAATCCACTTCTGGATTCCTTTTTAATGATAAAATCTTTTCTCTCGGAGGAGGAACATCTAAAATACTTTCTATAATTTGTCCTACCTCAATTTCCTCCTCCTGAGCTATCTCTCGCTTCTTCTTGGCTAACTCTCACCTTTTATCTGATATTTGTTTATTACTTTGTCTTTAATTCGCTTTCTATGCATTTATTTATATTTCTTTCCCCCATATATTTCTTCTCTAATAATACAAGTTGCTCAATTTCGTCCTCAGTCCATATACGGACTCAGGATGCGCCCTCTTTAATTTTACTCCTAACCCTCTCATTTATCCTTTGTTCATTCCTTATAGCCGGGTGTCGATGTCTACAATGCTGACTCAGGCCAGATTTAGTATGGAACGCAAGCCCACAGGCAAAACAGGTATGGCTCTTAGACGGGGTATCCACCTCCCTGGGCCTGCACTTTGGGTAGTGGCAAGCGATATTATGATATTGAGAAGTTTTGCCACACTTCTTGCACAACACACGTTTGGCCTTACTCCTATGTACAACATTGATATGTTTGGCCCATTTTAATGCCTGGGCTGCTGTCGGGAGCCCCATATCCTCCACCTGCCCCAAGGTGCAGGGACAAAGGTCAAGGGCTGCTCTCAGGCATCTTGGAGGCTGCCCAGGGCAGTGGAGTTGTAAGGATCAGGCCTTTTTCTGTAGCCATATTGTAAGGCCTAAAGCCTAAGGTCTTCGTCTGCAGCCAGATTAGAAGAGCAGCAGCCCTTAGCTGAGAAGCAGGAAGTCACATCCTCACATTCCATCTAAATGACATTCAAACAATATAATATCGGGCTGTTAAGAAGGAGGCCCTGTCCTAATGGCCCCCGCTGTCACCAGATAAGGAAACAGACTTTAAGATGGTTAAAGACAACTTAGTTTGATAAGTAATTTCTTGTCAGACAGAATGCTATCAACAGCTGTAGTTGTGAAATCCTCATTTCTTTATTGTTTTGTCTTTATGGTCCCCACTTCCCTATTGTTTGTCTGGAGGGTCTTTGTCTGGTTGTTTGATAGTTTTTGTTGTATAATTAATTTTGCTAGCTGTAAATCAGTTAAGGTGGTATGATTGGTTAGAGAATTTTCTTACACTATGTTAGGATTGGTTAGTAAAATGTTACTAAAATGATTGGTTAAGGTAGAGCTAAGCAGGACTCAGGTTTCACTCTATAAACTGGGGTCCAAAAGGAAGTTCTTTGGGGAGCCAACTCCAGGACACGGCCCCAAAGATCAGAGCTGCCAGACCTCAGCACCCTGCCAATGACACCGTGCAGAAACTGGAGTCCCCCAGATGGACCTGATCCTGACTGGCCATCAAGAAAAGTTCATCTGTCTTAGTGGGAGTGGGGAGCATTGTATGCTTAGCGTGTGCATTTTGTTTTGGTGATTGTTAATAAATAGAGGTTATGTAGGATATTACTCTGTAAGGCTCTTTCACTGGTAAAAGACCACACACACCTGCAGAGTGTAAGGTTACGCCTGAGCCCTAGGAACGAGTGGATGCCCCTAGAGCGTGTGAGTAACAGAGAATTTTGTGAGGGTAACAGAGTGTCTGGAGCTCCCCACAGAAGCCCAGACTCCCGAGGTGGCTCTTACCACTGCTGAGCTCTGGTTTCCGGCCTGGGCAGCACCTCGGTGGCGGGAGGAGGAGCAGGGAATGGAACCAGGGTTCGGGTGCCAGTGACGCCCCCACTTCTGCACAGACTCCAGCACTCCTGACTGAGTGCCTCCGTCGTTGGAATAAAAGTTCCCTCAGCACCTATGGTTTGTGCTCTGGGCACCTGCTCTGCTGTCTCCCTCCTGGCATCCAGGCTAAGCCCCAGAGTGATTCATAAACTCGGGAAAGACGGGCATTCGGCTGCCTAAGTCATGGGTGGCGCCACGGGCGGCTTGTGACCCTCTGGCTGGGGGAGGCTAGACCCCAGCCCCACCCCTTCTGGCCAAAGTGCCACCACTTCCAGGAGCCTGGAGCCTCCCCCCACCCCAGCTGCCAACACCCATCCCAGGCTGGCTAGTGCCCGCAGCACCACCCCCACCATATGCTGGGGCAGGCGGAAGTGCTGCAGTCCCCACCCTGAGCCCCTGGAGCCCAGCGGCTCTGCCAAAGGGGGGCCCTGGGAGGTGGAGTGTGGGTGGGGCCATGCCTGGCCATTTGGGGAAACTCAGCCTCCCCCAGCCTCCCCTACCCGCTGCCAATGGGTGGGGCCCCATCTGGTAGCCTCCTGTGAGTATGCCTAAAGGATCAGGCCTTGCAGGCAAGTTCACACAAAACACCTGGGGGCAGGGGGAAGATAAGATAGGAGGAGCCTCCCTCATAACTTTTATCCCAGTACTTAGGGCACTCCCCTGAGATGTGGGACCCCTCTGCTTCAGGTCCCCCCAACTTCAACATGCTGCCTACACAGCTGTTTTAGAGCACTAATGCAAGCGCCAGTTTGTCAACCCAGGTGGGAGGCTCAGAGCCATGGACTGTGTAGACGTACGCCAGGGGCTTCTCTCTCCTCATTCTTTTTTTTTTTTAAATAGGAGTTTAGGCACCTAATTTGGGCTTTGAAGTTCATAGTGATTTTCTCATACCTAACACTTATATATGGTGCCCCAGACCAGAGCCCCCTCCTGCACCCTGAATCCCTTGTTTCTGGTTCCACCCTAGAGCCTGCATCCCCAGCCAGAGGGCTTACCCCCTCCTGAGCACTGTGAGAGGGGCAGGGCCAGTGCAAGGATGTTTTGCACCCTAGGCGAGACTTCCACCTTGCGCCATCCCCCGTTCCCGAGCCCCCGTCCTGAGGCACCCCACCCTGAGGGCCCACCCTATGGCAGCTCCCCACCCCCCACCCTGAGGCACCACCCACCACCCCAGCTCACCCCTGTTCCCTGCACGAGCACAGGTACCCCGAGCACACCGTCGCTGCTTCACTTCTCCTGCCTCCCACACTTGCAGCGCCAATCAGCTTAGGTGCCGCAAGCCTGGGAGGCGGGAGAAGTGAAGCAGCGATGGCGTGCTCAGGGAGGAGGCGGAGCAGGGGTGATCTGCGGCGGGGAGTTCCCCTGAGTGCCGCCCCTCCCTCCTTACTTGCTGCAGGCGGCCCTTCCCGCATTCCCCTGCCCCAGCTCCCTGTGACTAAATGCCGGCGGCGACCGAGTCAGACAAAGATCCGTCCGCTGTGGTCGCTGCCGAAGAAAATGCTGCCCCCCAAATGCTAGTGTCCTAGGTGACCGCCTAGGTCGCCTAAATGGTTACACCAGCCCTGGAGAAGGGGTTTGGGGTGCAAGCTCTGGGTGGGAGTTTGGGTGCAGTAGGGTGCAGGCTATGGAAGGAGTTTGGGTGAGGGGTGCAGGCTCTGACACCCCCCCCCCCCGATTTAACCCCGGCTCCCACCCCCCACCCCCGATTTTTCCCCTGCAGCTCCTCTTCTGCTGCTACCTACAGTTGCTTGATCTCCCCTGGTCAGTACATTTCTGCCCCCTGCTCAGATCGTGACACTGCTCTGCTGCCAGACGTGCCAACTTTCTAAATTCCCAAGGGGTGCTCCACCTCCCCTCTGTCCCAGGCCCTGACCCCACTCCATCCCTTCCCCAAAGGCCTCACTCCCAACCCGCTTCTTCCTTCCCCCACTCCACCCTGCCTCTTCCCGCCCCACTGAAATCCAGAAAATCTCTGCCTGGGGGCCTTTAACTCTACAGGCACCTAAACTCACTCAATGCCGAGTTCATTTCTATGGTAAAATTCCCTAAGGTTCCTAAATTTCTGTTTCTGGGCCTGGGCACTGCTGCCTCACTAGGTGTCCAGACACCTGCCTCACATGTAAACCCCAGAAGGATCCTCCAAGCAGAAGACAAGCAGCAGAAAACCTGTGGGGCCCAACCCTGTAGAATCCAGAATGATACCATAAAAATCCTGCTTTGGCTGAAGCCACACTTTCAGGTGAGAGACGATTCTGTGTGAAAAATGTCAACACGCTGTAATTATGGAGGTCTTTAGCTGCAGAGGAATAGAGATCTCTAATAGAGACTGTTCATGTTTTAAAGAAAACTATTTGGACTATTCAGTAAGGAAATATAATTTCCTCAATTCTCCTGTTTCATTTTCATTAAGCTAGAACAGAAATTATGTTGCTCAGAGGAAACAAATTGTCTCTCACATGGGGGAGCACGTTACTCGCTGTTATTCTGGTCTTACTCACAGAGATCTGGGCATTGATAACGTCCCTGTGCAGATGTATTGGTGAGTAACAATGGCACCTACCAGCAGTTCCTGGATTTTCCTTCTCCCCTCTCTAGTTAAACACCATATTCTCATCTCCCTCTTTCTTCAAACTCCCCAAACAGACTCACATTTGATTCTAAGAGGAGAAAAGTTGCTCTGTGTTTTGGGGATTTTACATCAGGAACAAAATTGATCAAGATACTATGGGCCTAGAGAGTCACAGGAACAGCCCTGCAACCCACAAAGCTGAGTGAGGGGCCTAGACTCCCTATACAACATCCCTCTGGTCAGCATCTCCCATTGGCTGGCTTAGGCAGCTCCCTGCCTGGCACGCTGGCTTCTGTGTCACCCATTCTAAGGCACTTACATCTCCCCATAGCTCAGGCTTTGTGGCTCACGGTGTGGTTCCAGTGACTTTCCAGGCAGCTCCAATTTAGACCCAGTGACATTCAGCTTTGTAATACCTGAGCCCCTTCATGGATCCCGCTCTTTGTCTCCAACTCAGAAGGAGAGAACAAAATCTCCCAGCATGCAGCAGGCTCATGAGGCCGGGGGCCCTGCCTGCTTTTCCTGAGCCCAGATGGCCCCCAGGACTCCCAAGGGAAGGGTGAGCTAGTGAGAGGCACTGCAGTTAGGTTGGTCATTTTGTGCTACATGATCTGAACTCTCTTGTGCTTTATCCGGTTAACTGGGGCTGGGGAGACAGATTTCCTGCTTTCGTAATTATAAAGCATCCCCACTCTGAACTGACTTAACACACACAGAGCTGAGCTTTTAATAATAAATAAATAAATAATAATAAAAGAAGAAAGCAGCACTGGGCCGACCCTAGGTACCGCTGGGGAGCGCACAGGGGCTGCCGCTCGCATGCATCTGTTGCGGGAGCCCCACAGAGAACAGACCCAGCCCAGCCAGGACTCTGGCACCAGCCCAGCTGGGGGCATTTTCACCCTCATCCCACATCACTGTCCTGTGCTTCTGACCCCCCCCCCCCAGCATTGCCCTGCAGCCTGTGCCTGGGATGCACTTGGGCGCACAGCTGGATGCCAGGGGGTGTGTGAAAAACATCACCGGATTCAGGGTAACCATAGGTGGGTTTTTTAATAACTTCAGCAAAAAAAAATTTTCAAGTCACCCCTGCCAGGACCCCTCCGAAAATGTTTGAATTAGGCCGGGCCCTTCCTAACGCCGGCCCTGACTGTAACTGCCAGGCGAGCAGGACAAAGGCAGGTAAATC
The DNA here is from genome assembly GCF_020497125.1 of Mauremys mutica. Classification (NCBI taxonomy): domain Eukaryota; kingdom Metazoa; phylum Chordata; order Testudines; family Geoemydidae; genus Mauremys; species Mauremys mutica. The sequence continues at coordinate 25,549,648 of NC_059083.1, forward strand.
AACGCTGCAGCTACTGCTATTCCCCCTCCCCCCAAACCACAACCCCTGCAACCAACAACCCACCTGCAGGGAGCCAGCGGCAGACACGGGCTGGTGGTGAGCGCAGGATGGGACGGGGGGGCAGTCGGCAGCCCCCAAACGAGCAAGCCAAGGCCCCCGCACCCGAGCCAGGCGCCCGCAGCAGCCACGTGGCGCCGCAGGAGAAGCGAGGAACGGGGCCAGCAGCAGCGGAAGATCCCAAAAGCGAAACGAAAAATCGCGCAGGCGCAGTAACGCCCCTTTAAAGCTTTTTTTAAAGCCGATTGGGTAACCGGGAGCCAATCACGCTCTCGGGAGGGAAATTAAAAACCAACCAACAGAAGAGGCAGAAGCCCCGCCCCCAGGGGCGGCTCCAGAACCGGCAACATTCGCTGCACGAGAGAAGCCGCGCGAGGCCGGCCGGGCTCTGCCTTGGCAGCTCCTGCAGCAGCCGCCGGGTGTTTCCCTTCCTGGGACTGACTCGGCTGCTGCTGGGCGGGGAGGAGCCCCCGGGAACATTGCAGCCTGCAGGCGTTTGTGTGACGTGTGCCCCAGGGCCCTGTGCCTGGGGGGCATCCACCTATCGCGGTGCCCCTGAAGGAGCAGAGTCTGTGTGTCTAAGGAGGGATTGTCAGAATTCACTGATCTCAGTGTCTATCACGGCCAGTTTTAAGCATTTTTTCCAAAATTTATTGAGTTAATTTTTCACAGTTTCACTGGTGCCACCCCACACACCATAGGTGCTGAGTTTTCGTTGTGCCGGTGGGTGCCCCATCCCGGCTCTGCCCCATTCCCGGAGGCCAAGCCCCCACTTTGCCCCACTCCACCTCTTCCTGCCCCTGCTCTGCCCCCCTCCCCCTAGGTCACTGCCACCCCCCCAAGTGCCTCCCGCCTACTGCTCACTCCTTTATGCCCCCTCCTGTTTCAAGGGTGAGATGTGTGTGCCTGAGGGGGGGGGCTCAGCATCCCCCCCAAACTGACAATTTTCAGCATATTTATACACTTCCTTCATATTGTAGGTATTGAATGTGTGTATATCACTGGTATCCTAACAATGTCGTCATTAAAATAGTAGAACTACATCATTACATTACCATCAATTACAGAGTATTAGAATAATTACACTCAGATACAAGCTGCCTTCACTAACACCCAGTGGTGAGCTGGAGCCAGTTCTCACCGGTTTGCTGGAACCGGTTGTTAAATTTAGAAGCCCTTTTAGAACTGGTTGTCCTGTGCAGGACAACCGGTTTTAAAAGGACTTTTAAATTTAACGACCAGTAAAGCTCCGGCAGTTCCCCAGCCCCAGCCCCAGCTCACCTCTGCTCTGCCTCCTCCCCTGAACTCTCTGCTCTGCTTCTCCCCTTCTCGCCCCACCCCCTGCTTTCTGCAAATCAGCTGTTCGCATGGGAAGCCTGGGAGGGGTGAGAAGCAAGCGGTGGTTTCGCGCTCAGGTCCAGGGAGATGGAGCGGAGGTGAGCTGCGGCGGCAGGCACGAGGAGGGCCACGCGCCATGGCAGGTAACCCCCTGCTCCCCCCCAGCTACACTACCCCACCCCTAGGAGCTAGAGGGACCTGCCGGATTCTTCCCTAGAGCCGCTCCAGGTAAGCACTGCTGGGACTCCCCATCTTGCCCCCGGGCAGGTCCCTCTGGCTCTTTGGGGCGGGGCGGGGCGGGCACCCACAACGGTGGCCCACGAGACCCTCCTGCCCGGCCCCTGAACTCCCGGCCAAGGAGGCTAGTCCCCGGCTATTCCCCATCCCCTGCAACTTCAGCTCGCTCCGCCGCCGGCGCATGCTCTGGGCGACGGGCTGCGAGCTCAGCCTGACTCGATGCTCCAGGCGCTGCAAGGTGGCGGCTCGGCCCAGCTTCAGGTGCACGTCCTGGCCCAGCCTGGCTCCAGCTGTGTGGTGCGGCCCAGCCTGGCCCGGCCCCGCTCCCGCGGTGTGGCCCGCCTCTGCCCAGCTCCAGCCATGCAGCCTGGCCCGGCTCCAGCCGAGCGGCGTGGCTGTAGCTCCACCAGCCACCTCCAGGCAGCGCAGTAAGGGGGCAGGGATCAGGGAGGGGGTGTTGGATAGAGGGCAGGGGAGTTCGGGGTGGTGGGGGGTGTGGATGGGGTCGGGGAGGTCAGAGGACAGGGAACAGGGGGATTGAATGAGGACAAGGGTCCCAGGGGGACAGTCAGGAAGGAGCAGGGGTTGGATGGGGCAGTGGGAGGCAGTCAGGGGCAGGGGTTCCAGGGGCAGTCAGGGGTGGTTGGATGGGGCAGGGGTCCCGGGGGCCATCAGGAATGAGAGGAGGGGTTGGATGGGGTGGTGGGGAGCAGTCAGGGGACAGGGAAGGGGGGTGGATGGTGCAGGGGTCCTGGGGGTGGGCCCGACCCCCTCGTGGGGTGAGGAGGGAACCAGTTGTTAAGATTTTGGCAGCTCATCACCGCTAACACCCCTGTGTAAAGACACTGTGTTCACTCTGTGCTTTACTCCTGCTTAGTGCCTGTTTGGGAGCTGAGGGCCACTGATGGCTGTGGGAAGAAGGTGGATGGGAGGCACAAGCAGTGGGGAGTCTTTCCCCCGCTCCTTCCTCTTTTCTCCTCTCCTTTCCTATCGCTCTCCCTGCCCCTTTCCCTCCGTCTTGTTTCTTCTCTAAGTCCTTGCTCCCCTTCCTGATGTTTCCCTCTTCTTGCTTCCCACCCATGTCCTTTTACCCATCTCTCTCTGCTCCCCACCTCCTGGGGGCTCTTTCTAGAGCCTGCTCCCAACAACACACTCAAAGCGGCAGAGGAGATTCCCCTTCCTTGGGGAGGAAGGGTGGCCTAGTGATTCAGGAAGAGGCCTGGGGCTCAGGTGTGCTGGGTTTGGTTCTCTGCTCTGCCACTGACTCACTGCTTAGCCTTGGGAAAGTTACTTCACCTCTGTGTACCCTAGATCCCACCTGCCACATGGGGCTAATGCTGACCCTGCCTCCTAGGCTAAATCCGTTCATAGCTGTGTGGTGATGAGGGAAATAATGATACCAAGTTAAGTAGATTTGGGCTGAATTACTCCACAGCCTGACAGTGACAGCCAGCTCCGTGCAGAGGGCACGGGAAAGGAAGGTGCTCAAGCCAGCTCTGCACAGAGGGGGGTCAGGGCTTCAGCCCCACATCTGCTGGGGTCATGGGCTTCTTCTCACCCCCCACCTCACCCAGTGCGGCTCCTGCTGGGGTCCGGGGCTTCTCCTTCCCCTAATCTGCCACTGCACCAATCCAGCGCGTGCACCTAGGAGCCCTGCGGCCTGCTGGGGCGATTTCAAAGAGCCTGGGGCTCCCAGCCATTGCCACCACTACCAGGCACTGGCAGCAGCTGCGACTGGAGGCCCCGGACGTCAGGTGGTGGGTTCCTGTCTGTGGATTGCGAAGCAGAGACACATGCCCCTGTGCAGCCCAGATTTAGGCACCTATCCGTGAGAGGGGTGTGGCTTAGGACATCCCTTCCCCTCTTGTTGGCATCTCCCATTGGCCAGCTGACAGGGCTCCCCGCCTACTGAGGGGGGCTTTCATGTAACGCATTGTAAGGTGCCTGTGTTGCCCAGGGATTGTCTAGGGAGTTTACACACCTGACTCAGCTCTGAGGGTCATAGCGCTGCTGTTCCTGTGATTTTCTAGCTGCCTAAAAATTAGGCCCTGTAACACTCAGCATTGCAATACCTGAGTCCCTTCATGGATTGCACCCTGTGTAACCAGTCACCTCTCCGCAGAGCACAGCTGAGCAATTCCTGATTGACAGGGGTGTGCACAGGACAGGGACAGAGCACAGGCTGGAGAGTGACACATCACCATAGGCGCCAACTTTCTCGGCGCTGGTGAGTGCCTGCACCCCCCCCCCACAACTTTCCCCGCCCCTGGCCCCCCTGACTCCACCCCATCCCTGGCCCTGCCCCCATTCCAAACCCCATCCCCAAAGTCCCTGCCCTAACTCCGCCCCCTCCCTGCACCTATTGGATCCCTTCCCCAAATCCCCGCCCCGGCCTCGCCTCTTCCCCCAGTGCACCACGTTCCCACTCCCTGCCTGCCCTGTGAATCAGCTGTGTCACGGCACAAGCGCTGGGAGGGAGGGGGAGAAGCAGGACATGGTGGCGCGCTTGCAGAGGAGACGGAGGTAAGCTGGAGTAGGGGGGCGGGGTGGGGCCATGGGGAGCTGTCGGTGGGTGCTGAGCACCCACCAATTTTTTTCCGTGGGTGCTCCAGGCCCGGAGCACACACGGAGTCAGTGCTTATGCAGATCACAGCAAAACCCAAACTCTCCTTCTAGAGGTTCAATATTCCCTGCAGGGCCGGCTTTAGGCTGATTCAGCCAATTCCCCTGAATCAGGCCCTGCGCCCTTGCCGCTGCTGGTACGCCATACCGGGGCAGCCCGGCTTCCCCAGGGGGCAATTTAATGGGCCTGGGGATCCGAGCAGGGACTGGAGCCTCAAGTCCTTTAAATTGCCACCAGAGCCCCACTGCTGGAACCCTGGGGCAGGGCTGTGGGACTCTGGGGGCTATTTAAAAAGTCCGAGGCTCCCTTTGCTTCTACCACCCCGGCCCTTTAAATAGCCACTGGAGCCCCGCTGCTTCTCCAGGGTTCCCTCAGATATTTAAAGGGCCGGGGCGATAGAAGGTGGGGAGCCCGGGACCCTTTAAATAGCCCCTGCCCTGCCCATAGCCAACCTCTGCTGCACCCCCTGCCTGCACCAGCCCCGCACCCCCTGCCCTGCCCGCAGCCAGCCCGTCTCCACCCAGCCCCGCACCCCCTGCCCACAGTCAGCCCCTGCTGCACCCACTGCCCCCACCAGCCCCACACCCCCTGCCCTTCCCGCAGCCAGCCCCTGCTGCACCCGCTGCCCTGCCCACAGCCAGTCCCGCACCCCCTGCCTTGCCCGCAGCCAGCCCCACACCCCTTGCCCTGCCTCCAACCAGACCCTACCTCCAGTCAGCCCCTGCCTTGCCCTTGCCCTGCCTCCAGCCAGCAATGTACGTAATTTATAATTTTATTATTATTTATATAGTTATGGAAAGTAAATAATACATGGAAGAAATGAAAAGGTTTTTTTAATGTGATTTTTCTTTTTTTAGTCACCCCTGCTGGGGCCCCGCCGAAAATGTTCGAATTCGGCTCTGCACTTCCTAAAGTCAGCCCTTATTCCCTGTGGGTGCTGGGAGGACACAACCAAGTCAGGAAGCAAATCCCATGATGCTGCCCCCAGCACCTGCAGCTGGGACAGTAAAGTGGAACAAACAAGAAGAATTGTTTGTAATGTTTTATTTACAAAGTAGCTGGAAAGTAGCAAAGTAAAAGGAGCTGAGAAGGAGCTTTAATAACCACAGCACGGCAAGGAGATCCCCAGCTACTGAGAACAGGTTTCTTTATGGCACTAAGATAGCACCAATAGCCAGGGATTAATACAGGGAAATAATGAGTTACAGTCTCACTTTCAGTAACATGTAATAATCTCCCCATCCCGCTCACGTTCCCTTTCCTTTCATACCGTCCTTTTCTATTCATTATTGTTCTAGCCTCACTTCCCATCCCTGTTTATTTCCCTGTGTCTCTCCTCCCAGTCACAGATCATCCCCCTCGGCTGCTCTCTTCCTTCCCTGATCTTATCCCTTCCCGCCTCGTGCTGATCCTGGGCTGGGAGCCCCAGTGAGATCTAAGGACACAGATATGTACAAAATGCTCCCTGCTGCTGCTGCTTCTCCCCAACAGCCCAAACCCTGATTGATTCATGCTGTGTCCCTGCCACCCCCACCTCCGCCTGTCCCCAGCCCGGCTGTTCGTTTTGCCCTCTACCCAGCCCCCACCTCTGCCCCTTAGGGCCCCTCCTGAAGCCCCAGGGGTCTTCTCCCTCCTCCTCCCCCCATCCCTGAGGCTGCAGAGAGGGTGGGGGGAGGTGCTTCCAGGGGCCATAGAGATGAGGAGCCAGAGGCTGGGTAGATGAGAGTCCTCCAAGGTCATAGAGACTGGGGTGTGTGAGACTAAAGAGGCTGATTTCCAGTTCCCCCTTCTGCTGTGTGTCTCAGGGACACAGTCGGACAGTGTCTCTGTTCCACAGCCAGAGCCAGGGTCGGATTCTCCCCCCAGGGACGGAGCCCGGTGGGAAAGTGAAGATCGGGGCCTTGTCACCAGCATCGATAAATGTCACCTGCCCCCGGTCACAGTCCAGACAAACCCGGATCCTGCTGGGGGCCCGGCTCAGGGGCAGGGGGGTCACACGGGAGGTGAGAGCCTGGAACTGACCCCCCCAGCACCCCACAGCCCAGATTCCCCCCTCAGGGCGAAGGCTGATCCCTCCTTCCTCCCCACAGACTCTCTGGCCACCCCCACAGCCCAGCCTCCCTTACCCCCCACCTCCACCTCCACCTCCCAGCAATGTCTCCCTGAGGTGAATCCCTCACAGCCCAGCACACAGCCCCAAGTATCACATCTCTCAGGGTTGTCGGGCAGTCGCTGCCGTGTGTCTCCCCATCGCACACTTTTCCGATCCTCAGAAAGGACGAGTTTGGGATGAGCCGTGTCTGGATCCAGAGTCACATGCACTGGGGAGAGAGAATCAGAGCGTTAGGGGCAGAGCTCAGCCCTGGAGGAGGCTGGGACCATTTCTCACACTCCCCAGCAGCCCCATTCAGGCTGGGACAGTCCCGGATACCAGGGAACTACCTCTGTCCTCGATACCTGAGGGTACGTCTAGACTACCCGCTGTATCGGCGGGTAGTGATGGATTGAGATGCGATATATCGATCCCCAAATGCGCTCCTGTTGACTCCGGAACTCCACCAGCACTAACAGTGGTAGAGGAGTCGAGAGGGGGAGCCGCGGACGTCGATCCTGCACCGTGAGGACGAGAGGTAAATCGATCTAAGATACTTGGACTTCAGCTACGCTATTCACGTAGCTGAAGTTGCATATATTAGATCGACCCCCCCCCCCCAGGGTAGACCAGCCCTGAGACTGAGCAGGGATGTCACTGCAGCTCCTCAGTGTTTGTAACAGGTCCCACTTCATTAGTTTCTCATTTATCACAGAGGCTTCAGCTCCCACATCCCGCTGCTGGTGTTGCCCCATTCCCAGCAGCACAGACACAGCCAGGAAGGCGTCAGAAGTTTTTATTGAGGGAGCAGAAGTGGCAGATACCAGCTTTAAACCCTGGAAGGAAGCTTCCTCCCCTAATGCAGCCTCCACTCCCAGGCCAGGGAACAGAGAGGAAGGTGCAGCAATGGGGAACAGCCACTTAAGACCAGAGAGTAGGAGGTGGCACAGGGTGGGGTAGCACCATCTCCAGCCTAGAGAGAAAGGAGGAGCTGACAGTCTCACAGGAAGAGCACCTCCTCAATCCAGGAAGCAGGGAGCGGCTCCAATGGGAGAGCCCAGCCCTGCCCAGAGGAAAGGCAGGATGTTGGAGAAGAGCGATGGGAGACCCCTGCACCGGGGTGAAGCAGAGGGATGTGGCAGGGAGCTCTGTTCGCGTGTGACTCAGTTAAGAGTGTTTCTGTTCATCAGAATGGGCATGAACTCAGCACTAAGGGTGGTGTCAGGACTCTTTTTGTGTCCCCGCCCCCTCCGTGGCCCTGACTGAGGCCCTGCCCCCTGGCCAGGCTGGGAGACTTGCCCGCTATGGAGAGCCCCTGACACTCCACCTGCCCTGGACATGGATCCATGGGCCTTTGGCAGCAGTCCCCCGCCCATGTCCCCACTCCCCGGGGTGCACCACCCTGGGCAGGTGGAGGATCCAGGGCTTCCCAGTGCAGTCCCTGGATGGCAGCCTGGTTCTGGCTTCTGGCCTGGCCAGGGCCTCAGGGAAAGAGGAGCAGGGGTGGGGCCATTGAGAGAAGCCAGCACCAGGGCGAGATTGGTGCTGCAGGCAGGGGCTGCACTACACAGAGAGGAACTGCTCAGCTGCCCTGCCCTAAGCACAGACACTGCCTGCCATGCTCCACCCCTGCCAAGGCTTGCAGTGTGTGTGGGGGGCAATGTGGCCCTCTTCCCCCAAACTATGGCCATGCTGAAAAGTGTCCTGGTCATCCCACCTTTAAAAGTGTGTGTTGTGGGGGGAGACATGGGCCCCTGGATCTACTTACTGTTTAATGTGTTATTTTTAGGGCTGTGTATGTCATGGTCCCTGTCAGTTTGGTTGGTAACTTCAGCTACAATCTCATGAAGACGTTTTCTGTGGAATTTTCTCATAATTTAAAGGCAATTTTCACCCGCAGACTCACCCTGTCTGTGTGCTCCAAATGATTCTCCCCTTTTTCTCTCCAGTTCAGACGGCAGAGTGTCTTGGGGGAGAAAGGAGAAGAGAGGTGAGATTTCAGACTTTCATATTCATAAGAGCATCCCCACTCTGAAACGCAGCAAAGAATCCTGTGGCACCTTATAGACCAACAGACGTTTTGCAGCATGAGCTTTCGTGGGTGAATACCCACTTCTTCGGATGCAAGTCGAAACTGAAACTGTTTCATAATTATGACAGAGAAACAGACAGAGAGGCCCAGAGACACACTCAGGTATTTAATATAAAAAGGTCTGAAATCTATTTTCCCCTCTCAATCTGGCATCTCTCAGCAATGGAGCCAGCATCCTTACAGCCTCACAACTATCCCAGGACACACAATCTGTAAGAGATTTACTTTTCCCTCCTCATCCCCTCCCTCCCTTCAGACTCCAGTTGGTTTGTCTCATTCACTTACTGCCTTTTGTCGTAACCTAGACCCAGATCATACAAAGACTTTGGCATAAAGGTAACTTTCCCCACTTTGGTCCCTTTGACACTAACGGGATGTTCAGAGTTTGTGAAATTCTGGCTCTAATTGTGAGCTGTTGGGTCTGTTTACTCAGCGCCTCTACAGAGAACAGCATGACGGGACCTCGTCCTCCATAGGCAGAAATGGAAATAATAGTAAAATTATTTTATCAAGGTGGAAATTGAGGTGGGGGAGGATTGGCTCAAAGGGTCCGATTCCCCCCTGTACCGGGAAAAGGAGAGAGGGGAGGGGCCATTTGTGACTGCTGTTCAGTGGCTGCAGGGGCCGGTGCAGACCTTGGCACAGGCTGAGGAAGTTCTGAAGCCAGCCAGAGCTACATCCCTGTGACAATGGCCCCCATGTGTCTTGCCCAGCGTTCAGAGTGTCAGAGGCCAAGCTTTACACTATCCCTCATCCACCCCCTCCCTCTTCCACCCACCCTCACCACCCCCACCCCATTCCCAGCCCTCTCAGGAATCCGCCTTGTGCCTGTAGCTGCTGTGGAGGAGGCACCAGAGGCTCCTGTGCTGAAGGGATCCCTGACCATAGGGGAGGGGCGTTCTCCTTCCCTACAGCCCATTTGGCAGAAACTAGCTGCAAATGGGACCAGAGCTCAGTGATGGGCTGGATCCGCCTTTGAGAAATGTGCCCCATGGCTGGTGATGGGGCAGTAGACGGGGAGGGCTCTGAGCTATAGAGAGTTCTTTGCCACGTGTCTGGCTGTTGGGTCTTGCCAAAATGCTCGGTATCCAACTGACCATCATATCTGGGGCAGGGAAGGAATTTCCCCCCAAGTCAGATTGACAGAGAGCCTGGGGATTTTTTTCCTTCCTTCCTCTGCAGCCCGGGGCATGGGTCAGTTGCATTTTTAACCTAGAGTCAATGGTGGATTCTCTGTAATTTGTGTAGCGGGGCAGTTACCTAGCTTCTGGGATAAAAGGAGGTAAAAGGTGAAAAGCAGCTGAGGTCGGCTGACTCGGGAGGCAGCCACAGCTGGGGCCACACCCAATTAGGTCACAACTGGCCCTGATCAAAGGGCTGGGAGCTAGGCAGGCAGGAGTCTCACTGCAGGGCTGCCTGGGAGCAGAGCACAAGGTACCTTACACAGAGCAGGGCTGGGGTGGGGCAGGCAGAGCTGGGGAGCTCTGGCCGGGGAAGTCCCCAGGCTGAGGCCTTGTTAAGGGCCAGGGATGGTACTAGGGCTAGAAAGGCAGTAGGTCCAACCCCTTTGTTAATGATGAGTGGACATTGTGGACTGCAGGCTGCCCCAGAGAAAGGGGGCTAGATGACTGGCTGAGGCAAGGTGGGTATAGAGGGTTGGGATTCCCGTGGGAGAGGAGATCCAGAGTGTGGGGGTACTGCTGTGGGCAGAACCCCAAGGTAAGGGGCACTGGGGTCCAGAAGGGGAATGGGGAGGCCTGAGGCAGGACAGACACTGGCCAGCAGTGGGCGCTCTGGAGCGGGAAAGCTAATTCCCTGACTGACCAGCAGGAGGCGCCACACTGCTGAGTGCTCAACCAGTTACACTTCAAGTTTTAAAATCATGATTTAAGGACTTGAGTAACTTGGCCAGAGGTTAGGGGTCGATTGCAGGAGTGGGTGGGTGAGATTCTGTGGCCTGCAGTGTGCAGTTGGTCAGACTGGATGATCATGATGGTCCCTTCTGGCCTTAAAGTCTTTGAGTCATTTCTTAATTTAACAGCATCATCTAAGTGTGAACCAATTGATCAGCACCATTCTCTTCTCAGAGGCTTATCCCAATTTCCATTCCTAGATCTCTTCTAAGTACCTTTGAACTTCCCCAGAATCTCCATTAGCACAATCGTTTTCTGGGAGAAACCACTGACTCGCTCTTCCAGTTCAGTAGAAATCTCCTCTGGCTGCTGGAACTTCCCCTTCTCACACCTGGAGGGAAACAATTTCACGTGATTATATTTTACTGTGTGACTCATTATAAGTTCTGGCTAGTGAGTCCCTGCTCTAATGGGCCTGGAGTTAGAATTCCTCAACTTCTCCCAGCCTCAGAGCAGATGCAACACAACCCAGGGCCAACCAACCTTCCCTTCAAAGGTCATTAATATTCTTCAACTCTGGTCTGGAGAGACCAGCTCTGCGGACAAAAGGGGAATTGAGTCTCCATGGCCAATTCGCTTCTTGGCCTCCATGCTCTGAGGGTCAGGAGGTTCCCAGGTGAAGTGTTGTAGAAATCTGCCTCTAGGAACTAGACTGAGACACCAACTACCCCTTCCCCAGCTCATTTCTCACAGATCTCCAAACAGCCCTGAGATGGGGAAAGGCTCTTGAAAACTACTGCCCTGGGCTGAATGGTGACCAGTATCCAGCAGTGACAGGCCCATATTCCAACCCCACAATCCTGAGGCAGCCAGTCCCCCAGGGATGTGACATCTCTACAAAATACTTGAGGTCAGTCTTTCCCACTGACTGGAGAATTCCACAGTCTTCTGTACAAGAGTTAGCAGCCCAGGATGAAGTTGATCAGAGAGATTTGTATCCAACATGGGATCTCCCCACACATTTTGCTGTAGAGCCCCGGGGAGATGCGGTGCTACCCTCATCATCAAGCTCTTTCCCAGCATTGTGGAGTGCGAGGGAGCCACATACCTGCTCAAGGTGGTTCTGACATCCTAGAGGAGAGAGAGACAAAAGAATTTCAGTCCTCTCTGACACACACACACACTCAGGGGATTCCAGGGAAGGGGTTTAGGAAGTATGGAGGAAGACACCCTGCCCTGGCCCCAGCGCCATTGATTCCCTGAGCTAATGGGGCTTTTCCATCTTTCATATCTCTGTGACTCTGCTAAGAATAATACTCAGATGTCAGCAATGCACATGCTGAGTGACACTGAGATCTCCGACTGCTGGACTCCAGTGCTTATGATTCAGCAGCCCGCTCCTCCCTCTGTGGGGGGTCTGGCATGTTTCTAATGATGAGTGCCGGTTTCCATTTGTCCCTGGGGGTGCTCAACCCCATACCCCACCTCCCCTCCAAACCTTTCCCCAGTGCCACACCCCAACCCAACTCTTCCCCCTCCCACTCAACCTCCACACTGTCTCTTCCTCACCTCCTCTTGTGAGCTGCCATAAATATTAAGGAAAGAGTAACATAAAATACCTCCTTGCAGCTGTACTGAATCGCTTTACCTCTAAGGGGTTAAGAAGCTCAGATAACCTGGTTGGCTCCTGACCAGAAGGACCGATAAGGAAAGAAGCTACTTCCCAATCGGGTGGGTTGCGGGAGGTTTTGTTGGGGCTCTGTTTGTTTGTTCCCTCTCCTGATAGAGAGATAGACCAAGCAGGTAAAACATCTCCTGAAAAGCTACCTGAAATGATCCATCTAAGATTACAAAAATTCTAACTAAGGCAAGGAAATGCATTAGGGTTTTTTTTTGGTTTTAGCTTGTGAATTTTCCCTATGCTAAGAGGTAGTTTTATTCCTGTTTTTGTAACTGTGAAGCTGAGTCCAGAGGGGAGTCCTCTGTGTTTTAAATCTTTTTATTACCCTGTAAAGTTACCTTCCATTCTGATTTTGCAAGTGTGATTCTTGTACTTTTTTCTTTATAATAAAGTTCTTCTTTAAAGAACCTGATTGATTTTAGTGTCCTAAAGATAAGGGTCTGGTCTGTACTTACATTAAAGGCAATTGGTTGGTATATTATTCTCAAGCCTCCCCAGGAAAGGGGTGAACGGACTTGGGGGGGATATTTTGGCGGAATAGGGTTCCAAGTGACCCATCTCTGAATTTTTGTTTAAATCACTTGGTGGTGGCAGCGAGGACAAGGAAAGGAATCTGTGCCTTGGGGAAGTTTTTAACCTAAGCTGATGGAATATAAGATTAGGGGGTCTTTCATGTGGGTCCCCACATCTGTCCCCCAGAGTTCAAAGCGGGGAGGGAATCCTAACGTGAGCACACTCCCTCCCCGCTCCTCCCCCTCCCTCCCAGCATCTCCTGCACACAGTGGAACAGCTGATTGCAGCAGGCAGATGGTGCTGGAAGAAGGAGGAGGAGTTCATCGGCAGGTCTGACAGTGGGTAGCACTGAGGGGGAGAGCTGGCTGTCCTGGAGCACCCACCTATGTTTCTCATTCAGTCTCACCTGTAGGAATTTACTCACTGGCTTCTGACACTTCCCCTCCATCTCACTGATCAGCTCACTGAGATGGGAAATCTGCTCGGAGAGTTTACTGACATTTTCATTCTGGATCCTCACAATCTTCTTGTCCAGCTTCTCCAGCTGGGCCAGCAGGAGTCGCTCTTCTTCCTCCAGGAACTCCTGCAATTGCTGAAATTCAGATACAATCTTCTGCCTCTCGGTTTGTGTTTGTTTCTGTATGAAATAGGGCAAGGGTTGGTCAGGGACATATGGACGGAGCCCAGGATCCTTTCATGGAGAGCTGAGTGTGCAGGAGGGTGATTTTCATTGAAAATCCTCAGATTTTTGACATTTGACTCTACCCTGTGGGTACTAGGCAGGGGATTCTCTCACACCTTCCCTGTTCGCCCCTGTATCCCTGTGAAAGGGATGTTTCTCTGTCAGTCATGGTCAGCATCTTCTGTTATTTATGGTCTTTGGAAATTCAGACCCAGAGCAGCAGGAGGCAGGACTCAGCACTACACTAACAGAGATGTCAGGGGAGTTAAAAGAAACAAATGTTTTAAAAATGCACAAAATGTCTAGACCCAGTGGACAAGCACTTCACGGGGACATTTGTGTGAATTCAGGCAAGCCACAAGGGCTACTCATCAACTGAAATGAAAGCTTAGGGCTTGTCTACACAAACCCAGCAATCCGTGATCATGGAGTAACACACACAAGCCCATGTTCACGTAGGCCACACAGGAGTCTGCCTCCAATCAGACCTCCCACTGCCAGTCCCACAGCTGGTTCATAACAACAGGCACCTACCAGATATTCCCGGCAATTCCTCTCTCCAGTCGCTTTCAATCCCAGCACCTTTTCTCTCTCTTCCCTCAGAGTTTTCAAATGGGACTGGACTCTTTCCTGAAGAAACAGAAATGATTTGGGAGGTTTCATCTGGATAGTTGAGAGGTGCTTGGAAGTGGGTGTTTTTCTACCTGAAACCCAAGATGACTGTGGTTCTAATCGCTTTGCGACATCAGGACCACCAAGGTGATGAAACCTCATTAATGGAAACTAGGAGAGTGTCACATTCAGACTCGTTACCAATTCTGGTTCAGTGTTTTTAGTAATTAGCAAGAGATCTCAGTTATACCCAAGCTTTACTGGTATTTGTGAATTGATTAATGGTACAGAGCATAACAGGGCACTGGAGTCATATGTGGGTGAATCAATAAACCTGTTTTTTGAAGGTTTAACAGACAAAGTGATACAAATCTCAGAAGCCACCTGGGTTTAAATATGGGCTGGGATTTCAGCCCTGAAGCCCTGGGGCTGCACTGGTTGGGCAGAGATGATCTAAGCACCAGGGCAAAACTCGTGAGATGTCGGGAGGCCATTCGTCTGGTTTGAAGCTGCACAGTCCAGTTTTGTGGAGCACTGTCCCTGTCCGGCAGGGACTCAGCACTGGACGTGGCTTTGTCTGGTACAAAAGGGAGAGGAGGAGACTGAGGATGCAGGAGGACACCCGTGAGGGTGGGGGCAGGGCTCGGGTGGCACCTTCATGCAGAATGATGCAAGCAGGTGGCATGCTGGAAAAAACGGTGGTGGGGTCCACACAGGGTGACTGATACTGCTGAGGACGGGCCCATGCAGGCAGGTGTGGGCATGTCCGATGTTCTGGGGATGCCTCAGTGACCTCCCTAATTAGACATGATGCAGATTTGTATAAAGAACGGGTTGGGGTTTGCCCCAGTGCTGCCCTAACCCCTCTCCATGGCAATGCCCCCTGGGTAGGTACCCCATGGTCCCATTCCCTGGTAAAGATCCCGGAAGCAGTGCATTCTGGGAGATTTCAAAAGGCTGCCTGGTGGGCCTAACAGAACAGCTCTGGCTGGTCCTTGCCCGCGTACACAACAGAGCAGGTCAGACTGGCTCCGGTCAGCTCTAGCCTGGGGTTGGTTTTGCTACAACCCAGTGTAATCCCAGTGATACTTGGTATGGACCTGAGCTGTTTGGAGCCCTGTTGTGTGGGACTGAAGGTGCTCGGGGTCCCACGCAGCGTTTAGCCCAGTGATCTGCTCTAGTACAGGCCGGCAGCATCTGAGTTTAACCCCTCGTGGAGCAGCACCGGAGTTCAGAATCCCAGTGAGAATCCTCCTCTCCCTGGTGCGCCTGCGACCTTTATCAAGGCATCTCTCCCTCCTAACAGACACAATTCATCACTGGGTGGGGCAGATGCTAAGATGGCAGCATGGCAAAGTGATTCAGGCCTTGGACTGGGTCTGGTGAGATCTGGGTTCTATGCTAAGCTCTGTCACTGACATGCTGGGTAACTGTGGGCAACTCGCTGCGCTGCTTTGTGCCTCAGTTTCCCTTCCCACCTTTTGTCTAGCTAGACCAGTGGTCACCTACCAGTCGATTGCGATGAACTAGTTGATCCTGGAGATTCTCCCAGTCGATTGCAATCTCTGGCAGCTGTGCGGCACTCCCAGAAGGGGCCAGCTTGCCCCCGCAGCCTGGGGTGAGGGCAGGGTTCTCTTCACAGGGCTCCTGCCTGCAAGCACCGCCCCCGCAGCTCCTATTGGCCAGAAATGGGGAACTGTGGCCAATGGGAGCTGCGGGAGTAGTTCCTGCAGAGAGGGGCAGCGTGTGTAACCACATGCTCCCCTCCAGGGGCCACAGGGGCACATTGGCCCCTTCCAGGAGTGGCGCAGGGTCGGTACAGGCAGGGAGCCTGCGTTAGCCCCGCTGCTCTACTGACCGGGAGCCACCTGAGGTAAATCAGTGTCTCCCAGTGGAGCCAGCTTCCCTCACCCCCTCCTGCACCCCAACACCCTACTCCAGTCCTGACCCTCCTCCCAGAGCCAGCACCCTGTGCCCTCACCTGCTCCCCAACCCTCTGCCCCTGCCTGGAGCCTTCTCCTGCTCCCCAACCCCCTGCTCCAGGCTCAGCCCAGAGCCCCCTCCCGACTGCAAACCCCTCTGCCCCAGCCCAGAGCCCGCACCCCCACGTGAATCCCAACCTCCTGCCATAGACCGGTGAACGTGAGTGAGAGCAAAGGAGAAAGGGGGGTTATGGAGTGAGTAGCGCTTCTGTGGGGTGTGTGCAGATCCTGCTTTCAAGATTTGATATTTTGCCTCTGTTGCCGCGCTGCCAGATCATTAATTTTGTTACAGCATCTCCTGCACAATGAAGACTTTACAGGCTGAATGATGAGTCACACCCGTGACAGGGAACTCTCAGTGAAATTATCCTGTCATTAAACCCCAGAAGTTAACCCATTAAATTTCACAGCAATTCCCTACCTTGTACTCCTGGGCAGCCTCCTCGATGGGGACCACCGTGTGAGTGCGGTGAGCCCGGGATCTGTCGCACACCACACAGATGGGGGTTTGATCCGCTTCACAGAACAGTTTCAGAGCCTCCTGGTGTCTCTCACACACCCCGTCCCCTCCTGCTCCTTTTGCCGCCTGTAAACTCAACTGCTTGATGAGTACTAGGATATTTGCCAGCTGCCTGTTGGGCCTGAGGTTTCTCTGTTGCACAGTTTCTCTGCACTGAGGGCAGGAGGCGGCTGTATCGGATCCCTCCCAGCACTGGCTGATGCAGGCTCGGCAGAAATGGTGTCCACACTCCAGAGTGACAGGTTCTGTGAAATACTCCAGACAGAGGAGACATGTCGCTTCCTCCTGGAGCCTTTCCATGGGGTTCTCTGCAGCCATGGCTCCCTCTGGGCAGTTGGTAACAGGCTTTGTTTCAATTTCCTGAATTCAAACTATGTCCTGCCTGCAGCAGCAAGGGGGTGTTTCCTTGCCTGAAAATGACTCCTGCTGTTTGCAGAGCAGGAAAGACCCAACCAATTTCACCCCTGGAGGCTTTAGTGTAAAAATGTACAATCACACCAGTGCCAGGTAACTTTCAGTGAAATCAGCCTGTAATTAAAACCCCAAAGGGCTCCAGGCCTGCAATCAGCCCCTGAGCTGGTGGGGAGGGTCACTGAGGCATCGCCCTGTGAGGCTGAACCTGGAGGAGCAGGAGCTGGGTGTCTAAGGAGTGATAGGCTGGGCAGAATTTTGTTTATAATATATAATTTTGACAGATAATCTTTATTTTAAGCAATTTTTATATTTATCGATTTAAACTTCCACAGCTGCACAACAAACTGGGTTTTAAGCATTTCATTGCAATTAAAATGTTCACGGTTGTGGGAAATTATGGGGGGATTAGACAATATTTTGGTCAGACCAGAACTATTTAATGACACTGGACACTGAGAGTCAAAAACGTTGAATCTTTAGAACTGTTAAAATTGTCTGTGAGCAGGTAAATCTCCTCCCTCCCCCAGCAGCTCCCCCAGGGCAGTAACTCAGAGCCTCCCCGCCCACCACACGGACCGAGGCTGAAAGTCCATCTGATGGTGGTTCAGGGGCCTGTGGAATGTGCTGGGAGCTCAGCCTGGGCCCTAGTGGGGCAGGTGCCCCTGTAACACAACCACACCCAGCAAGGCCCTGCCCCCATTTTCTCCCTCTTTGTCAGTCCAGGCAGAGAGACCAGGGACTGCAGGGAGACCAAGCTCCTGTCCCCCAGGTGAGGGCTGGGGCCCAATGGCCAAGGGCAGCGGGTGTGCGGGGAGCTCGCACTAGGGGCTGCAGCCACCATCTGATGTCCGGGGCCTCCAGTCGCAGCAGCTGCCAGTGCCTGGTAGTGGTGGCAGCAGCTGGGAGCCCCAGGCCCTTTGAAATCGCCCCAGCAGGCTGCAGGGCTCCTAGGCGCACGCGCTGGGTGGGTGCAGTGGCACATTAGGGGAAGGTGAAGCCCCGGACCCTGGCAGGAGCCATGCTGGGCGGGGAGGGAGGAAAAGCCCTGAACCCCGGCAGGAGCTGCACTGGCCAGGGGTGGGGAGAAGAAGCCCCGGACCGTGGTAGCTGGGCAGGCGGTTGGGCAGAGTGGGTAGGAGAAGCCCTGGACTCCAGCAGGAACCACGCAGGGTGTGGTGGGGGGCAGAAGATGTGGGGCTGAAGCCCGACCCCCTTCTGTTCAGAGATGGCCTGAGTCCCTCTCTCTCCCCTGCCCCCTGCTCGGAGCTGCCTCTAACTCTCAGGCTGTAGAGAAATTCAGCCCAAATCTACTCACCTTGGTATCTCTGTTTCCCCCCTCACCACATAGTTATGAAGGGATTCAGCTTAGGAGGCAGAGTCAGCATTAGCTGCATTTGGCAGGTGGGATCTAGGGCACACAGAGGTGAAGTGACTTTCCCAAGACCAAAAATTATACAAACCTGCTGCCTATGTGCAGGGGCCATGTGGCTAGGGGGCATCCCCCTATCCTGGTGCCCTTGAAGGAGCAGAGTGTGTGTGTCTAAGGAAGAATAGTCAGGCTTGGCAGAATTCTTTATATATATACATAATTAACAGATAGTATTGCAGCTAGTTTTAAGCATTTTTTCAATATTTATTGAGTTACATTTTCACAATTGCACAAAACTCTGGGTTTAGCATTTCCTTCCAATTGTTCTCAATTTCAGTTTTCACAGTTGCGGGAAATTATGGGAGGATCCATCAATAGCACGTCAGACCCCAATGATTTAATGTTACTAGACACCGAGATTCAAAAAGTTGAAGCTTTATAACCATGAAAACACAGATGGTTGCATCACCTGTCAAAAGATGCAGAGTCACTGTCCTTCAATCAAACTCGAATAAGTTCTCAATCAGCCTTGTTCTTACTTTGTGTATCTGTAATTACCATTCTCAATTGAAATATTCCAGGTGCCGGGGCACCTGGAGCCCATATAACCTGGCGCCTATGACGGTGGGTTCCTGTTTGTGGGTTGCTAATCAGAGACAGACACTCCTCTGCAGCTCAGATTTAGGCACCTATCCATGAGAGGGGTGTGGCTTAGGACACCCCTTTCCCCCTTGTCGGCATCTCCCATTGGCTAGCTGACATGGCTCCCCGCCTACTGAGGTGGCTTTTGTGAATTGCATTGTAAGGTGCCTGTGTTGCCCATGGATTGTCTAGGGAGTTTAGACCCCTGACTCAGCTCTGAGGGTCACAGTGCTGCTGTCCCTGTGATTTTCTCGCTGCCTAAAAATTACGCACTGTGACACTCAGCATTGCAGCACCCGAGTCCCTTCATGGACCGCACCCTGTGCAACCAGTCACCTCTCCGCAGAGCACAGCTGAGCAATTCCTGATTGACATGGGTCTGCACAGGACAGAGACAGAGCACAGGCTGGAGAGTGACACATCACACAGTAAAACCCAAACTCTCTTCCCAGAGGCTCAATATTCCTTGCAGCTGGAACATTAAAGTGGAAGAAACAAGAAGAATTGTTTGTAATGTTTTATTTACAGTAAGTTGCTGGAAAGTAGCAAAATAAAAGGAGCTGAGAAGGAGCTTTAATAACCACAGCACGGCCAGGAGATCCCCAGCTACTGAGAACAATGGCAGGAGCTCTGGCTGGGAGACCCCCATGAGATCTAATCCCACAGATCTGTACAAAACACTCCCTGCTGCTGCTGCTTCTCCCACCCCCCAAACCTGATTGATTCATGCTGTGTCCCTGCCACCCCCACCTTCACCTGTTCCCTGCCCGGCTGTTAGTTCTGCCCCCTGCCCAGCACCCACCTCTGCCCCTCAGAGCCCCTCTGCCCCTCCTGCAGCTTCAGAGGTTCTTCCCCCCTCTCATCCCTGGGGCTGCCGAGAGGGAGGGGGAGGCGCTTCCAGGGGCCATAGAGATGAGGAGCCAGAGGCTGGGTAGATGGGAGTCCTGCAGGGTCATAGAGACTGGGGTGTGCGAGGCAAGAGAGGTTGAGTTCTGGTTCCCCCCTCAACTGTGTGTCTCAGGGACACAATCTGAGCTGGGATCCCCATGTCCCCACCCAGAGCCAGGGTCGGATTCTCCCCCCAGGGACGGAGCCCAGCGGGAAAGTGAAGATCGGGGCCTCGTCACCAGCATCGATAAATGTCACCTGCCCCCGGTCACAGTCCAGACAAACCCGGATCCTGCTGGGGGCCCGGCTCAGGGGCAGGGGGGTCTCAGGGGAGGTGAGAGCCTGGAACTGATCCCCCCATCGCTCCACAGCCCAGATCCCCCCCTCAGGGCTGAGGCTGATCCCTCCCTTCCTCCTCACAGACTCTCTGGCCACCCCCACAGCCCAGTATCGCCCATCCCCCACCTCCACCTCCCAGCAATGTCTCCCCGAGGTGAATCCCTCACAGCCCAGCACACATGGAGCAGCGTCAAATCTCTCAGGGTTGTTGGGCAGTCGCTGCCATGTGTCTTCCCATCTCACACTTTTCTGATCCTCAGACAGGACGAGGTCATGATGAGCCGTGTCTGGATCCAGAGTCACATTCACTGGAGAGAGAATCAGAGCGTTAGGGGCAGAGCTCAGCCCTGGGGGAGTCTGGGGCCATTTCTCACACTCCCCAGCAGCCCCGTTCTGGCTGGGACAGTCCTGGATCCCAGGGAACTGCCTCTGTCCTGGGCACCTGAGACTGAGCAGAGATGTCACTGCAGCTCCTCAGTCTTTGTAACGGGTTCCACTTCATTAGTTTCTCATTTATCACAGAGGCTTCAGCTCCCTGCTCCCTCTGCTGGGGCTGCCCCATTCCCAGCAGTACAGACCAAGTCCCCGCCCCCACAAGCCAGGGCCGGCTCCAGACACCAGCCCACCAAGCACATGCTTGGGGCAGTACCTTGGGAGGGGGCGGCGATCGGGGTTTGTTTTTGTTTTTTTCGGTTTGGCCGGGCAGCGCTAGGGGGCCAAACCAAAAAAACTTGGGCAGCACGGCGCTCGGCGGGGCGGGGATTTGGGCGGCGTGACATGACGCTCGGGAGGGCGGAGGACTTGGGCGGTGCGACGCTCGGGGAGGGGTTTGGCAGTGCGGCGCTCACAGGGGCAGGGCAGCGCTCTTTTTGTTTGCTTGGGGCGGCATAAATGTTAGAGCCGGCCCTGCCCCGAGTGTCGTATCGCCCAAGCCCCCCACTCCTCCCGAGCACTGCACCACACCACCCAAGTCCCCACCCCCTGAGCGCCATGTTGCCTAAGCCCCCCACCCCTCCCGAACGTCGCGCTGCCCAAGTCCCTGCCCCCCTGAGCGTCGCGCCGCCCAAGTCCCCGCTGCCCCGAGTGTCGCGTCGCGCCGCCCAAGTCCGACCCCCTCCCCCCAAACGCTGCCCAGCCAAACCAAAAAAAACAAAAATAAACCCCGAGCGCCGCCCCGTCCCAAGGTGCCGCCCCAAGCACGTGCTTGGTAAGCTGGTGTCTGGACCCGGCCCTGTGTGGCAGAGAGCTCTGTTCGCGTGTGACTCAGTTAAGAGTGTTTCTGTTCATCAGAATGGGCATGAACTCAGCACTAAGGGTGGTGTCAGGACTGTTTTTGTGTCCCCGCCCACTCCGTGCCCCTGACTGAGGCCCTGCCCCCTGGCCAGGCTGGGAGACTTGCCCGCTATGGAGAGCCCCTGACACTCCACCTGCCCTGGACATGGGTCCATGGGCCTTTGGCAGCAGTCCCCAGCCCATGTCCCCACTCCCCGGGGTGCACCACCCTGGGCAGGTGGAGGATCCAGGGCTCCCCAGTGCAGTCCCTGGATGGCAGCCTGGTTCTGGCTTCTGGCCTGGCCAGGGGGCAGGGCCTCAGGTAAAGAGGAGCAGGGGTGGCGCCACTGAGAGAGGCCAGCACCAGGGAGACATTGGTGCCATGGGCACAGGCTGCACTACATAGTGTGGCAAAGTACCTTCTCAGTCTCCCCAGCCTCTGCTGTTTCTAGCCCTGGTGAGACAGGCTTGGGTAATGCAGTCCCCCTTAGGACTCAGGGGAAGTCTGTTCCCTGTCTCTCCACCAGTCTTGTTTAAAGTATTTTTACCCTGCTTTGTGGGAGAGCGTACTGCCGCTCCTCCTGGAGAGGCTCGCTGCCTTGCTGCTCCAACACTCCTGGCAGCCGGGCTCCTTCTCCCTCTGCTCCCCCTCAGTTGATTCTAATTTGCTACCTTGGTAACCCTTTCTCAGCTGAACCTGACTGACCTGTAGTTGACTCCCAGTTGATAAGGAGGAGGGCCTTTTAACCTTCTGGGACTGACTCCTACTCCCCGGCTTGCAACTGTCTGTCCTGAGTTTATCACAATAGATAGGAGCTGCTCAGCTGCCTTGCCCTAAGCATAGATACTGCCTGCGATGCTCCACACCTGCCCAAGGCAATGTGGCCCTCTATCCCCAAACGATGTGCATGCTAAAAAGTGTTCTGGTCATCCCATCTTTAAAAGTGTGGGTGTGGGGGGAGACATGGGCTCCTGGATCGCCTTACCGTTTAATGTGTTATTTTTAGGGCTGTGTGTGTCATGGTCGCTCTCAGTTTGGTTGGTAACTTTAGCTACAATCTCATGAAGACGTTTTCTCTGGAATTTTCTCATAATTTAAAGGCAATCTTCACCCGCAAACTCACCCTGTCTGTGTGCTCCAAAGAATTCTCCTCTTTTTCTCTCCAATTCAGACGGCAGAGTGTCTTGGGGGAGAAAGGAGAAGAGAGGTGAGATTTCAGACTTTCATATTCATAAGAGCATCCCCACTCTGAAACTGTTTTATAATTATGACAGAGAAACAGACAGAGAGGCCCAGAGACACACTCAGATATTTAATATAAAAAGGTCTGAAATCTATTTCCCCTCTCAATCAGGCATCTCTCAGCAATGGAGCCAGCAGCCTTGCAGCCTCACAACTATCCCAGGACACACAATCTGTAAGAGATTTACTTTTCCCTCCTCATCCCCTCCCTCCCTTCAGACTCCAGTTGGTTTGTCTCATTCACTCTCTGCCTTTTGTCGTAACCTAGACCCAGAGCCTGCAAAGACTTTGGCATAAAAGTAATTTTACCCACTTTGGTCCCTTTGACACTAACGGGATGTTCAGAGTTTGTGAAATCCTGGCTCTAATTGTGAGCTGTTGGGTCTCAGTTTCTCCACAGAGAGGAGCATGATGGGGCCTTGTCATCCATAGGCAGAAATGGCCCCCGTGTGTTTAGGCCACTGTGCAGAGTGTCTGAGGCCCAGCTTTACATGGCCCATGGCCCTCTATCCCTCATCCATCCGCTCCCACTTCCACCTGCCCTCACCACCCCCACCCCATTCCCAGTCCTCTCAGGAACACGCCTTGTGCCTGCAGCTGCTGGGGAGGAGGCACAAGAGGCGCCTGTGCTGGAGGGATCCCTCGCCGTGGGGGAGGGGCTTTCTCCTTCCCTGCAGCACATTTGGCAGAAACTAGCTGCAAATGGGACCAGAGCTCAGTGATGTGCTGGATCCGCCTTTGAGAAATGTGCCCCATGGCTGGTGATGGGGCAGTAGACGGGGAGGGCTCTGAGCGATAGAGAGATCTTTGCCACGTGTCTGGCTGTTGGGTTTTGCCAAAATACTCGGTATCCAACTGACAACCATATCTGGGGTGGGGAAGGAATTTCCCCCCAAGTCAGATTGACAGAGAGCCTGGGGATTTTTTTCCTTCCTTCCTCTGTAGCCTGGGGCACGGGTCAGTTGCAGTTTTAACCTAGAGTCAATGGTGGATTCTCTGTAAGTTGTGTAGCAGGGCAGTTATCACCCTCCTGGGATAAAAGGAGGTAAAAGGTGAAAAGCAGCTGAGGTCGGCTGACTCGGGAGGCAGCCACAGCTGGGGCCACACCCAATTAGGTCACAGCTGGCCCTGATCAAAGGGCTGGGAGCTAGGCAGGCAAGAGGCTCACTGCAGGGCTGCACAGGGTACCTTACACAGAGCAGGGCTGGGGCGGGGCAGGCAGAGCTGGGGACCTCTGGCCTGGCAAGTCCCCAGGCTGAGGCCTTGTTAAGGGCCAGGGATGGTACTAGGGTTAGAAAGGCAGTAGGTCCAACCCCTTTGCTAATGATGAATGGACATTGTGGACTGCAGGCTGCCCCAGAGAATGGGGGCTAGATGACTGGCAGTAACCACTGAGGCAAGGTGGGTATAGAGGGTTGGGATGCCCCTGGGAGAGGAGACCCAGAGTGTGGGGGTACTGCTGTGGGCAGAACCCCAAGGGAAGGGGCACTGGGGTCCAGGAGGGGCATGGGGGGCCTGAGGCGGGAGAGACACTGGCCAGCAGTGGGCGCTCTGGAGCGGGAAAGCTAATTCCCTGACTGACCAACAAGAGGCGCCGCACTGCTGAGTGCTCAACCAGTTACACTTCAAGTTTTAAAATCATGATTTAAGGACTTCAGTAACTTGGCCAGAGGTTAGGGGTCAATTGCAGGAGGGGGTGGGTGAGATTCTGTGGCCTGCAGTGTGCAGTTGGTGAGACTGGATGATCATGATGGTCCCTTCTAGCCTTAAAGTCTTTGAGTCATTTCTTAATTTAACAGCATCATCTAAGTGTGAACCAATTGATCAGCACCATTCTCTTCTGAGAGGCTTATCCCAATTTTCATTCCTAGATTCCTTCTAGGTACCTTTGAACTTCCCCAGAATCTCCATTAGCACAATCGTTTTCTGGGAGAAACCACTGACTCGCTCTTCCAGTTCAGGAGAAATCTCCTCTGGCTGCTGGAACTTCCCCTTCTCAAACCTGGAGAGAAACAATTTCACGTGATTATATTTTACTGGGTGACTCATTATAAGTTCTGGCTAGTGAGTCGCTGCTCTAATGGGCCTGGAGTTAGAATTCCTCGACTTCTCCCAGCCTCAGAGCAGGTACAACACAACCCAGGGCCAAGCAACCTTCCCTTCAAAGGTCATTAATATTCTTCAACTCTGGTCTGGAGAGACCAGCTCTGGGGACAAAAGGGGAACTGAGTCTCCATGGCCAATTCACTCCTTGGTCTCCATGCTCTGAGGGTCAGGAGGTTCTCAGGTGAAGTGCTGTAGAAATCTCCCCTCTAGGAACTAGACTGAGACACCAACTCCCTCTTCCCCAGCTCATTTCTCACAGGTCTCCAAACAGCCCTCAGATGGGGAAAGGCTCTTGAAAACTACTGCCCTGGGCTGAATAGTGACCAGGGCCCCAGCAGTGACAGGCCCATAGTCCATCTCCACAATCCTGAGGCAGCCAGTCCCCCAGGGATGTGACATCTCTACAAAATACTTGAGGTCAGTCCTTCCCACTGACTGGAGAATTCCAGAATCTTCTGTACAAGACTGAGCACCCCAGGATGGAGCTGATCAGAGAGATTTGTATCCTACATGTGATCTCCCCTCACATTTTGCTGTAGAGCCCCGGGGAGATGCGGTGCTACCCTCATCATCAAGCTCTTTCCCAGCATTGTGGAGTGCGAGGGAGCCACATACCTGCTCAAGGTGGTTCTGACGTCCTAGAGGAGAGAGAGACAAAAGAATTTCAGTCCCCTCTGACACACACACACAGGGGATTCCAGGGAAGGGATTTAGGAAGTATGGGGGAAGAGACCCTGCCCAGGCCCCAGGGCCATTGATTCCCTGAGCTAATGGGGCTTTTCCATCTTTCATATCTCTGTGACTCTGCTAAGAATAATACTCACTCAGATGTCAGCAATGCACATGCCGAGTTACACTGAGATCTCCGGCTGCTGGACACCAGTGCTTATGATTCAGCAGCGCGCTCCTCCCTCTGTGGGGGTCTGGCATGTTTCTAATGATGAGTGCTGGTTTCCAATTGTCCCTGGGGGTGCTCAACCCCATGCCCCACCTCCACTCCAAACCTTTCCCCAGTGCCACACCCCAACCCAACTCTTCCCACTCCCACTCAACCTCCACCCTGTCTCTTCCTCGCCTCCTCTTGTGAGCTGCCATAAATATTAAGGAAAGAGTAACATAAAATACCTCCTTGCAGCTGTACTGAATCGCTTTACCTCTAAGGGGTTAAGAAGCTCAGATAACCTGGTTGGCTCCTGACCAGAAGGACCGATAAGGAAAGAAGCTACTTCCCAATCGGGTGGGTTGCGGGAGGTTTTGTTGGGGCTCTGTTTGTTTGTTCCCTCTCCTGATAGAGAGATAGACCAAGCAGGTAAAACATCTCCTGAAAAGCTACCTGAAATGATCCATCTAAGATTACAAAAATTCTAACTAAGGCAAGGAAATGCATTAGGGTTTTTTTTTGTTTTAGCTTGTGAATTTTCCCTATGCGAAGAGGTATCCTGTTTTTGTAACTGTGAAGCTGTGTCCAGAGGGGAGTCCTCTATGTTTTAAGTCTTTTTATTACCCTGTAAACTTACCTTCTATCAATGATTTTGCAGGTGTGATTCTTGTAATTTTTCTTTATAATAAAGTTCTTCTTTTAAGGACCTGATTGATTTTAGTGTCCTAAAGATAAGGATCTGGTCTGTACTTACATTAAAGGCAATTGGTTGGTATATTATTCTCAAGTCTCCCCAGGAAAGGGGGTGAAGGCGCTTGGGGGAATATTTTGGGGGGAAAAGTGACCCATCTCTGAATTTTTGTTTAAAATCAGTTGGTGGTGGTGGCAGCAATATCGTCCAAGGACAAGGAAAGGAATTTGTGCCTTGGGGAAGCTTTTAACCTAAGCTGATGGAATATAAGATTAGGGGGTCTTTCATGTGGGTCCCCACATCTGTACCCCAGAGTTCAAAGTGGGGAGGGAATCCTAACGTGAGCACACTCCCTCCCCGCTCCTCCCCCTCCCTCCCAGCATCTCCTGCGCACAGTGGAACAGCTGATTGCAGCAGGCAGATGGTGCTGGAAGAAGGGGGAGGAGTTGATCGGCAGGGCTGACGGTGGGTAGCACTGAGGGGTAGAGCTGGCTGTCCTGGAGCACCCACCTATGTTTTCAATCAGTCTCACCTGCAGGAATTCACTCGCTGGCTTCTGACACTTCCTCTCCAGCTCACGGATCAGCTCACCGAGATGGGAAATCTGCTCAGAGAGTTTACTGACATTTTCATTCTGGATCCTCACAATCTCCTCATCCAGCTTCTCCAGCTGGGCCAGCAGGAGTCGCTCTTGTTCCTTCAGGAACTGCCGCAGTTGTTGAAATTCAGAAACAATCTTCTGTCTCTCGATTTGTGTTTGTTTCTGTATGAAAATAGGGCAAGGGCTGGTCAAGGACATGGATGGAGCCCAGGGTCCTTTCATGGAGAGCTGAGTGTGCAGGAGGGTGATTTTCTGTGAAAATCCTACAATTTCTGACATTTGACTCTACCCTTTGGGTACTAGGCAGGGGATTCTCTCACACCTTCCCCTTTGGCCCCGGTATCCCCCTGAAAGGGAAGTTTCTCTGTCAGTCATGGTCAGCATCTTCTGTTATTTATGGTCTGTGGAAATTCAGACCCAGAGCAGCAGGAGGCAGGACTGAGCACTGCAGTGACAGAGACGTCAGGGGAGTTAAAAGAAACAAACGTTTTAAAAATGCACAAAATGTCTAGACCCAGTGGACAGCACTTCACAGGGACATTCAGTTCACTTGGGGGGATTTCTGGGTAAGCCACAAAGGCTACGCATCAATTGAAAGGGAAGCTTAGGGCTTGTCTACACATGAATCAAACCCAGCAATCCTTGGTCATGGAGAAACACACACATAAGCCCATGTTTACCAAGGCCACACAGGAGTTTGCCTCCAAACAGACCTCCCACTACCAGTCCCTGCTGGTTCATAACAACAGGCACCTACCAGATACTTCTGGCTATTCCCCTCTCCAGTCGCTTTCAATCCCAGCAGCTTTTCTCTCTCTTCCCTCAGAGTCTTCAAATGGGCCTGGATTCTTTCCTGAAGAAACAGAAATGATTTGGGTGGTTTCATCTGGATAGTTGAGAGGTGCTTGGAAGTGGGTGTTTTTCCACCCAAAGCCCAAGATGACTGTGGTTCTAATCGCTTTGTGACATCACGCCACCAAGGAGATCAAACCTCATTAATAGAGACTGGGAGCGTGTCACATTCAGACTCATTACCAATTCCGGTTCAGTGTTTTTAGTAATTAGAGATTTCAGTTATAACCAAGCTTTACTGGTATTTGTGAACTGATTAGTGGTACAGAGCATAACAGGGCACTGGAGTTACATGGGGTGAATCAATAAACCTGTTTTGTAGAAGGTTTAAAGAACCAAGTGATACAAATCCTCGAAGCCACCCGGGTTTCACCCTTGAAGCCCTGGGGACTGCACTGGTTGGGCAGAGCTGGTTTAAGCACCAGGGCAAACCCCATGAGACGTTGGGAGGCCATTCGTCTGGTTTGACGCTGCGCAATCCCAGTTTTGTGGAGCACTGTCCCTGTCCGGCAGGGACCCAGCACTGAACGTGGCTTTGTCTGGTGCAAAAGGGAGAGGAGGAGACTGAGGATGCAGGAGGACATCCGTGAGGGTGGGGGCAGGGCTGGGGTGGCACCTTCATGCAGAATGATGCAGGCGGGTGGCACGCTGGAAAAAGCGGTGGTGGGGCCCACACAGGGTGAGTGATACTGGTGAGGACGGGCCCATGCAGGCAGGTGTGGGCATGTCCGATGTTCTGGGGATGCCTCAGTAATCACCCTAATTAGACATGATGCAGATTTGTATAAAGAATGGCTTTGGGTTTGCCCTACTACTGTCCTAAAGCCTTTCCGTGGTGATGCCCCCTGGGCAGAGGCCCCACTGTCCCATTCCCTGGTAAAGATCCCGGAAGCAGTGCATTCTGGGAGATTTCAAAAGGCTGCCTGGTGGGACTCATGCAGGGGTTTCAAACTCAAATGACCACGAGGGCCACATGAGGACTAGTACATTGGCCTGAGGGCCGCATTACTGACACCTCCCCACACCGCCCTCAGCCCCGCCCTCACTCCACCCCTTCCCTGCCCCCATTCCAACCCCTTCCCCGAAATCCCCACCCCAACTCCACCCGCTCCCTGCCCCCAGGGGGTGCAGGAGGGGTGTGGGGTGAGGCAGGGGCTCAGGGCAGGGAGTTGGGGTGTGGGGTGCAGGAGGGATGAAGGGTGCAGCAGGGGGTCAGGGCAGGGAGTTAGGGTGCAGGAGGGGTGTGGCAGGGGGCTCAGGGCAATGGGTTGGGGTGTGAGGTGCAGCAGGGGGTTCAGGGCAGGAGGTCAGGTGTAGAGTGCGGCAGGCAGCTCAGGGAAGGGGGTTGTGGTGCAGGAGGGGTGCAGCAAGGGTCGCAGGGCAGGGGGCCAGAGTGCAGGGTACGGCAGGGGGTCGGGGTGCGGCAGGAGGTTCAGGGCAGTGAGTTGAGGTGCAGGAGGGGTGTGCAGGGGGTCAGGGTGCAGGAGGGATGCGGCAGGGGGCTCAGGGCAATGGGTTGGGGTGTGGGGTACAGCAGGGGGTCAGGGCAGGGAGTTGGGGTGCAGGAGGGGTGTGGCAGGGGGTCGGGGTGCAGGATGCGGCAAGGGGCTCAGGGCAGGAGGTTCGACTGCAGGAGCAGTTCGGGGGGCGGGCTCTGTCCCAGCGTGCACCGGGGGAAGGGCAGGCTCTGCCTGCCCTGCCCCTGCGCCACTCCGGGAAGCCACTGGAACGTGCGGGAGCAGGGGCACGGGGTGGGTGTGTCTCTGTTGCTTCAGGCACTGCCCCCAGCATCTCCCATTGGCTGGGCACGGGGAACCTTGGCCAATGGGATCTGCTGGGGGTGGTGCCTGAAGCAACAGCAACACACACACCCCTGTGCCTCTGCTCCCCCAGGTTCCGTCCGCTTCCCGGAGCGGCGCCGCGGCAGAGCCGGCCGACAGGAAGGGAACCTGCCCTGCCCCTGGTGCGTGTGGGGCCGGAGCCGCTCTAGATAAACGTTAGGGGGAGGCCGCGAGGAGCTCGCGGGCCACAGGAAATAACCTCGCAGGCGCGTGTTTGAGACCCTGGACTAATGGAACCACTTTGGCTGGTCCTTGCCCACGTACACAACAGAGCAGGTCAGACTGGCACCGGTCAGCTCCAGCCTGGGGTTGGTTTTGCTACAACCCAGTGTAATCCCAGTGGTACTTGGCATGGACCTGAGCTGTGTGGAGCCCTTTTGTGTGCGGACTGAAGGTGCTCGGGGTCCCACACACTCTTTAGCCCAGTGATCTCCTCTAGTGCAGGCCGGCAGCATCTGAGTTTAATCCCTCATGGAGCAGCACAGGAGTTCAGAATCCCAGTGGGAAACCTCCTCTCCCTGGTGGGCCTGGGACCTTTATCAAGGTGTCTCTCCCTCCTAACGGACACAATTCATCACTGGATGGGGCTGATGCTAAGATGGCAGCATGGCAAAGTGGTTTGGGCCTTGGCCAGGGTCTAAGGACATCTGGGTTCTATGCTAAGCTCTGTCACTGACATGCCGGGTGACTGTGTGCAACTCACTGCCCCAGTTTGTGCCTCAGTTTCCCTTCCCACCTTTTGTCTAGCTAGCCCAGTGATCACCTACCAGTCAATTGCAATTGAGTAGTAGATCCTGGAGATTCTCCCAGTCGATCGCGATCTCCGGCAGCGCAGGCAGGCTCCCTGCCTGCCCCAGGCGTGTGGCACTCCCAGAAAGGGCCAGCATGTCTCCACAGCCTGGGGTGAGGGCAGCTTTATCTTCACGTGGCTCTTGCGTGCAAGGACCATCCCCACAGCTCCCCTTGGCCAGAAATGGGGAACTGTGGCCAATGGGAGCTGCAGGAGTGGTTCCTGCAGAGAGGGGCAGCGTGTGTAGCCACATGCTCCCCTCCAGGGGCCACAGGGGCACATTGGCCCCTTCCAGGAGTGGCGCAGGGTTGGGACAGGCAGGGAGCCTGCGTTAGCCCCGCTGCACTACTGACCGGGAGCCACCTGAGGTAAGTCAGTGCTGCCCAGCTGGAGCCAGCTTCCCTCACCCCCTCCTGCCCCCCAACCCCCTACTCCAGCCCTGACCCTCCTCCCAGAGCCAGCACCCTGTGCCCTCACCTGCACCCCAACCCTCTGCCGCAGCCTGGAGCCTTCACCTGCACCCCAACCCTCTGCCCCAGGCTCAGCCCAGAGCCCCCTCCCAGACTGCAAACCCCTCTGCCCCAGCCCAGAGCCCGCACCCCCACCTGAATCCCAACCTCCTGCCACAGACCGGTGAAGGTGAGCTAGGGTGGGGGAGAGCAAGCAATGGAGAGAGGGGGGGTATGGAGTGAGCGGTGCTTCTGAGCGGGGAGGGGAGGTGGGGTGTGGATCCTGCTTTCAAGATTTGATGTTTTGCCTCTGTTGCTATAACAAAATTAATGGTCAGGCAGTGTGGCATCTCCCCACACAAGGAAGACTTTACAGAGCTGAATGATGAGTCACACTTGTGACAGGGAACTCTCAGTGAAATTAGCCTGTCATTAAACCCCCAAAGTTAACCCATTAAATTTCACAGCAGTTCCCTACCTTGTACTCCTGGGCAGCCTCCTGTATGGGGACCACCGTGTGAGCGCGGTGAGCCCGGGACTCTCTGCAGATCACACAGATGGGGGGTTGATCCTCTTCACAGAACAGTTTCAGAGCCTCCTGGTACCTCTCACACACCCCGTCCCTTCCTGCTCCTTTTGCTGCCTGTAAGCTCAACTGCTTGAAGAGTTCTAGGATATTTGCCAGCTGCCTGTTGGGCCTGAGGTTTCCCTGTTGCACAATTTCTCTGCACTGAGGGCAGGAGGCGGCTGTATCGGATCCCTCCCAGCACTGGCTGATGCAGGCTCTGCAGAAATTGTGCCCACACTCCAGAGTGACAGGTTCTGTGAAATACTCCAGACAGATGGGACATGTCGCTTCCTCCTGGAGCCTTTCCATGGGGTTCTCTGCAGCCATGGCTCCCTCTGGGCAGTTTGTAACAGGCTTTGTTTCAAATTCCGGAATTCACACTATGCCCCGCCTGCAGCAGCAAGGGGGCGTTTCCTTGCCTGAAAATGACTCATGCTGTTTGCTGAGCAGGAAGGACCCAAACAATTTCACCCCTGGAGGCTTTAGTGTAAAAATGTACAATCACACCGGTGACAGGTAACTTGCAGTGAAATCAGCATGTAATTAAAACCCCAAAGGGCTCTCGGCCTGCAATCAGCCCCTGAGCTGGTGGGGAGGGTCACTGGGGCATCCCCCTGTGAGGCTGAACCTGGAGGAGCAGGAGCTGGGTGTCTAAGGAGTGATATAATATCTCATTGAAAGGTGACACAGGGCCAGAAAGAGTTAATTAACTCACAGACTGACCTGACCCTTGGCCGAACTTTAAAGACTGGTTAGGAAGATATGTAAATGAATAGAGCTTTGCAATGCAAGCCTGCATTGTTAGAGATAGAAGAGTAGATGTTTGTTCAGGTCTTGTGACCTAAGCAAACATGTCTATAGCTGAAGGAAAGTTAAGCCTATTGTTTTCTCAGGCCAAAAGGCTGCTGGAAATGTATAAAAACCCTGGGACATGATCCTTCTTCATCTCAGATCTGCTTTGGGTTTCGAGTGGGGGAAAGCTACAAGGATTGAGATCCCCAGTCATTGACTGGAGCCACCCTGAACATGGACATTGGACTATAACCTAAGGACTATTTCTAAAAGGACTTTTAGCAACTACAAACTCATCTCTGCCATAGGTGCCAACTCCATGGGTGCTCTGGGGATGGAGCACCCACAGGGAAAAATTGGTGGGTGCCAAGGCGGGGATTTGGGGTGGGGTCCAATTGGGACAGGGAGGTGTCTGGAGTCAGGGCGGGACCGGGGACAGGGATCGGAATGCGGGGGGGGGCACCAGCACCCACTGGTGCCAAGGAAAGTTGGTGCCTGTGATCTCTGCTATGTATTTGAACCTCATGAATTGAATTCAAGTCTGTATGTATATTGATCTTTTAACCAACACTTTCTCTTTTTTAATAAAATTTAGTTTAGTTAACAAGAATTGACTATAATCGTTTATTTTGGGTAAAATCTAAGTTATAATTGGACTTCTGTGTGTGGCTGGTCCTTTGGGATCAGAAGAACCTTTTCCTTTTATATGATGAGATAAGATTTTCGGTAATCATCATCATATCTGACATGTGTGTCTGGATGGAGGCCTTAGGCTGGGCACTTTAAGGGAACTGCATTGTTTGGACTTCTGGGTAAGCTGCGAGGTAATACAGAAGCTGTTTTGTGCTGGCTTGGTAAATCTAAGTATTGGAATATCCACCAGTTCTGTTTGCAGTTCACTTTAATAGAGTAACCTCAGCTCCCACAGGCAGCATCATCACAAACTTTAACTCTGGATTTCTGAGTTTTCTCATATTTGCTTAATAGTTACCTTTGACTGTTTGTTTCAATAACTGAGGGCTCAGTGAAACTGCCCACTGCAACTGTAAAGGTAACTGTGAAGGAGACAGCTTTCGTAAGAGCTAGTCCAAGGCTGTTGGTTGAACTTCTGCCATTCTGAGACCCAAGAAAGTAATAATTATTAATAACAAAAAAATATTATTTTGTTTTTCAAGTGCAAGCTGCATGGCTTGGACCTGTCTCTGCTAATAACCATACAATGCAGAGGAATAATTAATTTAAAAAGAAATATCCCTGAGTAATTTTTCCTCTGGTAAGTGGGGAATGAAGTAGAAATGTACCACACATAGAGATAGTAGCCGTGCCACTGAACGTTTCTTCTATGTAGCAGTCTGTTTTATGATAGAGAGTCTGCACTAAAATAAATTTTGAGAGATCATTCCATGACAAACCCTACATTTTGTTTATTAGAACATTTTTAATATCAACTTCAAAAGTTAATTGAAAACTCAAAACAAGAACAAAATCAAACCAAACCTCTCCTTTAATAGGTTCCAACTTCATACAAAAGTTTTCTATTCAGAAATGGGATAATGAAACTGACCAATATCCATATCTCACTCGCCTAATAAATAAATAAATAAACAATAGTATTAGATGCTTCCCATTCTCAGATACTATTTCGCTGTATTATGAATACAAATATTAAGACTGAGAGATTATTTTTATCCACACCTCTTTTAACTATTGCTTATCAGCTGGGTGAAATGTATCCAAATTAGTCTTATCCCACGTATTTTAAAGTTAGAGTAACCGCCCCTTGCTGCTAAAAAAAGAGGGAAAACTACAATTGTGTCAGCGTATTTGTGGAAGTGGGGGAAAGTGAAATTTACCCAGGTCTGCAGTAAGTTTCTCAAAAACATTTACACAGATAAATATTAATGATTATTCACAGCTGCTTTCTCCATCAATTCCCAGTTAAATTATTGTATTCTTTTCGGCCAGGGAAAATGCGGATTTATTTTAAAATGCTTTTAAAGTGAGTTGTGAACTGAACAGGGTGGGACATGAGGCCATATTACAGTGTCTCCATTGCTGACAGCGAAGACCTTGGATCCATTCACCCATATGGCCAGAGAGGACAATAGAAATTATGTGCTCCAGTGTCTTTCCAAGTATCAAAGTTTAGGCTGAGTGGGCTATAATTCCCTGAGTCCCCTTTTTAAGAATGGTTCTACAAGACATCAAAATGTATGAGCTGAACCCTCCCAAAAATCATGAGATTGGCCCAATAAATCATTACATTTAAAAAAATGTTTAGGTCAGTCTCTTGATGTTTGATGGACTCCCCCCGCCCCAGCCCATCTTCAGAGTGTGACAATTGTTAATTTTTTTGGAATTGGATAGGATTGCATTTGGGCAAGTTGCGAAACTTTTCTTCAAATTCGTCATTTTGAAATTCCAAGTAACATTCCACGAGATGCTGATCATCATGCCTTCCCTACTCGTCTGCTAACAAAATCTTTTTGTTATGGCGAAGGACCTCAAAAGCTGGAAGTGGCCCGGGCCTCTCTGAACCTCCTCTCCCTGCGTCGCATGCACATACATAATTGAAAAAAAAAATCACAATTGGGTCAAAAAAGAAGTGATTGAGTTAAAATCAATATTTTAAAAAATACATTTTGAGTTTCTATTTTTTTGCCATTTGGTTTTTGACCCCTGAGTGTGCACTCAGGTCAGAATCTTAAACTCTCCCCTGCAACCATAAAAGCTAGAAATTTATTTTTACTTGAAATGAAATCTGAGATTCTCACAAACTCATAACTAGAGCATTAGGGCTTACAGAAAATTACAGAATACTGTGAGACTTAAAATAAAACCTGCAATAGCTTATGAGAGTTGACAACAATGCAGTTGGTCAAAAATGTTTAAACAAAAATGATTTTTTCTATAGAAAATGGTTTTTAGACATTTTTTGGAAAAATGATTTTTTCCTATTTTAATGTTTCTAATTTTTCAATGAAATGATGCTAAATGAAAAAAAAAATTCAAATTGATTCAAAATGAGAAACCTTAATCAAATGGAATAAAAACATTTTATTCGCCCATCTCTTATCCTATCTCAAAGGAGAAAAGGGAGCAAAAATGAAAACTGAAAGAAAGAAAAACGAAAATCTAATTTTTTGTTCAATAATGTAATTAAAATGTGAAAAATAAGCAAATTGTTGTATACAAAACAAAAAAACAATTTCACAATACTGCCATTTTTAAATAGCTGCACGCTGATTGGTTTCCTCATGATATTGCCCCTTCAATGGCTTTTCAGACAGGTGGAGATAATCTGTTACACAATGTATAAATTTCCTTTTTTAGTATGGCCTGAAGTCCCTACTCAATGACACTCTTGAACACAGGATCAACTTCAGGCACATGCTTAATTCCCACTGAGGTCAGAAGGAGAAAAGGAGGCAGGTTTCTGTTTCAATTGATTCTAGCATAATTTTATTTTTTTTACAAGAAAAAAAGGATTCACCCTACCCCCACCCCCTCCCCACCCCCCACACACAGATAAAAAATGCAATAACAGCACAGTCAGAAAATTAGACTGGTTGCTGGGTTTGGTGCAGTAAATGTCCTGTATTGAAAATATAGGAAGTTATTTGCTACAAATCTCCCCCAAGAGGAGTATTGGGCCCACTGTTCTTGAATAAAATTCAGCGAAACAAAGACATGACTAATTCCACAAGCTGTAAAATCTCATGTTACATTGCTATGAAAACAATCTGCGATGTATTTGACGGCAAATCACTTTGAATGTAGATATACTGTAAAGTTTCCATAAAGACAGAAACAAATATCACAGGATTATTTACTCCTTTTGTTTTTAATAATCTGTCCAAGCAATAAGTATAGTGTATTAGATGTAATAAACAGTCCTTTCAAAACATCAGGTTCATCAGAAGTGATTTGCTGTATTGTTGCAACCATGTTGGCCCCGGTATATTACAGAGACAAGGTGGATGATGTGAGATCTTTTATTGGATCAACTTCTTTTGGGGACAGCGATGAGCTTTCCAGTAACACACAGCCCTAAAGAAGAGCTCGGTGCAGCTCCAAAGCTCGTCTCTCTCAACAACAGGAGTTAGAATCTTTTATGTGACCATCTCCCCAACCTGGTTTAAGTTCATCAAAACTCAAACTTCTGAAAACCAAGAAATACAGAGTTAAGGTACTGGCCAGTGCAACCTTAACTCTGCCCTCATGGGGCTGTCACTAGTCACTGGGAAATTATCTGTATGCACCTCAGCTGTATCCCTGGTGTGAGGTGTAGCTAGACCAGGGGTCGGCAACCTACGGCACGCGTGCCACCTTTGGCACGCGAGCCTATTTTTCCTGGCACACGGCTGCCAGCCGGGGATCTGGCCGCCGGCCCCACTCAGCACACAGCTGGCTGAGTTAACGGAAGACCAGGCCAGCAGAGGCTGAGTGGGGCCAGCGGACGGGACCCCAGACTGGCGGCAGGCACACCCCCCCGGCTCCCCCTCACCGCACACGGGTTCTGCGGCTCTCGGGAGCGTGAGTTGCCAGGGTGCAGGGCACGGAGCCTGCTGCAGGAGGGGCGGTGGTGGCGGCTCACATTCCTAGGAGCTTCAGAGCCCGAACACGGCGAGGAGGGATCCGGGGGGCGCATGGGGCCCACCGCCCGCATGCATCTGCTGCAGGAGCCCCACCGGGGGGGCACCGAGCCACAGCCCAGGCAGACACGCCCCCCCGGCCAGTGGTGAGCTGGAGCTGGTTCCCACTGGTTCGCAAGAACCAGTTGTTAAATTTAGAAGCCGGTGTAGAACCAGCTGTTAAAGGGGCGGGCAAAGAACTCCAGTCCGCGGGCCACGTCCGGCCCACAGGAACGTCCTGTCTCCGGCCCGCCTGAGCTCCCAGCTGGGGAGGCTCCCCTGGCCCCTCCCCCTCTCCCCGCCCCCCTGCAGAGCCGCAGCATGTCGACCCGCCGGTGCCAGCGCTCTGGGAAGCTCTGCAGCTCCTGCCGCTTTGAGAGGCATGGTAAAGGGGGGGTGGGGGCTGTGAGCTCTACCAGGCCGCACGGCATCCTTACACGCTGCCCTGAGCAGCATGGTGAGGGAGCTGGCCGGGGCTGGGAGGAGGGTTGGAAAAGGCAGGGGCCAGCCAGGGAGCGGTTGGAGGGGGCTGTCAGGGGATGGGGAACAGGGGGGTCGGGTAGACATGAGTTCTGGGGATCTGTTGGGGTGGTGGTTCTGGGGATCTGTCGGGGGATCTGATGGGGTTGGGGGAGTCAGGGGACAGGGAGTGGGGCGAGTTGGGTAGGGAGTGGGGAGGGGTTCTGGGGGGCAGTTAGGGAGGGGGTCTCAGAGGGGGTAGTCAGGGGACAAGGAGCAGGGGGGGTTGATGGGTTGCTTGTGGCCCTTGCGGGTTCTGAGGGGGGCAGTCGGGGGCAGGACATAGGTGGGGGTCAGAGGAGGGGGACAGGCTGTTTTGGGAGGCACAGCCTTCCCTACCCAGCCCCCAATACAATTTTGCAACCCCGATGTGCAGGGCTGACTTTAGGAAGTGCAAGGCCCGATTCGAACAGTTTCGACGGGGTCCCAGCAGGGATAACTTAAAAAAACAAAAAGTTAAAAAAACACGTGGGGCTTGTACTCACCGGGCAGCGCTCAGAGTCTTTGGTGGCACTTCGGCGGCGGGTCCTTCACTCACTCCGGGTCTTCAGCGTCACTGAGGGATCCACTGCCAAAGTGCCACCAAAGACCCAGTAGGGAACCGGTTGTTAAGATTTTGGCAGCTCATCACTGCCCCCGGCTCCCCGCACTCAGGTTTTGCAGCTCCTGGAAGTGTGAGCTGCCGCCACCGCCGCCCCTCCCACAGCTCCTGCCTCCTGCTGCCTCAGCACTCCACATGGAGCCAGTGTCTGACCGGCAGGGCCTGGTAAGGGGAGTCCCGGGGGGCAGTCAGGGACCAGGGGGAGCGTTGGATGGGTCGGGAGTTCTGGGGGTCCTGTCAGGGGCTGGGGAGTAGTTGAATGGGGTGTGGGAGTCCCCGGGGGTCTGTCTGGGAGCAGGGGTGTGGATAAGGGTTGGGGCAGTCAGAGGACAAGGAGCAGGCAGGGGCGGCTCCTGGCCCCAGCACGCCAAGCACGTGCTTGGGGCGGCAAGCCGCGGGGGGCGCTCTACCGGTGCTGCGAGGGCGGCAGGCAGGCTGCCCTCGGCGGCTTGCCTGCAGAGGGTCCGCTGGTCCCACGGCTTCGGCAGACCTCCCGCAGGCACGTGCTTGGGGCGGCAAAATTCCTAGAGCTGCCCCTGGGAGAGGGGAGTGGGGGGTTGGGGGTCTGACTGGGGCAATCGGGGTAGGAAGTGGGAGGGAGGATGGGGGTGAGGCTAGGGCAGGGCTCTCCCCTCTTTTTTTGATTGTTGAAATATGGTAACCCTAGGAGACGGGGGAGACGGGGGGCTGGTACCCACATACCTCAACTGCAGCCTGCAGGAGCCCCCAGGGGGGCACCAGGCTGCAGCCTGGGCAGGAGGGGCAGCGGGGCACAGCTGCTCCCCGCTAGCGGCACCGCCACCTTTGCAGAGCTGCTGCCCCCCTGCACCGCGCCGGCTCCTCCATGGCTGGGGCTCGGTGCTGCTGCAAGTGGGACGCTCTGGCTCTCCGGCGCCTCTGGAAGGCGGCTACTCCCTGCCGAGCTGCTGCAGTGGCCCAAGTCCGGCAAAGCCAGTGAGTGGACTCGGGGCGGGAGCCACTGGGATGGGGTGGGGAGGGATCATGGGGGGGCTGTGCACCCTGCAGGAGAGTTCAGGGGGCGGGGAGGGGGGAACCTGGTCTAGGGAGAAGCCCCTGGCCAGGCTGGCGGCTCACTGGTATTTGCCCCTCAATGAACCGACGTGTGTGTGTGTGGGGGGGGGGGGGGGGCGCAAAGTGGAAGTTTCGCCTAGGACGCAAAATATTCTTGCACCGGCCCTGCCCCAGGGTGTGTGTGCACCCCAGGTTAAGAACCACTGCACTAAACTGATAAGATCTGCATTTTAATTTTAAATGAAGCTTTTTAAACATTTTAAAAAACTTGTTTAGTTTACATAGAACAATAGCTGATAGATTTATAGAGAGAGACCTTCTAAAAACTTTAAAATGTATCACCAGCATGCGAAACCTGAAATTAGAGTGAATAAATGAAGACTCAGCCCACCACTTCTGAAAGGTTGCTGACCCTTGAGTTAGACCAAATGGTGGAGAAATTAGCTGGAGCAGCTTGGGAGAGCTGTAACTCCAAGATGAGGAAATAGGGGATTAATTTGAGGGTTTTATGCTGTCACATGGGGACTGCATCTTGCCAGAGCCCATGGCCCTCCCACAGCCCCCTGGCCACTCCTGGCTCACCAAGGCACCATTTCAGATTTCTTTTGAGGGGGAGGGGGGACAACTTTAACCGTGATTCCAGGCAGGGGTGAAAGTAAGTAGAGGGACTTACGAGTATGCTGGGTCCCTTCTGGGTAAACTGGAGGATGTCTCTGGCCCCTCAGAGGGGCAGGGCTTTGGGTGGAAGGGGTGGGGCTGGGGACCAGACTCCCACAAGGCCCCTGCACCCGAGCCAGGTGCCTGCAGCAGCCACATATAGGATCCTATTACCCCCCACCCCCATCCTGATTTTTCACACTCGCTGTCTGGTCACCCTAGGTGATACCCTTGAAGGAGCAGAGTCTGTGTGTCTGAGGAAAGAGACCCAATATTCATTGATATATTAATTATATGTCACTGCCAGTTTAAACATTTTTTCCTGATATTTATTGAGTTAAATGTTCATTATTGCACAAAACTCCGGGTTTAGCATTTCCTTCCAATTGCTCTCAACTTCAGTTTTCACAGTTGCAGGAAATTATGGGGGGATACGTCAATAGCGAGTCAGACCCCAATGATTTAATGTCAGTAGATTCAAAAAGCTGAAGTTTTATAACTATGAAAACACAGATGGTCGCATCACCTGTCAAAAGATGCAGAGTCACTGTCCTTCAATCTGTCTCAAATAAGTTGTGAAGCAGCCTTGTTCTTTGTGCATCTGTAATTTTCATTTATTATCAATTGAAATATTTTATTCATTGGTCTGTGTGTAGACAGCAAAAGCAACGTTTGCCAACATTTATGAATAAAAGCTAATTCTTCCCAGCCTGGTGATAATAAACTCTCAGGCTAAAAGCTGGGTTAAACTGGAATCAGTGTTTTCAAGACACGATTCTCGTTTACACTAACGCTGCTTTGGCTCAGTGGAAAGGAGCTGCAGCATCACCAACTTCATGATTTTATCATGAGTTTTACAATATTTGTTGTGTTTGATGAAGCCCTAGCTCCTGGAAGCATGTGAGGAGGTGAGACTCTCAGCTTATGTTTTCTAAACAAAGAAAGTATCTAGCTCTTTTTGTTGCAGAAATAAAACATAAAAATGTCACCCCAGTGCAGTCAGGGCTCAAGCATAATTTTTTCAGGCCCTGTACAAACTTGTAACTCAGGCCCCCTCCCACACATGGTAATGGAGGTTGCAGCCTGGGCTAGAACCCCAGGGTCCCCGGGCCTTGGTAAAGTGTACCCTTTTTCCCCCCCCCCCCCCCCGCATTTTGTGGCTCCTGAGTGCAGTCTAAAGCTCTGAGAAACCAAAAGGCAAATAAAATAATAATAATAGTTACTATTAAATCTCATGATTGTGGGGGGCTGCCTGATTTAAGATTTTTAAATGCCTGGGGTTGGCAGTGCAGTGCCAGTGAGAATTCACACCATAAATCTCCCCGTCCTGCTCACGTTCCCTTTCCTTTCGTACTGTCCTTTTCTATTCATTATTGTTCTAGCCTCACTCTCCATCACTCTTTATTTCCCTGTGTCTCTCCCCCATGTCACAGATCATCCCCCTCGGCTGCTCCCTTCTTTCCCTGATCTTATCCCTTCCCCTCGTGCTGATCCCGGGCTGGGAGCCCCCAGTGAGATCTAAGGACACAGATCTGTACAAAACGCTCCCTGCTGCTGCTGCTTCTCCCCACCCCCCCAACCCCTGATTGATTCATTGTGTCCCTGCCACCCCCACCTCCGCCTGTGCCCTGCCTGGCTGTTAGTTCTGCCCCCTGCCCAGCCCCCACCTCTGCCCCTCAGGGCCCCTCCTGTAGCCCCAGAGGTTCTTCCCCCTCCTCCCCCCATCCCTGAGGCTGCAGAGAGGGAGGGGAAGGTGCTTCTAGGGGCCATAGAGATGAGGCGCCAGGGGCTGGGTAGATGGGAGTCCTTCATGATCAGAGACTTGAGTCCATGATGCTAGAAGGGCTAATTTTCGATTCCTGCCTCTGCTGCCTGTCTCAGGGACACAGGCTGAGCCAGGATCCTGGCCCCACAAAGAACCAGGGTCGGATTCTCTCCCCAGGGACGGAGCCCGGCGGGAAAGTGAAGATCGGGGCCTCGTCACCAGCATCGATAAATGTCACCTGCCCCCGGTCACAGTCCAGGCAAACCCGGATCCTGCTGGGAGCCCGGCTCAGGGTCAGGGGGGTCACACGGGAGGTGAGAGCCCGGAACTGACCCAGCCAGTACCGCTCCACAGCCCAGATCCCCCACTCAGTGTTAAGGCTGATCCTTTCCTTCCTCCTCACAGACTCTCCGGCCACCCCCACAGCCCAGTCTCTCCGACCCCCCACCTCCACCTCCCAGCAATGTCTCCCCGAGGTGAATCCCTCACAGCCCAGCACACAGGGCCAAGTGTCAAATCTCTCAGGGTTGTTGGGCAGATCCTGCCGTGTGTCTCCCCCTCTCACACTTTTCCGATCCTCAGACAGGACGAGGGTGGGATGAGCCGTGTCTGGATCCAGAGTCACATTCCCTGGAGAGAGAATCAGAGCGTTAGGGGCAGAGCTCAGCCCTGGGGGAGTCTGGGGCCATTTCTCACACTCCCCAGAAGCCCAGTCCTGGCTGGGACAGTCCCGGATCCCAGAGAACTGCCTCTGTCCTGGACACCTGAGGGTACATCTAGACTACCTGCTGTATAGGCGGGTAGCAATCGACTGAGACACAATATATCGATCCCCGAAAGTGCTCCTGTTGACTCCGGAACTCCACCAGGACAAACGGCGGTAGCGCAGTCGACAGGGGGAGCCGTGGACGTCGATCCCACGCCGTGAGGACGAGAGGTAAATCGATCTAAGATACTTCGACTTCAGCTATGCTATTCACGTAGCTGAAGTTGCGTATCTCAGATCGACCCCCGCCCCCCCCCCCCAGGGTAGACCAGCCCTGAGACTGAGCAGAGATGTCACTGCAGCTCCTCAGTCTTTGTAACAGGTCCCAGTTCATTAGTTTCTCATTTATCACAGAGGCTTCAGCTCCCACATCCCGCTGCTGGTGTTGCCCCATTCCCAGCAGCACAGACACAGCCAGGAAGGTGTCAGAAGTTTTTATTGAGGGAGCAGAAGTGGCAGGTACCAGCTTTATACCCCAGAGGGAAGCTCCCTCCCCTAATGCAGCCTCGAGTCCCAGGCCAGGGAACAGAGAGGAAGGTGCAGCAATGGGGAACAGCCACTTAAAACCAGAGAGTAGGAGGTGGCACTGGGTGGGGTAGCACCATCTCCAGCCTAGAGAGAAAGGAGGAGCTGACAGTCTCACAGGAAGAGCATCTCCCCAATCCAGGAAGCAGGGAGCGGCTCCAATGGGAGAGCCCAGCCCTGCCCAGAGGAAAGGCATGATGTTGGAGAAGAGCGTGGGGGACCCCCTGCACCGGGGTGAAGCAGAGGGATGTGGCAGGGAGCTCTGTTCGCGTGTGACTCAGTTAAGAGTGTTTCTGTTCATCAGAATGGGGATGAACTCAGCACTAAGGGTGGTGTCAGGACTCTTTTTGTGTCCCCGCCCCCTCCGTGGCCCTGACTGAGGCCCTGCCCCCTGGCCAGGCTGGGAGACTTGCCCGCTATGGAGAGACCCTGACACTCCATCTGCCCTGGACATGGGTCCATGGGCCTTTGGCAGCAGTCCCCAGCCCATGTCCCACTCCCCGGGGTGCACCACCCTGGGCAGGTGGAGTATCCAGGGCTCCCCAGTGCAGTCCCTGGATGGCAGCCTGGTTCTGGCTTCTGGCCTGGCCAGGGCCTCAGGGAAAGAGGAGCAGGGGTGGGGCCATTGAGAGAGGCCAGCACCAGGGCGAGATTGGTGCTGTGGGCAGGGGCTGCACTACACAGAGAGGAGCTGCT
Source organism: Mauremys mutica (assembly GCF_020497125.1). NCBI lineage: Eukaryota > Metazoa > Chordata > Testudines > Geoemydidae > Mauremys > Mauremys mutica. Next base: position 25,592,862 of record NC_059083.1, read on the forward strand.
CAGCTGCCTTGCCCATAGCACAGACACTGCCTGCCATGCTCCACCCCTGCCAAGGCTTGCAGTGTGGGGGGGGCAACGTGGCCCTCTTCCCCCAAACTATGCCCATGCTGAAAAGTGTTCTGGTCATCCCACCTTTAAAAGTGTGTGTGTGTTGCGGGGGGAGACATGGGCCCCTGGATCTCCTTACTGTTTAATGTGTTATTTTTAGGACTGTGTGTGTCATGGTCGCTGTCAGTTTGGTTGGTAACTTCAGCTACAATCTCATGAAGACGTTTTCTCTGGAATTTTCTCATAATTTAAAGGCAATTTTCACCCGCAGACTCACCCTGTCTGTGTGCTCCAAATGATTCTCCCCTTTTTCTCTCCAGTTCAGACAGAAGAGTGTCTTGGGGGAGAAAGGAGAAGAGAGGTGAGATTTCAGACTTTCATATTCATAAGAGCATCCCCATTCTGAAACTGTTTCATAATTATGACAGAGAAACAGACAGAGACGCTCAGAGACACACTCAGGTATTTAATATAAAAAGTTCTGAAATCTATTTTCCCCTCTCAATCAGGCATCTCTCAGCAATGGAGCCAGCATCCCTGGAGCCTCACAAGTAACCCAGGACACACAATCTGTAAGAGATTTACTTTTCCCTCCTCATCTCCTCCCTCCCTTCAGACTCCAGTTGGTTTGTCTCATTCACGTACTGCCTTTTGTCGTAACCTAGACCCAGATCATACAAAGACTTTGGCATAAAGGTAACTTTACCCACTTGGGTCCCTTTGACACTAACGGGATGTTCAGAGTTTGTGAAATCCTGGCTCTAATTGTGAGCTGTTGGGTCTGTTTACTCAGCGCCTCTACAGAGAGCAGCACGACGGGACCTCGTCCTCCATAGGCAGAAATGGAAATAATAGTAAAATTATTTTATCAAGGTGGAAATTCAGGTGGGGGAGGGTTGGCTCAAAGGGTCCGATTCCCCCCTGTACCGGGAAAAGGAGAGAGGGGAGGGGCCTTTTGTGACTCTGCTGTTCAGTGGCTGCAGGGGCTGGTGCAGACCTTGGCACAGGCTGAGGAAGTTCTGAACCAGCCAGAGCTACATCCCTGTGACAATGGCCCCCGTGTGTCTTGCCCAGCGTGCAGAGTGTCAGAGGCCCAGCTTTACACGGCCCACGGCCCTCTATCCCTTGTCCACCCCCTCCTGCTTCCACCCGCCCTCACCAACCCCACCCCATTCCCAGCCCTCTCAGGAACATGCCTTGTGCCTGCAGTTGCTGTGGAGGAGGCACCAGAGGCTCCTGTGCTGGAGGGATCCCTGATTGTGGGGGAGGGGCTTTCTCCTTCCCTACGGCCCATTTGGCCCAAAATAGCTGCAAACGGGACCAGAGCTCAGTGATGGGCTGGATCCGCCTTTGACAAATGTGCCCCATGGCTGGTGATGGAACAGTAGACGGGGAGGGCTCTGAGCTATAGAGAGTTCTTTGTTACGTGTCTGGCTGTTGGGTCTTGGCAAAATGCTCGGTATCCAACTGACCATCATATCTGGGGTGGGGAAGGAATTTCCCCCCAAGTCAGATTGGCAGAGAGCCTGGGGATTTTTTTCCTTCCTTCCTCTGCAGCCTGGGGCACGGGTCAGTTGCAGATTTGAACTACAATCAATGGTGGCTTCTCTGTAACTTGTGTAGCGGGGCAGTTACCCTGTTCCTGGGATAAAAGGAGGTAAAAGGTGAAAAGCAGCTGAGGTCGGCTGACTGGGGAGGCAGCCACAGCTGGGGCCACACCCAATTAGGTCACAACTGGCCCTGATCAAAGGGCTGGGAGCTAGGCAGGCAAGAGTCTCACTGCAGGGCTGCTTGGGAGCAGAGCACAAGGTACCTTACACAGAGCAGGGCTGGGGCGGGGCAGGCAGAGCTGGGGAGCTCTGGCCTGGCAAGTCCCCAGGCTAAGGCCTTGTTAAGGGCCAGGGATGGTACTAGGGCTAGAAAGGCAGTAGGTCCAACCCCTTTGCTAATGATGAGTGGACATTGTGGACTGCAGGCTGCCCCAGAGAAAGGGGGCTAGATGACTGGCAGTAACCACTGAGCCAAGGTGGGTATAGAGGGTTGGGATTCCCGTGGGAGAGGAGACCCAGAGTGTGGGGGTACTGCTGTGGGCAGAACCTCAAGGTAATGGGCATTGGGGTTCAGGAGGGACATGGGGGGGGGCCTGAGGCAGGAGAGACACTGGCCAGCAGTGGGTACTCTGGAGCGGGAAAGCTAATTCCCTGACTGACCAGCAGGAGGTGCCGCGCTGCTGAGTGCTCAACCAGTTACACTTGAAGTTTTAAAATCATGATTTAAGGACGTCAGTAACTTGGCCAGAGGATAGGGGTCAATTGCAGGAGTGGGTGGGTGAGATTCTGTGGCTTGCAATGTGCAGTTGCTCAGACTGGATGATCATGATGGTCCCTTCTGGCCTTAAAGTCTTTGAGTCATTTCTTAATTTAACAGCATCATCTAAGTGTGAACCAATTGATCAGCACCATTCTCTTCTCAGAGGCTTATCCCAATTTCCATTCCTAGATCCCTTCTAGGTACCTTTGAACTTCCCCAGAATCTCCATTAGCACAATCGTTTTCTGGGAGAAACCACTGACTCGCTCTTCCAGTTCAGGAGAAATCTCCTCTGGCTGCTGGAACTTCCCCTTCTCACACCTGGAGGGAAACAATTTCACGTGATTATATTTTACTGTGTGACTCATTATAAGTTCTGGCTAGTGAGTCGCTGCTCTCATGGGCCTGGAGTTAGAATTCCTCGACTTCTCCCAGCCTCAGAGCAGATGCAACACAACCCAGGGCCAAGCAACCTTCTCTTCAAAGGTCATTAATATTCTTCAACTCTGGCCCGGAGAGACCAGCTCTGGGGACAAAAGGGGAATTGAATCTCCATGGCCAATTCACTCCTTGGCCTCCATGCTCTGAGGGACAGGAGGTTCCCAGGTGAAGTGCTGTAGAAATCTGCCTCTAGGAACTAGACTGAGACACCAACTACCCCTTCCCCAGCTCATTCCACACAGGTCTCCAAACAGCCCTCAGATGGGGAAAGGCTCTTGAAAACTATTGCCCTGGGCTGAATAGTGACCAGTACCCAGCAGTGACAGGCCCATAGTCCATCCCCACAATCCTGAGGCAGCCGGTCCCCCAGGGAGGTGGCATCTCTACAAAATACTTGAGCTCAGTCTTCCCCACTGACTGGAGAATTCCAGAGTCTTCTGTACAAGAGTGAGCACCCCAGGATGGAGTTGATCAGAGAGATTTGTATCCAACATTTGATCTCCCCACAGATTTTGCTGTAGAGCCCCGGGGAGATGCGGTGCTACCCTCATCATTAAGCTCTTTCCCAGCATTGTGGAGTGCGAGGGAGCCACATACCTGCTCAAGGTGGTTCTGACATCCTAGAGGAAAGAGAGACAAAAGAATTTCAGTCCTCTCTGACACACACACACACAGGGGATTCCAGGGAAGGGATTTAGGAAGTATGGGGGAAGAGACCCTGCCCTGGCCCCAGGGCCATTGATTCCCTGAGCTAATGGGGCTTTTCCATCTTTCATATCTCTGTGACTCTGCTAAGAATAATACTCACTCAGATGTCAGCAATGCACATGCCGAGTTACACTGAGATCTCCGAAGGCTGGACTCCAGTGCTTATGATTCAGCAGCCCGCTCCTCCATCTGTGGGGGTCTGGCATGTTTCTAATGATGAGTGCCGGTTTCCAATTGTCCCTGGGGGTGCTCAACCCCATGCCCCACCTCCACTCCAAACCTTTCCCCAATGCCACACCCCAACCCAACTCTTCCCACTCCCACTCAACCTCCACACTGTCTCTTCCTCGCCTCCTCTTGTGAGCTGCCATAAATATAAAGGAAAGAGTAACATAAAATACCTCCTTGCAGCTGTACTGAATCGCTTTAGCTCTAAGGGGTTAAGAAGCTCAGATAACCTGGTTGGCTCCTGACCAAAAGGACCGATAAGGAAAGAAGCTACTTTCAAATCTGGTGGGTTGCGGGAGGTTTTGTTTGGGCTCTGTTTGTTTGTTCCCTCTCCTGATAGAGAGGTAGACCAAGCAGGGACAACATCTCCTGAAAACCTACCTGAAATGATCCATCTAAGATTACAAAAATTCTAACTAAGGCAAGGAAATGCGTTAGGTTATTTTTTTGTTTTAGCTTGTGAATTTTCCCTATGCGAAGAGGTAGTTTTAGTCCTGTTTTTGTAACTGTGAAGCTGAGTCCAGAGCGGAGTCCTCTGTGTTTTAAATCTTTTTATTACCCTGTAAAGTTACCTTCCATCCTGATTTTGCAGATGTGATTTTTGTACTTCTTTCTTTATAATAAAGTTCTTCTTTAAAGAACCTGGTTGATTTTAGTGTCCTAAAGATAAGGGTCTGGTCTGTACTTACATTAAAGGCAATTGGTCGGTATATTATTCTCAAGCCTCCACAGGAAAGGGGGTGAAGGCGCTTGGGGGGATATTTTGGGGGAATAGGGATTCCAAGTGACCCATCTCTGAATTTTTGTTGAAAATCAGTTGGTTGTGGTGGCAGCAATACCATCCAAGGACATGGAAAGGAATTTGTGCCTTGGGGAAGTTTTTAACCTAAGCTGATGGAATATAAGATTAGGGGGTCTTTCATGTGGGTCCCCACATCTGTACCCTAGAGTTCAAAGCGGGGAGGGAATCCTAACATGAGCACGCTCCTCCCAGCATCTCCTGCACACAGTGAAACAGCTGATTGCAGCAGGCAGATGGTGCTGGAAGAAGGGGGAGGAGTTGATTGGCAGGGCTGATGGTGGGTAGCACTGAGGAGAAGAGCTGGCTGTCCTGGAGCACCCACCTATGTTTCTCAATCAGTCTCACCTGTAGGAATTCACTCGCTGGCTTCTGACACTTCCCCTCCAGCTCACTGATCAGCTCACTCAGATGGGAAATCTGCTCGGAGAGTTTACTGATTTTTTCATTCTGGATCCTCACAATCTCCTCATCCAGCTTCTCCAGCTGGGCCAGCAGGAGTCGCTCTTGTTCCTCCAGGAACTGCTGCAGTTGCTGAAATTCAGACACAATCTTCTGCCTCTTGGTTTGTGTTTTTTTCTGTATGAAAATAGGGCAAGGGCTGGTCAGGGACATGGATGGAGCCCGGTGTCGTTTCACAGAGCGCTGAGTGTGCAGGAGGGTGATTTTCTGTGAAAATCCTCAGATTTCTGACATTTGACTCTACCCTGTGGGTACTAGGCAGGGGATTCTCTCACACTTTCCCCTTTGGCCCCGGTATCCCTGTGAGAGGGATGTTTCTCTGTCAGTCATGGTCAGCATCTTCTGTTATTTATGGTCTGTGGAAATTCAGACCCAGAGCAGCAGGAGGCAGGACTCAGCACTACATTGACAGAGACGTCAGGGGAGTTAAAAGAAACAAACATTTTAAAAATGCAGAAAATGTCTAGACAAAGTGGACAGCACTTCACAGGGACATTCGGTTCACTACCAGTCCCTGCTGGTTCATAACAACAGGCACCTACCAGATACTCCTGGCTATTCCCCTCTCCAGTCGCTTTCAATCCCAGCAGATTTTCTCTCTCTTCCCTCAGAGTCTTCAAATGGGCCTGGATTCTTTCCTGAAGAAACAGAAATGATTTGGGAGGTTTCATCTGGATAGTTGAGAGGTGCTTGGAAGTGGGTGTTTTTCCACCCAAAACCCAAGATGACTGTGGTTCTAATCGCTTTGTGACATCAGGGCCACCAAGGAGATCAAACCTCATTAATAGAGACTGGGAGCGTGTCACATTCAGACTCATTACCAATTCCGGTTCAGTGTTTTTAGTAATTAGAGACTTCAATTATACCCAAGCTTTACTGGTATTTGTGAACTGATTAGTGGTACAGAGCATAACAGGGCACTGGAGTTACATGGAGGTGAATCAATAAACCTGTTTTGTAGAAGGTTTAAAGAACCAAGTGATACAAATCCTCGAAGCCACCCGGGTTTCACCGTTGAAGCCCTGGGGACTGCACTGGTTGGGCAGAGCTGGTTTAAGCACCAGGGCAAACCCCATGAGACGTCGGGAGGCCATTCGTCTGGTTTGACGCTGCGCAATCCCAGTTTTGTGGAGCACTGTCCCTGTCCGGTAGGGACTCGCCACTGAACGTGGCTTTGTCTGGTGCAAAAGGGAGAGAAGACGGAGGATGCAGGAGGACATCCATGAGGATGGGAGTGGCACCTTCATGAAGAATGATGCAAGCAGGTGGCACACTGAAAAAAGCAGTGGTGGGGCCCACACAGGGTGACTGATACTGGTGAGGACGGGCCCATGAAGGCAGGTGCGGGCATGTCCGATGTTCTGGGGATGCCTCAGTGACCATCCTAATTAGACATGATGCAGATTTGTATAAAGAATGGCTTTGGGTTTGCCATACTACTGTCCTAAAGCCTTTCGGTGGTGATGCCCCCTGGGCAGATGCCCACTGTCCCATTCCCTGGTAAAGATCCCAGAAGCAGTGCATTCTGGGAGATTACAAAAGGCTGCCTGGTGGGACTCATGGAGGGGTTTCAAACTCAAATGACCATGAGGGCCACATGAGGACTAGTACATTGGCCCGAGGGCCGCATTACTGACACCTCCTCCCGCCACCCTCGGCCCCGCCCTCACTCCACCCCTTCCCCGCCCCCATTCCAACCCCTTCCCCGAAATCCCCACCCCAACTCCGCCCCCTCCCTGCCAGCAGGGGGTGCAGGAGGGGTGTGGGGTGAGGCAGGGGCTCAGGGCAGGGAGTTGGGGTGTGGGGTGCAGGAGGGATGAGGGGTGCAGCAGGGGGTCATGGCAGGGAGTTGGAATGCATGAGGGGTGTGGCAGGGGATCAGGGTGGAGGAGGGATGCGGCAGGGGGCTCAGGGCAATGGGTTGGGCTGTGGGGTGCAGCAGGGGGTCAGGGCAGGGAGTTGGGGTGCAGGAGGGGTGTGGCGGGGGTTCAGGGAAGTGAGTTGTGCAGGAGGGGTGTGGCAGGAGGTCGGGTGCAGAGTGCGGCAGGCAGCTCAGGGAAGGGGGTTGGGGTGCAGGAGGGGTGCAGCAAGGGGCTCAGGGCAGGGGGCCAGAGTGCAGGGTACAGCAGGGGGTCGGGGTGCGGCAGGAGGTTCAGGGCAGGGAGTTGGGGTGCAGGAGGGGTGTGGCAGGGGGTCGGGGTGCAGGGTGCGGCAAGGGGCTCAGGGCAGGAGGTTCGACTGCAGGAGCAGTTCGGGGGGCGGGCTCTGTCCCAGCGCGCACAGGGGGAAGGGCAGGCTCTGCCTGCCCTGCCCCTGCGCCGCTCCGGGAAGCGGCTGGAACATGCGGGAGCAGGGGCACGGGGTGTGTGCGTTGCTGTTGTTTCAGGCACTGCCCCCAGCATCTCCCACTGGCTGCGAATGGGGAACCTCGGCCAATGGGAGCTGCTGGGGGCGGTGCCTGAACCAACAGCAACACACACACCCTGCGCCTCTGCTCCCCCAGGTTCCGTCCGCTTCCCGGAGCGGCGCCGGGGCAGAGCCGGCCGACAGGAAGGGAACCTGCCCTGCCCCTGGTGCGCGTGGGGCCGGAGCCACTCTAGATAAACGCTAGGGGGAGGCTGCGAGGAGCTCGCTGGCCACAGAAAATAACCTCGCAGGTGCATGTTTGGACTAATGGAACCACTTTGGCTGGTCCTTGCCCACGTACACAACAGAACAGGTCAGACTGGCACCGGTCAGCTCCAGCCTGGGGTTGGTTTTGCTACAACCCAGTGCAATCCAAGTGGTACTTGGCATGGACCTGAGCTGTCTGGAGCCCTTTTGTGTGCGGACTGAAGGTGCTCGGGGTCCCACACAGTATTTAGCCCAGTGATCTCCTCTAGTGCACGCCGGCAGCATCTGAGTTAAATCCCTCTTGGAGCGACACGGGAGTTCAGAATCTGAGCGAGAAACCTCCTCTCCCTGCTGGGCCTGGTACCTTTATCAATGCGTCCTCTCTCCCTCCTAACGGAATCACTGGGTGGAGCTGATGCTAAGATAGCAGCATGGCAAAGTGGTTTGGGCCTTGGACAAGGTCTAAGGAGATCTGGGTTCTATGCTAAGCTCTGTCACTGACATGCTGGGTGACTATGTGCAACTTTGCTGCCCCGCTTTGTGCCTCAGTTTCCCATCCCACCTTTTGTCTACCTAGACCAGTGGTCACCTACCAGTCAATTGCAATTGACTAGTAGATCCTGGAGATTCTCCCAGTTGATCGCAATCTCCGGCAGCGCAGGCAGGCTCCCTGCCTGCCCCAGCCGTGCGGCACTCCCAGAAGTGGCCAGCATGTCCCCACAGCCTGGGGTGAGGGCAGAGTTTCCTTCACATGGCTTCTGCCTGCAAGCACCACCCCCCACAGCTCCCATTGGCTGGAAATGGGGAACTGTGGCCAATGGGAGCTGTGGCATTGGTTCCTGCAGAGAGGGGCAGCGTGTGTAGCCACATGCTCCCGTCCAGGGGCCACAGGGGCACATTGGCGCCTTCCAGGAGTGGCGCAGGGTTGGGACAGGCAGGGAGCCTGCCTTAGCCCCGCTGCATTGCTGACCTTGAGCCACCTGAGGTAAGTCAGGGCTGGTCTACACTGGGTGGGGTGCATCGATTTGAGATACGCAACTTGTGAATAACGTAGCTGAAGTCGAAGTATCTTAGATCGAGTTACCTACCATCCTCATGGCGCGGGATCGACGTCCGTGGCTCCCCCTGTTGACTCCGCTACCACCGTTCGGGTTGGTGGAGTTCCGGAGTCAACAGGAGCACGTTCGGGGATCAATATATCGCGTCTAGATGAGATGCGATATATCGATCCCCGAGCAATCGATTGCTACCCGCCGATACGGTGGGTAGTCTGGACGTACCCCCAGTGTCGCCCAGCTGGAGCCAGCATCCCCTACCCCCTCCTGCACCCTAACCCACTGCCCCAACCCTGACCCTCCTCCCAGAGCCAGCACCCCATATCCTTTTCTGCACCCCAACACTGCCCCAGCCTGGAGCCCCCTCCTGCACCCCAATCCCCTGCCCCAGGCTCAGCCCAGAGCCCCCTCCCAGACTGCAAACCCCTCGGCCCCAGCCCAGGACCCGCACCCCCACCTGAATCCCAACCTCCTGCCACAGACCTGTGAACGTGAGTGAGGGTGGGGGAGAGCAAGCAATGGAGAGACGGGGGATATGGAGTGAGCGGTGCTTTGCGGGGGGGAGGTGTAGATCCTGCTTTCAAGATTTGATATTTTGCCTCTGTTGTCACATTGTCAGACCATTAATTTTGTTACAGCATCTCTCCACACAATGAAGACTTTACAGAGCTCAATGATGAGTCACACCCGTGACAGGGAACTCTCAGTGAAATTAATTAAAACCCCAAAGTTAACCCATTAAATCTGACAGCAACTCTATACCTTGTACTCCTGGGCAGCCTCCTCTATGGGAACCACCGTGTGAGTGCAGTGAGCCCGGGATCTGTCGCACACCACACAGATAGGGGTTTGATCCTCTTCACAGAACAGTTTCAGAGCCTCCTGGTGTCTCTCACACACCCCTTCCCCTCCTGCTCCCTTTGCTGCTTGTAAACTCAACCGCTTGGCGATTTCTACGACATTTCCCAGCTGCCTGTTGGGCCTGAGGTTTCTCTGTTGCACAGTTTCACTGCACTGAGGGCAGGAGGCGGCTGTATTGGATCCCTCCCAGCACTGGGCGATGCAGGCTCGGCAGAAATTGTGCCCACACTCCACACTGACAGGTTCTGTGAAATACTCCAGACAGATGGGACATGTCGCTTCCTCCTGGAGACTTTCCACGGGGCTCTCTGCAGCCATGGCTCCCTCTGGGCAGTTTGTAAGAGTCTTTGTTTCAAATTCCTGAATTCAAACTATGCCCTGCCTGCAGCAGCAAGGGGGTGTTTCCTTGCCTGAAAATGACTCATGCTGTTTGCGGAGCAGGAAGGACCCAAACAATTTCACCCCTGGAGGCTTTAGTGTAAAAATGTACAATCACACCAGTGCCAGGTAATTTGCAATGAAATCAGCATTTAATTAAAACCCCAAAGGGCTCCCGGCCTGCAATCAGCCCCTGAGCTGGTCGGGAGGGTCACTGAGGCATCGCCCTGTGAGGCTGAACCTGGAGGAGCAGGAGCTGGGTGTCAGTGATAGTCAGGCTGGGCTGAATTTTTTTTTATAATATATAATTTTGACAGATATTTATTTTAAGCAATTTTTATATTTATCAATTTAAACTTTCACAGCTGCACAACAATCTGGGTTTTAAGCATTTCATTCCAATTAAAATGTTCACGGTTGTGGGAAATTATGGGGGGATCAGACAATATTTTGGTCAGACCAGAACTATTTAATGACACTAGACACTGAAAGTCAAAATGCTGAAGCTTTAGAACTGTTAAAATTGTCTGTGAGCAGGTAAATCTCCTCCCTCCCCCAGCAGCTCCCCCAGGGCAGTAACCCAGAGCCTCCCCCACCACCACACGGACGGAGGCTGAAAGTCCATCTGATGGCAGCTCAGGGGCCTGTGGAATGTGCTGGGAGCTCAGCCTGGGCCCTAGTGGGGCAGGTGCCCCTGTAACACGACCTCTCCCAGCAAGGCCCTGCCCCCATTTTCTCCCTGTTTGTCAGTCCAGGCAGAGAGACCAGGGACTGCAGGGAGACCAAGCTCCTGTCCCCAGGTGAGGGCTGGGGCCCAATGGCCGAGGGCAGCGGGTGTGCGGGGAGCTGGCACTAGGGGCTGCAGGGCACATGGTGTGGGATAAACAGAGACCTCTCAGACCACTTGCCCATTGTGGCTGCAGGAGGGGATGTGGGGACAGACTGAGGAGGCCTGGGGCAGTCTGGGAAGTCGCCATCAGGGACAAGGGGAGGGAATTCAGCTGTGGTGGGGGAGCCGTGCTGGGCAGAGATTCTGCTGCGGATGCAGCTAGTTACCCGGGTCCAGCGTTGCAGCAGTTTAACAACATGGTTAATAGAGACGTTGCAGCTCAGCGGAGGGAAGTGCTGATCTTTTGCTGGTCTCCGTGGGGCTTGAGATTTGCAGGCATCGTTCAAACACCTTTCTCCTGCGGCTGTCTCAGGTACCTGGGTCTTCTCTCAGCATTGCAGAGCAGAGCAGATTCAGTGCTTTGGTACAGGGTTACAGGAAGGAAAAAGACTGGAATGGTGCATATCGTACCTGTCATTTCTCTCCCCTGGCTGTCGGATGTACCGTGTGCAGCTGGTTACTGAGAGACATTCAGTCAGACAGCTGGGGTGGCATTTTTGTGCTCTGCCCCTTTCTCAGTAAATTGAGACTTTTCAGGATCAGGACACTGACTCATTAGCTTTCTGGGGCTACTTGCTCAGCGTCTGCTCAGAGCTCAGTACCATGAGGCCCTCATCCTCCATAGACTGTAATGCGAAGAGACACACAGGCATTGTATAGATGGGGAAACTGAGGCAGAGAGAGGGGTGGTTCAGCAGGCCCCTTTCAGTGACTGCAAGGGCCAGTGCAGACCTTAGCAGCAGCCAGGCAAGTCCTGAGCTCCACCCAGAGCCGCATCGCAGCTTTAATGCTCCTAAGGGGCTTTGCCAGGGTGCAGGATATAAGAGATGCAGCTTCATCCTGGCCACACCCCTCTAGTCCTTTCCACCCTCCCCCTCCTCCAGCCTGTCCATGTCCCAACCCCACTCCCTCCCGCCCCTCCCAGGGGCGCTCCCTGTGCCTGCAGCTGCTGGGGAGGAGGCACAAACAACCATTCTAGCTGTCACAGGAGCCAGATCCCACTGAGGGGCTGGATCCAAATGTCAAGAATCTCTTTTGATTTACGGTCCTAATTTGGATACTGACCTAAGTGCTGAGGGGCTGGTTCTCCAAGGGGCTGGGCACCCGCAGTGCCCACTGACTCCAGTTCCTGCTGTGGATGCAGCTGGAACACATGCCCTGGAGTCCCGTATTTTGAAGAGGTATTTCAAGACATACAGAATTAGGCCATTGTTTAAAATTTAGGCCTTACCGATTTGCCCATGGTGATGTTACTGAAATGAAATGTGACTGTATAGATCATTGTTGCAACCAAGGTCCTAGCGCTGCACCAAATATTATACAAAGAAGGTCAAGTAAGGTGTCTATGAAAAGGTTGTAATTTGCTGGTTATGGTTATGCTGTCTGTATGTGTGTATCATTTTTGTATTTGAAGTTATGAATAGTTGTTATACCAATATAATAAAAACCAGCAGGATCTTATTAAGAGGGATAAGGCAAAGATGCCACATTTATTTTAAATACCATAACAAAACAAAAGACAACAGTAAACAATGTTGTTTTACTACTTATTTTTATTACTACTTATTCCTTATACACACACACAGACACAGACACACACACACATATATTCATTCACACAATCATTCATTTAGGTTCTGTATAGATGTTATAGTTACCAGCCTAGATGTTGCTCATGCCAAGTTACTGGCCAGGTATCTTGGTCATGAGGATGGAGCCGAGTCTGTGTCAGATGCATCTGATGCTCCTGGAGGCTGGCAGCAGAACCATAGACTCAAAGTCCTCAGTCTTTAGAGTCCAGTTTTATAGGAATTTATTCCTATGTCAGTTCATGAGAGTTGCTTCATTTTGCTGTTGCTAACTCAATCAGCAGTGGCTGGCTCCATTCTGTCAGATGCCTGTTTTTCCTTCCTTTGAGGTGGTGGGGGTCATCTGGTTGATCCCACTTGACACCTTCTTCAGCCGACACTGAATTCTTCAGACTGGTAACTTCCTAACCATTCATTCATTGTTTAAACTAGGCACGTATTTACATATATTCTCTATCTTAATTACGTTTAGTTCACTGTCTCTTTACCTTTTGGGGTGTTACCAATTTATGTGAGACTCCCTGTCTTTTAACAAGCAAAGATAAAGTGAGATGAAAACTTACAGAGGGTGGGGGTTTCTATCTATACACTCTAACAGCTACTGTTTTGGCTTACTTAGAGATAATTAATGTTTAACAAGTTTTGTTCAAACTATTTCTTTGAGCTTAACAAGTTTTATACCAAGTATCTCTTTGAGCAGGCTTTACACAGACACAGCTGGTGGCTTGCAGGTTAGAGGCTAAATGTTGGGAACAATAAATGAATAACTCATTTCTTATATAAACCATGTTTAATATAAACCTTCTTTAATTAGTGGCTATCTGCTTGTTTCTCAATGTGTTTGATTTTAAGTAGCATCAGTGAAGCATTTGGTCAGCTTCTTGAGAAAGGACTCTTCTGAGTAAGTGCCAAATCAAGAAACACTTAACTGACAGTGGACCTTGGGAGACTCCAATCCACTTCTGAGGAGCCTTCCTGGGAACGTTCAAGATAGCATGTGAGCAATGGCTGCTCTATCAGCAAACTGAGGCCATGGCTACACTTGCAGATTTGCAGCGCTGCAGCAGGGTGTGAAAAAACACCCCCTCCAGCGCTGTAAGTTGCTGTAAGCTCCCGCGGCAACGCTTTGAAGCGCTAAGTGTAGCCATAGCCTGAGTCATGCATGGACCTGTGATTCACCCATGTGACTCCAAACACCATTTTGCTGCTGTGATTTTCCACAGTGAGAACAAAGGGGTTTCTGTCCACATTGCAGAGGATGTAAAAGGCCCTGGAAACCCCTATATTTTGATCTTCAGTCCTGCTTCTGACATCTGGAGGAACTTGGCTAGAAACTGAAGCTCTGAAGAAAGGACTGAACGACCCATCCAAAGCTGTTTTGATTGTACTCCAGAGACTTGATTTGAGCTTGCAGTTTATTCCACCACTGCTATAAGCCTGAACCAAGAACTTTGCTATTGTATGTATTTGATTCCAGTTAACCAATTTTAGCTCTCATCTATATTTCTTTCTTTTTATGAATAAACCTTTAGGTTTTAGATTCTAAAGGATTGGCAACAGCGTGATTTGTGGGTAAGATTTGACTTGTATATTGACCTTGGTATAGGGCTTGTAACCTTTTATTTTTCTTTTACTAGGGTATTGGTTTTCATAACTGTTCGTTCCCATATAGAGTGGGGCTTGTGGTGATACTGTGAATCTGGAGGGAATTGTTTGTTTGACTTCTGGTTAGCCACTGGGATGAAAGTGAAGTCCTCTCTGTTTGGCTGGTTGGGTGTAGCCTTGGGCTGTGAATGCCCTGCTCTTTCCTGAATTGATCCTCTCAGTAGTGTCCCCCAAGAGCATGCCTTGTTATACCCATTAACAGCAGTACGTGGGCTAAGACTCATTGTATATCCCTGTTTATACTTGGTCACTGCTCAATCCCGTTATTCTAAGCAGAAGAGGAACCAGCTCCAGAGCTGGAGCTGCTCTGGAGCTCAACCCCCACAGAAAAAAATAGCAGGTGCTCAGAACCCACCTGCTACAGCTGTTCGATGGGGCCATTGATCAGCTGTTTGGCAGCTGGAGAAAGTGCTTGGGTGAGGGCAGAGAGCAGCAAGCCGCAGGTGGGAGGGGGCTTCTGGGGAAGGGTTGGATCAGGGGTAGGAAGTGGTGCAGAGAGGGCGGGGCTCAGGGCTGAGCGGGAGTGGAGCACTCTGAGGGAAAAATAAAAGTCTGCACCTATGGTAAGCAGAGAGCTGGCAGTGAAAGGCCCATGTTACATCCCCAGTGTCTACAGGCAGCCAGTCCCCCCCGGATGTAACAGCAAGTTCATAATTGACGATTACCTGTTCTGTTCATTTGATCGTTGCCTGTTCTATTCATTGCCTCTGGGGCACCTGGCACTGGCCATTGTCAGCAGACAGGACACTGGGCTACATGGACCTTTGGTCTGACCCAGTGTGGCCGTTCTTATGTTCTTATAATCTTTCCCACGGGATGGGTAAATTCACTGTTTTGTTCAGGGGTTGAGAACCTCAAGGTTAATTTGAACAAAGTGAAAGTAGCGGAAATGGGACCCTTGCGCCGCACACTGTGCTGAGGTGCCCTGGGGAGACGTGGCTTTCACCTGGTGTCCAACCCCTGCCCAGGCTCAAGAAGTGTGAGGGGGGGTGAGAAGGAGCCACATGCCTTTTCGTGGTGCCTCTGATGTCCTAGAGATGGAAGAGAGAACAGAGCGCTCAGTCTAATACCTCACACAGTGGGGAGCCTTCCATTATGCAGAATGGGGCTCGACTCCTGTCTCTGCCCCCAGCTCCACCCCCACTCCACCCCTTCCATCAAGGCTACAATCCTGCCCATTTCTGCCCTGTCCCCTGTGTGCCGTTTGAGGGAGAAGGTAATATGCCACGTTTACAGAGAATTCTTAATAGGAGTAAAAGATAAGTAATTCAGTTTCTATTCCTAGCTAAAGGCTTGGCTACACTCGAAACTCCAAAGCGCTCCAGCGGCAGTGCTTTGAAGTGCGAGTGTAGTTGCGGCAGCAGCGCTGGGAGAGAGCTCTCCCAGCACTGCAGGTACTGCACCTCCCCGTGGGGATTAGCTGCGCTCCCAGCACTGGGGCCCTGTTTACACTGGTGCTTTACCGTGCTGTAACTTGCTGTGCTCAGGGGGGTGTTTTTTCACACCCTTGAGTGAGAAAGTTGCAGCGCTGTAAAGCGCCAGTGTAGCCAAGGCCTAACACACAGACACACAGAGTTCAACAAGTGGAATATAATTACCAGCCTCAGTTGCTCATCCTAGTCCACTGGCCAGGTGGTCCAGTCACGAGGAGGGGAGCTGGGTCCTGTCACACTTTTAAGGTACCCCCCCCAACATTGAACAGAGTTTCAGTTACAATAGGGAGTTGCTTTACTTAGAATGTTAGACATCAGGCAACCCACACAAGAGAGAGAGACCCCATAAGTGCTTAATCTGTGGGAGAAGTTTCATACGGAGATCAGACCTTGCTAAAGATCAGATAATCCACATAGGAGAGAAATCCCATAAATGTTTGGACTGTGGGGAAAGTTTTACACAAAGATCAAATCTTATGGCACATCAGGCAATCCACCGTTCATACAGAGGTCTCACCTTGTTAAACATCAAGCAATCCATACCATAGGGAGACCATAAGACTCTTGGAAAGGTTTCAGAAACAGATCAGCCCTACTAAAGATCAGGCAACCCACACAAGAGAGAGACCCCACTAAGTGCTTAGATTATGGATACTTTCAAATGTGGCGGGAGGTGGGGAAGGCTTTGTTTGTGCTCTTTGTTCGCGTTTTCTCTTGGAGCCAGAGAGGGACCAGACAGAAAAAAACCCCCAAACATCTCTTAAAACCCTGCCTATGGAAATAATCATCTAGAATTACAAAAATAGTAAGTCAAGCCAGGCAAGGCTTTACACTGCCCACGTCCCTCTGTCCCTCGTCTACCCCCCTCCCTCTTCCACCCACCCTCACCACCCCCACCCCATTCCCAGCCCTCTCAGGAACCCGCCTTGTGCCTGCAGCTGCTGGGGAGGAGGCACAAGAGGCCCCTGTGCTGGAGGGATCCCTCACCGTGGGGGAGGGGCTTTCTCCTTCCCTGCAGCCCATGTGCCCAGACGAGCTGCATACAGGAGCAGAGCCCAGTGATGGGCTGGATCCAGCTTTAACAAATGCCCTTTAATTTAGGGTCTAGATTTTGGGTGCCAACTTTTAGGCACCTGGGGCCTGGTTCTCAGAGGGGCTGGGCACCTGCAGCTCCACTGACTCCACCTGCAGCTGTGGAGGCTGCATGGTTCTGGTGCATGAGCCCTGCAGTTTTCTAGCTGCCTGGTGGGACTAACGGAACCGCTCTGTCTGGTCCTTGCCCACGTACACAATGGAACAGGTCAGACTGGCACTGGTCAGCTCCAGCCTGGGGTTAGTTTGGCTACAATCCAGTCTTGGCATGGACCTGAGCTGCCTAGAGCCCTGTTGTGTGCGGACTCAAGGTGCTCAGGGTCCCACACAGTGTTTAGCCCCGTGATCTCCTCTAGTGCAGGCCGGCGGCAGCTGAGTTTAACTCCTCATGGAGCAGCACAGGAGTTCAGAATCCCAGTGGGAAACCTCCTCTCTCTGGTGAGCCTGGGACTTTTACCAAGGCATCTCTCCCTCCTAACGGACACACTTCTTCAGGGAAGTTGATGTTGGGGTGGCAGCATGGTGTAATGCTTGGCACAGTGGAGTGGGTCTGGGGAGTTTGGGGTTCTAGTCCCATCTGTCCTGGGCAAGTAACTGTGCCTCTCTGTGCCTCAGTTTCCCTCCCACCCTAGTTAGACTGTAACCTGCTCAGGGCAGGGATTGCCCCTGGCTGGGTTTTGTGCAGTGCTCAGATCTCGTGTGGTCTGTAAAGGGTGTTGTGATGCAAATAGAAGTAATAATAAATTATATAAAACAAACCAGTACGAACCTCAGCTCATAGCTTCTTCTCCTGCAATCTGAAGGCAGCACTCTCACAGACTGGTCCTCGGTTCATGTGATTTAAATGTCACTGGTGTTAACAGCTTTCATTCAGAAAAATGTTCCCTTATTTCACCAGTGGAAGCTGGGTTTGAAAAGCATTCAGCATCTCCGGTAAGTTTCCCACATCAGATATCTTTGAAGACTTCATTTTTTGCCTTCGTTGCCACACTGCCAGAATATTTATTTTGTTATCTCCCAAGCACTGAAGGCTTTAGAGAGCTGAATGCTGCAGTTACATCTATGAGAGGGAACCTTCAGTGAAATCAGCCTGTAATTAAAATCCAAAGCTAAGTTATTACCCATTAAACTTGACAGCAATTCCCTACCTTGCACTCCTGGGCAGCTTCCTCTATGCGAACCACTGCGTGAGCGCGGTGAGCCCGGGATCTGTCACACACCACACAGATGGGGGTTTGATCCTCTTCACAAACAGTTCCAGAGTCTCCTGGTGTTCCCCACACAACCTGCCTGCCAGGGCTGGCTCCAGATCCCAGCGCGCCAAGCGCGCGCGCGTGGGGCGGTGTTTTGCCGGCAGGGCGGCAGGCGGGTCCGGCGGACCTTCCGCAGTCATGCCTGCGGGAGGTCCACCGGAGCCGTGGGACAGCAGACCTCCCGCAGGCATGCCTGCGGAAGCTCCACCGGAGCCGCAGGACCAGCGAACCCTCCGCAGCTGCGGGAGGTCCACTGGAGCCGCGGGACCAGCGGACCCTCCGCAGTCATGCCTGCGGGAGGTCTACCCGAGCCGCGGGACCAGCACCTCCCGCAGGCATGACTGCTTGGGGCGGCCAAATTCCTAGAGCCGCCCCTGCTGCCTGCTCCCAATCCCTTTGCTGCCTGTAAACTCAGTCGCTTGGTGATTTCTACCATGTTTGCCAGCTGCCTGTTGGGCCTGAGGTTTCTCTGCACTGAGGGCAGGAGGCGGCTGTATTGGATCCCTCCCAGCACTGGCTGATGCAGGCTCGGCAGAAATTGTGCCCACACTCCAGAGTGACAGGTTCTGTGAAATACTCCAGACAGACGGGACATGTCGCTTCCTCCTGGAGACTTTCCATGGGGTTCTCTGCAGCCATGGCTCCCTCTGGGCAGTGGAACAGGGTAAGTTTCACTTTCTGGAGATCAGGAATATGCCCCACCACCTGCAGCAGTAATTGGGGGTTTTCCTCCCTGGAAGTGACTCAGGCTGTTTGCAGAGCAGGAACCAGCCCACTGGTAACATTAGAGGCCTGGAGGCTTTGGTGAAGAATGTCTCTGCTCCTGCAACAAGCCCCCTGTGCTGGTGTGAGGGGTCAGTGGGGCTTCACTTGGGCACCACTCACATTGGGCATCCCCTGGTATGATGAGTTTGCAGGATGAGGGGCTGTGTGATTAAGGAGGGATATTCAGACTTGGCAGAATTCTTTATATCAATTTTGTTGGAAAATGTTGATGTTCCTTTTTAAGCACTTTTTCCATATGTCTTCAGATAAAGTTTCAGTTGCACAACAATCTGGGTTTCAGCATTTCTTTCCAATTTTTATCAACTTACATTTTTACAGTTGTGGGAAATTATGGGGGGATACGACAATAGTGGGTCAGACCACAGTTATTCAATGACAGTACACACTGAGATTCAAAATGTTAAAGCTTTATAACCATTAAAACACAGATGGCTAAGATCACCTCTCAAAATAGACAAAGTCTCTCTCCTTAAATCAAACTTGAATAAGTTCTAAAGCAGCCTTGTTCTTACTTTGCATATCTGTAATTTTAACTTATCCGTTGAAATATTTTTTCATTGGTTTGTGTGTTCCCAGCTCCCTCAGTGGGGGATGAGCTAAAAAGATAAAGGAGAATGTTCATTTTTATATTTAGATCATTAGGACCAGATCCTCCAAGGTCTGTAGGCTCCTAACTCCCATTGACAGCAGTCTACATCCTTTGAGGATCTGAGGCTTAGAGTCTTACCTGAAGATACCAGGCCTGGAAACATAAACTGATCAATGGCCATGCAGTACTGACAGCACCAAGTGTTCAACATTCATGAGACTGGCGGAAGGAATCATGAGATCTTTTCTAAAACTTTTTTGTTTCTGAGTGACAAGGTTTCACTCTCATATTCTCAAGTTTTTCTACTCAACCAAGAGAAAGTAACTCTTCAAAGTGTCAAGCTTTTCTGGCAAGAAACTTATTTTTAAATGAGATTCTCATGTATTCATATGATTTCAAGAGCTGAGGCCAGGGGCACCATTTCAGATTTGGTGGGTGCGGGGGTGGAAGGGGCAGCTTTAACCATGATTCCCAGGGTTATTTTTTACTGCATCAATAGTCCACAGTCACTTCAAACATAGCCCCAAAGTAGCCCAATCTATTTGTTATAGACTGTAGTGTTAATAAAAACAAAGTTTAATCTGTAAAAAGAATCATTATCTATCTAGAGTATAAATGATGGATGGTAGCAGCATATAGATCGATAACAAATTTTGGCAGCCAAATCATACAAATTTTCAGATTGGCTTAGGTTTATGTTCCCTGAAGGGTTTATACAAATAGTTCTAATGAATACAAAGTGTGATACAGCATGGCCAGAGGGCAGCAGGAGAGTGTTAGCAGGGAGCCTTATTCCCTGCAAGGGGAGGAAGGTTTGCTATAGATTAACTAGAGCACCTGAAGCCAATTGGAGTATCAGCAGTGAGTCGCATGATATAAACCCCCTGCTTCAGGTCAGATAGTGTGGGTTGTTGGAGCAGGAAGGTTTGGTTGGAGCAGAGAGTGGTTTGAAGGAGTTGAAGCAGAGAACAGTTTTGAAGAGAGACAAAAGGAAAGTTTGGAAGAGTGCTGCGGTGGGCTGAGAAGTCCAAAAAACCCTAGGTAAGGGGCACCTGGCTTGTGTAGAAGGAAGGCAAGAAGTCCCTCCACAAACTGAAGGGCAGGAGAGGGAAGTAACCCAAAGGAAGGAACAATCAGTACAAGTGGTTCACCACTAACCTCAGGGCCCCTGGGTTAGGACCTGGAGAAGAGGGCGGGCCCAGGTCCCTCCCTCTCCACTCCACTCCTCAAGGACACTAGTGGGGTAATTAAAAATAGCGGTTCAGAGGCAAGCAATGGTGCCCTGAACCTTCCCCAAAGAAGAGAAAGTGTGAGACCCAGCTCATAGGCGGCAGGTTTGTATAATTTTTGGTGGGGCCCAAAATGGTGGTGCCCCCCCCCGCTCCCGCCCTGTAAGCTGATATAAAATGAAGCTACAACGCGTCAGTGCCACAAGATTACAAGGGTCAATTAAAAGTGGAAAGTCAGAAGCAGCACTTGCCTACTTCAATATACAGTATTATATTTTGTTGCACCTGTTGTGATGAAGTGGGAATGTTCTTAATATTTTCTCTGAATACTGTGTGGATGCCTCAGTTTCCCCTGCAAGATGCCAACTGAAGGTGTCGGGGACAAAGAGATCAGGTGGCCTCCCTGTCCGGAAGAGACACAGAGGCCAGAGGGAGTGTCAGTTTGGAGCTGGCTGGGGAAATGGGGAGAGACCCAGAACTTGGTTCTGGGCTCCCCAGCCCCCAAGATGGACCTGACAGAGGGGTTCTGTTTTCTGTACCAACAAGCTCTGTTTAAACTGTGTTCCCGTCATCTAATAAACCTTCTGTTTTACTGTCTGGCTGAGAGTCACATCTGACTGCGGAGTTGGGGTGCAGGGACCTCTGGTTGCCCCAGGACCAGCCTGGGCAGACTCGCTGTGGAAAGTGCATGATGTGGAAGGGCAAGCTGAATGCTCCGAGGTCAGACCCAGGAAGGTGTAAGCTTCTTGCCCTGGAGACAGTATGCTCCAAGAGAGGAGGCTCCCCCAGAGTCCTGACTGGCTTTGTATGGAGTTGTTCCAAAGCATCACAGCATCCCCTTCCACACCATGCACTTCCCAGAAGTCCGCACAGGCACTGACACTCCCTCCTCCGGCCTTTGTCTCTTTTCCAGGCATTAGGAGGCCACCTGATCTCTCTGTTCTCCAACACCTTCAGTTGGCACCTTGTAGGGGAAACCGATCTGGGAGAAATGAAGTAAAAGCTGCCCAAACCGAGCTTGAGCATGCCTGAATTTTGAGGTGTTCAAATCTGGAAGGCAGGTGCTGGGGGTGGGAGAGGGCTGTGGGCTCCATGGGGGAGCATGGCAGCAACTGTCTGGAGCTGCAGGGAGCCAGATACACTGGTCTGAGTGGCACAGTAAGCGGTTTGGGGGTTGGAAAAGGGGTAGGGGGTTCCGGGGGGCAGTCAAGGGACAAGGAGCAGGGGGGGTTGGATGGGGCAGAGGTTCGGAGGGGCAGTCAGGGGACAGGCAGCAATTGGATAGGCATGGGAGTCCAGGGGGTTTATCAGGGGACAGGTAGGAGGGTCCTGGGGGAAGTTTGGTGGGGTCTCAGGAGGGGGCAGTTGGGGACAAGGAGAAGGGAGGTTTAGATAGGGGCTGAGGTCCCAAGGGGCAGTTAGGGGCAGGGGTCTTGGGAGGGGGTAATCCGGGGACAAGGACCAGTGTTTAGATAGGGGGTGGGAGTCCTAGGGGGCAGTTGGGGCAGGGGTCTGGGGAGGGGGCAATCAGCAGCCAGGGGCTGGGATTCAAAGGGCTCTGGGCTGCCGGCAGCCGCGGGGAGCCCAAAGCCCTCTGACTCCTGGCCACAGCTGGGATTTAAAAGGCTCTGGGCTCACGGTGGCTGCCGGCAGCCCAGATCAGGGGAGAAACCTAGCTCCAAATATTGCTGGAGCAGAGCCCCTGACTGTGAATATTCCTGGGGCTAAAGCCCAGGAGCCCATATAAGTTGGCGCCCATGCCCAGCATAACTGTACCAGCAATTTCTAACAAAAGGATTAAGTTAGAAGGAGGTTTCTGGTGTGTTGCTGTAAGGATTTGAGAGAGTAAACATCACCTCCGTGAAATACACTGATTGCACTCAACTTTGTGAGCCTCTGCCACCCTCACAACTGTTAAACAGTGAGTTCAACAGGAGATATGAATATTTACCAGCTGGAAGAGAAGATACAGCAGAAAGCTGCAAAATGGCTACGAGGGGGTAGCAGATCCCCAAAAGATATCTGGGGGAAAGGTCCTAAAATAGAAAAGTGCAGCCCCACTGTGGGGAGATTTGGTAACATCCAGACATTCCCAGGGGAATTGGTGTTTCTCTGTCACAGCCGATGGTCCTTACCCAAAGCCCATTGCTGGCAAAGGAAAGACTCCCACAGACAAGGGGGACTAAATGGTAGAATAATGGCAGTGCCCAGTGTGGCCATTTAACTACAGAATTAGAGAGCTGGAAAAAATTGGAAAGTTTTAGTGTAATTTAAGCAATTTCTGTAGTGGTGGCAGCTCATGCTTGTTTCTTCCTAGCAGGGAACGATTCCAGGTTTTCTGTTCTGCAGCACGGCTCTTGCAGGCTGGCTGTGCTTTACTTTCTCCATTTACCTAAGTGTAGACACTGAAAAAAATCAGTTCTACAGTTTTAATTCATTTCACTTTCAATGTCCTGATGCTCCAATATTTGGGTTTCAAATACTGCCCAAGACTCTTGGTCTAAGAACTATTTTCAGTCAGACACAGAGCCTGTAAAAGTAAGTTTTAAGTGCTGGAACGAGGGGTACTGGGGATGCAGCACCCCCTGGCTTGAAGTGGTTTGGTGGCTGCATGATCTCTAGATTATTCTTGGACATGATATGTTTTGAGATTTTTCTACTTCATCATGAAATAAATTTTCATGTTATGTGTTGTAGCTTGATCTTTCACCCTTAACATAAATGAGCTGATGCTGAGCTCCAGGGGTTAAGATGTTTCCTGGAATGAAATATTCTGTAATGTTTCCCTGCAGAAATGTAGAAACAGAAAATGTGGACGGACATTTTAGATTGAAATTTAAATGATTCAGCCGTTTGCAATTAGACGTTGATTCTTCTGATCAGAATCTAGCGTACTGTCGTAGAAAGCAACATTTCTAGGGAAACCCTGATTTTGCTGAAGCCACACTTTCAGGGGAGAGACATTTCTGTGTGAAAAATGTCAACATGCTGTAATTATGGAGGGCCTTAACTGCAGAGGAATTGAGATTTCTAATAGTGTTCAAATTGTTCATGTTTTAAAGAAAACGATTTGGATTATTCAATAAGTAAATATAATTTCCTCCATTCTCCTTTCTCCTGTTAGTTTCCATTAAGCGAGAACAGAAATTGCTTTGCACAGAGGCAACAATAGTCTGTCACGGGGGGGGGGGGGGGAGCATGTTACTCACTGTTACTCTCCTGTTATTCACAGAGATCTGATCATTGATAACATCCCTGTGCAGATTTACTGGTGAGTAACAACAGCACCTACCAGCAGTTCCTGGGTTTTCCTTTTCCCCACTGTAGTTAAATGCCAATTTCTCATCTCCCTCTTTCCTCAAATTCCCCAAACAGCTCCAAATTTGATCCTAAGAAGAGAGAAATGGCTTCTGAATTTTCTGTATTTTGGGGCATTTACCTCAAACAAAATGTATCAAGAGACAGGGAAGAGTCACAGGAACAGCCCTGCAATCCACAAAGCTGAGTGAGGGGTCTGGACTCCTTATACAATTCCCCTCTGCTCAGCATCTCCCACTGACTGGTTTAGGCAGCTCCCTGCCTAGCACGCTGGCTTCTGTGTAACCCATTCTAAGGCACTTACATCTCCCCATAACTCAGGCTTTGTGGCTCAGTGTCATTCCAGTGACTTTCTAGGCAGCTGCAATTTAGACCCAGTGACATTCAGTTTTGTAATACCTGAGTCCCTTCATGGATCTCGCTCTTTGTCTCCAACTCAGAAGGAGAGAGCAAAGTCCCCCAGCATGCAGCAGGTTCATGAGGCTGGAGGCCCTGCCTGCTTTCCTAGGCTCACATGGCCCCCAGGACTCCCAAGGGAAAGGTGAGTTAGTGAGGGGCACTGCAGTTAGGTTGGTCATTTTGTGCTACGTGATCTGAACTTTCTTGTACTTTATCTGGTTAAGTGAAAGAGCAATGGTGTGTCGGACTTGTGCAAAGAGTCTCTCCCTGTGTGTGAGATGCTTCACAACTACTGCGTGCCTCCAGAGAGAGTTCAGCTGAAACAGGAAGGCTCTCACCTTGGCATGGAGTTATGGGAGATGGTGTGTTTAAGCATGCAGGAGTCTGGAGAGTCAGCTCTGCACCAGGGGGTTAGGCAGTGGGTTTCACACCTCAGATAGGGGGAGAGTCCCAAAGAATGTGCCTAGGGACTCCAAGATTGGAGCAGTGGATGGGCTCTGTTCTGGTGCCAGAGTCTTGACTACTCTGGGGATCCTGTACAGAGGGGTAGCCGTGTTAGTCTGGTTCTGTAAAAGCAGCAAAGAATCCTGTGGCACCTTATAGACTAACAGAAGTTTTTGCAGCATGAGCTTTTGTGGGTGAATACCCACTTCTTCGGATGCAAGTAGTGGAAATTTCCAGGGGCAGGTAAATATAAGCAAGCTAGAGATAACGAGGTTAGATCAATCAGGGAGGATGAGGCCCTGTTCTAGCAGTTGAGGTGTGAAAACCAAGGGAGGAGAAACTGGTTCTGTAATTGGGAAGCCATTCACATTCTGGGGATCTTGGGGCTCAGATACCTGGATTCCCCTGACAACAGTCCAGTGGCACCTAACCAGATCTAGGATACACACACACACACACACTAGTAAACAGAAACCTTCTCATGGCCCAGTATTGAAACACCCTTAACTCTGACCATGTGGGTTCTAGTGAATATTTCTACAGGTCTGAAATATTAAATTTGGAGACATGAATGGAGAGATCTCCCCCTCAGGGCTGTGACACCCCATTGCCTTAGATTGAGGAGGGCTCTTTCCTAAATGCTTCTCGTTTCTGTATTTAGGAGATGGTCTCCCTCCAGGGCTGCCCTTTGCCTTGGGGAGGGAAGGTTTTTATTAATGGTTCTTCCTTGGCTGGGGAGAGGATGCCTGCTGTTCCACAGCTTCCATCCTTCTCTGTGGTCAGGATAGGGCAGCTGGTGGCTTTAACCAGATACCTGTGGCCAGGAGCTGCACAGGCTGGAAAATGACACATCCCAGTAAACACCAAACTCTTCTCCTAGGGGCATAATACTCTCTATGGGTGTGTGGGTGGACAGATTTCCTGCTTCCATATTTATAATGCATCCCCACTCCGAACTGACCTAACACACACAGAGCCATTACACAACTGGACCAGACCCCCAGTAGACCCCACCCCCAGCTGGTGCACCCCAGTGCCCAAAGACTGACCAATATTAGCACCGGACAGTAGGTGTCACTCCCCCTCCCCCTATCAGCCCAGTGGAGCCACCCCCGCTGTCCCAAGACCAACTGTGCCAACCCATCCAACTCCCCCCAACACTGCAGGAGGAACGGGGCCAGCAGCAGCAGGAAGACGGCGAAAGCGAAACCAAAAATCGCACAGGCGCAGTAACGAGCCTTTAAAGCTTTTTTAAACCTGATTGGGTAACCGGGAGCCAATCACGCTTTCAGGGGGGAAATTAAAAACCAACCAACAAAAAAGGCAGAAACCCCGCCCCCAGGGGTAGCCCCAGAACAGGCAACATTCGCTGCAGGAGAGAAGCCGCGCGAGGCCTGCCGGGCTCTGCCTTGGCAGCTCCTGGAGCAGCCGCCGGGTGTTTCCCTTCCTGGGACTGACTGGGCTGCTGCTGGGCGGGGAGGAGCCCCCGGGAACATTGCAGCCTGCAGGCGTTTGTGTGACATGTGCCCCAGGGCCCTGTGGCTGGGGGGCATCTGCCTCTGGTGGCGCCCCGGAAGGAGCAGAATGTGTGTGTCTAAGGAAAAATAGTCAGGCTTAGCAGAATTCATTATCTCTCTCTCTATATTATATATAGATAGATATATAAACAGATAATATTGCAGCTACTTTTAAGCATTTTTTCCCGATATATATTGAGTTAAATGTTCACAATTGCACATAAAACTGGGGCTTGGCATTTCCTTCCAATTGTTCTCAATTTCAGTTTTCGCAGTTGTGGGAAATTATGGGGGGATGCGTCAATAGCGAGTCAGACTCCAAAGATTTAATGGCAGCAGACACCAAGATTCAAAAAGCTGAAGCTTTATAACCATGAAAACACAGATGGTGGCGTCACCTGTCAAAAGATGCAGAGTCACTGTCCTTCAGTCAAACTCAAATAAGTTCTCAAGCAGCCTTTGCATATCTGTAATTTTCATTTATCAATTGAAATATTTTTCATTGGTCTGTGTGTAGACAGCAAAAGCCAGGGTTGGCAACATTTATGAATAAAAGCTCATTCTTCCCAGCCTTGTGATCATAATCTCTCAGGCTAAAAGCTTGGTTAAACTGGAATCAGTGTTTTCAAGACCTGATTCTCGTTTACACTAACGCTGCTTGTTCCAGTGGAAAGGGGCTGCAGCATCATCAACTTCCATGATTTTATCATGAGTCTTGTGATATTTGTTGTGTTTGATGAAGCCCCAGCTCCTGGAAGCATGTGAGGAGGTGAGACTCTCGGCTTTTGCTTTCTAAACAAAGGAAGTATCTAGTTCTCTTTGTTGCAGAGAAACACTTAAAAATTTCACCCCAGTGCACTCTAAAGCTCTGAGACACCAAAAGGCAAATAAAATAATACTAACACTTACTATATTGTTCTTATTAGACCTCATGATTTTGGGGGCCTGGCCTGCTTAAGATTTTTAAAGCACCGTGCCAGTGAGAATTCAGAGCGTAAATCTCTCTCACTTACCCAAGGGAAGCCCCCTAAATGAGTGTCATCGTTGATCTAAACCAGCACAGTGAACAGAAAGGGGAACGGACACAGAAGACAAGCTATGGGAACGCGCAGAGCTGGGCTGTGGGCCCCAAGCAGGACATGAGCACAGTCCCCCCAGGCCCAACAACAGCAATTCCAGGCCCCAGGGCAGAACACTTAATGGGTCCCCACTGGTGCTCGCATGTGCAAGCCGCGCCCATGTCGACCCGTCCACCTAACATTTGGGCGGTGCTGCGCCTGTGCTGGCTGGGCGCGCTCTTCCGGCATGGCCAGGGCTTCCACATACCCACCCGGCTGCCTTCGCCGCCACCGCTGATATCATCACCCCACACGCCATAGGTGCTGAATTTTGGTTTTGCCAGTGGGTGCCCCCTCTCGGCTCTGCCCCCTTCCTGAAGGCCAAGCCCCCACTTCACCTCTTCCTCCCCCGCTCTGCCCCCCTAGGTCCCCTCCCCCAAGTGCCTCCTGCCAACTCCTTTCTGCCCCTCCCGCTTTAAGGGTGAGGTGTGAGTGTTTGGCTCAGTCGCCTCGTCCGAAATGGCAATTTCCAGCATATTTGTACACACACTTCCTTCATATTCTAGTCATTGAATGTGTGTCTATCACTGGTATCACAGCAATGTCATTATTCAAATAGCAGTGAACTACATCATTACATTACCATGAATTAGTCTGTTAAAATCATTACACTCAGCTACAAGCTGCCTTCACTGACACCCCTGTGTAAAGACACTGTGTTCACTCTGTGCCTCACCCCGGCTTAGTGCCTGCTTGGGAGCTGAGGGCCACTGTTGGAAAGAAGGTGCATGGGACTCACAAGCAGTGGGGAGTCTTTCCTCCTCTCCCTTCCTCTTTTCTCTGCTCTCTACCCCTTTCCCTCCCTCTTGTTTCTTTTCTAAGTCCTTGCTCCCCTTCCTGATGTTTCCCCTTCTTGCTTCTCACCCATGTCCCTTTTCTCATCTCTCTCTGCTCTCCACCTCCTGGGCAGGGCCGGCTCTAGCTTTTTTGCTGCCCCAAGCAAAAAAATTTTTTGGCTGCCTCCCATCCCAGCCCTGGGCTCCCCCCTGACCCCCCTGCTGCCCCAGTCCTCGGCTCTCCCCCCACCCACACCCCCTGCCACCCCAGCGCTGGGCTTCCCCCTTTCCTCCCCCACCAGTGCCCTCCCCCCACGCCGCTGCTGCCCCAGCCCTGGGCTCCCCCCACCAGTGCCCCCCACGCCTCCTGCCGCCCCAGCTCTGGGTTACTGGTAACTTGCTCCCAGGGTGGGTCATTCAGCAGGAATTTTGGATGTGCAGAAAACACAGACAGGATTGGTTCCCATATGGTTACAGAACTGCAGTAAAGTGCAACAATTTTCAGCTTGTGTGATTGGAGGATATCTGGATGCATATTATAAGACTGTCCTCCATAAATGAGGAAAAGTTGAGGTGCCTTTATTATTCTTTTGTTCCACTCTTTCTTTCTATGGGGAATTTGCCAATGCAATATCACTGTCTTCCTTTTAAACAAAAAAAAGGCAATGGCTGTTGAAAATAGCAATTCCAGTCCTAATACGCATTTCTTGCTCAATTTTATCCTACTTTTTCTACAGCAAGTTACAGTGGATCAGTATATTTGATTTGGGAGAAATGAAGTAACAGCTGCCCAACTGAGCTTGAGCACTCCTGAATTTTGAGGTGTTCAAATCTGGAAGGCAGGTGCTGGGGGGGCGGGGAGGGGGGCTGTGAGCTCCGTGGGGGAGCATGGCAGCAATGTGTCTGGAGCTGGTCGGAGTGGCACGGTAAGGGGGCTGGGGTTGGAGAAGGGGTAGGGGGTTCCGGGGGGCAGTCAAGGGACAGGGAGCAGTGGGGGTTGGATGGGGCGCAGGTTCGGGGGGGCAGTCAGGGGACAGGCAGCAGTTGGATAGGCATGGGAGTCCCAGGGGTTCATCAGGGGACAGGTAGGGGGTGAGGTCCTGAGGGGAAGTTGGGGGGATCTCAGGAGGGGGCAGTTGGGGACAAGGAGAAGGGAGGCTTAGATAGGGGTTGGGGTCCCAAGGGGCAGTTAGGGGCAGGGGTCTCGGGAGGGGGCAATAGGGGGACAAGGAACAGCGGCATTTAGATAGGGGGTGGGGTCCTGGGAGAGGGGTATCAGGGGACAAGGACCAGCAGTGTTAGATAGGGGGTGGGGGTCCTGAGGGGCAGTTAGGGCAGGGGTCTGTGGAGGGGGCAATCAGCGGCCGCGGGCCGAGATTCAAAGGGCTCTGGGCTGCCCTCTGCTGCGGGCAGCGCAGAGCCCTTTGATTCCCTGCCGCGGCTGGAATTTAAAGGGCTCTGACTCCCGGCCGCGGCTGGGATTCAAAGGGCTCTGGGCTGCCCGCAGAGCGCCGTTTGTGGGGGATTCAGAATCCCCCCTCGGGCCGCACAGCGAGGCTCCGCCAGCCGCATATGTTGTGCAGGCCTGAGTTACAGTCTCACTTTCAGTAATATGTAATAAATCTCCCCTTCCCGCTCACGTTCCCTTTCCTTTTGTACTGTCCTTTTCTATTCATTATTGTTCTAGCCTCACTTTCCATCCCTGTTTATTTCCCTGTGTCTCTCCTCCCTGTCACAGATCATTCCCCTCGGCTGCTCTCTTCCTTCACTGATCTTATCCCTTCTCCTCGTGCTGATCCCGGGCTGGGAGCCCCCAGTGAGATCTAAGGACACAGATCTGTACAAAATGCTCCTGGCTGCTGCTGCTTCTCCCCAACCCCCCAAACCTTGATTGATCAATGCTGTGTCCCTGCCACCCCCACCTCCGCCTGTCCCCTGCCCAGCTGTTAGTGCCACCCCCTGCCCAGCCCCCACCTCTGTCCCTCAGGGCCCCTCCTGTAGCCCCAGGGGTTCTTCCCCCTCCTCCCCCCATCCCTTGGGCTGCAGAGAGGGAGGGGGAGGTGCTTCCAGGGGCCATAGAGATGAGGTGCCAGAGGCTGGGTAGATGGGAATCCTCCAAGATCATAGAGACTGGGGTCCATGAGGCTAGAGAGGCTGATTTCCGGTTCCCCCTTTGCTGCATGTCTCAGGGACACAGGCTGAGCCGGGCTCCCCACCCCACCCCGAGCCAGGGTCGGATTCTCCCCCCAGGGATGGAGCCCGGCGGGAAAGTGAAGATCGGGGCCTGGTCACCAGCATCGATAAATGTCACCTGCCCCCGGTCACAGTCCAGACAAACCCGGATCCTGCTGGGGGCCCGGCTCAGGGGCAGGGGGGTCTCAGGGGAGGTGAGAGCCTGGAACTGACCCAGCCACTGCTGCACAGCCCAGATCCCACGGTCAGGGCTGAGGCTGATCTCTCCCTTCCTCCTCACAGACTCTCTGGCCACCCCCACAGACCAGTATCCCCCACCCCCCACCTCCACCTCCCAGCAATGTCTCCCCGAGGTGAATCCCTCACAGCCCAGCACACAGAGCTCAGTGTCAAATCTCTCAGGTTTGTTAGGCAGTCGCTGTCGTGTGTCTCCCCGTCTCACACTTTTCCGATCCTCAGACAGGACGAGGTGGGGATGAGCCGTGTCTGGATCCAGAGTCACATTCCCTGGAGAGAGAATCAGAGTGTGAGGGGCAGAGCTCAGCCCTGGAGGAGTCTGGGGCCATTTCTCACGCTCCCCAGCAGCCCCATTCAGGCTGGAACAATCCCGGATCCCAGGGAACTGCCTCTGTCCTGGACACCTGAGGGTACGTCTAGACTACCCGCAGTATCGGCGGGTAGCGATCGATTGAGACGCGATATATCGATCCCCAAATGTGCTCCTGTTGACTCCGGAACTCCACCAGCACGAACGGCGGTAGCGGAGTCGACAGGGGGAGCCACGGACATCGATCCCACGCCGTGAGGACAAGAGGTAAATCGATCTAAGATACTTCGAATTCAGCTACGCTATTCACGTAGCTGAAGTTGCGTATCTCAGATCGACCCCCCTTCCCCAGTGTAGACCAGCCCTGAGACTGAGCAGAGATGTCACTGTAGCTCCCAGTCTTTGTAACGGGTTCCACTTCATTAGTTTCTCATTTATCACAGAGGCTTCAGCTCCCACATCCCGCTGCTGGTGTTGCCCCATTCCAAGCAGCACAGACACAGCCAGGAAGGTGTCAGAAGTTTTTATTGAGGGAGCAGAAGTGGCAGGTACCAGCTTTATGCCCCAGAGGGAAGCTCCGTCCCCTAATGCAGCCTCCACTCCCAGGCCAGGGAACAGAGAGGAAGGTGCAGCAATGGGGAACAGCCACTTAAGACCAGAGAGTAGGAGGTGGCACTGGGTGGGGTAGCACCATCTCCAGCCTAGAGAGAAAGGAGGAGCTGACAGTCTCACAGGAAGAGCATCTCCCCAATCCAGGAAGCAGGCAGCGGCTCCAATGAGAGGAAAAGCAGGATGTTGGAGAAGAGCGATGGGAGACCCCTGCACCGGGGTGAAGCTGAGGGATGTGGCAGACAGCTCTGTTCGCGTGTGACTCAGTTAAGAGTGTTTCTGTTCATCAGAATGGGCATGAACTCAGCACTAGGGGTGGTGTCAGGACTGTTTTTGTGTCCCTGCCCACTCCGTGCCCCTGACTGAGGCCCTGCCCCCTGGCCAGGCTGGGAGACTTGCCAGCTATGGAGAGCCCCTGACACTCCACCTGCCCTGGACATGGGTCCATGGGCCTTTGGCAGCTGTCCCCAGCCCATGTCCCCACTCCCCGGGGTGCACCACACTGGGCAGGTGGAGGATCCAGGGCTTCCCAGTGCAGTCCCTGGATGGCAGCCTGGTTCTGGCTTCTGGCCTGGCCAGGGCCTCAGGGAAAGAGGAGCAGGGGTGGGGCCATTGAGAGAAGCCAGCACCAGGGAGAGATTGGTGCTGCGGGCAGGGGCTGCACTACACAGAGAGGAGCTGCTCAG
This sequence comes from Mauremys mutica, assembly GCF_020497125.1. Lineage (NCBI taxonomy): Eukaryota > Metazoa > Chordata > Testudines > Geoemydidae > Mauremys > Mauremys mutica. The sequence continues at coordinate 25,624,896 of NC_059083.1, forward strand.
CTGCCCTGACCTAAGCATAGATACTGCCTGCCATGCTCCACACCTGCCAAGGCTTGCAGTGTGTGTGTGGGGCAACGTGGCCCTCTTCCCCCAAACTATGCCCATGCTGAAAAGTGTCCTGGTCATCCCACCTTTAAAAGTGTGTGGGTGTTGTGGGGGGAGACATGGGCCCCCAGATCTCCTTACCGTTTAATGTGTTATTTTTAGGGCTGTGTGTGTCATGGTCACTGTCAGTTTGGTTGGTAACTTAAGCTACAATTTCATGAAGATGTTTTCTCTGGAATTTTCTCATAATTTAAAGGCAATCTTCACCTGCAGACTCACCCTGTCTGTGTGCTCCAAATGATTCTCCCCTTTTTCTCTCCAATTCAGACGGCAGAGTGTCTTGGGGGAGAAAGGAGAAGAGAGGTGAGATTTCAGACTTCCATATTTATAACAGCGTCCCCACTCTGAAACTGTTTTATAATTATGTGACAATGGCCCCCGTGTGTCTTGCCCAGCGTGCAGAGTGTCAGAGGCCCAGCTTTACACTGCCCACCTCCCTCTGTCCCTCGTCCACCCCCCTCCCTCTTCCACCCGCCCTCACCACCCCCCCCCCCCCATTCCCAGCCCTCTCAGGAACACGCCTTGTGCCTGCAGCTGCTGGGCAGGAGGCACCAGAGGCCCCTGTGCTGGAGGGATCCCTGATCGTGGGGGAGGGTCTTTCTCCTTCCCTACAGCCCATTTTGCTCAAACTAGCTGCAAACGGTACCAGAGCTCAGTGATGGGCTGGATCCGCCTTTGAGAAATGTGCCCCATGGCTGGTGATGGGGCAGTAGACGGGGAGGGCTCTGAGCTATAGAGAGTTCTTTGCCGCATGTCTGGATGTTGGGTCTTGCCAAAATGCTCGGTATCCAACTGACCATCATGTCTGGGGTGGGGAAGGAATTTCCCCCCAAGTCAGATTGACAGAGAGCCTGGGGATTTTTTTCCTTCCTTCCTCTGCAGCCTGGGGCACGGGTCAGTTGCAGATTTAACCTAGAGTCAATGGTGGATTCTGTGTAACTTGTGTAGCGGGGCAGTTACCCTGTTCCTGGGATAAAAGGAGGTAAAAGGTGAAAAGCAGCTGAGGTCGGCTGACTGGGGAGGCAGCCACAGCTGGGGCCACACCCAATTAGGTCACAACTGGCCCTGATCAAAGGGCTGGGAGCTAGGCAGGCAAGAGTCTCACTGCAGGGCTGCCTGGGAGCAGAGCACAAGGTACCTTACACAGAGCAGGGCTGGGGCAGGGCAGGCAGAGCTGGGGAGCTCTGGCCTGGCAAGTCCCCAGGCTGAGGCCTTGTTAAGGGCCAGGGATGGTACTAGGGCTAGAAAGGCAGTAGGGTCCAACCCCTTTGCTAATGATGAGTGGACATTGAGGACTGCAGGCTGCCCCAGAGAAAGGGGGCTAGATGACTGGCAGTAACCACTGAGGCAAGGTGGGTATAGAGGGTTGGGATGCCCCTGGGAGAGGAGACCCAGAGTGTGGAGGTACTGCTGTGGGCAGAACCCCAAGGTAAGGGGCACTGGGGTCAAGGAGGGACATGGAGGGGCCTGAGGCAGGAGAGACACTGGCCAGCAGTGGGAGCTCTGGAGCGGGAAAGCTAATTCCCTGACTGACCAGCAGGAGGCGCCGCACTGCTGAGTGCTCAACCAGTTAAACTTGAAGTTTTAAAATCATGATTTAAGGACTTCAGTAACTTGGCCAGAGGTTAGGGGTTGATTGCAGGAGTGGGTGGGTGAGATTCTGTGGCCTGCAATGTGCAGTTGGTCAGACTGGATGATCATGATGGTCCCTTCTGGCCTTAAAGTCTTTGAGTCATTTCTTAATTTAACAGCATCATCTAAGTGTGAACCAATTGATCAGCACCATTCTCTTCTCAGAGGCTTATCCCAATTTCCATTCCTAGATCCCTTCTAGGTACCTTTGAACTTCCCCAGAATCTCCATTAGCACAATCGTTTTCTGGGAGAAACCACTGACTCGCTCTTCCAGTTCAGGAGAAATCTCTTCTGGCTGCTGGAACTTCCCCTTCTCACACCTGGAGGGAAACAATTTCACGTGATTATATTTTACTGCGTGACTCATTATAAGTTCTGGCTAGTGAGTCGCTGCTCTAATGGGCCTGGAGTTAGAATTCCTCGACTTCTCCCAGCCTCAGAGCAGGTACAACACAACCCAGGGCCAAGCAACCTTCCCTTCAAAGGTCATTAATATTGTTCCACTCTGGTCTGGAGAGACCAGCTCTGGGGACAAAAGGGGAATTGAGTCTCCATGGCCAATTCGCTCCTTGGCCACCATGCTCTGAGGGTCAGGAGGTTCCCAGGTGAAGTGCTGTAGAAATCTGCCTCTAGGAACTAGACTGAGACACCAACTACCCCTTCCCCAGCTCATTTCTCACAGGTCTCCAAACAGCCCTCAGATGGGGAAAGGCTCTTGAATACTACTGCCCTGGGCTGAATAGTGACCAGTACCCAGCAATGACAGGCCCATATTCCATCCCCACAATCCTGAGGCAGCCAGTCCCCCAGGGATGTGACACCTCTACAAAATACTTGAGGTCAGTCCTTCCCACTGACTGGAGAATTCCAGAGTCTTCCGTACAAGAGTGAGCAGCCCAGGATGAAGCTGATCAGAGAGATTTGTATCCAACATGTGATCTCCCCTCACATTTTGCTGTAGAGCCCCGGGGAGATGCGGTGCTACCCAGTGATGAGCTGCCAAAATACTAACAACCGGTTCCCTCCTCCTCACCCCAGGATGGGGTCATGCCCCCCCCGGGGGACTCCTGCCCCATCCAACCCCCCATGTTCCTTGACATCCCCCCCGCCCCCGGGACCCGTGCCCTATCCACCCCCCTTCCCTGTCCCCTGTCTGCCCCTTGCCACCCCATCCAACCCCTTCTCTCATTCCTGATGGCACCCCTGCCCTATCCAACCACCCCTTCTCTCTGTCCCCTGACTGTCCTTGGAATCCCTACCCCTAACTGCCCCCCACTGCCCCATCCAACCCCTGCTCCTTCCTGACTGCCCCCCCGGGACCCTTGCCCTCGTTCAATCCCCCTGTTCCCTGCCCTCTGACCGCTCTGACACTAATCCACCCCCCCAACTCCCCTGCCTTCTATCCAACACCTCCTCCCTGCTCCCATACTGTGCTGCCTGGAGCCGCGCCGCCCGGCTGGACCCCGGGGACCGGGGCAGGAACCGCGCCACCCGGCCGAGCTCGCGGCAGGACCCGGGGGCAGGGGCAGGAGCCGCGCTGCGCTGCCCTGCCCAGCGAGGTCGCAGCTGGACCCCGGGGGCCAAGGTCCGGCCACGACCTCGCCGGGCGGCGCGGCGCCTTGAGCCCTCCTCCCGCTGGGGCCCCCGACCTCCAGCCTCGGCCCCAGCTCAAACTCATCTGCGGGAAGCCTCTGCTTTCTTCTCAGCCCTCCCAGGCTTCCCGCGCGAACAGCTGATTCGCGGGAAGCTGGGGAGGGGGAGGAGAAGCGTTCAGAAGAGGCGGCGGAGTGAGGTGGGCTGGGGGAAGGGTAGGGAGCTGCTAGAGCTTTTATTAAATTTAAAAGTCCTTTTGGAACTAGTTGTTCCTCCAGGAACAACCGGTTCTAAACGGGCTTCTGAATTTAACAACAGGTTCACGCAAACCGGTGCGAACCGCCTGCAGCTCACCACTGGTGCTACCCACATCATCAAGCTCTTTCCCAGCATTGTGGAGTGCGAGGGAGCCACATACCTGCTCAAGGTTGTTCTGACATCCTAGAGGAGAGAGAGACAAAAGAATTTCAGTCCTCTCTGACACACACACACACAGGGGATTCCAGGGAAGGGATTTAGGAAGTATGGGGGAAGAGACCCTGCCCTGGCCCCAGGGCCATTGATTCCCTGAGCTAATGGGGCTTTTCCATCTTTCATATCTCTGTGACGCTGCTAAGAATAATACTCACTCAGATGTCAGCAATGCACATGCCGAGTTACACTGAGATCTCCGACTGCTGGACTCCAGTGTTTATGATTCAGCAGCCCGCTCCTCCCTCTGTGGGGGTCTGGCATGTTTCTAATGATGAGTGCTTGTTTCCAATTGTCCCTGGGGGTGCTCAACCCCATGCCCCACCTCCACTCCAAAACTTTCCCCAATGCCACACCCCAACCCAACTCTTCCCACTCCCACTCCCACTCAACCTCCACCCTGTCTCTTCCTCGCCTCCTCTTGTGAGCTGCCATAAATATTAAGGAAAGAGTAACATAAAATACCTCCTTGCAGCTGTACTGAATCGCTTTACCTCTAAGGGGTTAAGAAGCTCAGATAACCTGGTTGGCTCCTGACCAGAAGGACCGATAAGGAAAGAAGACACTTTCAAATCTGGTGGGTTGCGGGAGGTTTTGTTTGGGCTCTGTTTGTTTGTTCCCTCTCCTGATAGAGAGATAGACCAAGCAGGAACAACATCTCCTGAAAACCTACCTGAAATGATCCATCTAAGATTACAAAAATTCTAACTAAGGCAAGGAAATGCGTTAGGCTATTTTTTGGTTTTAGCTTGTGAATTTTCCCTATGCTAAGAGGTAGTTTTATTCCTGTTTTTGTAACTATGAAGCTGAGTCCAGAGGGGAGTCCACTGTGTTTTAAATCTTTTTATTATCCTGTAAAGTTACCTTCCATCCTGATTTTGCAGGTGTGATTCTTGTACTTTTTTCTTTATAATCAAGTTCTTCTTTAAAGAACCTGATTGATTTTAGTGTCCTAAAGATAAGGGTCTGGTCTGTACTTACATTAAAGGCAATTGGTTGGTATATTATTCTCAAACCTCCCGAGGAAAGGGGGTGAAGAGGCTTGGGGGGATATTTTGGGGGAATAGGGATTCCAAGTGACCCATCTCTGAATTTTTGTTTAAATCACTTGGTGGTGGCAGCAAGGACAAGGAAAGGAATTTGTGCCTTGGGGAAGTTTTTAACCTAAGCTGATGGAATATAAGATTAGGGGGTCTTTCATGTGGGTCCCCACATCTGTCCCCCAGAGTTCAAAGTGGGGACGGAATCCTAACCTGAGCACACTCCCTCCCCGCTCCTCCCCCTCCCTTCCTCCCAGCATCTCATGCACACAGTGGAACAGCTGATTGCAGCAGGCAGATGGTGCTGGAAGAAGGGGGAGGAGTTGAGTGGCAGGGCTGACGGCGCGTAGCACTGAGGGGGAGAGCTGGCTGTCCTGGAGCACCCACCTATGTTTCTCATTCAGTCTCACCTGTAGGAATTTACTCGCTGGCTTCTGACACTTCACCTCCATCTCACTGATCAGCTCACTCAGACGGGAAATCTGCTCGGAGAGTTTACTGACATTTTCATTCTGGATCCTCACAATCTCCTTGTCCAGCTTCTCCAGATGGGCTAGCAGGAGTCGCTCTTGTTCCTCCAGGAACTGCTGCAATTGCTGAAATTCAGACACAATCTTCTGCCTCTCGGTTTGTGTTTGTTTCTGTATGAAATAGGGAAAGGGTTGGTCAGGGACATATGGACGGAGCCCAGGGTCCTTTCATGGAGAGCTAAGTGTGCAGGAGGGTGATTTTCTTTGAAAATCCTAAGATTTCTGACATTTGACTCTACCCTTTGGGTACTAGGCAGGGGATTCTCTCACACCTTCCCTTTTGGCCCCTGTGTCCCTGTGAAAGGGATGTTTCTCTGTCAGTCATGGTCAGCATCTTCTGTTATTTATGGTCTGTGGAAATTCAGACCCAGAGCAGCAGGAGGCAGGACTCAGCACTACACTGACAGAGACGTCAGGGGAGTTAAAAGAAACAAATGTTTTAAAAATGCACAAAATGTCTAGACAGAGTGGACAAGCACTTCACGGGGACATTTGTGTGAATTCAGGCAAGCCACAAGGGCTACTCATCAACTGAAATGAAAGCTTAGGGCTTGTCTACACATGAATCAAACCCAGCAATCCATGATCATGGAGAAACACACACAAGCCCATGTTCACGTAGACCACACAGGCGTCTGCCTCCAAACAGACCTCCCACTGCCAGTCCCGCAACTGGTTCATAACAACAGGCACCTACCAGATATTCCCAGCAATTCCTCTCTCCAGTCGCTTTCAATCCCAGCAGCTTTTCTCTCTCTTCCCTCAGAGTTTTCAAATGGGCCTGGATTCTTTCCTGAAGAAACAGAAATGATTTGGGAGGTTTTATCTGGATAGTTGAGAGGTGCTTGGACGTGGGTGTTTTTCCACCCGAAACCCAAGATGACTGTGGTTCTAATCGCTTTGTGACATCAGGACCACCAAGGTAATGAAACCTCATTAATGGAAACTAGGAGCGTGTCACATTCAGACTCGTTACCAATTCTGGTTCAGTGTTTTTAGTAATTAGCAAGAGATCTCAATGATACCCAAGCTTTACTGGTATTTGTGAATTGATTAATGGTACAGAGCATAACAGGGCACTGGAGTCACATGGGGGTGAATCAATAAACCTGTTTTTTGAAGGTTTAACAAACAAAGTGATACAAATCTCAGAAGCCACCAGGGTTTCAATATGGGCTGGGATTTCAGCCCTGAAGCCCTGGGGCTGCACTGGTTGGGCAGAGCTGGTCTAAGCACCAGGGCAAAACTCGTGAGATGTCGGGAGGCCATTCATCTGGTTTGAAGCTGCGCAGTCCCAGTTTTGTGGAGCACTGTCCCTGTCCGGTAGGGACTCAGCACTGGATGTGGCTTTGTGGTGCAAAAGGGAGAGGAGGAGACTGAGGATGCAGGAGGACACCCGTGAGGGTGGGGGCAGGGCTGGGGTGGCACCTTCATGCAGAATGATGCAGGCGGGTGGCACACTGGAAAAAATGGTGGTGGGGTCCACACAGGTTGACTGATACTGGTGAGGACGGGCCCATGCAGGCAGACGTGGGTATAGCCAATGTTCTGGGGATGCCTCAGTGACCACCCTAATTAGACATGATGCAGATTTGTATAAAGAACGGGTTGGGGGTTGCCCCAGTGCTGTCCTAAACCCTCTCCATGGCAATGCCCCCTGGGTAGGTCCCCACAGTCCCATTCCCTGGTAAAGATCCCGGAAGCAGTGCATTCTGGGAGATTTCAAAAGGTTGCCTGGTGGGACTAACGGAACCACTCTGGCTGGTCCTTGCCCATGTACACAACAGAACAGGTCAGACTGGCACCGGTCAGCTCTAGCCTGGGGTTGGTTTTGCTACAACCCAGTGTAATCCCAGTGGTACTTGGCATGGACCTGAGCTGTCTGGAGTCCTTTTGTGTGCGGACTGAAGGTGCTCGGGGTCCCACACAGCGTTTAGCCCAGTGATCTCCTCTAGTGCAGGCCGGCAGCATCTGAGTTTAACCCCTCATGGAGCAGCACAGGAGTTCACAATCCCAGTGAGAAACCTCCTCTCCCTGGTGCGCCTGGGACCTTTATCAAGGCGTCTCTCCCTCCTAACGGACACAATTCATCACTGGGTGGGGCTGATGCTAAGATAGCAGCATGGCAAAGTGATTCAGGCCTTGGACTGGGTCTGGGGAGATCTGGGTTCTATGCTAAGCTCTGTCACTGACATGCTCAGTGACTATGTGCAACTCGCTGCCCTGCTTTGTGCCTCAGTTTCCCTTCCCACATTTTGTCTAGCTAGAGCAGTGATAACCTACAAGTCGATTGCGATCAACTAGTTGATCCTGGAGATTCTCCCAGTCAATCGCAATCTCTGGCAGCCGTGCGGCACTCCCAGAAGGGGACAGCCTGCCCCTGCAGCCTGGGGTAAGGGCAGGGTTCTCTTCACGGGGCTCCTGCCCGCAAGCACCGCCCCCGCAGCTCCTATTGGCCAGAAATGGGGAACTGTGGCCAATGGGAGCTGCGGGAGTAGTTCCTGCAGAGAGGGGCAGCGTGTGTAGCCACATGCTCCCCTCCAGGGGCCACAGGGGCACATTGGCCCCTTCCAGGAGTGGCGCAGGGTTGGGACAGGCAGGGAGCCTGCGTTAGCCCCGCTGCACTACTGATCGGGGCAGCACTGACTCAGGTAAGTCAGTGCTGCCCAGCTGGAGCCAGATTCCCAGACCCCCTCCTGCACCCTAATACCCTGCCCTAGCCCTGACCCTCCTCCCAGAGCCAGCACCCTGTGCCCACACCTGCACCCCAACCCTCTGCCCCAGCCTGGAGCCCCCTCCTGCACCCCAACCGCCTGCCCCAGGCTCAGCCCAGAGCCCCCTCCCAGACTGCAAACCCCTCGGCCCCAGCCCAGAGCCCGCACCCCCACCTGAATCCCAACCTCCTGCCACACACCGGTGAACGTGAGTGAGGGTGTGGGAGAGCAAGCAATGGAGAGAAGGGGGGTATGGAGTGAGCGGTGCTTCGGGGAGCGGGGGTGTAGATCCTGTTTTCAAGATTTGATAGTTGGCCTCTGTTGCCACACTGCCAGACCATTAATTTCGTTATAGCATCTCCCCACACAATGAAGATTTTACAGAGCTGAATGATGAGTCACACCCGTGACAGGGAACTTTCAGTGAAATTAGCCTGTAATTAAAACCCCAAAGTTAACCCATTACATTTGACAGCAATTCCCTACCTTGTACTCCCGGGCAGCCTCCTGGATGGGGACCACCGTGTGAGCGCGGTGAGCCCGGGACTCTCTGCAGATCACACAGATGGGGGTTTGATCCTCTTCACAGAACAGTTTCAGAGCCTCCTGGTGTTCCCCACACACCCTGTCCCCTCCTGCTCCCTTTATTGCCTGTAAACTCAACCGCTTGACGAGTTCTATGACATTTGCCAGCTGCCTGTTGGGCCTGAGGTTTCCCTGTTGCACAGTTTCTCTGCACTGAGGGCAGGAGGCGGCTGTATCGGATCCCTCCCAGCACTGGCTGATGCAGGCTCGGCAGAAATTGTGCCCACACTCCACACTGACAGGTTCTGTGAAATATTCCAGACAGACGGGACATGTCACTTCTTCCTGGAGCCTTTCCACGGGGTTCTCTGCAGCCATGGCTCCCTCTGGATAGTAGATCACAGTTAGTTTCAATTTCCTGAATTCACGCTCTGCCCCGCCTGCAGCAGCAACGGGGTGTTTCCTTGCCTGAAAATGACTCAGGGTATGGCTACATTTGCAAGTTGCAGCGCTGGTGGAGGCTTTCCAGCGCTGCAATTAGTAAGTGTCCACACCTGCAGGGCACATCAAGCGCTGCAACTCCCTGGCTGCAGCGCTGGCCGTACACCTGGCTCAGCATGGGGAATAAGGATTGCAGCGCTGGTGCTGCAGCACTGGTCATCAAGTGTGGCCACATACCAGCGCTGTTATTGGCCTCCAGGGTATAAGGATGTATCCCAGAATGCCCGTTCAGCCACTCTGCTCATCAGCTCAGACTCTACTGCCCTGGCCTCAGGTGACCCGCCCTTTAAATGCCCCGGGAATTTAAAAAATCCCCTTCCTGTTTGCTCAGCCAGGTGTGGAGTGCAATCAGTGAATCTTTACAGGTGACAATGCCTCCATGTGGCAAACGAGCCCCAGCATGGAGCAATGGCGAGCTGATGGACCTCATCAGTGTTTGGGGGGAGGAATCTGTGCAGGCACAGCTGCACTCTAGCCCTAAGAATTATGATACCTTTGCCCAGGTATCATGAGCCATGCTGGAAAGGGGCCATGAGCGGGACGCGCTGCAGTGCAGGGTAAAAGTAAAGGAGCTGCGGAGTGCCTACTGCAAAGCACACGAGGGAAACCGCCGCTCCGGCGCTGCCCCCACGACCTGCCCTTTTTACAAGGAGCTGGACGTGATTTCTGGGGATGACCCCTCTGTAAATCCGAGGACCACGATGGACAGTTCAGAGCCGGTAGAGGAGAGGGAGGTGGAGGGGGAGATCCAAACAGACAGTGAGGCTACTGTGGTGGGGGGAGACACCCCGGAGTCCCAGGAGGCATGCAGTCAGGAGCTCTTCTCAAGCCAGGAGGAAGCGAATCACAGGAGCAGGTCCCAGGTAAGCAGCTTTTATTGCAATGCAAAGGTTTTGGGAGAGGAGGGGGGGGGGTGGTATGGCTGCATGCTTGCATGCCTAGACGTGGAATATCCCATTGATGTGGTCTATCACGTCGCGGTAATCGGCCTCTGTAATCTCTTCAAAAGTTTCAGCAAGAGCATAGGCAATGCGCTTGAGCAAGTTTAAAGGGAGAGCCAGTGTGGTCCCTGTCCCAGTCAGGCTAACGCGTCCACGCCACTGTTCCAGGAGGGGTGGGGGGGACCATTGCTGCACACAGGCAAGCTGCATAGGGGCCAGGGCGGAATCCGCATTGTTGTAGGAGACCCTCCCTTGCTTCCCAGGAAACCCGCAGCAGGGAGATATCTTCAAGTATTAACTCCTGTGTGAAATGGAGGGAGGCACAGTGTTTCATTGCAGGTCCCAACAGCAGCTTCCTGCCTTTCCCAAAGCCCACAAACAGCAGTGCACCCATGAACCAAGAAGCCCCCTGCCCAGGCAAACATGTCTCCCAGGTTTTATTAACTTCTACTCTACTGCCTTACCCTCACTTACCATTTCTGCGAGGCTGTGAATTCTCTAGGTGTGTTTGAAATGTCTGAGGAATGCTACAATGTGAGACTGGAAACTAACTCACTGAGATTATACACAATGCATGCTCTCTTAAAATGTATCATTTGCTGTATTTTTATAGTGTCCTTGACTAGTCCTGGACCGGCCTTATCAGCGACTGAAAAAAAACTTCAGAACCTAAGGAGGAAGCCTAAGAAAAACAAGGAAGACTTGGTAAATGCAGTTCTGAATCAGTGTGCAAGAGACAATAAAACTACGCAGGAATGGAGAGGCAAAATTCAGCACTGGAAGGAAACAGAAAGCAGGAGAAAGGAGTTGTTGCTGAAGAGAACCACGAGGCAGCTTATAAACCTCATGGCGCGCCAAACAGACTGTATGCAGTCACTGGTAGCCATGCAGGCAGAGCACTACCGTGCCAACCCCTCCCCCTCCCAAAGCTTTTTCCCTTGTGCACCAATGTCAGCTCCAAACCCCGTTCCCCAGCATCCAGGTTCTTACCTACAGCACCACCAGCTGCCCCTGACACCTGTACGGTCACCTATGAGCCCAGAGAACTACGACCCTTACCCTCTGCACTCAACCCCCATCACCATGCAGCATTATAATCCTGAAGTGCACAGCACTCCTGGCAGTACATATACAAACCTATGAAAGTACAACCAACCCCCCTGCCCTTTTACTTTTTTTTTTAAATAAATGATTTCTTTGATTATGAAACGGTTTTTATTATTGCATAAAGTGAAAGATAATAAACCCCAAGGAAAACACAGGTAACAAACCCCAAGGAAAACACAGGCACTTAAAAGCACTGTAACCAGTGCAGTTCACTCCCGGTCAAGGCAAAAACCATTACTATTGGCTTTCAGCCTCAAATTCCTCCCTCAAGGCATCCCTAATCCTTTTAGCCCTGTTGTGGGCATCTCTAGTAGCCCTGCACTCTGGCTGTGCAAATTCAGCCTCCAGGACTTGTACCTCGTTGGTCCATGCCTGGCTGAATGTTTCACCCTTCCCTTCACAAATATTATGCAGGGTACAGCATGCGGATATAACCGCAGGGATGCTGCTTTCCCCCAAGTCTAGCTTCCCATAAAGGGCTCTCCAGCGCCTCTTTAAACGGCCAAAAGCACACTCCACAGTCATTCGGCACCGGCTCAGCCTGTAGTTGAAACGGTCCTTGCTCCTGTCCAGCTTCCCTGTATAGGGTTTCATGAGCCAAGGCATTAACGGGTAAGCGGGGTCCCCAAGGATCACAATGGGCATTTCAACGTCCCCTACTGTGATCTTCCGGTCTGGGAAAAATGTCCCGTCCTGCAGCTTCCTGAACAGGCCACTGTTCCGAAAGATGCGTCCATCATGCACCTTTCCAGGCCAACCTGTGTAAATGTCAATGAAACGCCCACGGTGATCCACAAGTGCCTGGAGAACTATAGAGAAATACCCCTTCCGATTAATGTACTCGGAGGTTAGGTGGGGTGGTGCCAGAATAGGAGCATGCGTCCCATCTATTGCCCCTCCATAGTTAGGGAAACCCATTTCTCCAAAGCCATCCACAATGTCCTGCACGTTCCCCACAGTCACGGTTCTCCTTAGCAAGATGCAATTAATGGCCCTGCAAACTTGCATCAAAACGATTCCAACAGTCAACTTTCACACTCCAAACTGGTTCGCGACCGATCGGTAGCTGTCTGGAGTTGCCAGCTTCCAGATTGCAATAGCCACACGCTTCTCCACCGTCAGGGCAGCTCTCAATCTCATGTCCTTGTGCCGCTGGGTGGGGGCGAGCTCAGCACACAGTCCCATGAAAGTGGCTTTTCTCATGCGAAAGTTCTGCAGCCACTGCTCGTCATCCCAGACTTCCATGATGATGTGATCCCACCACTCAGTGCTTGTTTCACGAGCCCAAAAGCGGCATTCCACGGTGCTGAGCATTTCCGTTACCGCCACAAGCAATTTCATGTCACACGCATCAGGCAAATCCAGATCATCGTCGGATTCCTCACTGTCACTTTGGAGCTGAAGGAATAGCTCAACTGCCAAACGTGATGTGCTGGCGACAGTCATCAGCAAAGTCCTCAGCAGCTCAGGTTCCATTTCACACAGAAAGCGCGCTGCACTCGCAATGGCAAGAAACGTGGACGGGAAAACTGTGACTGCTGGGAAGTGAAGCGATGCACCACAGGGCGTTGGGACAGGAAGTGGAATGACCCACACACTTCCTTCCCCTTCCCACAATACTCAGCGCCAAAATGGGACAAGGTGCTCTGTGGTATAGCTGCCCACAATGCACCTCTCAGTACAGCGCTGCAAATGTGGCCACACTGCAGCGCTGTCCCTGCACAGCTGGACGACCAGCGCTGTAACTCCCAGCGCTGCACATCTTCAAGTAGCCATACCCCAAACCAGGTTAGTTGTTAGTTCTAAGTTCTGATTGGTCAGCAGACACAGTGCTCTCCTTGTGACAGGATCCCCGGGGTACAAACTGGATCCGAGGTGCCACTGCGGCCCCTTACGTCTCCAGCCTGGGCTGTCTCTCACAATGCTTTGAAGCAGTAAACCCCATTGGGAGCTGTTATCACTCAGCACAACAGCAGGGGGAGCCCCACACCCAGCTAGATTACCTGAATGCTCCCAGAGCCACTCACATCACACAGAGAAAGGCACCAGGAAATAGCCCCCAGCTCCCCAGCCTTGCACCCCAATGTAAGTGTATTGCCCAGTCTGCCCCTCCCTCAGGGTGGAGAGGACATGCACCAGCCTTTGTACCTGAGCTGAGATTTCCCAAGCACTTCAACCAAAGCACACGGTTGTAGGTAAAATATAAACCAAACAGATTTATTAACTGCAGAAAGAGAGACTTGAACTGATTAGAAGTGTTCGGCATAAAAGGTCGGAGACAGTTAGCAAGGAAAATAAAAGATAAACATATGATCTAAATCCTAAACCTCATTACACTAGGCAGTATTAGCTCAAGAGATTTTCTCACCCCCTGGATGTTACAGGTCTCAATACACAGGCTTCACCTTTAAGCCTGGACCAATCTCCTCAGTTGAAGTTTGTGTCTTATCAGCATTTTTGTTGCTTCCAGCATAGATGGGGGAGGAGAAAGGCAAAAGCATGATGCCACCATCCCCCGTTTTATAGCCTTAGCCCATGTGCCTATAACACACTTGCTCAGACATGTCCTGGTGGCTTTGCTAAGTCGCAGAGTTGAGCAATCCCCCTGCTGTGGTTTTCTCCAGCTGAGTCCCAGGGCTGATCAGTGCCTATTGTGTTGGAGCACTGGGGCTCCTGCGCTGTACGCGGGATGGGCTAACCAGAGATCTCCTGTCCCCAAGGCTCTCAGGCCACTTCTCCAGTCTGGCT